>NC_037344.1:19661467-20286467 GCF_002263795.3 Bos taurus | reverse complement strand
TCTTTTTAGGCATTCAAAAGCATTTTATAAGCCATTGTCTTTTTCTCCCCCCTCCAGAAACCAGTGCTGTGTGGCAAATTGTGCAGAATAGAAATGTCTATAATGAATGTATTTAGTACTGGGTCATGCTGATGAACATTCTGCCCCCATGAATAATACTGTTTTACAAGTTTGTAGCCCTTTCAAATTGCTGATCCCAAACCCTATAGCAAAACTAGGAAAACTACCACAAGCAACTGGGACTTTAGAAACCCATAGCCATCTGTCCTAGATCTCTAACAATCTGAGCCAATAATTATATCAATTCAGGCTTTAGTGAACCCCTTTGCCGACACCAAAAGAGCAAAGAAAGGAATTAGTGACTATTGAAAGTTGGGGTGAAAATTCAAAGGTAATCTATTAGTTCTAGGAGAGTTTTCTTTTTGGATTTGGTAAGTCTACCTCCCAAAATCCCAAGAGCAATGGTTTTGATTATCTTGATGTAAAAGACATTTTTCCTATGCTTAAAAAGTAAAAATATCTTAAAAATCTTTCACTTATTTCTGACAGTGAGCTTGAACAGAATTAACTGTTGTGAAAAAGAGCTTCAGAAGTAACTGAAATATTTGAAATCGATTAGAAATTAATATAAACTGATAAGAAATGTGTTTGCATGAGTAAATCATTAAAGAACGTTGAATCCTTTCATGCAGGAGGGCTTTTTTCTCTTGTTGTATCATCCTTACCAAATACTGCTTCATTTTCAGCTGATCAGTCTCTCCCTGAGGAATTATATATATACCTACATGATGGTATTTTGCTTTTGATTTCTCCTTAGTGTATATTACCCTGCTTTTTCAAACTCGTTTTCAAAAAGTACAAAATAGAAACTAAATCTTTCCTTCGAACTTTTGATTAGTTCCAGCAATTCAAAATGTCCTTATTTGGTAGCCCTGAATAGAAAATCCTAAAAAAAAATCCGTCCCTCATATCCCTTGCTGTTTAGGAAAGGGTTTGTGTCAGGGGAGGAAAACTGATAAACTTCTGTTTGTTGTCTAATGATGATTGGATTTAACTTTCTTCTTCTTGAATTTTACAAAGTCATGAAAAAGTGATAGACCCTGAAACAACTTCTTAGATATCCTAGTGGTGAAGCAGTGATAGAATGTTCCTTAGTGTCCAAACTCGTGTGACATGGAGGCCTTTGTTGACAAGAAAGAAGAGGGCTTCTTCTCTTGAGGACTGTGGCATTCTAAGTGCTGATAGCCACTCCAATTCCTGGAGGAGAATCTCAGCTACTTCCATCCTGATGTGCATATTTTATTCACAAATATCCTTTTACCTCATCAGCCTAAGTTGGCTGGAAATTGCTAAACCTAGAGAAAAGATACCAGCTGGCATAGGGTATATATCCAGTCACTTTTACCATGTAATTTCTTGTGATAACTTTTGGCTCTTCTGTCCATGGGATTCTCCAGGCAAGAATACTGGAGTGGGTAGCCATTTCCTCCTCTAGATCTTCCTGACCCAGGGATCAAACCAGGGTCTCCTGCATTGCAGGAAGATTCTTTACTGTCTGAGCCACCAGGGAAGCCCAGCGAAAACAAAGCTTTATAATTCTAAATCTTTACTGGTTTCTTTCCTACTGAAGGTGCTTCCCTGGTGGCTCAGTGGGTAAAGAGTCTGCCTGGAGTGCGGGAGAGCTGTTTTCAACCCCTAGCTTGGGAAGATCCCAAGAGAAGGAAATGGCAAACCACTCTAGTATTCTTGTCTGGAGACTTCCATGGACAGAGGAGTCTGGTGGGCTACAGTCCATGGGGTCACAAAGAGCCAGACACGACTGAGTGACTAACACTTTCACTTTTCTTTTTTCCTACTGAAGAAGAGAGGAAGGGTAAGACTCAATTGTAAAGCTCATATACATCTCCATTACATCAATAGATATCCATTACATTGATAGTGACTTTTTTGGTCCTGGAATACAAAATTATAGTCACTAAAATTATATCTTACGAGTAGATGTCAATTTTGTTTAAATTTTTTAGTTATTAATTTGCATTACTATGGGATCTCACAATCTTTTTGCAAATTGGCATACCATGATAACCTTTCATACCATTTGTTGTGAAATGCCTTGTAGGAGGAACTTATATTCTTGCTTGTAACAAACCTAATAGTTATGCTACTATATATCTTGGGAAATGAGGTAAGAGCAAAAGCTTTACCAGCCAGGAGTTGTTAAAGTTAAGAAATCTCAATACTCTGGAACTATTTAAAATGAAAAGCTCGACTTTTCATATGAGCCCAACTCATGTACCAGTGCAGGTACCATCAGATGATAATTGTATAATCTTAAACAGTGTATTTATCTTCTCCCAATCTGGCTAATCCTGTGGGACTAATCATTGTTTGCTATAAAGAATTCTTATAAGAATTTTAAAAACTGTATAGAAGAAACATACAGCAGAGAGAGTAAGCACTAAACAAAGGTTAGTTCCCTTTTCTTAGCCTCTGTGTGTCTGTTTTCTTCCTAATATCCATCGGAGGGGTGGAGGAAGGAGTGTGAATTATAACTACAGTCCTTCTTGCTTTTCAAGCTTTTGGTTTAGATACTTATATAATTTTATGGTGGAAAGTGAACCTCTCCCCATTTTTGATTTATGAAGGCCACTTGTGAGCCATAGTTGACAAAGCTAACCGTAGTGATCCATGAAGATCTTGAAAACTTGGTGGTTCACTGAAGAACATTCCATAAGATCCATAAACCTATTTAAGTATACCTAGACTCTAAAAAATAGAAATGTATTTAATACTGCAGTACAGGTAAAAGAAGTTCATGTTGTTCTCCCCATATTCCATTTTCTAACCTATTCAAGAATATACAATATAATATCACTAAACAGTATGAACTCTTTATTGGAACATAGTTATCAACATAAGATCTAGGACTGAGACATGAGAATGGATCCTAAATTATCCTGAGACTTGTAGAATAGAAATAGATTTTATAAGAATTCTGATCAAAACAACGGGATAAATGGCCATACGAGGACCACACACCTGCAGGCAGAGCTGTGCAGGTACCAGGAGGCAGCATCAGTGGAAGGCCTGGAAGAAATGGAGTCCATGAAATGCAGTGACAGGTGCTAAGCCAGTTTTATCTGAGTGGGCAGTCAGTATTTGGGATGTCCTGCCAATGGTAGAGTGCCAAGTTCCAGCAGATGACTTAAGGGCTGGCAGCAGGCAATCAACTGAGTCCAGAATACCAGGCACACAGGTAAGCTTTTCATTTTAGGACTTCAGGCCTTCTAAGCAGACAGGTTATGAAATTAGTTATTAACACGGAAAGAACAAGACGGGTACAGGGACCTAAGATCCAGTATTCTGGAAATGGTCATTTTTCAGGAGCCTAGTCAAGATTTGAGAAAGATTACAAACTTAAACTATGGCAGCAGAGTTGGTTTTAGGATTAATCGTTGGGACTGTCATAGAGGCTCTTAAATTTCTTTCTCATCAGGACAATATCCTGAGGCAGAAACTAAGACTACACACTGCATTCCAAAAGTTACTGCTGAGAAGATTCGAGGAACTCTGGGGGACTTCAAGTCCTTCAGTGAGCTGAGTCTGAGTTCCCAGTTTACAGCATCGCTATACAGTGTACGGTCCAGAGAGCAGCAGCCTGGGCATTATCTGGAAGCTTGTTAGAAATGCAGAATTTCAGACAGTACCCCAGACCTACTCAAACAGATTCTGCATTTTAATAAGATCCCAGGCTGATTCCTATGCACATTAAAGATTGAGACACAACACTACAAAGAGTAATCTATTGTCTGGAGTGGTTGAAACCCTAACATAATGGTACTCACATCCTATGTGCTGTGAGATTTTGCTCCTCCAGGGAGTTTAGACAGTTGGGACAGTTGGCATATGGTGAAGATTACCACAGAAGGGCAGAGACTTAGTTTCCATTAATTCCCGAATGTAGGTAGAATTGATATAAGAAAACTTCTCTATTTAGTTAAATTCATAGAAAGAAGAGGGAAGTGAGCTTCCCTCTGGATCAGTGTTTTATTATACCAGTTTGCTCCCTGTCCTCATCTATTTAGAAAGTACACTTTTCATTTGGGATGGGAATACTTTTCAAAAAAGGAAATCTAATTCTTTTTGAGAAACTATTTCTGAAGGCAAAAATGTTTCCAATGTCATTACATATGTGTTTATTTGTACATATGTGTATGCTTAGGAATTCCCGATTGAGTGTTTTGTATCTGTCAAGTATATATAAATGGCACATTTGCATTCTGTTTTCTTCATGCAAATAGTCCTTCATTACTCAGTGGTGTGGGAAAGCAGATCTTGAGTACACTATTTATCCTTAACTATTTCTAGCTCAAGATTAAAAAGAAATAGAAATTGAAGTGTGACAAAAATGTATTGCCAATGCTTAAATCTTTTGTGTTCACATTAAAATCCTTTTCACATGTAGTACCTCTGAGTGTTCCCAATAAATATCTAATTCATCTAACCATTTTTTCCCCAACTAAGAGCATCCTACAATACATAGATTAGTGTCTACTCTTAAGAAAGCATTTCTAAAAGTATAAATGAAAACTAATATCAGTTATAAGTACTGGCATCAGTACTTATAAAATAAGTAAAATCAGTACTTATAAAATAGTGAAAATCAAATCAGTGCTATTTTAGGATATATTAGATTGGGTTAAAGCTTTTTGAAAGGCTTTAATATATTGTTGTTGCTCTTGGTTAGTTGTTAAGTCGTGTCTTACTCTTTGTGACCTCATGCACTGTAGCCCGCTCGGCTCCTCTGTCCGAGGGATTTCCCAGACAAGAACACTAGAGTGGGTTGCGTTTCCTTCTCCAGGGGATCTGCCTAACCCAGGGATCAAACCTGTGCCTGCTGCATTGGCAGGCAGATTCTTTATCACTGAGCTATCAGAGAAGCCCATTTTTTAGTATAGTATGTCAAGCTTAAATAATGTCTATTACCATCAAAGTTATACAGAAAACCCACTATTAGTAAATATGGCTAACTTAGTTGCAACTTCAGTATCCAATTGCTTGACTTAGAATTTGTGGGAAATTATTTCCTTCACAGTTACCATCCACCAGTTGAACCATTTTTAAGAGGAGCAACATAGGATTTGTAGTGCAGTAAGGTCTTTTTATCAAATTAAGGGATGTTGAATTTCACAAGGAAAAGAAAAAGTTCAAGTTACTGTCAAATAGCAACTTTGTCAAGAATAATTAAAATTTCATATAATAAAGGAAACCAATGATTAATAAATTTAGAACATGCAGCAGATACTTGGCTATATAGCTGTTCTCTGGAAGTATAAGTTCTATTCCTTTTTCAACCTATAAATAAATGAACAATTTGTACATACTTTTTACTTAAGTATGAATGTATGGTAGTTATACAGAAAATGTTTCAGTTGGAACAAAACAGGAAATTTGATAGGCCTTCATTGAAAATAATGCCTGTTTCCTGTAAGGCACATAGCAGGCTATCATCTGTCACAACATGGTGCCTTTTTATTATCATTAGTACTTATTTTGAATTTGGATAGGTTAATTATAATAAATCAGCCAATTATACTCAATATTCTTTATCTTCAGAAATTTAATTTCCAAAGAAGATTCTCATTTAACTAGTAAAGCATTAAAAAAAATTTTTGCCTAAAAGCAGTAAACCATTTTAGAAAATATCTACTCCAAAATGTATTAATAATTAAGAGGGCAAATTTAAGAGTTTACATGTAGAATGAGTTACTCATAGAAAGTACTATTCTAAAATAGTCATACCTCACATAGAAGTTAAATGTCAAGGTTTTAAAACACAATGAAAATAAAAGTAATATTTATTAATAACTGTTATGTACCAAGTAGCCTTTATATATATTTCCTCATTTAATTATTACTGTAATCTTAATAGTGAGCTGTTCATAATTGCTAGAAATATGTGGGATAAAAGTATAAAACCCAGCCAAAGTGTCAACAAAAAGGAGTTTATTATGTCAAAACACAAGATATACAGAGATTGGACGCTTCAAACATTCAATAATTAAGCAGTTTAGTAATGCTATCGTGAACCACGTTTCTCCCATCCTTCTATTCGTTCGTCTTGAATGTGCTGCCGTATCCTTCTTAACAGGTTCTTTCTCCTTCCCAAGATGGCTATTACAATTCTGCAAAATGTCTTCCCACTCAGCTGAATATAGAGTTCAAAAAGGTAGTATTTCCCTTATAGAGTTTTTTTCTTCTAGGAACCTTCCACCGATATCCTCTGAAACCTCTTTTCAGATTTATGTCTTGTGATGATCCTTCAACCTCTTGCAAGAAGAGGGGAATTGTCATAATTGGCCTAAACTAATACGTTTTAGACCTGGGGTCCAGGAAGAGCTCTTTCAGTTCATATAAAATGCTAAAATATTGGGATTCAATTAACAGAGTAGAGGAAAGTGGTTGTTGAATGAAGAGCAACTATTGTCTGCCACATTACTCCTAGAACCATTTTGTTATAAAGAAACTAAGATTCACAAAGTTTAAGTAATTTTTTTACACAGGTAATATATAGTTATATTGGATTTGTATATTTTTATTTGCATCCAAAATCTACTTCTGATATAGGAATATTTACTTGTTTCTTAGTTATTAAATGAAAAAGGCTGTCCCAGTTTTGAATTCTTCCTTTTTTTTTCAAAACAATGAAACTTTAAGGAAAGATACCAGTACCCATTGAAGTGCATTATCTTGTGGAAAACTATTACGGTCCTTGTAACAAGAAAAAATTATCACTGTTTTGTCCTTTAGATGGTATTCTTAAAAATTTTCAATGCTACAAGAGTCATTGAAGTGATTCTTAGGCAGAGCTGGGAAAAATAGAAGAGGTAAAGATAGACAGAGGTAATATTCTTCTGACTGTAAATCTCCCAGTCTCCCAGGTATCCTGGTTTCTCTGAGACCAGGTTCATCTAGAAGAAAACACAGATCAATCATTTGTGGTTTAAAAGATGCAGCTAGAAAGTCTGGGAAACTGAGAAAAGGAGAGTAGCCATTCATATTTCTATTTATGTTATAATCAGAAACATTGCAGTGTTTGAGCAAAAGCCAACCAGGGGACTGACACAAGGGGGTAGCCTGATGTGGTACAAGAGAAACTGACCTGAGATCAAAGGAGCCTGCTTCCCACTCAAGGACTCTTTGATGTTGCATCATTGTTCATACCATCACCAGTCTTCCCTGTGATAAGTCACTCTCCACAAATATTTTCTTGTGCAAAGGATAGAATCCTAATTCCTAAAGACATAAAAGTGCACCTGGATATCCTGCTTACATTGAGTGCTCAAGAGTATATTATTTATTTTGACAAACTTTCCTAGAAACTCTGCCTTCTGTTGTGAGGCTAGATGAAAGACACTAACATTCCTGGCAAAGAAAGTAACATCATTTAAGGCAAGCAAATGTGCTTCATCTTTCTCAGCCAAGAGTATAGAATTTAACCATCTAAGTAAATAAAAACAATAAAACTCTTTTGTTAAATTTTAAGAAGCATATATAGCCTGCACATTAAGTGCACAGAGATCTGAATTTCTAACATTAATTTAATGAAATAATAAAATTCTCTGTCTCCACAGTTGCCAATACAATTTTTCTTAAAATGGCTATGCATTTCTGTTTTAATGTGTTATTCTACTACTAGAAATACAGAAAAGCAAAGCAAAGCTCAACATCCTCCCCCCATTTTTATGCAGAGCAGTTCACCAAAGCGGGATCAAGCTGTTTTAAAATGATTTTACTAAATAGTATTAAGGTTATAGAAATCCTTGACATGCAAAAAAAGAAAAAAGTAAACATTTGAGATTTTTCAGAAATAATCAGCAACTACAACATTTGCTGTGGTTCTTTCTGTTTTGCTGGAACTCTACAGTGTTTTAAATTCAAAAGGTTTCTGCTGGCATTGGATTATGATTATTATGCAGGAGCAGATCCCAGTATAAACAGCTTGCTTGGCATTTACATATTGCTCCCACATGCTTCCATATCTGACTTCTCAGTAAGTCAGAAGCACATATTTTATTATTATGAAAAGAACACAGTTTTTCTTTATTTACTATAGAACCTTGGGTCTTTACAGACAGAATAATCTAGCACCATAGAGTTTGTACAATCCCAAACCTGCAGTGATGATAGTGATAGCAATTTAGAAAGCATGCAAACATTTCTAATTCAAACCTGTATTGCTAATGCAGTATCATCAAAGGTTTGTCCAATGAATTCAGAAATTTCAGCCTCACTAATTGCTTTTATAATAATGAGGGTCAACCAGCTGAACAAAAAGTGAGACGTGAGGCAGCTTTTATTTAACCTGGACAGAGACACTGAGCCTCTCTTCTAGGGCAGGATTAACGTGACTAATCTACCCTGTCTGCAGTCGCCATTGAAACTAACCCTATTTCTCCAATACTAGAAATAGGCCACTTTTTTTTTCCTACAAGAAATATAACACCAACATTTCTGAAAAGCAGGTGTATACATCCTCAAAAGTAAAAGTAATATATAATAGAATTTCCCACAGCGTCATACATTATTTCTGTCCTCATGGAGAGCCCTAAATTGCTATATGGAAAACTGTCCCACAAGCCTAAACACCCAGTATCTGAGGGTTTCTTCTGATTTTGCTTGATTCCACTCTGACCGTTCGTTATTCTAAGACAGAGCATTCTGGACTTCCCAATCTCAGATATTTAAAAAAAGATTCAGTTACTGAATCCTCAGTAAAATTCTAATTTGTTAAAGATAGATCATTCACAGAACATTTTGGCTAAGATGATTTAAAAGGTCAAGAATTTTTATTTTCATTTAGAGTTTTTTTTTTTAATTCAGAAATGAATATTTTTGGTAAAAAGTCTACATCATAACCTTTTTCTCTCTTGATTTTTCTGTAGGTACAGACATGGCCCTTTCTCTTCATGTCATTAAAAACCACATGGCCTTGTAAATCTTCTGTAAACAGCCTGTGGGGAGTTACAAGATGAGAAGGCGGCATGGTTTATCAGAGGAGTATGCATCATACACAAAACATCAGTCTTTCCATGTAAGTCAACTGTTTGGGGTACAAATGTTTCTCTCTAAAGAATCAGATGTTCCTTTCCCTTCCATTCCTCTACTGTGGTAAAACTGATGTCATAAAGTCATTGCAAAAGAAGGCAAACAACTTTGTTATTGTAATGGGTCTTTTTTTTTTTTTTAAACAATAGGTTTAGCAGGTGGCATGTGGCTGTGGCTGGGTCTAGCTCCATCTCCAGGGTGCCAAGATGTCCCTCAAAGTTTCTGTGGGAGGAATTTGTTGGTGGGATTTGGATTGTAAAGGCACGCGAGCATCTGCTGCCTCCCTGGTCTCATTACCATTCACACAATTAACTCCTGCAGCTCTCAGCTCAGCAGCCAGGACCAAGGACTCAGTTTTACTGCCTCTTTGACAGTGCTCATTATCATTCATCCAAACTAAAGTTCTCAGGCTTTCAACTCAGTGGAAAGTTTTCTCAGGAATATATCAATAGATCACACACTGGAAAGCACTAGGAATGAGAAAGAAGGAGCAGAAAAATGACTAACTCAAATCAAAACCTGGAAGGAACTTGAGGTTCTGGAATGTGGAATTTTATTTTGGTTTATAATAGCATGCCACATCTTTCAAGACAGTATCATATTTCAAAGGTCTCTATTCCAGGTCTCCTAGTATTTTCTGTTAAGGAACTATGATGAGTTAGTTGTTATTTCAAATGTTCTCATTGATTCCAGCTCCAGTTTTGCATCCTGCAGAAGCTTTGGTGAAGACTGAATCTCTGTCTCCAAAAAGGGTTTTGAGTAATTTTCAGTGGAGATCAGAGTATTTTGAAATGTTAGGAAGGAAAGATTCATGGAAGATATATGACAAATTCAGACAAGCCTGTGTTTATAAAGCCTCAGTCAGTCTGATTAATCAGTGTTAAGTTGCATGGCTGTCAGTAATGCTACCTGAAAATTAAAGCTGTACTGTTTCTTTAACCACTTGTCGACCACTTGGTGCATGATAAATATTCATAAACCCCAGTTATTAACAAGTTTATCTTGGGCCAGATTGAGGTGATAATGTATGGATTTTTTTCTAGATTAAATAGCAGAAGTCTGTCATTTATTGACATGTAGACTATAAAGAGGTTAAAAGAAAACCTCCTTTCTTGTTATTAAGTGATATAAAAACTACACACCTTTTCTTAAAGATAAAAATTAATTTTGAAAAACAAGCATTTAAAACATTCTGGCTCAAATGGAATAAAGCTTCTTTGTGTGAAACAACAACAAAAAAATGATTAGGCTGTTAAAATCTGGGAAAACTGTGTTATGTGTGAAAGCTATGGAGTCTTTTTTGTACTTTTATTTAAAAGTTACGTTGTGAAAGAGAAAGTTGCAAAACTATTTTTCTGCAATAAATAAAACTTTACTCCAATGACTACAGTTGAGGAAAAAAATAATATTTGTGATATCACTATTGAAAAATTTTGTGATGATTGAGTTTTATATTTTTTTAGATGTAGGAAACAATCTTATTGATCATAATTATACTGCTTTTTCTTTGAATTCTAGAAGTTAAGACATACAACTTCATTAACATATATACTTAAAATTTGGTATTAACAATAAAGATCCTTTTTAAAAGTATAAATTTATTGCTATAAATATAAGTTACCTGGTTGTTTATGCCATTCTATACTGCCCTTCAAAATGCACATTTTCAGAGGTAAACAAACAGGAGAAAATAAAATAAATTTTTGGGATGTGATATAACTCAAAGTCACCATTATGTGAATGGAGGAAAAAACTTTGTGTATTCTAATGCTTATTGTTTGTGATAATTCATGTTTGGAAAATAGGTAATGTGTAGTAAATGCAGAAAATGCATCATCCCCAGATTGTTTACACAAAATGAAAGTATTTAAGTTCCTTATATCTTATCTACATGTAAGTGATAATGCACCATGAATAAACTTGATGCACCTAGAATTTCTTGACAGTTTAGAGTAAAACACTTGAAGTTATTGCTGTAGGCAGGTGTCTGATATAAACATCTCTGGAGCATACAGTAGGCTCTCTCAGAAAGGCTATAGACCCAAATCCTGACTGCTGTTTACTTCACAGAAGCATGTTTGCCGATTGTTTTAAAAGTTGTGTCCATGGGAATGACATTTGTGTCCTCAATTCTGGTACCCCATATGAAATGCTATCTGGTTCACAACTTTTGTGTTACTAGTCTTTTTCATCCCAGACCACTTGAATCCCACCCTTTGTACCCTGCAGAGTTCTATCCCAGAGTATCAGGAACCAATCTTGTCTTGAGTCAGGAAGGATGTGTGGACATTGGTGCTAACTAGTAATTGATGCTTCATTGAGTCTGACCCCAAGCCTGGTCCCTGGTTCTAATTAAACTTCTTCCTTATACCTGAAGTGTCATTCTCACCTACTGTTCCAATTATAATAGTTAACCTTCAGATCTTTTCTGGTTTTGTTAGTTTTATTCTCCTGCCATTCCAAATCCCCATTACTCAATCCTGCTCCAAACACTTTTGGCTTTTGCGTTTTATCAGCTGGTGACATTTTGTGATGCTGACATTCCTTTGGGAATCTCACCTGGAATCCTCATTGTTTGCAACATCTACCTGTGAGAGTAGCAGTGATTTCATGCTGTGCTGGCAAGTGCTCAGGGAGTGACAGTTTGCTGCCAGACACTCTGATGTTCTGCCCATTACATTGAATCTTCATTCAGTGCTCTGGATGAGACTCCCAGCATTTGTTCAGCTCCAGTAAGAGGTTTTGTTTACAGTTTTTCTCCTCTCACAGCCTTGTGCTGTCATATATTTAACTCAGCCTCACTTGTCACGCTTGCCTATGTCCCTGATAAAAGAAATTTTAGCAATATTTCTGCTGGTTAATGTATTGCAGAAAATGTGAACTTCATAGAAACTGAACACATGCCAACTAGTAGTAAATTCTCTTCCAAGTATTGTCCAAGTCTATAGTATGGAATATTGCTAAAAATACCAGAACACCAGCGTATATGTTATTAACACAATTAGATCTTCGTAAGTAACAAATGGTGTCTTGTCTTTATGAATTGCATTAGTGATTTGCCATATTTTCTCTAGGGATTCTGGTATGTATATATATACACATATATGATATGTATGTGTGTAGATATATGTATATACCTATATACTTTCATTATTTACTTATATATAGTAGTCATATATCAATATAACCCTTAAAGGAAATATAATGACATACAGCCATATGCTAAAATAAAATTAAAATAATAGAGTGCACAGTCTCTCCAGTGTTAGTTATGTCTGACAACATCCAAATGTTTACTAAAAATATTTTCTAAAAAGCATATGCTCCCAGGCATATGAGTTAAATCCCCAAGCAAATACAATGCTGCATAATGAAGCAGCTGGTATTACCTCTTACAAATTAAAAATATACTAAGTTTAATATTTTCATGATGGGAATCGAAAGCAACCTGAATTTTCAAACTCTTAACACACATACAAATGTAAACAAATGTTACCTTATTCTTCATATGTCAAAAAAAGTCACTTTCCTTATAAAAAATAAAATCTAGCCATTAACTTAGGAATAATCTGTGTATGTCATGAACAAAATTGATGTGCTGAATTTAGTCTTAGATATAGTATCTGCATAATACTCATGTTACTAATCAATGTTGAAATGTCATATTCACATTTTGCCTTTGAGTGCCCTTTGAAAACCATCGTGTTATTAAGATATTTTTGACTGTTTTGCCCTTACAAATGTCCCCTTAAATCATGGAATAAGGCTGTTAAGCAAATGTAAAATAAGTCAACCATGAATTGTATGGCATATGGGCAATTTCCATTAAAGAAGTTTGTATGTAGATAAAAGTAAAACTCTATAAAGTGGAATGTCAGCATCCAACTAGATTTGGAGGGTAACTATTATGAATACTACAGTAATCAAATTCCTTGGGCAAACTGAATATTATTCCTAGGGTTTTATTTGATCTTGAGTAAGTGGTTTAAATATTAGTACTTAATTCTTTCCCAAAATGTCACAATGTAGAGACAGGTTATATTTTATTCTTCAAAATATTATTTTAATGTAGCTATTTCTAAATTATAAACAGTAGATTAGTTAATGAGGTTTATGATGAATGACTGTTTTACAGACTGATAACATTGATTCACAAAATCTTTTCTGCTCTGCGTGGTAACAAACTTGCTTATTAGCCATGGCTTGCTTACCAAGTAGTGATTCTCAATTGCAAATATATGAGCCTTAGAGAAAAGCATTTTTTCAATTGTTTCCCGTTGGTTGAACCTTGGAATCACCTGAAGAGCTTTACAAACTACAGTTGGCTGGATCTCACTCCTAGAGATTATGACTAAATTGATCTGTCTTGCTTCCTGGGGAGTTTGAAAAATTCCCCAAGTGATTATACCATGCAATCAAGGTTTAGAATCATTTCAGTCAGTGTGCGTTATTCTCTCAGTCGTGTCCGACTCTTTGCAAGCCCCTGTCCGACTCTTTCCAAGCCACCAGTCTCCTCTGTCCATGGAATTTTCCAGGCAAGAATACTGGAGTGCCTTCCATTCCCTTCTCCAGGGGAGCTTCCTGATCCAGGAATCAAACCCACATCTCCTGCATGGTAGGCAGATTCTTTACCATCTGAGCTGCCAGGGAAGCCCGCATTTCTGTCAACTGTTTCTAAAAATGAGGAATTTGACTATGAATATTTTGTCCAGATTATGCATGAAATATTGAAACAAACTGACTTCTGATTGGATGGAAAAATTGATGTGATTTATATCTTTTCAGATTTGAGTATAGCAGTGGATGGACACTGGTCATGACCAAGCAATAAGAGTAGAAGCTCTTGTGTCAAACTTTTTCTATCTTACAACCCTTTATCGTCTAATGGCTCACATAAGAGTACAAATTATGTATAAATGATTAAATCTTTAGAGGAGCAAAACACTACCAATAAACAATAGCATTTTGCTGCTCCATCTTAGAGAAAGACATTAAATTGGAAACAAATCCTGCATTTGGTGATTCTCTAGAAATAATGAGTTGCTTCTTGACCAAAGAGAAGCCAGGATGCAGACATTTATATATTATGTCGCGTACCTCCAGGCAGCCATTCTAACAGTATGAAAATCAGATCCTAGATTCTGGCTGAAAGGTCACCTTCACTCTCCCTGAAAAATGAACTGTCAATTCAGAGGCAATCCAGAAGAGAAATGGTGATAGATATGCTACAACACAAGTGTTACCCTTTAAATAATTTAAAATGGTGTGCAGGGGAGCCAATAGGAATGCTCTGAAGCAAATTGGTAAGCAATTTGCTGAATTTAAGTGCAGTAGTGTACTGAATAAACTGAATCAGGCCATCCTTATAAGAGAAATGGGATATCTTTTTTTTTTTTTTTTCTTTTTCATCTTCTTATTTAGTGTGGCACGTGGGATCCAGTTCCCTGACGAGGGATCAAACTCGGTTCCTTGCACTGGGAGTGAGGAATCTTAGCCACTGGACCACCGGGGAAGTCCTGAAGGATATGAGATAGCCAGGCCAGGCCAGGTGAACAAGGATCCAGAAGGCAGAGTTTTAAAGAGTTAAGAGATTTCTTTTTTTCCATCACTATGAGGGAATGCCTGGAAAACTATTTAATACCTTAAACATGTGCCAAGTTACTTGAGTGATGTGAAATTGATACCTCTTGAGCACAAGTACTGAAACTATTAAACATTAATTTTTCTCTTAAATGGTTTATTGTGAAGGACAATTGACTGAAAAGGTCAAGGGGGCAAGAATTAAAAACAAAAAAATAGATGAACACAATGAAAGCAGAGGCCTAATATCAGAGAATTAGAGGTCAGAATCTGGCTGGGCAGATTTCTGGAGGACACCATGCCCAGGGTGGTCTGATTTATCATAGGCTTTGCAACTGATTTGAGATTTGACCTTCAGGCAAATTAAATATGAAGAGACATTACCCTCTCTCTGTCCTAGTTTTGTGCACCAGTACCTACTCCAGTGTTGTTGCCTGGAGAATCCCAGAGACGGGGGATCCTGGTGGGCTGCCGTCTATGGGGTCGCACAGAGTCGGACATAACTGAAGCAACTTAGCAGCAGCAGCAGCATGGATTACAATTATTTGACTAGATCAATCAATTGGCCAACTGATTAAAATTACTTTCTTAGCATTTCGTTTTCTGATTAATGGTTATCTTTATTTATTAGAGTAATTACCTACCTTAAAATGATTATTATAAAATCAAGTCATTGCATGGCAATACTACAAAATAAATTATTTGGACAAAGCTCTTCATTGCAGCACTGTTTATAATCATTAAAAAAATTTAAACTGGAAATAACTCAAGCTCCTATCAATAGTATACTGCTTGAGTAAGCTACCAAAAGAAGAAAAAAAAACAAACAAACCTCTATTGTGTAAGACTGTACAGCTGGAATGAATAGCCATCCTGTGGAGTGATCATCAGGATATGAAGAAAATTATGTTGACTATTTGCAGGTTATCTAAGAAAGTTTGGATACCCAAATGTGTGTGAGTGTACTTTGTGAAACATCAGAGGTATTATCCACAAAATTTTAAAACACTTATCAGTGGAGGAGGGAGAGAATAGGTTACAGCTGAGAAGCTGAATTTCTTCGTATATATCCTACATATATATTGAACTTTGGAATAATGTAATATTTGGAATAATGTAATATGCTCTATAATATAAAATAGGAGCAAATTTTAAAAAATCAAAAATAACATGAAAGACATATACATGTGTATTTTATTTTTTAAAAATACACACTCATTCATATGTATGTTCCTGGTATCTTGCAAATGAAAAGACATAAAATCAATGACCAGTAAGAACAAGTTCCTTTAGTGCCCTGTGATCTCTCAATACCATTTTTCACTGAAAGGATCTAGGGTTCTTTGGAGAAATGGTTGCTTCTCAGTCTGAGACAGGAAATGTGTAATATGAGCTGGGATCATCTTGTCATAACAGAAAAATGTTGGCAAAACCTAGAAGGAGAATGTCTTTAAGACTCAGGAGGAAACCTGAATATACTCTGCCTAGCTAAATATGGAATCATTTTAGTATCATTAAGAATAATAGCGGCAATGTATTAAAATACATAAAAAATGTTTAAATCCATGAATTCAGCAGTGATAAAAAAGTTTTTGCTTGCTTTTTAAAGATGCTAAAGAACCAAATATCTTGTAAATAGATGTGGGGGATTGGGATTTATTCTGCCTTTTCTAAATAACCTATACTTATAGCAGAGTTGATATGGGGATGTTCCTCCTTTCAGGAATAATTCTATCAGATAAAATAAGAGGAATAGTAAAATTAGAATATCATCATTTTTCAATCTGTAATGAAATAAAGGACATAGGCAATGATCATCACTGACTGATAATATCACAAAAGGACAACTGGAGACATTGTGTGCCTCCTGATGGAAATACACACCACCACTTAGGAAAACCATCAAAAACACGCTACAAATCTGATCAGTTCTCTAGAGTAACAAATTACAGGAGATACAGAGAAAGAAAATCATGCTAAAGACACTACTGGAATGCAATCATCAAACCCCAACTCTACAGAAAAAATAACCTAGGACTTCCAACAAAAATTCAGATAAATTAGAGATGAAGTGGTAAACTCTATACTGAAAGACATTTTAATTAATCATGAAACATGACACTTCTTTTATTTACATTTCAAGGACCAAGTCACTTAAAAAAAAATGAAACCATTGGGAAACTTTTATAATCTTAAGGAATTATTTTTCAGCAGTAATAATGATGTTTTGGCTGTGTTTGATTAAAGAGCCTCATGACAAGAAAATTAGGTAAAAAAGTTTCACTTCAACCCTTAGAGTTTTTCCAAGAAGTTCCCCCAAAGATAATTTCTACAAAAATAATTAAATGGATGCATGGTAATAACTTTATATGAAAAAAGCTACTTGCACAATGCGTAGCACCAAAAATCACTGACTTATTTCAGGTGCCACTTAAGCCTGTAGATCATTGTTGTTGTTTTAATCAATAAATCGATATGGCAATATCCAGTGCCAGTAATTCAGAAATAGTTCCAAGCAATGTGGCTTTCTGGCAACTGTCCTTCCTGAATCTGACATGCGATCTAAAAGTACTAGGAATTTATAATCTCTTATTGATTTATATACCAGCAGGTAATCTGTAGGCTGTTGGTACCCATGTTTGTGTTTTGGTCGGTAGAAATACAAACATTTAATATTGTGTAATTAGTATGTGGGAAGTAAGTCCCCGAGTAGCTGGAATCCAAAAGAGTGAAATGGTAAATGAGACCTGAAGCATATTTATTATCAATTAAGCTCCTTCTTTATGTTTTTCATTTAATCACCAAGGTCTTGAGTTTATATTATTTCCAGACATTTGCATTTTGTAAATGCCTAAATGAATATATTTATACATTTGTATATATACACACGTGTGTGTATGTGTACATGTGTTTGTGGAAGTGTGTGTGTGTGTGTACATGAGTTTGTGGAAGTGTGTGTGTGTGTGTGTGTGTACATGAGTTTGTGGAAGTGTGTGTGTGTGTGAGACAGGCATCTCACAGTGGTGAAGAGCACACACACTAAGGGATTAGATTTTCCTGGGTTTCATCCCAGTTCTGGCTCTGGCACTTACCAGTCTTGCAGATTTGGCCAAATTATTGATACTCACTGATTCTCAATTTCCTCATCTTAAAATAGGGATAAGAAAATCCCAACCTGATAGTCTTGCTCTGAGTATTAAGTGAGATAATGAATTTGTAGACACTAGCACAGTTGCTGGCACCTAGTCAGCACTTAGTAACTGATACCACAGGTAAAACAGGAAGAATTATTTATGTTGAAGTTTTTGAAATAAATTATTAGAGAGTACAATATAGAAGGAGACTCAGGATGCAGTGGAAGGGATGGTTTAGTTTTTTCTGGTGTGCTGTCATTTGCTGATAATTCTTTATCACGTATGTGGTGGTTTAGTTGCCAAGTCATGTCCGACTCTTGTGACCCCATGGACTGTAGCCTGCCAGGCTCCTCTGTCTATGGGATTCTCCAGGTGAGGAGACTGGAGTGGGTTGCCATTTCCTTCTCTAGAGAATCTTCCTGACCCAGGAATCAAACCCTGGTCTCCTGCATGGCAGGCAGATTCTTTACCAACTGAGCTATGAGGGAAGCCCCAATTCAATACATATATGTATGTATCTCTGTTAATATCTCTGTTAATATCAATAAGTAACTGGTAACAGAGCTTGCGTCTTTCAGAGGGAAACCTATTGGTAGACAAAGATGCAAAAGAGACTTAGAGTCTTACTGGTATGAACTTTTATGCGTGCTTTTTGAATTTTGTACCTCATGTTCTAATAGCTATTCAAAATTAAGTTTTAATTTAAATAAAATATGTCTTAGAATCAGAAGATATTTTAAACATTTACACCACATATTCTTAGAGATGTTCCAACTTCTCAGATTTAACACACTTGGACTCCTAGCTGGGCCACCATGTTAGCAGAAGGCAGTGAGCAAGGCCTAATAGGTTGGTTTAGAAGTATTTCTAATTCTGAAATGACATGAACAAGGATAAATGACTTATCATCTGGATTAGAAGTACAAGCTTCCAAGAGTAGAGAGGGTTTGATTTTGAGGAGACTCTTCTTAATACTGTTCCTTCCTTTACTTGGATTATCCTTAATGAGCCTGGAAAATTCTGCCCCAAACCACTAATCCTGTAAAGAAGATGTTTGTGAGCACTCTGCCCAACCCTAACTAGAAGCAGCATGCCTAAAGATCAAACTTGCTCTTTAGGTTTTTCATAAGTTAGGACCCTTGGATTAGAACTCATTCAAATATTTTCATAAGAAAGTACTTATTTATGCAACAAAGTGGCTCTAAGAACACAAAGGGATCAATATCTGGTCCCATAGTCATATGTCACAAGATAAATGAAGTGTCTAGAACTATGAAAGTTCTATTTATAAATGATTTTAAGATATATTAAAATGGTGTCAGCATTTCTGTTATTGGCTTCCCTTGTGGCTCACCTGGTAAGAATCCACCTGCAGTGTGGGAGACCTGGGTTTGATCCCTGGGTTGGGAAGATCCCATGGAGAAGGGAAAGGCTACCCGTTCCAGTATTCTGGCATGGAGAATTCCGTGGACTGTATAGTCCATGGGGTCACAAAGAGTCAGACACGACTGAGTGACTTTCACTTTCACTTTCTTTCATATTACTGTTATCATTTGCTTCGTTTTCCCATGACAAATTTGATTGCTTATAATAAAAATTCCAAAGCTCATTTTAAGCACTCTGTAAAGCTCAATTCTTTCCTTAAAAGATTCATATTTAGACTACAGTAGTTTTTCACAAATTTTTTAGTCATTCATATAACACCTATATGGTTTTTAACATATCTTCACACCACTTATGTTATTATTTATAAAATTATGTTTTCTTCAAATTGACTCAATATTTTCATTTAAAAACCTTAAAACAGAAAATGTATATTATTACTACAAACAGTGGTAGAAGAAACTGAATGGAATACAACATTACTTAACATGTACTAAAAATATGTCTCTCTAATGAAAACAATACATTATTTTAAAATTAAAAAATTAAGATGCTGATTTTATCAATTGCACCTCATATGGTAAAGAGTGTATCTACAATGCAAGACATCCAGGTTCAATCCCTGGGTCAGAAAAATCCCCTGGAGAAGGGAATGGTAACCCACTCTAGTATTCTTGCCTGGAGAATCCTGTGGACAGAGGAGCCTATCGGGCTATGGACTCATAGAGTCACAAAGAGCCGGACACGACTGAGAGACTAACACTTTCACTTTTCACACTTTCTATCATGGACTTTTACAAGACCTTACATAATCCTTATCTTAGTTCTAGCTTGTCCCCTCATTATGCTGCCCCTCACTCTCTTGAAGGAAAATATCCTTCAATTCTATGTACTTTTCATGATTTCTCATCATAGGGCCTTTGCATTTATCATGACTTCTACGTGGACATTCTTTCCTCCTCTCTCTGTCTAGTTAACGATTATTCTTTACATCTTAGTTGGAGCATTACTTTTTCAAAGAAGTCTTTTATGATCTCTCTGATCAAATTGCCTTATTATAGGTCTTCCTAGTTAGCTCTTGTCAAATTAGTGATTTTCATTCATTTTTGAGACTAACTAATTTTTCTTCCATTAGTGTCTCACTTTCAAGAGGGCAGTGGTTAGGAATGGTAATGCATATCATTTTGTCTCCAGCAACTAGTTTCATGCCAAGCTCATGATAAGTGCTGAAAATATTTCAAGTAAATGAATGAAAGAATAAACACATTTTCATCATATTTTTGAACACTAAAGGCAATTTCTTTTTAAAAAACTTTTTATTTTATATTGGAGTATAGTTGATTAACAATGTTGTGAGATTTTCAGGTGTATAGCAAAGTGATTCAGTTACACATATACATATATCTGCTGCTGCTGCTGCTAAGTCGCTTCAGTCCTGTCCGACTCTGTGGGACCCCATAGACGGCAGCCCACCAGGCTCCGCCTTCCCTGGGATTCTCCAGGCAAGAACACTGAGGTGGGTTGCCATTTCCTTCTCCAATGTGTGAAAGTGAAAAGTGAAAGTGAAGTTGCTCAGTCGTGTCCGACTCTTCGCGACCCCATGGACTGCAGCCTACCGGCTCCTCCGTCCCTGGGATTTTCCAGGCAAGAGTACTGGAGTGGGTTGCCATTGCCTTCTCCAATACATATATCTAGTCTTCTTTAAATGCAAATGTTTATGTATGTTTTAGAATAACTACTTCTTTTACTCCCTTTACTCTGCATTTTTTTCTCACTCCTCACTATGTTGATTTGGGTTTGATAACTACCCAAATGACCACTAAACATGGGTTTTGAGATACTGCTGTATTTTTCCATAGAAACACTGTGTTTGCTTTCTCTGATAAGAGAAAGATTGTCAAGGTGATTTTGTTGTTCAAATTTTTGATTTTCAAAATTCGTGAGTCTGCCAAGTACTTCCATACAGTGCCATTACAATACTGGTGCACCACTGTTTTCAGATTAGATCTCTATTTTGGCTTAAATGTATGTGTTAGGTTGTAAATTGAGCAAATAATTCACATAATCATTGAAATAAAAATGAAAGTTCCTCCATGGACCATCTAAAATCATAACATGCACTTCCATAATCATGAATACCAGACTGAAGGATGGTTTTCAAGGTCATATTACTTCATATTTGTGAAGTTTTATGGTGTTCATGGCATTTTCACATATGTAAAATATTTTGATTATTTCATACGTGTGAGGAGTTGGGCAGAGCAAGTATCTATATCTCATTTAATAAATGTGAAGGGACAGTGAAATGATCAAAATCGTATTGATATTTTTATCATCTGTTTCTGGTTCTAAGAATCTTATTGTCTTTAAGTTAGAAGGGACTAGTTACTAGAGTAAATATAAATGATACTCAGGGCACTTTGAATTTAGTATTGAGAGTACCTGCATGGACACAAAAAATTGTGTATAGCAATGAAAGGAGTTTGGTTAGAAAAGAATCAAAAATTCAATGTACCAAAGGTTTCAGTGCATGATAGGGAGGGATTAGAGTATTTGTAGATAGAAACAATAAAAAGGGATCATAATATGACAATTTACCATATAAACAAATGAAGTAAGCCTCAAAGAAGGTATTTAGTGATTCAAAGAGAATATCAAGATTATCTCCTAATCAGATGTTCATGAGTCACAGGAAAATTGGGGTTCTAAACTCCAGGAATCTGTAAAAGAGTCAACAACATCAAGGGGGAAGCCAGTGGTAATTATGCCAAGCAAATTCAGAGAACATTCTGAATTTCCCTGGGAGATGGGAGGGGAGTGAATGAAGAGAGTGAGAGAGAAAAACAAAAACAAAAACAAAACTTCCAAAGGTTGGAAAGGACACAGGAAGTAGAAGGGCATGTGGAGGAGGAGGATGTCCACAGCATAAATTCATGCGATGGGGAAAGAACTAGTCTGGGAGATCACTGTGGGGAAAAGAAGAGAATTCTAGACTTTGACTTTATAGGATTCTGCAACTTTGGCAGGTAGTCTTCAAATATGGAGAGAAAAGCCCAGAGATATAGAGATAACACATGAAGAAAGACATAGTTGGAAAGACCTTTTGTGTCACTATGGCTATGAAAATGACAGGAAAGTAACAGATGGGTAAGAACTTCTGAACTTTTTCTTTGCATTTTCACATCTGCTGAGATTCTGAAAGAAAATCTTCAAAACCAATTTGTGGCGTGTTCAAACTTGTAGTTACATTTTGAATTCAGGGGGTGAAAAAAATGTTGCCAAACGTTACATTTCCATGAGTTGTTATTGTGTTGTTCCATAAATGATACTAGAAGATAGGAAAAAATAATGGAATTCAACAAAATATACTATCCTGTACTGTTGCCTAAAGGAGAAAGTGACAGAAGGAAAAAAATTAAAAAGAAATTTCTGGATGAAGACAGAAAAAAATTAGAAAGCTTCATAAACAAGGATTATTCAGATTAGATGGTCCTTTTCCTCTGCTTGTTTTTTCATGGAATGTCTGGATAGTGGACAGTTGGAAATAAACTAGAAATTCAGTTTGATTTCTGCTCACTCTGTAAGGCTTGGACTAGATTTTTGGAGACAGAAAATAAACAAGGCTTTATAGATATGTACTATAGCAAGGGAGGTGAGATGTATATAAGAGAGTAATACAAACACAGTGTTGACTCAGGTCATTGCTGGAAATGCAGCTGTAGAAGCATAGAGGCTTAATTCTTAGGAATGTCCAAAACTAATAGATGAGATGTATATAAGCTAGAGCCCAAGAATTGTGTGAAATGGACGTGGTGCAAAAGAAAATCAGCAGGAACCCAAGAATACTAAAATAAAGGGCATGTTCCAGGGGAGGTTCCTTTGTGGGGGATAAAACTGGCAATACAAGCCAAAAAGAAAACATGAAAGGTTTTAAATACTTCTAAAGGCCCTAGGAAAAGGCATTTGCATTATATTGGTTACAGAGTCCTTTCCATTGCTGATCCAGCTTTTGCTTCTCAAGAACACGTGCCCTTCAGGTAATATTTAGCACATCATCTCAGGGTTTCACAGAAGGCTTTGTGTGTGCTGCGTGCTAAGTCACTTCAGTCATGTCATGTCCAACTCTATGAGACCATATGGACCATAACCTGCCAGGCTCCTCTGACCCCGGGATTCTCCAGGCAAGAGTACTGGTGTGGGTTGCCATTTCCTCCACCAGGGGATCTTCCCAACCACGGGATCAAACGTGTGTCTCTTATGTCTCCCGCATTGGCAGGCAGGTTCTTTACCACTAGAGCCACCTGGGAAGCCCAAGATGATCAAGTTTAAGCAATTTCTTTGTTCATTGTGGGTTTCATCATTACCCAACTAGAACTTTGGATACAACATAGTCTTAAAATTCTGATGATACTTTCTAAATGTGAAAGGATCAAAACCTTTCTCAGAGGGCTAAGCAACTCCAAGGGTGAATACTTTCAAGAAGTAAACTTCACCGTTTGAGCATATATACCTGGTTTTGTGTATGTAGATATAGCCCTCTGAGAAGTGTACTTCTTTAAATGATAAGAAAGTATTTTGAAAACTGAGAAAAATGACTGGGTTTTGTTCCGCCCATGTTATTTGCATGGAGGGATTTTTATCACGCAGACATTTCTTGAATTAGAAAGCAGCTTTCACAGATTTTACCCTTTGAAAATGACAGTATCTAATCTCTTTGCTTTCATGAGCCAGCCCTGCATTGCCAAATATCTCAGAATGGGAATAGTAAACTATTTTTCACAGATCCTCCATAATAGATGAGATATGAAATGGATTTCATGGAAGTTGAACACCCTGGAGGTTATTAGTTTGAGTTTGCCATAATATATAACATTATTCTGACATCATGTCATTATTATTATTTTCTTGTGCAACCAACCTAAAACATTTGAAAAATTTATCAATTTTATCATTTATGGATCTTTATAAAGAATATGTGTCCTTTTCTTAAAACCATTAAGCTATGAAAGACATTTTTAAGTTATACATACATGCACTGAATATTTAACATGTTGACTTATAGTATATTGGGAAAATAACCAATATTTAGCTAAAACAAGATACAGTTTTCTTAGGGAAATGCATATTCAATAGCAACACTGAATTCTTGACATTATAAAAGTATTTAATAATAGACACTGTGGTGCTGTGCTTAATTGCTCAGTCGAGTCCAACTCTGTGACCCCATGGACTATAGCCCACCAGGCTCCTCTGTCCATGGTGATTCTCCAGACAATACTGAAAAGGGTTGCCATGTCCAGGGGATCTTCCCAACCCAGGGATCGAACCCAGGTATCCCTCAATGCAGGATGATTCTTTACCAGCTAAGCTACCAGGGGAAGGAAATGGCAACCGACTCCAGTACTCTTGCCTGAAAAATCCCATGGACGGTGGAGCCTGGTGGGCTACAGTCCATGGGTTCACAAAGGGTTGGACACGACTTAGTGACTTCACTTTCACTTTTCACTTTCATGCATTGGAGAAAGAAATGGCAACCCACTCCAATGTTTTTGCCTGGAGAATCCCAGGGATGGAGGAGCCTGGTGGGCTGCCATCTATGGGGTCGCACAGAGTTGGACATGACTGAAGTGACTTAGCAGCAGCAGCAAGCTACCAGGGAAGCCCATACATCATGGTAGCAAAGGTTAAAATCTATGTAGCCTTAAAATGAAATATAATAATTAGTGATCACTTTCTAAGCATTATGCTTGTGGTGCCACCAACACATTTTTTAGTGTTAGTTTGTACACGTGTATTTTTCTTCACCTCAGTTCTGTAAGAGAGCTATTCAATTTGAATTTCTCTTAAGAATTTTCAAGCTAACATCAAGTCAGTTTGAAAAGTTGAAAATTTAGGATCTTGTCTTTTATTGGGGCTTCACTGGCGGCTCAGAAGGTAAAGCTTCTGCCTACAATGAGGGAGACCTGGGTTCCATCCCTGGGTCAGGAAGATCCCCTGGAGATGGAAATGGCAACCCACTCCAGTACTCTTGCCTGGAAAATCCCATGGACTGAGAAGCCTAGTAGGCTACAGTCCCTGGGGTTGCAAAGAGTAGTACATGACTGACCGACTTCACTTTCTTCTTTTATTGACAATTGTCTCACCAAAGACTCTAGAAATCAGTATCAAAACATTAATGAAACACAACTATGTTTGTTAAAACTAATGAAACTACATACTTGAAAGCGTGAAAGTTATATAAAATAAACCTTAATAAATCTGACTTAAAAATACAGTGTATAAGGAAAGAGATAATGTAAAATTTTTAACGTATTTTGGTTTAAAAAATAGTAATATTATTTGCCATTGTCGGTATAACCATGAACTAAAGTTCTTTTGTCAATCAAAAAGCATCTTTCCTATATAATTAGAATAAAACTTGAAATTCTCCATTGATCAATAATATTTTTTAAAATGTTAACTTAGCATTAAATTCACTATCAAAAAAAACCCCACCACATTAAAAATTAAACAAATACCTCTTCTTATGTTTCTGGTAGGAGATGTCAAAGATTTTTCTTGATGTATATATACCACATTTTCTTGTTTTTATCATTTAAGAGATTTATGGTTGTCTATTTAGCTAGCAGATGGGAAGTGATTTTGTGATGTTCTGTATTCATCACAGAGTCACTGCTCATTCCTGTTTTCCTTCTATTTCAGAGAAAACCAAAAGAAAAATAACTTTCATTATATTGGCACTTGTTTCATAACTGTGCTGTTGTCAGAATCCGTTACACTAATTCTAGATATGAGTCTGAGTACAGGGTAACCACTAAAATAAAACAGACAGTCATATTGTACTGTATCCTGTAGTCTGATTGTGTGATTCTGTGCTCTTACTTTAGCAAACCAGCTCCTTGTAATTCTTGTACTTTCTGACCCTGTCTTTCCTCTCAGAATTCAATTCTCTGTCTTTTTTTCTACTCTGTTTTCTTGTCTTTTCAGTTCAGTTCAGTTCAGTTCAGTCGCTCAGTTGTGTCCGACTCTGCGACCCCATGAATCGCAGCACACCAGGCCTCCCTGTCTATCACCAGCTTCTGGAGTTCACTCAAACTCACGTCCATCGAGTCAGTGATGCCATCCAGCCATCTCATCCTCTGTCATCCCCTTCTCCTCCTGCCCTCAATCCCTCCCAGCATCAGAGTCTTTTCTAATGAGGCAACTCTTCGCATGAGGTGGCCAAAGTACTGGAGTTTCAGCTTTAGCATCATTCTTTCTAAAGAAATCCCAGGGCTGATCTCCTTTAGAATGGACTGGTTGGATCTCCTTGCAGTCCAAGGGACTCTCAAGAGTCTTCTCCAATACCACAGTTCAAAAGCATCAATTCTTCGGTGCTCAGCTTTCTTCACAGTCCAGCTCCCACATCCATACATGACCACTGGAAAAACCAACTTTATTCTCCCATTATGGTAAAATTAAGACCAAAGTGCTAATGCTTTATAATGGGACCAAGAAGTTTTACTCCTTTCAAAAGGAAGTTAATGAGTTCTCTCCCATTTTCCAACTGTGTCATAAATAGGAGGTACCTGATCTGGTGTGAGATGTTCACAGACTTTGTATTTTCCTCTCCAAAGGCAGAGAGAGTAAGAGAGAGCTAATTACTAGCATTTGAAACACTAAGTAATCAGTTCCACCAACTCATCTAGGAATAACATGAGATTGCTCCCCAACTCAAAACAGACAAGAGAGCCTGACCCTCTTCATCCTAGGTGATTCTTGGCTTTAACCCAGGCGTTAATCTCCCCCCCTTCCTCCGCCCCCACATCTTTTTTTTATCCCCGGTACAAAGCATAACTCGTCCCATCTGTAATTGAAAAGGGTCCTATCCTTTTCCAAAAATCATCTCTTGGAACACCATTGTTAGTTAGCAAATTCATGTCATCTATTCAAAGGAAGAAGAACCCCTTATAAGTTAAGCCCCTGGAGGAGGAGTCTGTGTTAGAATTTGCCATTGTTCTTTTTTTTTTTTTAACCTGTTGTGTCATTCTTTTTAAGGGCCCTGTACTTTGAATCCATATTATCATAGGTCCTAGAGGTAACTTTTGTATAAACCCCAAAACAAATATCATTTAATGGTATTCTTTTTTGTTCCATGTTTAGAAAATATTTGTTTGCTTTGTTGGCAAATATGTTGTTAAATCTCAACAGATTCTGTTTAGCTACTCTTAAAATAATATACTCAATAGCTATAATTTAGATCCATCCATATGAGAAGTTATGTTGGGTGTATAGTCTTACAATGAAATAAATTGAAATATTCTAGCTTTTCATTGGCTGGTCACCAGCTTCCACATAAAGATAACACTTAGGGCAATGTATTAGACCTTCTGCTAGGTTCTTTACACATGTATAATTTGTTCCTTTCCAAAAATTTATTAAGCAAGTACTATTATTAATTCCTATTTTAATGTTCAAGAGAATGTGGTAGAATTCTTATTAAGTAACTTGCTCAAGGACAAGCAGATAGTAAAAGGCTGTGATTGGATTTGCATCCGGAAATTCTGGTTCCTGAGCTCATGCTCTTAACCATGCCTTCAATACAGCTTTAGAAGTGGTCCATTTTGACCAAGACTCTTCCTACTTTCTGTCAGACACCTGAGTAGATTGTTATGACTCACAGATTTAGTGGAGTTAATCAACTCTTTCTGTCCCATCTCTTGTCCTCTTATGGGGCCATGATATTTGAAATAGATGGAACACACCAAAAGATGCCCTGCCAAAATGTTAAGGTAGAGAATTTTTAGTTACTGAATGGCAAAAAAAAAAAAACAAAAACTGACAAAGAGATGTTGTAGGATGGAAACAAGATTTTGAGTTACTAAAATTTTCAAATTCATCAGAAGCATGTTTATTAGTAAGATTTAACAGAGGCCTTCTGAATCTTTATTCCTCATTCTTGACAGACAACTCATTGATCTTTCATTTATTTGTCATCATATACTTCAAATATTATACATGAACTGTGAGTTTGCAAAATATCTAGGTTTTTAAATGTATTTCCTTCTTCTATATTGCAATTTCTAAAAGGCAATATTATATTTCCAAGAGTGAGTTATATCAAAAGGCAGTTATTTATAGAGGCCATCCCTCATGCCATTCTTATAGATTACAGTTTCCAGAGAAAGTAAAAACTTAATCTGTTGTGGTTTAGGAAACTACTTTCTGTATATTTCTGAATTTTTTTTTCAATTGAAGTATAGTTAATTTACAGTGGTGTGTTAATTTCAAGTGTACAGTGAAGTGATTCAGTTATACATATATACACATATATATTCTTTTTCAGGCTGTTTTCCATTATAGGTTCTTACAAGATATTGAATGCAACTCCCTGTGGTGTAGGTCATTCCCAAATCTTTTTATCTCACTCCTTTAAATATGCTTGTACTTTTATTGTTGCTATTCTGTATACCACCTTCTCTGTAATTAATAAAATACGTACCTCTCAATTAACCCTTAATTGAGGTCATAAGCTCAGCACTATGATATATTGAGCAGGATAATTTTTTTGTTGCAGGGGGCTGTCCTGAATATTGTAGGATGTTTAGTAGTATACTTGGTCTCTATTCACTAGATGTGAATGGCAAATCTTCCCCTCCTCATCTTCATTGTAACAACTAAATATGTCTTTGGTGGTGGTGGTTTAGTCACTAAGTCATGTCTGACTCTTGCGTTCCATGGACTGTAGCCTGCCAGGATCCTCTGCCCAAGGGATTCTCCAGGAAAGAATACTGGAGTGGGTTGCCATTTCCTTCTCCAGGGGATTTTCCTGACCCAGGAATCGAACCCAAGCCTCCTACATTGCAGGCAGATGATTTACCAACTGAGCTATGAGGGAAGCCTAAATATGTCTTTACATGTTGCCAAATGGCCTCCAGGAAATCCCTCAGGGCCCCTATCCAGGTTGTGAACTTCTGTCTTAAAGCATGGAGAAACTTCCTAAATTTCCTAAATGGATACATGGTCTTCTATGTAATTCTCAGCTTTCAATTTTACTGCAAGGAGAATTTAACATGTTAAGATACACCCACAATGAGAGGACATCATCTGTCATGGTCTTTAGTTTCAGGCTCTGCCTCTGCTGCTGCTGCTGCTAAGGCACTTCAGTCGTGTCCAACTCTGTGCGACCCCATAGACGGCAGCCCACCAGGCTCCCCCATCCCTGGGATTCTCCAGGCAAGAACATTGGAGTGGGCTGCCATTTCCTTCTCCAATGCGTGAAAGTGAAAAGTGAAAGCGAAGTCACTCAGTCCTGTCAGACTCTTCGCGACCCCATGGACCACAGCTACCAGGCTCCTCCATCCATGGGATTTTCCAGGCAAGAGTACTGGAGTGGGGTGCCATTGCCTTCTCCTAGGCTCTGCCTCTAGTACTTAGTAATTATGTAAACTCTCTTTCCACAGTCACTTTGTCTGTGGAGATGACCTAATGACCTTGTGCTGATTGTTTTCTTTTGCTCTTCCCAGATTGTCTTTGTCCTTGTCTTACCTGCCCTGCAAGAGGCTTGGCTCCAGGGACTGATCCCATTCTGATATTCTGTGATCTTAATAAACAGTTTGTCTGAGATAATAAAGCTTGCATATGTATTTTAGACCAGTGGATTTTGTAAAATCCATTCACATAAAATCAAACCAGTGCTCAGAACACTAATACAATGCTAACTTCCTATTTTAACAATTCTATGAATTAGGAGAGTTTTTATAACCTTTATTTAATCTTTACTACACCTCTAAAACTGTGCTTAGTTCTGCCTATGCTTTCAATTATTTAATTTTCAAAAATGTGTGCAAAGATTATCATCCTCCTCCTCTAACAGGAGGAGGATTCTCAAGACCAGGAAGAAGCTCAAGCCAAAGGCTTTTTTGTAGGGTATCCTACTCCTTGACCATTCTTCCCCTCAGTCTCTACTTGATTTGTTTCCTTCCAACAGTGGGATCTCATCATAGATATTACCTCATCTGAGAGGACTTTTTTGGTTACCATGTTATCTAAAGTCTGTTTTCTCTATTCCTTCTTTATTTCCTATATAGCAATTATATATGATTTCTAATTATTTTATCTATGTATTTGCTTATTTGTCTCTCCACTGGGATTTAAAAGCAGAGCTGTCTTTGTTGCCTCTCCAACACTTAGCATGCCAACGGAAATAAATGTATGCCTAGTGAGTATTGAACAAATGAAGAGTCACAAATCTAAGAAGTGGAGATTCCTTAAAAAACTGGAAATAGAACTGCCTTATGATCCAGCAATCCCACTGCTGGGCATACACACTGAAGAAACCAGAATTGAAAGAGACACGTGTACCCCAATGTTCATCGCAGCACTGTTTATAATAGCCAGGACATGGAAGCAACTTAGATGCCCATCAGCAGATGAATGGATAAGAAAGCTGTGGTACATATACACAATGGAGTATTACTCAGCCATTAAAAAGAATACATTTGAATCAGTTCTAATGAGGTGGGTGAAACTGGAACCTATTATACAGAGTGAAGTAAGCCAGAAAGAAAAACACCAATACAGTGTACTAACACATATATATGGAATTTAGAAAGATGGTAACAATAACCCTGTGTACGAGACAGCAAAAGAGACACTGATGTATAGATCAGTCTTATGGACTCTGTGGGAGACGGAGAGGGTGGGGAGATTTGGGAGAATGGCATTGAAACATGTATAATATCATGTATGAAACGAGTCGCCAGTCCAGGTTCGATGAATGATACTGGATGCTTGGGGCTGGTGCACTGGGACGACCCAGAGGGAGGGTGTTGGGGGGGAGGAGGGAGGAGGGTTCAGGATGGGGAGCACGGGTGTACCTGTGGCAGATTCATTTTGATGTCTGGCAAAACTAATACAATATTGTAAAGTTTAAAAATAAAATAAAATTTAAAAAAAATTAAAAAAATAAAAAAAAGAACAAATTAAAGAATAAAAAAAGAGATATAATTAAAAATTAACAAAAGATGCAAAGAAAAAAAAAAAAGAAATGGTAGAGTTAGGAGTTGAAAGTTGGATGTTTCCGAATTCAGAGCAAAGCTTTAACCACTATGGCTATTTCTTTTTGTAATCCAGAAGAATCTCTAATCCTGAGAATATAAAGGCAGTCAAGGGACACAAGCTTTTCCTCCCTCCTAGCATGTACATTTATTTCATCCCTGATCTTTCTCTTGATATGAACCATACCCTCTTAGCACCCAAACCACTGGTCAGTTTCACTTTTCAAAATACATAACTAAGCCAATCACTTACTATTATATTTATTGCTTATTTATTGCTTCTTTAGTCCATGTACTGTTTTTCATCCACATGCTTGCAACACAGTTTTCTCATTGGTCTTGCTTCACCCTTTCTCTCTTGATATAATCTCCTTAGAGCAGTTAGTGGGAATTAAGTATATATATATATATAGTAACTGTATTTTTTAAAATGTTCCAACTAGTTTCCTTTAAAATGAGAATAGGGACTTCCCTGGTGAGCCAATGGTTAAGACTTTGCCTTCCAATGCAGAGAGTGTGGGTTCAATCCCTGGTTGGGGAGCTAACCCACGTGTCTTGTGGCTGAAAAAACAAAATAAACAACAAACAATATTGTAACAAATTCAATAAATACTTTAAAAATACTAAGAAAAAAAAAATTACAAACTTGTTATGTTAGCCAACAAGACCCTAGCTCTTAAAATCATTGCCTACTGCTCTCTTCCTCATTCACTACTTCTCTATGTACTGCCCTTCTTTAAATGTTTTGAGCAAGACAAACTCATATTGTTTTTGTGTTATCCGTGATCATTGTGTGTTAAGCTGCCTCATCATTCAAAATTATGTTTAAAGAAGCGTTCCATAACTCTCCTTCCCTTAATAGCTCGTTTACTGTTGCAGCTGTTTTTTTTTTTTTTTTTTGTAGCCTTTATTACTACTTGAAATTATTTATGTGTTTAATGTTTACCATTCCACACTACAAGTTTAAGAACCTTTTCTAGGGCTGTACTTGTATTTTCTAGAACAATGCCTGGCACAAAGTTGACTGTACTTGTATTTTCTAGAACAATGCCTGGTACAAAGTTGACACTCAGTTAAAAAATTAATGAATAAATGAATACATACCAAATGATATTCATTCTGGACATTCAGAACATTTTTATATAATGGCTCCGTATCATATTCCCTTTTCTTTTTAAACAATGTTTCTAAGAAAAATTCAAACTACATCTAATATGCTTGAAATAAGGCAGGAGTTTTTCAGCTGCAAGTGGTATATATTCAACTCCAACTCCTTCAGACTAAAATGTAATTTTTTTAGTTCTTGTGTCTGAAAAAAACAACAGATGAGGTTAAAATACTATTGGGTTCCTTCTCTCTCTCTCTCTCTCTCTCAATTTCTGGTTTATATTCTCTGTTGGCTTCATTATCAAACAGTATGTCTATATTTGGTATCAATATGGTCACTAGCCAATCCAAGCTTATACTTACTGATCTCAAGGTAAAGGAGTTCTTTTTCTCTCTCACAGTGTACATATACTACTACTAAGTCGCTTCACTCGTGTCCAACTCTGTGCAACCCCATAGACGGCAGCCCACCAGGCTCCCCTGTCCCTGGGATTCTCTAGGCAAGAACACTGGAGTGGGTTGCCATTTCCTTCTCCAATGCATGAAAGTGAAAAGTGAAAGTGAAGTCACTCAGTCATGTCCGACTCCTAGCGTCCCCATGGACTATAGCCCACCAGGCTCCTTCGTCCATGGGATTTTCCAGGCAAGGGCAATGGAGTGGGGTGCCATTGCCTTCTCCAGTGTACATATAAGTCTTCTCAAATTATTTTTTTGCCCAACCCCAGGATATAAACCCACCTCAATAGTAAAGGAAGTAGATATTTTCTTGTTTTCTAATCCTAGAAGACCCACATAAAGCAGGAGAAAAGGCATGACTCCCCACAACTGAAGCTCTGAAAAGAAGAAAGAGCACTTAATGGCCATGATATGACATATAGTTTCTTTTCAGCGACTTACTGAGGGAAACATGCCAGCCATTATAAGACTTTTAGAATAACCAGATTTGGGTTTGCACCAATCCTGACAGGAGAGATCCAGGTATACGGGCCTTCCTTTTGGACCTGGGTGATGTTGTAACTGGTTCAGCTTCTAGGAAATCTGTTCAACTCTGGGTTGAACTTAGTCATGAGATGAGAAAGTATAGCAACTAGTTATATTCCACTGTTTACTCAGTGGTACTAAATGAAGGTTGGAAAAGCAGTGTATTCGGTTCTTCATTAAACCATTGTACCTATTGTTATTTATAACTTATGTAGACTGATCTTCTATGTAAATGTGAATACTTGCATGTTCCCTCTGATGTTTGCATAGTATAAACAAATAAGTGTAGTAGTAAAGATATATTTCTTCATTTATAATATATCAATCACTTATGTATGTATTCTGGATTGTATGAGACATCAGTTCCCAGCATGCCAGTATTAGCTGGAACAATTTTTAAAGAATTCTTATAATTTAGCAGTGAGAACAGCTGAATTATCTTAATGCCTAACAATGGAAATTTCCATGTAAACCAAGGGATTATTTCAAAAAATACTTAGCTGAAAAATCTATTCTTCTAAACCGCTTGTCTAAAGTATTCCTCAAGCATTAATAATACAGGAGCAACAAATTAAAAACAATAGTTTCCTGAAAGAATGTTTGAGAGACTTTTGGAAAATTTGAAAAACTTTACAGTTTCATGAGAAGAGAAATCTTGCTACCAAAGCAATAGAATAGAATGAGATAATTTATGATCATTGTTCAAGTTTACATAAAGCTTGATTCTTTACAACAACAACAGGAAAAAAGCTTTACTGGCAACTAGGTTTAATTATGAGATGTATTAAAAATTCAAGTGGATGTTGTTTTACAATGACTAACCTGGTGTTGGAGAAGACTCCTGAGAGTCCCTTGGACTGCAAGGAGATCCAACCAGTCCATTCTAAAGGAGATCAGTCCTGGGTGTTCATTGGAAGGAATGATGCTAAAGCTGAAACTCCAGTACTCTGGCCACCTCATGCAAATAGTTGACTCATTGGAAAAGACTCTGATGCTGGGAGGGATTGGGGGCAGGAAGAAAAGGGGACAACAGAGGATGAGATGGCTGGATGGCATCACCAACTCGATGGATGTGAGTTTGAGTGAACTCCGGGAGTTGGTGATGGACAGAGAGGCCTAGCGTGATGCGATTCATTGGGTCTCAAAGAGTTGGACACGACTGAGAGACTGAACTGAACTGAACTGAACATAGTTTCTCTCAATTTTGTGCTATTTTACTACTCTTTCTTTCTACTGTATCTTAAAATATGAAATTGAAAAATATTGTAATTAAAATAGGATCAGTCCATAATAAATTAATATAAAAATGTCAATGAATTCATACTACCAAGTTCTAGGTAAACAGGAAAAATTAAATACAATATAATGAACACAACTGAATGACTGAGCATACATATAGGAAACGAAAACATATTTGCCAAATTCAATGATCCATTTTTAGTTTTTAACTTAGAATTCTCTACTGTCTTAAATTAAATCTGGGCTTCAGTGATCCTTTCTCCGTGACCCTTCTTTTTTCTTTTCTCTTTCTTCATTCTTCCCTCCCTTCCTGTCTCCCTCCCATGTCTCTCTTTCTTTCTGTATTTTTGTTTATTAACCATTCCCTTTTTCCTTTAGGCTTCTCTTTAAGCTTCTTCCTTCAAAGTACAAATATCCCTCCAGTTTATATTTACCTTTGGATTTTAAAAATATATTTACCTACCTATCATCTAGGTAGCTAGCTAGAAAATTATCTATTTTCTCCCGTGGCAGTTCATTTGCCACTTAACCAGTTTTCAAGTGGCTTTGAAATTCTCATTTCTAGATCAAACTCCAGATGGGTTTTTGGTATAGTTTATATCACTTATCCTATGTGAATAGTCCAGGGTGAACAGAGCCAAGCTCAACATCCTCCCTAAATTCCTTCATCTTCTCAGTTCCCTCTCTCCTAATGATCCCACCATTCTTCATAGTCTCAGGTATACAATCTCAGTCATATTTAGTTTCTTACTCTCTCAAAGTGGAAGTCAAAGTCTCTCAGTTGTATCCAGCTCTTTGCAATCCCATAGACTGTAGACTTCCAGGCTCCTCTGTCCATGGAATTCTCTAGGCCAGAATACTGGAGTGGGTAGCTGTTCCCTTCTCCAGGGGATCGTCCCAACCCAGGGATCAAACCCAGGTCTCCTGCATTGCAGGCAGATTTTTTACCAACTGAGTCATCAGGGAAGCCCAAGAATACTGGAGTGGGTAACTTATCCCTTCTCCAGTGGATCTTCCTGACCCAGGAATCAAACCGGGGTCTCCTGCATTGCAGGCCAATTCTTTAGCAGCTGAGCTAACAGGGAAGCCCTCTCTCAAATCAACCACAATGAGTCAGTATTTAAATAATGTTATTATACATTCCAAATTCCTCTTCCTTCCAGTATCATTTTTTTCATATACTACCTTATTATCACCATCCCCTGCTAGACTATAGGTTCTCTCATAGTTTTATGCCTTGGGACAGCTGGTACAGCACCCTACTCCAATTAGGCAAGACATATAGTTGTTGAATAGATGGCATACATAGGCTAGGTACTTTGTCATTTGTGACCTTTGTTTTCCAAAAGAACATAAACTAAAATTTGGAGCTTCCCTTCAAATAATTAGCACATGAATAAATGACATGGTATCAATGATGTTAATGTTAAATTTTACATACTATAAAAAATGATTCTTTTTAATGTACTTTCTGCCACTCAAAATACGGGCTTTATATTAATGATTGTATAGGTGAGAAAACCCTGATTTTCAGACTGATATAACAAAATAGTAGCAACACATGAAAAGTAATAAATTCAATTAAAAAATCGGGCAAGGGGAAGGATACTAACATTTATTGAATACTCAATGTCACAGGTACTGTGATAGATGCCATACATAGGCAGTTCAATTTAAACCTCACAATAAGCTCATGGAAAGGTATCATTTTTATGGCATTTTTACACGTGGGAAAAGTTTCATATTTTTATTTCTCCATGATCACACATCAAGTCAATGTCTCCCCTGAAACTCAAATCTAACTTTTTACTTTTTAAATCACATTTACAGGGAGACAACCTAATAATATGTAACAGGCTGATGTCTTACCATGCAATGTAGATAACATTTTAGAGAAAAAATCAGTTGTATTAACATTTGGGAATTTTTAAATAAGAAATAAAAAGTTTTGGTTAAGCTAATGCTCTATCAGATCTCTAAAAGCATCAATCATACATTATCTGCCCTCCAGGCATTTATACAAACATTTTTCTCTGCCTAGTAAAATAAAAGTATACTATAAAAATAAGTGGATAACATTGGAATAATTTTTACATTCATTAATTTAATAATCAAAAATTGAGTGCACACTGTATATGGTGGTTCTGTCATTCCTGGCAATTACAATCCAATGGAGGAAAAATGTTTTTATCAAATAGATATTCTACTTATTAGCTGGGTGACCATAAATGATCTGTTTATATCTCTGAGCCTTAGTTTTCTTACTGGTATACAGGATTTAAGGGTTCTTACTGTGTGAGACTGTTGTGAAGAATAAATGTCAAAGTATTGTACTTTATTTAACACAGTTATACAACAGTTAATATAGATCTGAGTTGCAGTCATGTTATTGATTCTTTCTTATGTTACCTTTTCTCTTTCCTAAATTTTACTCATAGCTTGGCAATTTGATTATACATTGTTTTCTCTAGGAAAACTTTTCAGAAATTCCAGTACAAAATGCATTTTCATATATATTCTCATATCTACTTATGTGCATCACTATTGTATTAAAAATCAAATTATTTTGTAATAAACTACATATACTTTCCATCCCAAATTAGACTATTAGACGGTTTCTCAGGGTAGGGCAAGCTCTATGCTGTTCATCAGTGTATTCCTAGCACCTACCACATTCCTATAGTGAAAAGGATTCTTAATAAGTGTTTCAAAAAGGGTATGCTTGACTTCAGGGGAGTAACAGAGAGGAGTGGTGAATTTCATGACAGTTGTTTCAGTATTTAAACATGCACTGGGTCTGCAATGAATATTATAGGAAAGCCATTATCTAAATACTGTAATGTGCTGCCTTTCAGTTTAATAGTGCTTCTTAACAGGAGTGCAAAAACATGCTTCATGCACTGTGTTTCTGGGATATTACAGAAAAGGTCTATGTATTAGAGGGAATGTTGGACTCAAGAATATTCCCACACAGCACATAGAAAGTTATTACCCAGTTTGATCTTGCTTAGGGAAATATAAGTTCAGTTCAATCAGTTCAGTTGCTCAGTCCTGTCAGAATCTTTGCAACCCCATGAATCACAGCATGCCAGGCCTCCCTATCCATCACCAACTCCCGGAGTTTACTCAAACTCATGTCCATCGAGTCGGTGATGTCATCCAGCTATCCCATCCTCTGTCATCCCCTTCTCCTCCTGCCCTCAATCCCTCCCAGCATCAGGGACTTTTCCAATGAGTCAAATCTTCACATAAGGTGGCCAAAGTATTGGAGTTTCAGCTTCAACATCAGTCCTTCCAATGAACACCCAGAACTGATCTCTTTAGGATGGACTGGTTGGATCTTTTTGCAGTCCAAGGGACTCTCCTAGAGTCTTCTCCAACACCACAGTTCAAAACCATCAATTCTTTGGCCCTCAGCTTTCTTCACAGTCCAACTCTCACATCCACACACGACCACTGGAAAAACCATAGCCTTGACTAGACGGACCTTTGTTGGCAAAGTAATGTCTCTGCTTTTCAACATGCTATCTAGGTTGGTCATAATTTTCCTTCCAAGGAGTAAGCGTCTTTTAATTTCATGGCTGCAATCACCATCTGCAGTGATTTTGGAGCCCCCCAAAATAAATTCAGTCACTGTTTCCACTGTTTCCCCATCTATTTCCCATGAAGTGATGGGACCAGATATCATGATCTTAGTTTTCTGAATGTTGAGCTTTAAGCCAACTTTTTCACTCTCCTCTTCCACTTTCAACAGAAAGTTCCTCTTCACTTTCTGCCATAAGGGTGGTGTCATCTGTATATCTGAGGTTATTGATATTTCTCCCAGCAATCTTGATTCCAGCTTGTGCTTCTTCCAGCCCAGCATTTCTCATGATGTACTCTGCATATAAGTTAAATAAGCACAATGACAATATACAGCCTTGACGTACTCCTTTTCCTATTTGGAACCAGTCTGTTGTTCCATGTCCAGTTCTAACTGTTGCTTCCTGACCTGCATATAGGTTTCTCAAGAGGCAGGTCAGGTGGGCTGGTATCCCCATCTCTTTCAGAATTTTCCACAGTTTATTGTGATCCACACAGTCAAAGGCTTTGCATTGTCAATACAGCAGAAATAGATGTTTTTCTGGAACTCTCTTGCATTTTCCTTGATCCAGCAGATGTTGGCAATTTGATCTCTGGTTCCTCTGCCTTTTCTAAAACCAACTTGACCATCTGGAAGTTCATGGTTCATATATTGCTGAAGCCTGGCTTGGAGAATTTTGAGCATTACTTTACTAGAGTGTGAGATGAGTGCAAATGTGCAGTAGTTTGAGCATTCTTTGGCATTGCCTTTCTTTGGGATTGGAATGAAAACTGACCTTTTCCAGTCCTGTGGCCACTGCTGAGTTTTCCCAATTGGCTGTCATATTGAGTGCAGCACTTTCACAGCATCATCTTTTAGGATTTGAAATAGCTCAACTGGAATTCCATCACCTCCACTAGCTTTGTTCATAGTGATACTTTCTAAGGCCCACTTGACTTCACATTCCAGGATGTCTGGCTCTAGGTGAGTGATCACACCATCGTGATTTGTGTGATCTGGGTCATGAAGATCTTTTTTGTACAGTTCTTCTATGTATTCTTGCCACCTCTTCTTAATATCTTATGCTTCTGTTAGGTCCATACCATTTCTGTCCTTTATCGACCCCATCTTTGCATGAAATCTTCCCTCGGTATCTCTAATTTTCTTGAAGAGATCTCTAGTCTCTCCCATTCTATTGTTTTCCTCTATTTCTTTGCATTGATTGCTAAGGAAGGCTTTCTTATCTCTCCTTTCTATTCTTTGGAACTCTGCATTCAGATGCTTGTATCTTTCCTTTTCTCCTTTTCTTTAAACTTCTCTTCTTTTCACAGCTATTTGTAAGGCCTTCCCAGAGAGCCATTTTGCTTTTTTGTGTTTCTTTTTCTTGGGGATGGTCTTGATCCCTGTCTCCTGTACAATGTCACAAACCTCCGTACATAGTTCATCAGGCACTCTGTCTGTCAGATCTAGTCCCTTAAATCTATTTCTCACTTCCACTGTATAATCATAAGGGATTTGATTTAGGTCATACCTGAATGGTCTAGTGGTTTTCCCTACTTTCTTCAATTTCAGTCTGAATTTGGCAATAAGGAGTTCATGATCTGAGCCACAGTCAGCTCCCGGTCTTGTTTTTGGTGACTGCATACAGCTTCTCCATCTTTGGCTGCAAAGAATATAATCAGTCTGATTTCAGTGTTGACCATCTGGTGATGTCCATGTGTAGAGTCTTCTCTTGTGTTGTTGGAAGAGAGGGTGTTTGCTATGACCAGTGCATTCTCTTGGCAAAACTCTATTAGCCTTTGCCCTGAAATATAGTACCTGTAGATAAAATCTGGAAACATAGCACTTACTGTCTCTCTAATTATAAGGATTAAATAACTGTGATATGTAGACAGAACTTGTGGACTCATGTAACATTACATACAATTTTGTCATAAGTCACATTATTTCATTATGCTGGCTATAAAGATTAAAAACTTAAAGCTACTGAATTTACATTCATATCCTGTAAGGGAATACATTTACTTTTGAAATGACTTTCAAAGCATCTTTATTCCATCAGGGGCTCTTTATGATAAACAGAGAGAGCTGCAACTTTCGTTGATAGGTATGGGCTGCTCTGCCAATATGACGGTTTTACTTATTTTTAAGATTTTTCTTTAAGCAATATAGTTGCTGATCCTCTTCTAACAATTAGGCAAAGAATGTAAGAAGGAAAACTGTCATTTCTAAACTTCTTCCCAATACAGGAATTCTAGATAACATTTTCCTAATTTTGAGAAAATACAAACAAAACAACACAGAGAAAGTAAAAAAACAACAGCAACAACAACAACAACAAAAGAAAGAGGCTGGCAAAGCTTTCAAAACTTGTAAAGCTTTAATACAGTGTATTTGACATATCTCAGTGAAATGTGCACCAGAGGAGAAAAAAAGCATGTCATTGCTCTGAAACTGTCTTTTCTAATTCAGTGCATCCATGTATTGTTATAAATCTGTTTCCCAATCTTGCTTTTTCACTGAAAGATGCAGACACAAGGGAACAAGCTTCACTGCTATCTATCAGCTCAGATAAGGAAAAGTTCCTTTCAGCCTGACGCTGACAGCTTAATGAAATGGAGGCCGAGATGCATGCAAATGAGAGAAAGACCGGTAAGGTAATGACCATACACGGTGCTTAAATGGACAAGAGGTAGGGTGACTTGTAGCTGTGTTTTCATTCCCTTAGGCAAGGACAGTGAGACTGAGGGAAAAAGACTGCTTTCTACGGAAGGTTTATGGAAACTATTTTACAGCTTTATATACATGACTTAAATATGACCTACTTAAGTAATTGAAACTGTAACTTTTTTTAAAAGAAAAAAAGCTATTTTTTTTATCATTTAGATAAATGAAGAGGATGATAGAATTGCAGGCCCCACCATGTAAACTTGCATTCTGTATTGTAATTTATACCCTTTCTTGCAGCTGAATTTTTTAAATATAAGGAGAGATTGACATAAGATGGACTGAACTCAAAACATAGCAAATATTTATTAGCATTCATTTCCCCACTACTTTTGTATTTTCACATGACTCCACCCTTCCTTAGCTTTATAGGAGAAGGAAAATGGGGGGAAATTATTGGGAAGAATTTCTTATCCCATACTCCAGATTATTAACTGTAAGCAGGAAGTATTCAAAATATCCTGAGCAAATCAGCATTGTGAGAGAATTATGGCATTAACCTTGGTTAAGAGGTGATGGTTGTGGTAAAAATGTTTCAATTAAGAATATACTTAGCCTGTACCCATCCATATTGAACTCAATCACTGACCCTTGAAAAAATTACCTATCAGTGATTAAATTCTTGATGTGTACCCATTTACACTAAATATTTGAAAAGTGTGCCTCTGTATTTAAGTTACCAGTATCCTCCAAAACACACAAGTCATCTTGTAAAACTATTAGAGAGAAGAAACATAAAGATATCATTTCTATAATTTTTAAGGATTAATTAACTGCATATAATTTTGTACAGTTCTTCTGTGTATCCTTGCCACCTCTTCTTAATATCTTCTGCTTCTGTTAGGTCCATACCATTCCTGTCCTTTATCGAGCCCATCTTTGCATGAAATGTTCCCTTGGTATCTCTAATTTTCTTGAAGAGATCTCTAGTCTTTCCCATTCTGTTTTTTTCCTCTATTTCTTTGCATTGATTGCTGAGGAAGGCTTTCTTATCTCACCTTGCTATTCTTTGGAATTCTGCATTCAGATGCTTTTATCTTTCCTTTCCTCTTTGCTTTTCACTTCTCTTCTTTCCACAGCTATTTATAAGGTCTCCCCAGAGAGCCATTTTGCTTTTTTGCGTTTGTTTCCCATGGGGACGGTCTTGATCCCTGTCTCCTGTACAATGTCACAAACCTCCGTACATAGTTCATTGGAAACTCTGTCTGTCAGATCTAGTCCCTTAAATCTATTTCTCACTTCCACTGTATAGTCATAAGGGGTTTGATTTAGGTCATACCTGAATGGTCTAGTGGTTTTCCCTACTTTCTTCAATTTCAGTCTGAATTTGGCAATAAGGAGTTCATGATCTGAGCCACAGTCAGCTCCCGGTCTTGTTTTTGGTGACTGTATACAGCTTCTCCATCTTTGGCTGCAAAGAATATAATCAATGTGATTTTGGTGTTGATCAACTGGTGATGTCCACGTGTAGAGTCTTCTCTTGTGTTGTTGGAGAGTCATGTTGGCTATGACCAGTGCATTCTCTTGGCAAAACTCTATTAGCCTTTGCCCTATTTCATTTCATATTTCAAGGCCAAATTTGCCTGTTACCCCAGGTGTTTCATGACTCCTACTTTTGCATTCCAGTCCCCTATAATGGAAATGACATCTTAGGTCGAGTGGGCCTTAGAAAGCATCACTATGAACAAAGCTAGTGGAGGTGATGGAATTCCAGTTGAGCTAATTCAAATCCTGAAAGAAGAGCTGTGAGGTGCTGCACTCAATATGCCAGCAAATTTGAAAAACTCAGCAGTAACCACAGGACTGGGAAAGGTCAGTTTTCATTCCAGTCCCAAAGAAAAGCAATGCCAAAGAATGCTCAAACTACTGCACAATTGCATTCATCTCACACGCTAGTGAAGTAATGCTCAAAATTCTTCAAGCCAGGCTTCAGCAATACGTGAACTGTAAATTTCCAGATGTTCAAGCTGATTTTAGAAAAGGCAGAGGAACCAGAGATCAAATTGCCAACATCTGCTGGATCATCAAAAAAGCAAGAGAGTTCCAGAAAAACATCTATTCTGCTTTATTGACTATGCCAAAGCCTTTGACTGTGTGGATCACAATAAACTGTGGAAAATTCTGAAAGAGATGGGGATACCAGACTGCCTGACCTGCCTCTTGAGAAACATATATGCAGGTCAGGAAGCAACAGTTAAAACTTTACATGGAACAACAGACTGGTTCCAAATAGGAAAAGGAGTACGTCAAGGCTGTATATTGTCATTGTGCTTATTTAACTTATATGCAGAGTACATCATGAGAAACGCTGGACTGGAAGAAGCACAAGCTGGAATCAAGATTGCTGGGAGAAATATCAATAACCTCAGATATGCAGATGATGCCACCCTTATGGCAGAAAGTGAAGAGGAACTGAAAAGCCTCTTGTTAAAAGTGGAAGAGGAGAGTGAAAAAGTTGGCTTAAAGCTCAACATTCAGAAAACTAAGATCATGACATCTGGTCCCATCACTTCATGGGAAATAGATCGGGAAACAGTGGAAACAGTGCTGACTTTATTTTTTGGGCTCCAAAATCACTATAGATGGTGACTGCAGCCATGAAATTAAAAGATGCTTACTCCTTGGAAAGAAAGTTATGACCAACCTAGATAGCATATTCAAAAGCAGAGACATTACTTTGCCAACAAAGGTCCGTCTAGTCAAGGCTATGGTTTTTCCAGTGGTCATGTATGAATGTGAGAGTTGGACTGTAAAGAAAGCTGAGCACCAAAGAATTGATGGTTTTGAACTGTGGTGTTGGAGAAGATTCTTGAGAGTCCCTTGGACTACAAGGAAATCCAGCCAGTCCATTCTAAAGGAGATCAGTCCTGGGTGTTCATTGGAAGGAATGATGCTAAAGCTGAAACTCCAGTACTTTGGCCACCTCATGCGAAGAGTTGACTCGTTGGAAAAGACTCTGATGCTGGGAGGGATTGGGGGCAAGAGGAGAATGGGACGACATAGGATGAGATGGCTGGATGACATCACCGACTCGATGGACATGAGTTTGGGTGAACTCTGGGAGTTGGTGATGGACAGGGAGGCCTGGTGTGCTGCAATTCATGGGGTCGCAAAGAGTTGGATACAACTGAGAGACTGAACTGAAGTTAAGGCTATGGTTTCTCCAGTGGTCCTGTATGGATATGAAAGTTGGACTGTGAAGAAAGCTGAGCGCTGAAGAATTTATGCTTTTGAACTGTGGTGTTGGAGAAGACTCTTGCGAGTCCCTTGGACTTCAAGGAGATCCAACCAGTCCATTCTAAAGGAGATCCGTCCTGGGTGTTCTTTGGAAGGACTGATGCTAAAGCTGAAACTCCAGTACTTTGGCCACCTGATGCAAAGAGTTTACTCATTGGAAGGGACTCTGATGCTGGGAGGGATTGGGGGCAGGAGAAGAATGGGACGACAGAGGATGAGATGGCTGGATGGCATCACCGACTCGATGGACATGCGTTTGAGCGAACTCTGGGAGTTGGTGATGGACAGGGAGGCCTGGTGTGCTGCAGTTCATGGGGTCTCAAAGAGTCGGACACGACTGAGCGACTGAACTGTACTGAACTGAAATGTGTATAATACCGTTAGGATTACTAGTGGAAGAGAAACTTGATTTTCACCAATCATCAGCTAGATTTTTATTTATGTTACTCTGTATCCTCAGGACTTTTCAGATATTATACCATGGATACAATTGAAATCAGAATTAGCAGAAAGATTAATTCTAGAACTTTAAGGTATAGAAAAACTATTCCTGAAATTCTGTTAAACCTCTTTAAAACAGGTGCTTTGTGTTCATATATGAAAGTTTGACCTCTATTCTATTCTCCCTAATTTTTTCTTTATTCTCTTAACTAGAGCCATGGGGGGAAAATGAGATGCATCAAATTAATTCACTCTTTTATTTAAACTTAAAGAACACCCACTACTTCACAATCCTGGACTATTTATTAGAGGCCAGGATAAGTAACATCATATAGTGAGGGTTACTTTAAAAATATATAGTCAGTCCATGAAATCATCCATACATTTAAAGTATACTCTTAGATTACACCAGGCCACCAGAAGTCTAGGTACCTAGTAGTTGTATTTGTACTTCAGACAAAAATACATTTAGGGGAATCTTATGGCAAAAGCGATTATGAAAACAAAAGTCCTAATGAACTAACCCATTGAGAGATTGACCACGACAGTTTTTTTGAGATAAAATTGTCTAATTGTTAAAAATAAAGCAAATTTTGGTTACTGAATGCAATAGAAGCTATGTCTTCCATCTCAATCTAGTTGGTCTGCCTTCTGTTTGATAATTGAGAGATTCCAGGTCATTCTGTCCATGGCTTTCTCACTGTGAGAGCCTCAGGCTCCCCCACTGGATGCTCCCCATCTGTGCTAAAGAAGATGGAGAGAGAGCATGGGAGCTCTTATGAAAAGTATGTTAAAGGCTATACCTAGATTAGATAAACCTTAATATTTTCCATATTACTTTGAACAGAACTCAGTAAGATGCCTCTATCTAACTGCTGTGTAATATAGAATATCTGGGGTTCTGTTACAGCATGAGCTTAGCAACATATTGTTGAAGATGGTACCTCTGAGCTGCAGGAGAATTCTCACTGAGCAGTTTGATGTTGTTGACTTCTTATTATAGTCAGTAGCTGTTGTGTAAAAGACAAATCTCATTTGTCATAATGTAAGTAGGTGTGTAAGTCTTTATGGTAGATGTGGATGTACATTTTCTTCTGTGATAGTTGTCTCACTTTGTTTATTCCCTTTATATAGCTGATATACTCATTGTGTATTTTATGTAATTGTATGAAGTAATTGATACTGTAATAAATCCATGATCAGATAAATTTAAAAATAAATAAATGTATATATAAATAAATGCATAGATAAAGCTTCCCTGGTGGTTCAGTGGTAAAGAATCTGCTTGCAGTGCAGGAGATGCGGGTTTGATCCCTGGATCAGGAAGGTCCCTTGGAGAAGAAAATGGCAACGCACTCCAGTATTCTTTCCTGGAAAATCCCATGGACAGAGGAGCCTGGTGGGCTACAGTCCATGGGATCATAAAAGAATTGGACATGACTTAGTGTCTAGAAATTTAAAAACATAGATAATTAAATAAGTGGAAGGATAGATAACCAAGTGAATGAGAGAGAGACAAAACACTGTACAGTCCTTATTATGAACAGTACAATGTGCTAAGTGCTGAGAACCAAAGATAAAAGACTCTTGTTTCCTAAAGAAAATTACAATTTGATGGGAAAGATATTAAAGTGAGATATGTATAATGATAGATAGCATAAACATAAATTGCATTAAGGCCATTAAAGCCAACTTCCGATGGAAACTGATAGTCAATGGAACCTTCTTGAAGCAGGGGAGTTTTGAAAAATTAATTAGTATGGAAATATTCCAGGTTGCTGGAGAGTCATATACAAAGACAATGTGATATGAGAAAACGTTCCATGTTTTTGGAAGATTCAATAAAATTCAGTAGGATGCAATATCACATGCAATTATAATAGGCCTTATATTTAATGCAAAATACACGGGGATGCACTGCCTACAATGCAGTGTCATGTAATTGTCTAAAGATTCTGATTCAGTTGGTAGCACTTTGACATACTCATTTTTAGCCAGCATCCCAGGTGATTCTAATGCAATAATTAGATAAAACTTTTTGGAATATTGCTTGGTAATGAGAATCCTTTAAAAGTGTTGACCAGGCAGTAACAAGGGAAGATTTCTTATGAAAATAGTAAGCACTCTTGTAGTTGGGTGACAAAACTGGGTTAGAACAGGCTGACAGTAGGGAGTCATGCAAATTAAGAAGTTGTTGAATAATCTTGGTGAAAAATGATGAAGGTCTGACTTAAGGTACTACTGGGAATGGACAAAAGGAATGGGAAAAGATACAGAAGAATCAAATGGACAATACAAGAGCCATTGCTCTGGTATATGACGTTCCTTACATAATTTAAATAAATTAGCCTTCATCTACCCATAAAGAGTGTATTTTACAGATATGGAAAATTTCAATAACAGTTTAAATAACTTGCCTAATGTTACATGGCAAGGAATAAGGTGTATAGAACTCCAGCCTACACCAACTGCAAGGCTCGTTATTGTCAAGCCCTGTGATGCACTGCCTCTTTTGTGAATCAGAGAATATGAACTTCACTTTGGAAATGTTTGCCTGAAAAAGGAGGGAGAAAGGCCTATAACTAGAGGGAAATTTATGGTCTAGGAAGCTGCTTCTGTGGTTGTTGCTGAGATTTTTAAGAGGCAGTCTGTTTAAGAGTGTTTATTTGTCGAGGGCAATATATCGGTAGAAATGGAGATAAGAGTGGGGAAATTTATAGGACATGGTCATGGAGAAGCAGGAGGAGATGGCACCTGAAACATAGTCAGGAAACAGGCTGTAAAGAATGACAGATGTGTTCTCTTCTGGTCAGAAGAGCGAGATGTAAGCAGGGATGTATATAAAGGAAAAAAAATAATCAAAACTGGGGGAAGGGACAGAATCATGGGGAAGGTGGCTGACTTTCCTGATAATCTCTGTTCTTGTGGCATAATCATGTTCTAAATAAGAGATCATAGCATCTATGCTAGGTAGGAAAAAACATGAATGTCATATAGCGTTCAGAATGTGATAAAACAAGGCAATGAGGATGGAGAGTCTTCATGAAGTCTAAGAAAAATTACATTAGATATACCTGATTGAGAACTGAAGAGAATAGTTAATATGGACACGTTACATTTTTCTGAAGGCAGAGGAGTTTCTGATGATAAAATGTTCAAGGATGGGCCTGTAGATATAACTGAATGAAGTTTTCCCATGAGTTGAATCAACAAATATTTGAAGGTACAGAGAAAGGCACCAGTGAAAGGAAGGCATTGAAAATAAATACTGTGGCAAATATAGAAATCTCTTTAATAGAAACTGATCATAGGTGGTTTATGTTCTATATAATAAATCATTCTAAACCGAACTTCATATTAGGAATGACAAATCTGAAGCAGAAGTGCTATTACTTCTCTCCCATAGCAAGTATTCCTTATCAATCTTATTGCTCATTTGTTAAAAAAAAAAAAGCTTCACGTTCCATTTTAACCCAGCACTGTAGGCAACCACATTAGTTATTTCAATACCTTACATGTATTTACTATACTTGATATATGGTAAATAGCTTACATTGACAATTTTGTAGTAACAGTACTAATCATTTTGACTCTGCTGGCTTCTGGTTTCTAAGAGGTGTTATTAATATAAAATACTAGTACTGCTGAAACTACTTTTGAGGTTGTTTGGATATTATCCTGATTATGAAGGCAATTTAAAGAATACAAAAAGCTATCTCATAATTTAAATATGGGACACATTGTCAGGTACTTTGTCTAACTGTACATACCTGTACCTGTCTTGATGTATTTTTAATTGGTCTATTGGAGTATCTATAAGTATGTAGAATTGAAAGGGATTAATAGGGAAAATGAGAAAAAAATATGACATTACTGAATATATAGAAGAAAATACCCTGAATTTTAAAAAGTGCCTTCAGTTTATAAGTTTCCTGGCATTTAGAATCCGTCTGAACTCTTTTTCCCCAGCTGCAGAAATGGAGCAATTTATTCTGTAAGCACTGCTATTGTGAAGACATATTGTGCTCCATGCTCTCCATTTAGTTTTCATTTGCTAAACTTGAGTCAACGAAGGCAGGAGAAATATATTTTGAGAGCAAGATAGAAAGAAAGCAATTTAAAGAAAAAATTTTACTAGTTTTCTACAGATTCTTGTGTTTTCCATTTTATCTTTTTTTCATATATATATATATATATATATATATATATATATATATACACACACACACACACAGAAAACTGAATTAGTTAAACCTGGAGAATGATACATCCTAAGACTGCAAGAGAAAGAACAGTTTCTGATTTCTGATGAATGATTAAAATGTACTTTTACGGTCTGAGTTAGCAGTAGGCTCTTTCCTCTCTCATATGGACTTGTTTTATTTTTTTCCCTTTAGAGGAATGTCTTAGTGAATAATCCCTCTTGATAAAAAGAAACAAATGATACAATATTTTTAAATCTATCTGTAGCCCATGATTGAAAATATCAAATAAATCTACATCAGGAAGGAGAGGGATATATTCATGCACATGTGAAAACCCCCACATTTTAATCAGGATTTAATCATTTTAAAAATTGTTAGTGTCTGACTTTGAAAAAGTTAGAGCAGATAAAAACCAAAGAAAGCCAGAAATCGTTGTCAGGAAATGAAAGGAGGTGGATGTCATTAAAACTGAAAGAATAAACAGTGATAGTTTGCATTAGTTTGTTTTCTTTTTAATAAAATAATCTCACATAAATTAGTTCTTTAGCTTTTACCTTTGACCTTAAGTTGTTCAAGCATAAAAGGAATTGGCAGAATTCCTCTCCTGTCATTGAACTCTATGTGAACATAGATGTTTGGTAGTTCGCACAGTTCACAGGCTTTTGATCTGAATATATGAAAACAGAGGATAGAAAGTCAGGAATTTCTAACAGAAATTAGGATAGCATTCTCAGAGATAAGGGCCTCTTTGGATATGTTTTTAAATAGTCTGATAAAAACTAGTGCTTTAGAAATATAAACCACTGCTCAATGGCACCCCACTCCAGTACTCTTGCCTGGAAAATCCCATGGATGGAGAAGCCTGGTGGGCTGCAGTCTATGGGGTCGCTAAGAGTCGGACACCACTGAGCAACTTCCCTTTCACTTTTCACTTTCATGCATTGGAGAAGGAAATGGCAACCCACTCCAGTGTTCTTGCCTGGAGAATCCCAGGGACCAGAGAGCCTGGTGGGCTGCCGTCTCTGGGGTTGCACAGAGTCGGACACGACTGAAGCGAATTAGCAGCAGCAGCTCTTTAGTATTCTTTGTGTGATATTTCTGCCACTTCCCCCATAAGAATCAGCTTCACTACTTCACTCTCATTTTTATATCAGACTGTACAAGGTTTTTCTTGTTTTTTAAAGTAAGATTGTGTATGTAATATATCCGTGTATCAGACTGATTAGTGACAGTTCTACGTATGTAGTGTAACATCACTCTTTGAGGAAATTGTAATATCCACTCAAGTTGTCGTCATTTGCCATTGGGGTTATTGCTCTGTGTCAGTGGTGATAAGTGAAGTGAAGTCACTCAGTCGTGTCTGACTCTTTGCAACCCCGTGGACTGTAGCCCATCATGCTCCTCTGTCCATGGGATTTTCCAGGCAAGAGTACTGGAGTGGGCTACCATTTCCTTCTCCAGACCCAGGGATTGAACCCAGGTCTCCCGCATTATGTAAGCAAGACGTTTTACAGTCTGAGCCACCATTGCAAACATGATCTTACCTGCACTTGCCTCTTCATCACTGTGTAGACCAAGTATTCACTGGTCTGTGGGGAAGTTAGAAAAATAAGAACAATATGGAAAATTTAAATTAAGTTACTCGTATTCATGGGCTTCCCTTGTAGCTCAGCGGGTAAAGAGTCGGACACAATTGAGCGACTAACACACACACTATACATATTCATTGAAACTAATATATATAGTGTATGTGTCGCTCATTCGTGTCTGACTCTTTGTGACCCTGTGGGTTCTAGCCTGCTAGTCTCTGTTGTCTATGGAATCCTACAAGCAGTAATGCTGGAGTGGGTTACCATTCCCTTCTCCAGGGAATCTTCCCTACCCAGGGATTGAACCCAGCTCTCCTGCATTGCAGGCAGGTTCTTTACCGTTTGAGCCACCAGGGAAGCCCATATATAGTATATGTATGTGTATAAATACATATTTTCATATATTACACAGTCTATATATATATGGAAACATATGTGTATGTGTGTGTATATATATATATACTTATGTTGCAAAAATGCTCTTTTAGAGTAAGAGTATATAAGACAAGAGCTTATTTGCTTCGTTTCTTCTCCCCACACACAAAGCCAAACACAGTGGCAGTTCCTTCATCCATCCTTGCCAATTTAAGAAATAATTTTAATTATTCCTTGAAAAGAAAATCTGAGCGTTTTGCCATTATGATTAAGAAGGACAACCAAGTCCAGGTTTTACCTGAAATTATTAAGTCATGTCTTAATAGGGTTCCCTTTGGTCAACTCTTTTATGAGATCATTTAGAAATAGGATGTGATTAAACAACAGTATGGGCTTCCCTGGTGGCTCAGATGGTAAAGAATCCGCCTGCAATGTGAGAGACCTGGGTTCTATCCCTGGGTTGGGACGATCCCCTGGAGAAGGAAATGGCAACTCACTCCAGTATTCTTCCATGGACAGAGGAGCCTGACAGGCAACAGTCCATGGGGTTGCAAAGAGCCAGACATGACTGAGTGAATTTCATAAACAGTATATAGGCAGTTCTTGAGCATTTTAAAGTGATGGAATCCAGAACTTGAACTATCCAATATCTGTGATTATATCCAGGAAAATAACTATATAAGAAAACAAAGATCTTAAGAAGGTTCTTTGCATGATGGTGCGATAATGATTTATTTACTCTTTATCACCATACATGTAATTAGACAAAAACAAAAATTCCCAGCATAGTCATTATTGAAACTTCTCATTCATGTTGTTTAAATATATGTTAAGCAAAATTGAGATTTGTTTATTATTCTAATCTCAGAAGCAAAAAATAAGGCATCGCAATTTTTCCATTTTATATTATATGTTGCTGCTGCTGCTGCTAAGTCGCTTCAGTCGTGTCTGATTCTGTGCGACCCCATAGATGGCAGCCCACCAGGCTCCCCCGTCCCTGGGATTCTCCAGGCAAGAACACTGGAGTGGGTTGCCATTTCCTTCTCCAATGCATGAAAGTGAAAAGTGAAAGTGAAATCGTTCAGTCGTGTCCGACTCCTAGCGACCCCATGGACTGCAGCCCACCAGGCTCCTCCGTCCGTGGGATTTGCCAGGCAAGAGTACTGGAGTGGGGTGCCACTGCCTTCTCCGATATTTTATGTTAAGATTATATATTTCTTACTTGAGTTTTGATGGCTTGAGAAGTGTCCCCAGTTCATGTGTTACTTCTTTACTCAGGTCATGTAAGTAGATAATGAGCTAACTTCTCTCTGGATATATTCTACATCCATGAATAACTGCCAACCTAAATAAGTCCTGCTCTTTTTAGATCTTTCAATCTCATTAATATAATTTTTTTCTTCTGCATTTTCATGTACTTGGACCTGCTCTTTGGTGACTTTCAACCTGAGTTCTTCTGAACACCGTTTTCAACATTCTTAGAACAAAAGAATGTTTTCAATTCCACCTTTAATGTATGTGGCACTGGGGATCATGTTTTACTTTCTTTTAATACTAAATAATACACATGTTAGTTGCATCCACTGTAACTTGCAAGAAGAAGGAGCTCATTAAACATCTTACTAAAAAATACAAATATTCATGGGTCTTTACATTTTTCTCAGAGGATATCACAGGTTAGCAGATATATGTTACAAAGAAGTGCAATCACTCACATTGGTTTACGTTTCTCTTTGTTTATCTATCATAATAACTATCTACCCAGGGATTATTGATATCATGTTGTCAGAGGGTTATTTTTTGAAGAATTTAAGATCGATTTGAGTTATTTGCATGATTTGGGTAAATTAAAGATGAAAGAGATTAGTCGTGGGTTTTAATACATAGATACTTGAATGCAGACAGGGTCTAGGGCTCACAGTGTGAGTGGCAGCAGTGGGGGGTTGGCCGAGAAATCACAGCATTGTCTGTGAGTACTGAGGGTAGCACTGTGGAGAACAGAGATCAGTTGATTTGTTTTGAATTTGTATATTTCTGTGCTTACTGAGACCAAAGGTGTCTTTATGTGCTTCAGGGGGACTGAAGGAGATTATGGGGGTGGGGCTGATACACTTGAAGTTATTATTAATATGTTCTTGTTAAATACAAAATCACTAAGCATTTTTTCCTTAATCATTGTGTTGTTCCACACAGAAGGAGAAATGGGTTTGCCCTGAATGATAATCTTTGCTCCATCAAAGCACAGTGATTGCCTGGGCACATTTATATCACATTGTACCTAAAAGTTTTATCCTCTAGTTAATGAGACTTTGAAACCTAAATATCTTTTTAAATGGTACGTTTGAACTACCAATCATGTATTTTCATCCCATATACTCCTCAGATAAAGGAAAAGCTTCTACTTTTACTATCTTAAAAGAAGTATTTTCCTTGGATAACAGCTGTAATCCATGCATTCTTGTACAAACACCAGCTCATTAAATTTTGAATTAGGTGTTTCAGTATATGTGATCCTGGAATTAGATTCTGAGCTAAATTTTATATTCACATAGTGAATTCTTTTGTTATAAAATTTCCTCGGAAGTCCAGGCCAGAAAAATCTGGGATTTTTCAAGCAATTCTCACATCAGACAATATTTTAAATGGAGATATATTCAAAATTGTTGTTGTTCAGTCACTAAGTCATGTCCAACTCTGTGACCCCATGAACTGTAGCACTCCAGGCTTCCCTGTCCTTCACTATCTCCCACAGTTTGCTCAAACTCATGTCGGTTGAGTCAGTGATGCCATCCAACCATCTCATCCTCTGTCATCCCATTCTTCTTCTGCCTTCAATCTTCCCCAGCGTCAAGGTCTTTTCCAGTGAGCTGGCTCTTCACATCAGGTTGCCAAACTATTCAAAGTTATGTTGATCCACGTCTTTCTACCTAGATTAGCAGTCAAAGGCAAAAATATAGTTACTTACTCTCAACTTCTACCTCCAGCATTCCTCTGCACACAATGGTCTGTTCCCCAGGAAACTCTGTTCCTTAGAAAACATACTAAATCGATTTCAGTCTTACTCCAATAGCAACCTCTATTCCTAAGGATACTAGGTTCTTGTCAGCTACTTATTACTCTAGATCTTCATGTTTTCAGGCCAGAAGAGAGCATTCATATTCACCTGCCCCGACCCAAGTGTATTTCTAGATTTTTACTTTTCTCTCTCATTCAAATCAAACAAAACAGCAGCAGTATAAACAATAAAACTCCTCTGGCGAAGAACTATTTTTGTAGAGTCCTCAGTTTAGTTCAGTTGTTCAGTCATGTCTGACTCTTTGCGACCCCATGGACTGCAGCACGCCAGGCTTCCCTGTCCATCACCAACTCCTGGAGTTTAGTCAAACTCATGTCCATTGAGTCGATAATGCCATCCAACCATCCCATCCTCTGTTGTCCCCTTCTCCTCCTGCCCTCAATCTTTCCCAGCATCAGGGTCTTTTCTAATGAGTAAGTTCTTCACATCATGTGGCCAAAGTTTCAGTTTCAGCATCAGTCCTTCCAGTGAATATTCAGGACTGATTTCCTTTAGGATGGACTGGTTGGATCTCCTTTCAGTCCAAGGGACTCTCAAGAGTCTTCTCCAACACCACAGTTCAAAAGCATCAATTCTTCAGCGCTCAACTTTCTTTCTAGTCCAACTGTCACATCCATGCATGACCACTGGAAAAGCCATAGCTTTGACTAGACGGAACTTTGTTGGCAAAGTAATGTCTCTGCTTTTTAATACGGTGTCTAGGTTGGTCATAGCTTTTCTTCCAAGGAGCCCTATCAGTCATCATTTAAAAAAATTAAACCATGCTCATGATTTTAAAAAACCTAAAAAGGCTATAATGAAAGAATATAAAGCATATAAACTGTATCTCTCATCCTACTCTGCCCAGATTAACCCATTTTAGATTTTATTTATGTTAATTGTCCACATCTTTGTTATGCATATTCAGTGGTGATTTAGTGGTTTAAAATAAAAAGCTAAAAGACAGTTACTGAAATGTTTCTTAAAGCAGGCAGGAGTGGGGTGAGATCTGCTGACTGGGTGGGTCTTGGCTGAGCTTACTCGTGTATTTATGTTTAGTTGTCTCTGTCAGCTTAGGGCATGCTGGTCCAGTAGAGTCTCAGCTAATATGGTTACTCAGTTACCCTTCACAGGTTTCTCCTATCCAAGATCTCTTATAGTTCTCAAGCAGATCAGCCCTGTTCTCTTGACATGGGCTCATGGTAATTTATAGACCCAAAAGGGAAAGAGAAGTTCAAGCATTCTTTCAAATCCCTGCTTGCATCAGATTTACTGTTATCACACACTTCAAAGCAAATCACATGACAAAGTGCAAAGTTTCCTTGAGAGGATATTACAAAAATAAATGAATGCAGGGAAGCCATTAAAAATGTCCACAGATGAAATGAAGCTGGCTTCCTCTTTTAGAATATGAGATGCGTATCTCAACCATATCCCTAATCTATTAAATTTTCTTTGTGTTTATATATATGAAAAATCTATTCTATCCTTACCTAGTTAAAAAATTTCACTATCTTATAGAATTCTAGGTTAGAAATTGTATTTTAGTCATTAAGGTAAATTGTCTGGAGAAGGAAATGGCAACCCACTCCAGTGTTCTTGCCTGGAGAATCCCATGGACGGAGAAGCCTGGTAGGCTGCAGTCCATGGGGTTGCACAGAGTCGGACACAACTGAAGTGACTTGGCAGCAGCAGCAATGGAAATTGTCATTTAAATTTTGTTGTCCAACAAAATTGGGGTCCAAGATTGTTATTGAGAAGCTCAATTTTGTTTTTTCTTAATTTTTAAAAAATTTTTTACCCTATTTTAACATTCTTTGGAAGATTTTAGACCAGTTATTTATTGCTTATCCCCTTCCTCTTTTATCTAAAGAAATTTGAATGGTATGCCCTAACACTGATAATTTCATGTTTGTCTGAGCACCTTTGACTCTTTTATAATGGAGACTCATATCCTTTAATTCTGGGAAGATTTTGTGTACTGTGTCTTTAATAATTTCCCTTCTTCTACTTACTCTGCTCTCTCTTTCTAGAAATTTCAATTATTTGGATGTTAGACTTCCTGAATTATGTAATCTCTCTAGCAATTCCCATTAACTTAGATTGCATACATGGACCTTCATAATCCCTTTTTTATAGATCTGCTCCTCAGCATTGCTCCCTCACAAGCCTAAATTCTAAGTCTTTCTATTTTTTGTTGTCGAAAATTAAACTTCAGTCTTCTGATATTACACTAGAAATTTTGTGATGTGAATTCTGTGTGCCATTCAGGAGAGAAATCTCCTCCTTATACAAACTGTAAAAACAGTCTTTTTCCCCCTGCTGTTTATCTTTCAGAATATCCTGTATTCTGTTGTCTTCTCTCCCAATATTTTAAGACTTTTAAAAAATTACTGTACAGTCATTTCAATGGTGTCTAAGGAGTTAAATGAATAGGACAAGTTTAACATTCTGAAATATAAGCCCATTAACATTGGACGTGCTTATGGTGCTCATATTATTGCTCTCTTGCCATCAATCCGGCTTCCTCTTGGGCATTGACATATGAATGTTCTATCTATACTTGGGACCAGTATTAAGTCAGCAATCTTAATTAAGCCATCAACCTTCCTGCTGCTGCTGCTGCTACTAAGTCACTTCAGTCGTGTCCTACTCTGTGCAGCCCCATAGATGGCAGCCCACCAGGCTCCCCCGTCCCTGGGATTCTCCAGGCAAGAACACTGGAGTGGGTTGCCATTTCCTTCTCCAATGCATGAAAGTGAAAAGTGAAAGTGAAGTCGCTCAGTCACGTCCAACCCTCAGCGACCCCATGGACTGCAGCCTTCCAGGCTCCTCTGTCCATGGGATTTTCCAGGCAAGAGTACTGGTTTGGGGTGCCATTGCCTTCTCCAGCATCCTTCCTATAATATCTGTAAAATCTCAAGACATACTCTGGTATCAGGGAGGAAAAAGATTCTATGTAGCACCTGGAACAGTAGCCACACAGAGAGACCTGGACAGATACAGATACTTAGAGTAACTCTAGAAAAGTAAACTAGCCACACTCATTAAAATTTATAATCTATATCTCTCTATTTTCTTCAGTTGTTAAAGATATCTATAATAAAAGAGGTCAGATTTAGCACTTAGAAAAAAGTAAGCAAAACTCAGACTATGATGAGAAAAAGTCAAAAGTGTTCAACATAGGATAAAAAGTCACTCTTTAGAAGAGTAAGAGGTAAGAATAAGACAATATTATTGGCACTGAGGTGCTGAATTTGAGTTCAAGACTAGGCACTCTGATAATAAATACAAATTCTAGACAGAATAGTATAACGGGGAAAAGACAGAAGAAGCCTAGACAAGTGTCGTGATGACTGATTATTTTTTAAAATGGGCATTTGGGTATGATTTTCTAGCAGAACATTATACTTGGAGTAAAAGACATCAAGTTGAAACTCAAGGAGCAGAATGGGAGAGTACCATTTATTCCAGAGACTGTATTTCCTGATTCTTTGAGGGTGACATAAAGCTATGATTCAAGAGATTGGTGAACAAGAGACACCGTGTGCCTGTGCCTGCTACGTCACTTCAGTCATGTCCGACTGTTTGCAACCCCATGGCTCCTCTATCCATGGGATTCTCCAGGCAAGAATACTGGAGTGTGTTTCCATCGCCTTCTCCAGAGGATCTTCCAACCCAGGGATCAAACTCCCATCTCTTGTGTCTCCTGCATTGGCAGGCAGGTTCTTTACCACTAGTACCACATGGGAAGCCCTGGCTATTTGCAAATACATTACAATAAGGACTGATCCAGGAATAGTGCAGTATGACCATATTGAGAGTGAAGGGCATTAATAGTTTCAGCCTTTTGTAGAAAAAAGAAGGTGGCACCATTCTTAGTTGCCAAATATGTCCTTACCTTGAAATTCTAGTCCCTTTTAAATATTGCCTCCTCTTCTTTCCCAACTTAAGATCAAATAATAAATCAGTTCTTTGACTACAATATACCTTGCTTTTTAAATGTTTAAGCTGTCATTATTTTCAGATAGATCATTCCAGTCGTCCCTTCACTTCAGTTGCTCAGTCATGTCCGATTCTTTGTGACCCCATGGACTGCAGCATGCCAGGCCTCCATGTCCATCACCAACTCCCAGAGTTTACTCAAACTCATGTCCATTGAGTCGGTGATGCCATCCAACCATCTCATCCTCTATCGTCCCCTTCTCCTCCCTCCTGCAATCTTTCCCAGCATCAGGGTCTTTTCCAATGAGTAAGTTCTTCTCCATCAGGTGGCCAAAGAGATCCAACCAGTCCATCAATTCTTTGGTGTTCAGCTTTCTTTACTGTCCAACTCTCACATCCATACATGACTACTGGAAAAACCATAGCCTTGACTAGACAGACCTTTGTTGGCAAAGTAATGTCTCTGTTTTTTAGTATGCTGTCTAGGTTGGTCATAACTTTCCTTCCAAGGAGTCAGCATCTTTTAATTTCATGGCTGCAGTCACCATCTATAGTGATTTTGGACCCCAATAAAATAAAGTCTGCCTCTGTTTCCCCACCTATTTCCCATGAAGTGATGGGACCAGGTGCCAGGATCTTAGTTTTCTGAATGTTGAGCTTTAAGCCAACTTTTTCACTCTCCACTTTCACCTTCATCAAGAGGCTCTTTAGATCATCTTCACTTTCTGCCATAAGGGTGGCATCATCTGCATATCTGAAGTTATTGACATTTCTCCTAGCAATCTTGATACCAGTTTGTGCTTCATCCAGCCCAGCGTTTCTCATGATGTACTCTGCATATAAGTTAAATAAGCACAGTGACAATATACAGCCTTGACGTACTCCTTTCCCTATTTGGAACCAGTCTGTTGTTCCATGTCCAGTTCTAACTGTTGCTTCCTGACCTGCATATAGGTTTCTCAATAGGTAGGTCAGGTGGTCTGATATTCCCATCTCTTTCAGAATTTTCCATAGTGTATTGTGATCCACACAGTCAAAGGCTTTGGCATAGTCAATAAAACAGAAATGTATTTTTTTCTGGAACTCTCTTGCTTTTTTGATGATTCAGCAGATGTAGACAACTTGATCTCTGGTTACTCTGCATTTTTTTAAATCCAGCTTGAACATCTGGAAGTTCATGGGTCATGTATTGTTGAAGCCTGGCTTGGAGAATTTTGAGCATTACTTTACTAGCGTGTGAGATGAGTGCAATTGTGTGGTAGTTTGAACATTCTTTGGCATTGCCTTTCTTTGGGATTGGAATGGAAACTGACCTTTTCCAGTCTTGTGGCCACTGCTGAGTTTTCCAAATTTTCTGGTACATTGAGTGCAGCACTTTCACAGCATCATCTTTAGGATTTGAAATAGCTCAACTGGAATTCCATCACCTCCAGTAGCTTTGTTCGTAGTGATGCTTGTTTCTTAAATAAGTTTTTTTCCCATGGTATTTCATTCAGCTCACCCATAGGACCCTAGAATGGCATTTTTGAAGCATCAGTTCAGTTCAGTTCAGTTCAGTTGCTCAGTCATGTTCGACTCTTTGCGACCCCATGAATCGCAGCATGCCAGGCCTCCCTGTCCATCATCCAACTCTCGGAGTTCACTCAAACTCATGTCCATCGAGTTGGTGATGCCATCCAGCCATCTCATCCTCTGTCATCCCTTTCTCCTCCTGCCCCCAATCCCTCCCAGCATCATAGTGTTTTCCAACGAGTCAACTCTTTGCATGAGGTGGCCAAAGTATTGGAGTTTCAGCTTTAGGAAGCATAATTCTGATATTAATTTTTCTGTTCCAAATGTATAGAAATTCATGGATTATTATTAAATATTATTTAAGTTTTTCCTTGTGATCTGATGTGAACCTCCTGTCATTCAGATACTATTTTCTAAGTCACTCATGATTTCTCATTCTTTAATGTACACTGCACATTGTGAGTTTTGTTCCTGTGTTCACACCGTCATCTCTGAAAAGACTGTGTCTTCTATTTCTGTCCATGGAAACTTATCTGAGCACCCATCTCCAGTCTTTCCTGATTCTTTAGGTCACAGTTAATTTTTTCTCTGTCCCTGATTTAATTTCACTTGTTTTGTTTCTCTACACTACATTTTTTTATGATACCACATTCAGTCTGACATACTGATGCACCAGTGTATCTCCCCATAATTTTCTTCGGACCAAGGGTAGTATCTTCTTTATCTTTATTTTCATTTTATTTTCTTGTTCAATGTCTTATCCATGGTTGTTGCTTGCTGCTGCTGCTAAGTCACTTCAGTCGTGTCCAACTCCATGCGACCCCATAGACAGGAGCCCACCAGGCTTCCCCGTCCCTGGGATTCTCCAGGCAAGAACACTGGAGTGGGTTGCCATTTCCTTCTCCAATGCAGGAAAGTGAAAAGTGAAAGTGAAGTCGTTCAGTCATGTCCGACCCTCAGCGACCCCATGGACTGCAGCCTACCAGGCTCCTCCGTCCAAGGGATTTTCCAAGCAAGAGTACTGGAGTTGCTTACTAACTGTTAAACTGAATCTGAGGAGCTCCTTCTTCTTTGTGCTGAGCTGCAAACTTGACTACTTTTCAAATCTATGTGAAATATACCATCATTCAGGCCTTTATTTTTGTGATCCCCACAAAGAAAGCTTATGGTGTACCCTGTGACCTTTAATGTTTAAGTTAGCTAGTCTACTAAAATTGTGTGTTTTTATTTTGCTCTGTTCATCTATATTTTTGCAGTTTGTTATAAATTAGAAAATGGATTTGATCTTGGAATGCGTATATTAACAGACTGCATATGTGACAGGAAAATTATGTTAGCTTCTTGCAGGGAGGTCATCTCAATGCTAAGAAGAGTCAAATGAAGGTTAGCATATTTGATAGGAAATATATAGTTCTTTTTTATGAAGACAATGAATAGCGAGTTAGACTAATTCATTTGTGTTTCAGAGTCAGTGTGCTGACAGATTCTTACTGCCAAAGAATGCCTGATACCCAGAAACTTTTCTTGGACTTGGAATTATTGGAACATTCTGTAACTGACTGCTTTAGTAGTAATATTAGATAATTTTAGAAAGTCAATTATAGCTTTATAAACACAGAATGTGGAGCTGGAACATTCTCAAGGAAGTAAATCTGAGGATGGTGACCTTCAATAGCATAGATAGTAAGCTAAAATAATCAAACAAAACCAGTCAATCTATGAAGAAGCAAACAAGATAAAAGCCAAGGAAGTTTATATAAGGAAAATTCTTGAAAATAAAGAGATCCATGTGAAATACAAAATTTATAAAAACAAATGAAAAACCAAATGAGAAAAATCTCATCTTCCATGGGAAATCTCAAAAATGTTAAAATACATTTATTTACAACACAACTAATCATCCCCCTCTCAAGTATTACCTAAATCAAATTTCCTATGATTAAACAGTAGAAGTGACAAATAGATTCAAGGGATTAGATCTGGTAGACAGAGTACCTGAGGAACTATGGACTGAGGTTCATAATATTGTACAGGAGGCAGTGACCAAAATCATCCCAAAGAAAAAGAAATGCAAGAAGGCAAAGTGGTTGTCTGAGGAGGCTTTACAAATAGCTGACAAGAGAAGAGACATGAAAAGGAAGGGAGAAAAGGAAAGATATACCCAATGAATACAGAGTTCTAAAGAACAGCAAGGAGAGATAAGAAGGCCTTTTTAAGAGAATAATGCAAAGAAACAGAGCAACTCTATAGAATGCGAAAGACTAGAGATCTCTTCAAGAAAATTAAACATACCAAGGGAACATTTCATTCAAAGATGAGTACCATAAAGGACAGAAACGGCAAGGACCTAACAGAAGCAGAAGAGATTAACAAGAGGTAGCAAGAATATGCTATACACAAAAGGTCTTAATGACTCAGATAACCACAATGGTGTGATCAGTCACCCAGAGCCAGACATCCTGCAGTATGAAGTCAACTGGGCCTTAGGAATCATTGCTGCCACAAAGCTAGTGGAGGTGATAGAATTCTAGCTGAGCTATTTCAGATCTTAAAAGACGATGCTGTTAAAGGGCTGAACTCCATATGTCAACAAACTTGGAAAACTCAGCAGTGGCCACAGGACTGGAAATGGTCAGTTTTCATTCCAATTCCAAAGAAAGGCAGTGTCAAAAATATGCAATAAATGTTCAAACTACCATACAGTTGCACTCATTTCACGTTAGCAATGTAATGCTCAAAATCCTTCATGCTAGGTTTCAGCAGTATGTAAACTGAAATTCCAGATGTACAAAGTGGATTTAGAAAAAGCAGAGGAACCAGAGATCAAATTGCCAACATCTGTTATACCACAGAAAAAACAAGGGAATTCAAGAAAAAAGATCTGCTTCATTGACTACGCTAAAGCCTTTGGTTATGTGGATAACAACAAACTGTGGGAAATTCTTAAAGAGATGGAAATACCAGACCACCTTACCTGTCTCCTGAGAAATCTGTATGAAGATCAAGAAGCAACAGTTAGAACTGGACATGGAACAACAGACTGGTTCAAAATTGGGAAAGGAGTACATCAAGACTAGTATGTTGTCACCCTGCTTTTTTAACTTAGATGCAGAGTACATCATGCAGAATGCTGGATGAATCACAAGCTGGAATCAAGATTGCTGGGAGAAATAGCAACAACCTCAGATATGCAGATAATACTACTCTAATGGCAGAAAGCAAAGAGAGATTAAAAGGACTCTTGATGAAGTTGAAAGAGGAGATTGAAAAATCTGGCTTAAAATTCAACATTCAAAAAACTAAGACCTTGGCATAAGGTAGCCTCAATTCATGGCAAATAGATGGGGGAAAAAATGGAAACAGTGATAGATTTTATTTTCATGGCTCCAAAAGCACTGTGGACAGTGACTGCAGCTATGAAATTAAAAGATGCTTGCTCCTTGAAAAAAAAAGCTATGACAAACCTAGACAATGCATTAAAAATCAGAAGCATCACTTTGCCTATAAAGGTTTGTCTAGTCAAAGCTATGGTTTTTCCAGTAGTCATGTACAGATGTAAGAGTTGGACCATAAAGAAGGCTGAATGCTGAAGAATTGATGCTTTCAAATTGTGGTGCTGGAGAAGACTCTTAAGAGTCCCTTGAACAGCAAGGAGATCAAACCAGTCAATCCTAAAGGAAATCAGCCCTGAATATTCATTGAAAGTACTGATGGTGATGCTCCAATGCTTTGGGCACCTGATGTGAAAAGCGGGCACACTGGGAAAGACCCTGATGCTGGGAAAGATGAGGGCAGGAGGAGAAGGAGCAACAGAGGATGAGATGGTTGGAAGGCATCATCTACTCAATGGACATGAGTTTGAGCAAACTCTGGGAAATGGTGAAGGACAGGTAATCCTTGTGTGCCGCAGTTCATGGGGTCACAAAGAGTCAAACATGACTTAGCAATTGAACAACAAAACATTCCCTAGAGTACAGGGTGAAGTGAAATTCACATTAGCAAGTTTGAAAAGAAAGTGGAAACTTTATTCACAGATATCACCTTTCAGTATTCTTAAAAATGTTTCTAAAACTTTGATACTACTCTAATTTGAGACATATAGAGAAAAAGGAGAGATTTATGTACCTTTTACTGAGTCACTTTTACCCATGCTTAGCCTTGACATTATTCTTTTCTTTCAGCTGCATAGATATATCTTGGGATGAATAAATAATTTTCAAATATATGAGTCAACAAAGAAAGAAATGCAGACTTGCAGACTGATAATGGAAATTACAGGGGTTATAAAATATCATACAGCGTGTTGCCATTAAGACAAAAGGACTACAGGAAGTTATAAATAACTCACATAACTTTTTAAAGGACTGCTTTTTAAATATTCTTTGTAGAAGAATAAGTGATAAAAGTCCAGCCATCTTTCATGTGAAATCATTATTCTCAGTGAGCAACTTGCTAACGTAAAAAGTCAGAAGTGGACATGATGGCATTGTTGCATTCAGTTCTTCTGAATGAAATGTCATATCCTGTCTGCAGTCTCATACATGAGTGAAATGTTGAATAGTTTTTAATATACAGGTGTTATACAACATCATAAAACTCTAAAAAAATAATGGGTGTATTATGGAATGTAAAGAAAGTGAAAATGTAGGAAACTTGTGTGATCTTTACGAGTTAGGGGATATTTTCTAAATTGTACATTATTCAATTTAATTTTCCTAAGGACTCTCTAATCTGGTGATGGTTAATCTTTTTACTGGTATAGATACCTAACATCATTAAATGACTTACCTAAAATCTCATATATTTTTATTAATAGATCTTTTGATTTTAATGTCAAATGTTAGAGAAACGGTAAATCTAAGAAAAGGCAAAAAAAGTGTTTGGAGAGGGTAGTATCCGATATTTAGAGCTTACACTTATTAAGTGACTTCACTTGCTCTATTTACTGTGAGATGGAAAGAAACAAGGTATCAGAGAACAAAAAAAGAGATACTTTATTGAAAGAACTTCATACTAATGCTCAGGTTGACAAAATCAGTTTAATATTATTCTTTTCTTAAAAGGATTTTTTTGATGTGGACCATTTTTAAAGTCTTTATTGAATTTGTTACAGTATTGCTTCTGTTTTGTGTTTTTGACTTTTTAACCAAGAGGTATGTGAGATCTTAACTCCTCAACCTGGGATTGAATTTACACCCCTGCATTGGAAGGCAAAGTCTGGACCTCCAGGGAAGTCCCTAATATTATTCTTGATTATAAGTTAATTATGTGACATTCTGCAAAGTGAAAGAGGCTGGTTTATTCAAATTCTGTATTTGGGCAATAAGAAATCTGGGCACATCAGGTCTTCTAACTTCTACTGAAAGCTAAAGTTGAGGGGGAGCCTGGTTGATGAGCAGGATGAGTTTGCAGTAGGTAGGGCATAGTAAGAGTAGTTTATTTAATCTGTGATTACTAAATCATTCAAGTACTTCATGAGTGTCACCTTGGTGAGAGAATTTGTGAGTCATAGAGGATATACACAGCCTATTTTAATGACAAAAATATGATCCTGCCAGGATCTTGATGTGTTAGATCCCAGGATTTCCCTGGTGGTCCAGGGGCTAACACTCCCCACTCTCAATGCCAAGGGCCTGGATTCAATCCCTGGTCAAGAAACTAAGATCGTACAAGTGGCACAGCACACCACCCCCCACCAAATTAGATCCGTCAACATGAGTGTATCATTTGTATGTTAATATATTTATAGCATAGTTTTTAAAGTGGCTAAAAACTAACGAAACTGGTTTATAAGTGGAAGAGTTATTCAGAGAAGCTAGTATGCTGAAATTGATTGGTTACATAGCACAAGGAAATACTTTCCGATTCACTAGTCACTCCATCTATTTTATTTCAGGGAAATATTTGTCAAAACACTTTCTCTATGAATAAAGATGACTAATAATTGTATATTTTCTAAATATGTAAATGACTGAGGCCTCTCAAATATTTCTTCTGCCTAGAATCAATTTTCTTTATGTCTAACTGAATTTTCTGTTGTTAGTTGCTACTTGCAGGAGTAGTTTAGTTCTGAAAATAAAATCCACTAAATGTAATAATTTTTTGAGCCTTTCTCCCATTAAAATGATTTCATTTATGTAAAATCAGTGTTTAAAAAAACATATTTGTGGTTTTGTTTATAATCAGAAAAATCGATCCTTTAAATCTGTTGCAGACTGGGGTTTGATTCCTGAGTGGGAAAGATCCACTGAAGAAGGAAATAGCAACCCACTCCAGTATTCTTATCTGGAGAATCCCATGGACTGAGAAGTCTGACAGGCTATCGTCCATGGGGTTGCAAGAGTGGGACATGACTTAGCGACTAAATTACCACTAAACAATACGTTTACCAGTGTAAGCCTGCATGTGTGTGAAAAAGTGGACATTTAAAAGTTAACTTCATTATCATGATCAGTGTGTCTAAAAATATAAATTTTTCAAAAAAAGGATACCCATCCATTGATTGTTTTTTGAAGTCATGCTAATGAACACATTGGAAAAATCCAAAAGCATGCATATTTTTTGACACAAGATGCTCCTGTATTACAAAAGCATTTTAACAGCACAAAAGTTCATTTTTCCTCAAAAATCCTTGAGCTAAGTGACATTCCCAGAAAATGAGCCATTTTATATTGTGGTTTAAAGGATCACTGCCTCATAGCTGAAAGACAGAAAAACTATTTTGTTACCTTTAAGCTATCATATTGAGTGAGATTCCCTGGTTTTGAGCAGAGATGCTGTGTTCCAGCCTAGATTATTTTATCCAGAAAGGCTATTGCCAAAATATTTTTTATCCTTATTTAATGGAAATGTTTTTATTCTCAGCCAGGAATGTGTTCCTGTTAAGTGTTGAAAACAAAGAAAAGTGTAATGAAGAAAACATAAATCATGTGTGGCTAATCATTTTAGTACTGATATTTGTTTACCTGCTTTGTCTATTTTCCTTTTTCTTGCTCTCTTTCCTCTGACTTTCCTTCCTATATCTCTGTCTCATTTCTCTTTCTGTGTGTTTTAAAGAAAAAGGAGATATTACATAATTTTGTAACATTCTTTGTATAGTTAATGCTGAATTGTGCATTTTATACCAATAAAAACAGTTATACATCATTATTTTAAAAGTAGCATATTTCATTGCATGATTATTTTTTCAGTGTATTTAATTACTCAGCACTATCTTGAAGGGCTCTTACTTTGTTTCTATTTTTGTTCAAACTATAAACAGAATAAAGAACATTGAAAAGCTGATAATTGTCTAAGTGTAAATTTTACCAGCAGAATACTTTGTAAAATGATATGTATGTTTTTGGGATTTTGATCTATTTTATCACATTGACATTTACAATGTTTATGTCGGTTCTACAATCCTGTCAACAAGCTAGGAGAGCACCTTATAATCCCCCTTTAACCTGTTTTTAGTCTTAAAATTCTGCCATTTATAATGATAAATAATGCTTTCTCACAGTGATTTTAATATTTATCTTTGGTTCATAATTAGGTTTAAATTTTTTTCTTTTTGCTTATTTGTATTTCATATTTTATGAAACATTTGTGCATTTATTGAATGTATTTTTATTTAACTGACTTACCACATTTTTTATATACAATGGATGTTCAAACCTAAAGGTCTCATCTTGTTCAAATTCTCTTTTTCAATATTATTTATCATTCTTGACTATGGTGTTTTAGCCATTTGTATTTAGTTCTGTGTGCTCAAACCCCTTTTTATCTTTATGTTTTCTAATATTGGTAAACCTTTTGAAATCAATCACTTCAATTTAATAGATGGTTTTTTCTCTGCTATTTTGCCGGTTGGTGGAGAGTTACTAAGGAAACATCAGGAATATCAACTGTTGACAGCTGCTCTAATAATTTGACTAACCCCAGAGTGTTACACAGCCTGAAAATATTTTTGTTGAGGGGACCCAACTGTTTAAGCATATGCATTTCTCACAACATCCCCAATATTGGTTACTATTATCATTCCTGTCTTACAAATGGAAGAACTAGGACATGAGAATTGAAGACATTTTACTAAATTTCCATGGTAGAAATTGGTAGAGCTGAGCTTAGAACCCAATCTGTCTTTTTCAGAGTTCACACACTTAACCCCTTCACCATTACTGCTTCTTGAATGAAACACTCTTGAAGTGTTGGCACACTTTTTAATGAGCTTCCCGGTAGGTCCCCAGTGTGACTGAGTGGCCAAGATGCATCCTTTCTGGAAGCTGAAGCTGTTTATTTTAAGCTTCCCTTACATGGACCTCATTTATGACCTTCTCCTACAGAGAATGATTGCATTTAAAGCTGCCCTAATTTCTATGTTTCTGGCTTCTGTGATGGACTTTCTTTAAGCTTTCTGTCTATTCCTGGACCACTAGGAATCGCCAAAAGGAAATTTTCTTGGAGCTCCCTAGAGTAGGCACTCTAAATGTGGGCTTTAAATAGTGTTTTTTGATACATTCAAATTGCTTATATAGAATTGTTGCTTTCCCCCCAGACTTTTAACTTTATTGCACATTGTATTGTACCTTTCAGTGAGATAGGACTAATTAATTATAATTGTGAGCAAGTCTTGGGCATATTTATCACTACTTTGCTTCTGCTGCTTTCAGATATGGCAGTTTTAGACTTCAAAGACGTCTCTGTGTTGATAATACAGAAACACGTCACAAAACATCATGGCTGGGATTCACTGATTGTCTTCATCACTGGCTGTTTTAGAGAATTCTTTTTTAACCACTTCAATATTCCTAATGAATATAGACTATTTGGAAGATGTGTTTAATTAAGGCAGTACATAAAAGATATAAGATGACAAGAAAATAACCCCCAATATGAAGTCAGAGACTGAGGTAACATTTTAGTTTTCTCACTTTATAACTTTGTGATTTCAAATATTAAGCTTCCAGATCTTAGTTTCCTCAACTGTAAAATGTAAATAATAAGATATGCCATTTAAATATGGTACAGATATTGAGATAATTGGGATGGAAATGAAGAAATGTAGTAATATGGTATGTGGATATAATTTGTTAATAGTACCCTATAAAATATGAGATTCTACATGTCATTTAATATAGAATCATCAATAAAATCTAGCAATACCAGATAATGTACATGGGCAATGAAAAAGCATATGAGTGTAATAAATTATTTTTCATTTAAATTTTAAAATAACAGCCATCCAATATTACTCTTGAGGCTACCCTGGTGACTCAGTGGTAAAGATTTCTCCTGCAGTGCAGGAAACATGGGTTCTATCCCTGGGTTGGGAAGATCCGTTGGAGAAGGAAATGGCAACCCACTCCAGTATTCTTGTCTGGGAAAGAGGAGAGAGGAGCCCAGTGGGCTATAATCCATGTGGTCACAAAGAGTCAGACATAATTTAGCAAATAAACAGAAATATTACTCTTGCTATTATACTTATAATTCTACATAGCCATTTTGATGTAGGTTATTAAATTAAGATAGAATCAGTCTCTGATGAGCAAACGTTTGCCATCATAGAGCAAACCATTCTTAAATATGTTTTTGTTTTGCAGGTTCTTGTTAAAATTAAGTAAGTAAAAATGTGTATGTTTTATATGTGTCACTGAAATTAGGGTTAAGTTGCAATTTATGTGTGTGTTAAAGACTTTGTCTATGTTTCTTCCTCATTATATGTTTTTAATGGATTTCATTTGTTTTGGAGGAGATAGTATGCTAAGTGAATTCAGTGATTTGGAATTAATATTTATTTACAGAAATCATAGTTTTTCATAAAAATATTTTAAAGTGATTGCTAGTTATTCTCAGAGACAAAAAAGCTTGTCTTTTTAAATGCCAGGATTGGGTTGCCATGTTTTACTCTGAATACAGCACCTGGAGAAAATCATTTAAGGGTGACTTTGGTTTTGGTCCATTTTAAGACTGCCTGTAATTGCTTTTGCATTGAGCTGTATTCATGAATGTGCATTCATCAAAGAATGAAGAGCAATGTGACATTTTCAAGTTTTACTAAGTCAACTAGCATCCGTTGCCATAGTACTCAGAAATGAGGAAACCAGGAAAAGGCATAGCTGGTTTTCATTATGTGTTGAAAGAGGTCAGAAGCATTAAAGTGTCAGAGCAAAAAAAAGAAGAAGGAAAAAAAAACAGATGAAGAGAAAGTGAGTTACTTTGCAAATGGTTATTAATGAGTATAAAAAGCAAACATAACAGCCAGCATTTTTTTGAAAGGCAACAAGACATGAAAAAGATATACTAAAGGGAAGGGTGGCCTCATTATTTTCAAAAAAGCATGCACAGTGTCCTGACTTTCTCTTTTCTTTGTAAAGAGAAAAGGAATCTCCATATACCTAATGTCTGCTAATTTGAGAAGACTCTCTTCTCTATTAGAAAATGGATCAGTCTGGTTTCTGCCTTGGTTTAAAAAAAAAAAAAATCTGAGCATAATTTTGTGCCCTTAAAATATCCTTTGAGTAAAATGTATACTGAAGCGTGTACTTGATTATTGGGTCTAGAACTTTGTAAATTTGTATAATATTTAAAATTAAAGATCCAACATTATTTAAATACTGTGGCTTCAGAACCTGTCCTTATAATTCCTTGATCTCGACATTCAGAAAACTAAGATCATGGCATCTGGTCCCATCACTTCATGGCAAATAGATGGGGAAATATTGGAGATAGCGGGAGACCGTATATTTTGGGGCTTCAAAATCACTGCAGATGGTGACTGCAGCCGTGAAATTATAAGACTCTTGCTCCTTGGAAGAAAAGCTATGAGAAACCTAGACAGCATATTTAAAAGCAGAGACACTGCTTTACCGACAAAGGTCTGTCTAGTCAAAGCGATGGTTTTTCTAGTAGTCATGTGTGGGTGGGAGAGTTGGATTATAAATAAAGCTGAGGGCCAAAGAACTGATGCTTTTGAACTGTGGTGTTAGAGAAGACTGTCAAAAGTCCCTTGGACTGCAAGGCGATCAAGCCAGTCAATCCTAAAGGAAATCAGTCCTGAATATTCATTGGAAGAACTGATGCTGAAGCTGAAGCGCCAGTGCTTTGGCCACCTGATGCGAAAAACTGTCATTGGAAAAGACCCTGATGCTGGGAAAGACCCTGATGCAGGAGAAGAAAGTGAAAGTGAAAATGAAGTCGCTCATTCGTGTCCGACTCTTCCCACCATGGGATTCTTCAGGCAAGAATACTGGAGTGGGTTGCCATTTCCTTCTCCAGGGGATCTTCCTGACCCAGGGATCGAACCAGGTCTCCCGCATTGGAGGCAGATGCTTTCACCTCTGAGCCACCAGGGAAGAATGGGACCACAAAAGATGAGGTGGTTGGATGGCATCACCGACTTGATGGAGATGAGGTTGAGCAAGCTCCAGGAGTTGAGGTTATACAGGGAAGCCTGGAGTGCTGCAGTCCATGGGGTTGCAAAGAGTGGGACACGACTAAGCAACTGAACTGATACATTTTGATGATAAAAAATTTATGGTATACAGGCCACATATTTTGGTGTCATCATTTTTCCAAATCTCCCTCTTTCAAGATCAAGACTTCTAGAATTTACTTCCTTAGTCTCCACATATTATTCTCAGGTCTGTCATTTTTTCATAAACTGAATTTTGTCCTCAGTCACCATCCCAGAGACTTGACCTCCTTTGATACACACTTCTGCTTGCCTCCAGAGTCTCCATGGTCTTGACTTTTTGTCATAACTGCCATTTCTTTCCCCAGCCTTCTTCCTGATCTTGGAGCATTGTTGGAAAAGCTAAAATAAAGTGATTGATTGGATGCACTACAACCTAAGCTCCTGAAGATCATGTAGGTCTGTATCACTGCTGAGAAAACTAAAATTTCCCAGTTTCACTATTTTCTTTTGCAAATGTCTTCAAGTCTCCTTAATTTTAGCCTGAAGTCCCATTGTTGTTGTTCAGTCGCTCAGTCTTGTCTGATTATTTGCGAACACATGGACTGCAGCATGCCAGGCTTCCATGTCTTTAACTATCTCCCAGAATTTGCTCAACTTTATGTCCATTGAGTTGGTGATGCTATCTAACCATCTCATCCTCTGCCACCTTCTTCTTTTGCCTTCAATCTTTCCCAGCATCAGGGTCTTTTCCAATGAGTCAACTCTTTGCATCAGGTTGCCAAAGTATTGAAGCTTCAGCTTCAGCATTAGACTTTCCAATGACCATTCAGGACTGATTTCCTTTAGGATTGACTGGTTTGATCTCCTTGGAGTCCATAGGACTCTCAAGAGTCTTCTGCAGCATCACAGTTCAAAAGCATCAGTTCTTTGGCACTTAGCCTTCTTTATGGTCCAACTCTCACATCTATACGTGACTACTGGAAAAACCATAGCTTGGACTAGATGGACTTTTGTCAGCAAAGTAATGTCTCTGCTTTTTAATATGCTGTCTAGGTTGGTCATAGGTTCTCTTCCAAGAGCAAGTGTCTTTTAATTTCTTGGATACAGTCACCATCTGCAGTGATCTTGGATCCCAAGAATAATAAAGTCACTATTTCCATTGTTTCCCAATCTATTTGCCATGAAGTGATGAGAGACTGGATGCCATGATCTTCATTTTTTGAATGTTGAGCTTTAAGCCAACTTTTTCACCCTCCTCTTTCACCTTCATCAATAGGTTCTTTAGTTCCTCTTCATAAGGGTGGTGTCACCTACATATCTGAGGTTATTGATATTTCTCCTGACCATATTGATTCCAGCTTGTGATTCATCCAGCCCAGCATTTCACATAATGTACTGTGCATATAAGTTAAATAAGCAGGGTGACAATATACAGCCTTGACGTACTCCTTTCCCAATTTGCAACCAGTCTGTTGTTGTGTTCCATGTCTGGTTCTAAGTGTTGCTTCTTGATCTGCATACAGCTTTTACAGGAGACAGGTAAGGTGGCCTGGTATTCCTATCTCTTTAAGAATGTTCCACAGTTCTTTGTCATCTACACCATCAAAAGCTTTAACGTAGTTAATGATGCAGAAGTAGATGCTTTTCTGGAATTCCCTTGCTTTTTTCTATGATTCAACGGATGTTGTCAATTTGATCTTTGGCTCCTCTGCTTTTTCTAAATCCGGCTTGTAAATCTGGAATTTCTCTGTTCACGTACTGTGGAAGCCTAGCTTGGAGAATTTTGAGCATTACTTTTCTAGCATGTGAAATGAGTGCAATTGTGTGGTACTTTCAACATTCTTTGGCATTACCTTTCTTTTGATTGGAATGAAAACTGACCTTTTCCAGTCCTGTGGCTGCTGCTAAGTTTTCCAAATTTGCTGGCACGTTGACTTCAGGACTTTAACAGCGTCATCTTTCAGGATGTGAATTAGCTCAGCTGGAATTCCATCACCTCAACTAGCTTTGTTCATAGTGATGGTTTCTAAGGCCCACTTGACTTCGCACTCCAGGATGTCTGGCTCTACGTGAGTGATCACACCATTGTGGTTATCTGGGTCATTAAGATCTTTTTTGTATAGTTCTTCTGTGTATTCTTGCCACCTCTTCTTATCTTCTCCTTCTGTTAGGTCCATACTGTTTCTATCCTTTATACACATTCTGTACTTATGTTGTTGTTGTTTAGTTGCTCAGTAGTGTCTGACTCTTTTGTGACCCATGGACTATAGCTCGCCAGGCTTCTCTGTTCATGGGATTTCCCAGGCAAGAATACTGGAGTGGGTTGACATTGCTTTCTCTAGAGAATCTTCCCAAGCCAAGGATCAAACTTGTTCTCTTTCACTGGCAGGGGATTCTTTGCCTCTGAGCCACCTGGGAAGCCCACTCTGTATTTATGATTAGTATTAAATGAAATGATCCTTCAGCTTCCTGTTTTACCTAAAAATGTACCTTGGTTGTCACTCACTTTCTTTTTTTTCATTTTCCATCTCTGTGAACCAACAGCACACCCTCCACCCAGGCTCTTAATTGCATCTTCTTTGTATTTTAAATTGCAACTAGGAATCATGATGGATTAAATAGGACCCTAATCTAGCAGTAATGCAAGCCTAAGGAAAATCCTCTGTAGTTGACGTGTGTGGATAATACATTCAACATCATTCTAAGACTTTCTCTGGGAAATATTAGCCATTTAATATAGTCCTGTTAATATCATGGTTCTGATTAGAACCAGAGATTAATAGTTATCTAAAAGCAAGCACTTTTTTAGTAAAGGTTGAGTTAAAATAAATAAGCAAAAAAACCTCTCATTAGCACTACTTTGAGCTGTGTTCCTTTATCTTTTGTCTTTTATAATTAATAAGAGTCTGAAACTAGTAGCTCATATGAAATGTTATACCATTTTACATAAATACATTAATTAGAACTTTATTTACAAAGAAACTTTCATGCTAGGAAAGGAAAGGAAAGGAAAGTGAAGTCGCTCAGACATGTCCGACTCTTTGCAACCCCATGGACTGTAGCCTACCAGGCTCCTCTGTCCATGAAATTTTCCAGGCAATAGTACTGGAGTGGATTGCCATTTAATATCCATAATTTTCCCCTTACAGTTAGAAAAATTGAAATTTAGAAAGGGATTTCCTTACACCACAATGTGTGGTGGGTAGGGAGGAGAATGTTGCCCCCAGATAAATTAAACTTGTATCTTGTCATTTAATGTTAATCTCAGTGAAGCATATTTGTTGATAATATTTTCAAATGCAACAAATGTTATGAAATGATACAGACGTGTCAACATTAAGGTAAGAGAATTTTTAAAATGAAAATGTCATGCTCAGATGAGACAGTGACTCAGAAAGCAGAAATTCAAAAATTGACTCATAGTAAAATTTGCCAAACTGCCTGAGGCACTTCCCCATCTGTATGTGTAACATGTATTCAGCTATTGTAAAGTTTCTCTAACAGTCTTGGGAAGGGCTATGACAGTAACAAGGAAGATTGATAGCAGATTCCATGGCTCTTTGTTAATCACTTTAAAGAACACTGCTTTGTACTCTCTCGTGTTGTGTCTGGAAATATATATGCTCACCACACCATATTGAAAACTTTTATCCTATTACCCATCTGCTGCCACTAAATGATCAGTTTAAATGCAAAAATGGGTGATAGGGGTGTGAAACTTAAAGAACTGCCAAGAACACCATTTTTCTAGCCCTCATTCTATGAATCACCTTTTGAGAAATGAAAGAACCTAATGCACACCACATTTTGAAATGTTTCCTTAGGGGATTTAAATCATATTTCATGTAACTTGAGTTATATGATAATGACAAGCCTGTCTTCAAACATTAGAGATGGTAATTTTGAATATATAGATTTGGCATAGTGAGTATTATTTGTTTTTCATCATAGAGTATATAATGAAACTCATTATTAGAATATGGAGTTTATGAAAACATGTTTCCTTCCATTTAGCTGGAGGTGTTTTTCTTACTGGTTGATCAGTTCCCAACGCCTATAGTCAGATAAATAAAAAGCCCTTAAGAGTTGCAGCAAGAGGAACAAAAATATAGTGGTGAGACATTTCATTTGTTGAGAAGATAGAATTTATTTCCTCAATTACTAGTGACCATCTGCAGGTTACAAAGAGGAATGTACATTAGCACAATTAACCATCTCTTTTTTCTTTTAATTGTGTTCATGGATTCATTTCTAAGTATTATAATCAGTTTTTCTTCGGTGTCAGAAGTTAAGGCCAATGCCAAACTTATTTTTGCGAATAAAGAGATTACTTAGGTAGTAGATTTTCTTCAGTGCTTCTAGAAGTAATAAATAATAGCAAAATAAAGATACAATTAGTCATACCAATAAGTTGCTCATTAGAAATATTTCGAAAAGACTAGACCATTTCCAAATTGGAAACAAAATTATTCAGTTCTGTAGAACAGTTGCAATTCACTCTCATGGTGGAATGACTAGTTGGGACCAGCAAACAGTATAACACAGTTGTTAAATGTACGGTATAAATAGGCAGTTTCTGGGTCAAATCCTGGCTGTATCACTTAACAATTGTGTGTTTTGGGGCAAGTTTCTTTATCTGTATAGCTATAAAACCTATACCAGACTCTTAAGATTACTTTAAATGTTAAATATTAAATTCACAAATCAGAAAGACTTTACTTCCATACATGTACTACCGCACTGCTTAAAAATTTCTTGAATAAAACTGTACAACCCTTCAGATGAATCATGAATGAATCCTACGAATATAATCTACTTTGTAGAATGATAAAATGTCCTTGAAAGAGATCTACAGCTCTGGAGAAGCATAATCTAAGAGAAACAGCCTATGTCAAGAAGGAGAATCAAACTCATTTTCTTTGTAAGGAATGTAAATGTCTTACTGACTACATTATTGGTGAGTGATTTCCCACATATGGCTGATTGTCTCAGTTGAGACAAGGCTTCGTTTCTTGTAACTGGGCTGTGTGTACTTTCAGAAAATGCAACTTAAGTTAAACTTGAATGAAAGGTAAACACATCAGAAAACATGAGTTGTACGTTAACAAAAGATCAATCAACCTCATACATAACAAACCAAAGTATTTTAGATAAGGCAGACCATCATTGCTTTCTTTTAGAACAGGTAACAAAAAATTAAGCCTATCACTTTCTAAAGATTTAAAAACAAGGCCTGTTATATCATCAATCAGATATTTCCAAATAGTTGCCTGAGAGGCAATAAAATTTAAGTACAGTCTTCAAATAGGCAGTAATTGCTAATCATTACTTTGATGTAGAATCTCAACTATGGTTATAAAGAATTTTTCTTCTTCTTATGTTTATTTAGTGCATTGCCCTCTTAGTAATTATTTTCACAGTTAAGGAATGCAGCCTTCTTTGTATTTAAAAACACTTTTTGTATGTAGCTTCCCATAGTAGGCTTACTCTCACAAATTAGATCCGAGAAAATGACAAATATAAGTTTAGGGTATTTGGCCTGGTAGGAGGATTGTCCAGGAAGAGAAAACTTGAATCAGTTGTTATGGGTTGGAAAAGGCAGACTAGAGACAAGAATAAGTGTTGGGATTGTATTGAAATAGTCTAATCAAAATGAGTCAGGAGATGCCTGGTAACTTATTGTTCTATGTCCTGAAACCTTCCTTCAGTAAGAGAAAATTTGAACAAAATGAGAGGATGGATAGGTGTCAGGGGAGAAAGGGAAAAGAAGGTAAAAGAGGTAAAATCTAAAGAAAGGAAAAATTACCAGAGGTGACAAAGAAGGATGTACTACTAAACAAGAAAGAAGGAACTACTAAACAAGTGATAAAGTCCACAATAACCCAAGGATTATCTGATCTGATAAAGGGCTACAGCTTTTAGGTCCAAAGCAGTCCAAGGCATGGACCTGGAAGTGAGACCCACACAAAGCCAGTACTCTGGAATGAAGGCAATCTCCTTGAACAAACGACAAGAAAAAAAAAATACCCACTGACCCCCAAACAGCGGATTGTTTCTACTCATGGCTTCATGTAGAGAAAATTCTCCTGTAAAAATGAAAACCAAAACTTTGTATGGAAATAGGCCTAAAAATGACAGCACTGTTGTAAAATGGGGTGCACAAGAATGGTCATGTCTCAGGTCTTGGGTGAGTTTCAGGGATGGCCACCAAATGAGGGTCCCTGGCTTCACTCAGGAAAGGAGTCAGGAGCAGCCATAGAAAAATGAAAGCAGGTTTATTTAGAAATATACATTCCGTAGGCAGAATGTGGACCATCTCACAAGGTAACAGTAGCCCTGGCTTTTGCGGGTGGTTAGTTTTTATGTGCTGGGTAATTTCCTAACCTAACAAGTGGGAGGAACATTTTAACTATCTTGAATAAAGAGAGGGCATTTCCAGGAATTGGGCCACTGCCCACATTTTGAACTTTCATGGGCACTGTCATGGTGCCTGTGGGTGTGCCACTTAGCATATGTAAATATACTAAAATAAGCACATAATGAGGCTCAAGGTCTAGGGGAAGTGGAATCTTCCACTATTTTGGACCTATTAGGTTCTAACCAGTTTTTGTTGTATCCTCAATGGCTTTGCCATTTTTTTTTTTTTTAATTAAAGGTTGTGCTCTGCCTCCTTCTCTCTTGTCTCAGTATGGTTGTTGTTGTTCAGTCTCTAAGTCATGTCTGATTGTTTGCAATCCCATGGACTGCAGTATTCTAAGCTTCCATGTCTTTCACTATCTCCCAGAGGTTGCTCATATTTATGTCCACTGAGTTGGTGATGCTATCTAACCATCTCATCCTCTTGCACCTCCTTCTCCTTTTGTATTCAATCTTTCCCAACATCAGGGTCTCTTCCAATGAGTCAGCTCTTTCCATCAGGTGGCCAGAGTATTGGGGGCTTCAGCTTCAGCTTCAGCATCAGTCCTTCTGATGAATATTCAGGGTTGATTTCCTTTAGGATTGACTGGTTTAATCTCCTTGCAGTCCAGCACCACAGTTCAAAAGCATCAATTCTTTGGCACTCAGCCTTCTTTATGGTCCAACTCTCACATCCATATATGACTACGGGAAAAACCATAGCTTTGACTCTATGGACCTTTGTCAGTAAAGTGATTTCTCAGTACTGCATGATATCAAAACTCAAAAAATACCTCCCCCCCAAAAAAAAATTATCAAAGAGAGGATGTTTCTACTTAGTAGGAAAAAACCATGCATAGTAGCTCTAAAAGAACCTTTCCACAATCCAGAGCAATAATATCCAGGAGTAAATGGGAAATCCTTTGAGGTGGTATCTCTGCAAAAGTTTTGAACCACAGAAATTCCATGAAATAGATTCAACAGGATGAATTCACCAAGAATTAGAGCTAATAGAACAATATAAATCATACTTTATAATTTATAATTGTAAGGTGCTACAAGAAGGAAGTTAAACAGTACTGCAAAATGCTTTGATTGTAAAAGAGGCAGATTAACAAGAGAAACAAGGACCAAATAGTTTAGAAATGAAAACGTGTGAATATAAAGTACACACTGTTGAGACAGGCAGAACAGCTGATTAGAAACACAGGAATAAATGTTGATGAACTTGAATATAGGTCTGCTGCTGCTGCTGCTGCGTCGCTTCAGTCGTGTCCAACTCTGTGCGACCCCATAGACGGCAGCCCACCAGGCTCCCCCATCCCTGGGATTCTCCAGGCAAGAACACTGGAGTGGGTTTCCATTTCCTTCTCCAATGCATGAAAGTGAAAAGTGAAAGTGAAGTCACTCAGTGGTGTCCGACTCTTAGCGACCCCATGGACTGCAGCCTACCTGGCCCCTCCGTCCAAGGGATTTTCCAGGCAAGAGTACTGGAGTGGGGGGCCATTGCCTTCTCCAAATATAGGTCTGAGGAAACCATATAGAAACTGAAAAAAGAGGTAAAGTGATAAGAAACATGAAACAAAATAGATCTAGGGAGTAGAATGGAAGGTTACTTTATTTTTAATGGGAGATTGAGGGTGGAGAATAGAAAATAAAGACAAAGCAACACTTGGAGTGGTAATAGTTGAAAACTTTCCAGAAATAGTAAAAAACAAAATAGTGAAGCCACAAAATTATTCAAGAAGAGTAACAAAATCTGTTTTGAAAATGTAAATTCATGATGAATTAAAAATAAATCTTTCTTAAAAAGATATAAATATTGTTATGCTATCAAGATAAAGAACAGCAATGTTAACATGTGATAACAACAAAAAAAAAACAAAAAGACTCATTTTATTATGAACATATGACTGCAATATATTATGACTGTTACTAATAGTATTAAAAATTTACTATGACAAGTGACAGTATAGACAGGGTAAGACCATATATTGAGAAAATGTATTATAACACAAATATCTTAAAAAATGTATAATTCAGCACAAAAGAGCCAACAATCCAACAGAAAATGTTTTAAAGAATATGATTAGGTAATTCACAGAAGACTAGAATATGAATAGTTAATCATTATATGAAATGACTTTTAAAAGATAGCAAGCATTTGGAAAATATCTCATGTTATATTTTTAAAACTACTTTTGAAAGGAAGTATGTAATATCTATAGAAACTAAAACTTACCTTATGACCTAAAAATCCTAATTCAATTGCCATACTTTTGGCAGTAGTTACAGCTTAGGATAAATAAGTGATGCGGTATTATACATGAATTACTATATATTTACTTCCACAGTCTCTCCATTGTTCACGACATGAATTTTAGTACTTTGTCTACCTACCTGACTCTTCAAAAGGAAACTACACTTCTGGAAACAGTCATGGAAGAAGGAAAGCATAAGGCATCCTTTGAAGACGTGATCACTGATTGTACCAGAAAGAAATACACAGATCAGCAAAGCTGATCCTGTCTGATACAAAACACTATAACTAAGAGGTAAAATGTCAATTTGCCGAAGTGAAAGTGAAACTGTTAGTACTCAGTCGTGTCCAACTCTTTGAGCCCCAAGGACTGTAGTCAGCTAGGAGTATACTATATTACATACTATATTACAATCATATGTTCTCTGTACATGGAGTTTTCCAGGCAAGAATATTGGACTGGGTAGCCTTTCCCTTATCCAGGGGATCTTCCTGACCCAGGGATTGAACCCAGGTCTCCCACATTGCAGGCAGATTCTTTATTGTCTGAGCCACCAGGGAAATTCGATTTGGTTAGTTATATATTCTTTCTCCAGAATTTGAGCAGAAAAGTTTTAAGATAGCTCCACAGTAGCAGATCTAGAAACAAAATAATGTAGGTAATAATAAAAAGATCAAGAGAAGAGAATCTTATGAAAAGAATCAGGAAAGAGTTAGAATCAGGAAAGAGTTAACTTCCTTTCACTTGGAAAAAAAAAAAAAAACTCTCTCCCCCACCCTATTGGAAACAGATGTTTTTGAACTCTAAAAGAAGTGTAGATAACATAAAAATTTAATTAATATAATTCTAATGCTAAATTGTTGCTGTTTGCATTTTGAACTATTTTTTTAAGAAAGTATGTAATTTTATTTTTAATTGGAAGCTTTCACAAGCTAGAGAAATTACTTAACAATCCTATTTACCTAAAAAATAAGGCAAATAAAAACCTTTCCCACATTTACAAGCATAATTCTCTTATGTGTTTTTCTCTTATGTGTTTAATGTTTCAAGGATGCACTGACTTCATAAACTGAGGTTTAACTGTGATAGCTTAATTTTTTCCCTCAATTTTTGCCTCAGAGTTGGTTCTCCCATTTCCTGATAGAATAGATAATAGAAACTTGGTTCTTCATCCATCTGACTTCTGAGTGAGAATTTGGAGAGAGTAGTTTATAAAAATAGTGAAATACAAGAAACACAAACTGGCATTGAAAATAATAAGATAAAATCATTCCTTAATTAAGAGTAGGATTATATATTTTGTGCCCCCAAGGAAAATTAGATCCTAACATAAATCAAGTTTTTCTTTAAAATAACAACTTTGAAAAACAAACAAACAAAAAAAAAACAAGAAATAACTGAAGACATTATAGATGTTAACTCAGCTAGTAGTTATGAGATATTTCTGAATTAATTATGCTGATACTTTTTAGGCAGTGGTGTAGCATGAAAGTAGTAGTGTGTGGGGATATTGGTCTGATAGTTCTGAGCAGATTCCATTCCCAGGGTTGTGAAAATAGAAAGCAAAAGAGACAGGAAGCAGCAGTGAATGCAACAGTTAAAACTCAGCTTGCCTAAGGAGGAGAGGGGGAAGGGTGGAGGGAAAGAAAAAAGCAAGAGAAGACAGGTCATGTAAACCATGAGCCAGGAAGTGAATTCTTTAAAATGATGCTTGCCAGAAGCTAAATTCTTGTAAATGTGGGTCTTTTTTTATTTCCCTATGCTATTACTATTGGAATGAGGACTACTTGGGGACCGGATGGGAAAGAGGTCAGAAGTCACAAAATTGTAGTTTTATGAAGAATATAATTGCTCTGCTTCAGTTTTAACATTAAAAGCTATAGGCCAATGAAAAACAATTTGCCTTCTCATGAACCATCCTTTCCAACATCTCTGGCAGATTTATATTATATGAGGAACAAATTTTATCCTAAAGCATTGGTTTATGTTTTAAAAATGTGTCTTTAGTTTGGAGTTGCTGGGAGGAGTTGGGAGGGGGGCTCAAGGGCAGAGAGGAAGTTGTTATTCAGGAATGGCTGCTGCTTCAGTTGAATTAGGAGGAATCCAAGTGACTTAATAATTGCAGTTATCTAAAGAAGTTGGTCTGTTTCTTATCCAAGTGTCTAGTATAAAAATAATTTTTGGCCTGTAGACATAAAAAAGTCTCTCAATCATTAAAACCTCAAACATGCTAATCTTTTCAGGTTATTGACTCAGTGCTTAAAAGATGAAATGCAAAAGTATGTGTTCTTACCATAGTATGTAAACTCAAACATATACTATCAATTTCAGTGATGAAAATCATGTGTCAGATGTATAGCTGTGATTGCCTTAGTGTTAAGAATCAATTAATGAAATAGGTGTTTGATTTCTAACAGTATTTTTACAGAATCATTATCATGTAAACCAAAGCAGAACCACCATTAAGGAACAGCTTGAGTAGAATGATGTTAGAGATGTTTAAAACTATAGAGTCTTTTAGAAAAAAAGGAGAGGGAGAATGAGAAATGTTCCTTTTGTATTAATCTCCTTTTAAGTCTCATTATATGAACCTTAGTTAAGCATGAAAATGTATGCTTGCAAAAGTTGCACAAACTTAATGTGACTTCTATCATTGCAAAAGTACCTTCACTTTTAAATTCCCTTAGTGTGACTGATTTTACCCTTTAGATAAAATAAGTTTAAATTTCAGGCATGTGACATACCACTATGTCAAATGTATAATGTAAAAATGTCTATCTGTGCTTTCAAGAAGAAAATTACCTGCCCAAGGGATTATTAACATCCTTTTAAAAGAAAATGTTTGTTCCTTTCTTTAAATTTAAGCTTTTTTAAAAGTCTGCTCTAAAAATACATAATCAGAGGGAACAAATGCTAGATAAATAAAATTATTCAAACTCCCAGAGGGCATTTTCCTCTTTGCATGGTTAGCAACAGAGTCTAGATGTTCATATTCAGTGGTAGTATCTTTAAAGCTGGAGGTCTCTTTTCCAAGCACTAAATTGCTTAAGAATTTCAGGAACAATTTTTAGGAATCCAATGCTCAAAGAGCGATTATGGTTAATAAATTGCATCCCACCTGGGCTTTGAGTCAGAATACTCAGAGAGCTTCTAGAAATGACAGTATACAGAGAAAGTCAAGGTAAGATACAGTAAAATATTTTTTTACCAAAACATAACTTTATTCATACTCTTAGAATTATCAAACATTAATTTATCATCTCAGTATATATTACAATAACTGTATTATCTCCAATTTCCTCAACTATGAAGTTATACAGAAATAATATTTACTGTACTCTATTTAATAATAGCACTTTCTTTCAATAAGACATTGTATGGGAGGGAAACTATATTTTTCCTTCCAGTTTTCTAGATTCTTAGCTAGTTCTCTGTACCAAAACACAGATTAACAACAGAAAGCATACAAACCTATTTAATATAAATTTTACCTAACACAGGGGCCCTCATGAGGAAATGCAGTTCTGTAGAAATGATTAAGCCTAAACATTTTTATGCTAGGTTTGATGAAGAGTGGAAAGTTGTGGGAGAATGGGGAAGGACAGAGGGTATGAGCTTTGTCTTGAACTAAGGGAAACTTAGAAGGTCTGTTGGTTTAGATTCCTTTCAGCATCCCTCTGTCTTCAAAGTTAAGGATGCTTCTTTTCTCTGAGTACAGGGAGGGCACTTCTCACATAAGGCTCTAGTGACCAGCTTCATTACAGAAGCTCAGAGAGTCTTTCTGTCACTCTTCATTTCTCAGTTTCCTTCACCTTAAAAGAGTCAACATGCCAAAGTGCCAGATTTGGGGATATTGTGACCTGAATCTCATCAATATCACAGTGGAGACTTTCAGAGTGTGAATTACAGAAAATAAAAGTTAATCAGACAAGTAGTGACACTGACCTCATTAAGATATCTGAGTATTTATCAGAGGATGTAATATCTCAGTGCTTTCATCAGAAGGCAAGACAGACATATTGTTACCTTAATTGGATTCAAGTAACAGTGAAGGGTGACAGTATACAGCCTTGGTGTACTCCTTTTTCTATTTGGAACCAGTCTGTTGTTTCATGTCCATTTCTACCTGTTGCTTCCTGACCCGCATATAGGTTTCTCAAGAGGCAGGTCAGGTGGTCTGGTATTCCCATCTCTTTCAGAATTTTCCACAGTTTATTGTGATCCACACAGTCAAAGGCTTTGGCATAGTCAATAAAGCAGAAATAGATGTTTTTCTGGAACTCTCTTGCTTTTTCAATGATCCAGCGCACATTGGCAATTTGATCTCTGGTTCCTCTGCCTTTTCTAAAACCAGCTTGAACATCTGGGAGTTCACGGATCACGTATTGCTGATGAAGCCTGGCTTGGAGAATTTTGAGCATTACTTTACTAGCATATAAGATGAGTGCAATTGTGTGGTAGTTTGAGCATTCTTTGGCATTGCCTTTCTTTGGGATTGCAATGAAAACTGACCTTTTCCAGTCCTGTGGCCACTGCTGAGTTTTCCAAATTTTCTGGCAACCTAGATAGCATACTGAAAAGCGAGACATAACTTTGCCAACAAAGGTCCGTCTAGTCAAGGCTATGATTTTTCCAGTGGTCATGTATGGATGTGAGAGTTGGACTGTGAAGAAAGTTGAGAATTGAAGAATTGATGCTTTTGAACTATGGTTTTGGAGAAGACTCTTGAGAGTCCCTTGGACTGCAAGGAAATCCAACCAGTCCATTCTAATGGAGATCAGTCCTGGTTTTTCATTGGAAGGAATGATGCTAAAGCTGAAACTCCAGTACTTTGGCCACCTCATGTGAAGATTTGACTCATTGGAAAAGGCTCTGATGGTGGGAGGGATTGGGGGCAATAGGAGAAGGGGACGACAGAGGATGAGATGGCTGGATGGCATCACTGACTCGATGGACGTGAGTCTGAGTGAACTCCGGGAGTTGGTGATGGACAGGGAGGCCTGGCGTGCTGCAATTCATGGTGTCACAAAGAGTCAGACACGACTGAGCGACTGAACTGAACTGAACTGAACAGTGAAGGACAACTTTCAGTGGGTGTCCTTATATGAGAAATCTGTAGAGTTAAAGAAGTATTAAACTCAGGTAGTATACTAAGTAGCGTACAAGTTGTTTACATTTGAAACAGGAATTATGTTATTAGAATATATTAGTGAGCACGACATAACACCCATGTGAAAGTAGGTGTTGCCCCAGTATTCTCTTGGGTGTCTGTCTCACCTGAATATCTTCAGAGTTGGTATAAAAATAGTCTGTCAATGGTTAAAGCAGACTGAGAAAGAGCAGTCCTGACTCCTCTGGCTCATTTTCCAAAATACTTTTGTGCACCAGGGAGTGAAGCTTGCTTTTAACTCAGTGGCTGTATAACAAGCATATTCCTCATGGAAAACATGTGTAGGAGGTCATATTTCCTCATCACAGCTTGTGTCAGTCCTCCTAGAAAAACACAAGAAAATGAATGCAATTATTTCACCTCAGTTAATTTCTGACTTTCCCCAATAAGATTTCAGTTTCAAATTATATTTTTGTGAAGAATGAATTTTTCAGCACTTTGAAAGTTTGAGCCGTGTGTGTGTATGAGAGAGAGAGGGAGAAAGAGACAGAGACAGAGAGAAAAACAGAGAAAATGATTTATGATGTAGTATGGGAATCCTTATCTCTCATTGAATAGCACAGATGGGCTCATTTTTGGCTTTAGCTAAATTAAAAAATATACGGTTTGAAAAAAAAAAAAGGCTGCTCTTTGGTACTGGACCCAGTGGTCCTATTGGACAAATTGTGGGAAAAAAAATTATATTGATTGAAAAGTTTATACTTAAAATATCTTGACCCTCAACTAAGCAAAGTACTACTCAGAATGTGAGAAGTCCCAGAGCCATCTACTGCAGATACCCCAGTACACTAATTTTTGTTTCTTCTAACCATCTTTTTCCATGATCACAACAAACTGTGGAAAATTCTTCAAGAGATGGCAATACCAGACCAATTTATTTGCCTCTTGAGAAATCTGTATGTAGGTCAAAAAGCAACAGTTAGAACCAGACATGGAACAACAGACTGGTTCCAAATTGGGAAAGGAGTACATCAAGGCTGTACTCTGTCACCCTGCTTGTTTAACTTATATAGCATACATCATGCGAAATGCCAGGCTGGGTGAAGCACAAGATGGAGTCAAGATTGCCAGGAGAATTATTAATAACCTCAGATATGCAGATGACACCACCCTTATGGAAGAAAGCAAAGAGGAACTAAAGAGCCTCTTGATGAAATTAAAAGAGGAGAGTGAAAAAGCTGGCTTAAAACTCAACATTCAAAAAACTAAAATCATGGCATCTGGTCCTATCACTTCAAGGCAAATAAATGGGGAAATAATGGAAAGAGTGGCAGAATTTATTTTATTGGGCTCCAAAATCACTATAGATGGTGACTGCAGCCATAAAATTAAAAGACACTTGCTTCTTGCAAGAGAAGCTATGACCAATCTAGACAGCATATTAAAAAGCAGAGACATTACTTTGCCAACAAAGGTCAGTCTAGTCAAATCTATGGTTTTTCCAGCAGTCGTGTATGGATGTGAGAGTTGAACCATAAAGAAAGCTGAACACTGAAGAATTGGTGCTTTGAACTGTGGTATTGGAGAAGACTCTCAAGAGTCCCTTGAAATGCAAGGAAATCAAGCCAATCGATCCTAAAGGAAATCAGTTCTCGATATTCATTGGAAGGACTAATGCTGAAGCTGAAGCTCCAATGCTTTGGCCACCTGATGTGTATAACTGGCTCATTTGAAAAGACCCTGATGCTGGGAAAGATCGAAGGCAGGAGAAGGGGACAACAGGATGAGATGGTTGGATGGCATAACCAACTCCATGGACATGAGTTTGAGCAAGCTCTGAGAATTGGAGATATACAGGGAAGCCTGGCATGCTGAAGTCCATGGGGTTGCAAAGAGCCAGACAGGACTGAGCAACTGAACTGAACTGAATTGTCTTTTTCGTTCAATAGTTTCACTTGCTGAGTGACTATTATATGACAAAAACCATGCTAAGCCTTGTTTGAAAAAGAACTAAAATGCAGACCTTGATCTAATAGAATTTATACCCTAATTGGGAAAATAAATACACATGAAGAAAAGAAATTAAAAATTATTGAGCACATGTTATATTTTAATTGCATACTCACACAAAGTATATAACTTGTGCTTTGTAAAAGTTCTTTGAGGTGGATGCTATTAAGTTACAAGTGTTCAACACAAGGGCAGTTAATTTCAAAGAGGCCCAAAGTCCTACTGCTAATGAATGCCAGACCTAGGATTTGAGCCAGAGAAGATTCTATCTGCAAGCCATGGATCTTTGTTGTGAACTAAGTCCCTCTCCTCTGGGATGTTTTTCTCCATAGAACTTCTTTGCTACATTTCTCACTTTCTATTCAATCATTCCTTAATGAAGGATGTACTCAAGAATTGCAGAAGGGCTCTTGGTGATGACCCCAGTAACAGCTGAGAAGAGAGGCAGATATTTTATACAAACACAAAACAGATAGAGTTCTTGTGGGTCAAGATGAAGCTGACAGGCATTTCCTTCAAACAGATTGTATCCTAACATCACATCCTAGAAAAAGGCTTTTTGAGAAGCCTTTCTTATCTCTTAAGACTTAACTCAAGTGGCCTTGCTTTGGATTACAACCAGTGATAGGTGAAATTAAATATGGTCAATGCTCAAACTCTTAATGGTATATTGACATACCAGTTTATTGTGGCATTGTTTTTAGACAGTATATTACATGAGGATATACTGATTGAAATGAATAGTTAGTTATGCCAAGAAGTCCAGAATGCACTGTGGGAGGACAATTCACAGAAAGAAAACAAGAATTCCAAATTTAAGTTCTGTAATGTACTGATACCATCCAACTCCCCAAAGGACAGAGAGATCTGATTTTGTCAGTATTAAATTGGATTTGTATCACCTATTGGTCCTGTTTGATATTAAGCTTATTGAAATGGTATTACCTGGACTTGAAGTCACAAAATATATGTTCAATTCTGGCTTTGTTTTTATATAAAGTGTGTAATCTGAGACAAAGTATTTTAGTTGGTTGGCCTGAGGTGATCCAGCCCTGAAATCTACAGGCTCTATGGCAGGGTTAATGGCAACCCCCAAGAGGGCTTCTGTAAAAGGGCACCTCCCAGGACTGCTGCTGCTGGTGCCCGTGTACCTGTGGGGAGCCACTGCTGACCCATGCCTCCAGAGGAGAACCTCCATCACTAGCAGGTGGATCTGGTTTAGTCTTCTGTGGGGTCACTGCTCCTTTACCCTAGGTCCTGGTGCATACAGGATTTTGTTTGTCCAAGAGTGGAGTCTCTGCTTCCCCTAGTCCTGTGGAAATCCTATGATCAAATACTGATGGCTTTCAAAGTCAGATTCCCTGGGGATTCCTAGTCCCTTTGCTGGATCCTCAGGTTGGGAAGCCTGATGTGGGGTTCAGAACCTTCATAACAGTGGGGGAACTTCTTTGGTACTTTTATTCTCCAGTTTGTGGGTCTCCTACCTGGTGGGTATGGGATTTCATTGTACTGTGATTGTGCCCCTCTTGCTGTTTCATTGTGGCTTCTCCTTTGTCTTTGGATGTGGGGTATCTTTTTTTGGTGGGTTCCAGTGTTTTCCAGTTGATGGTTGTTCAATAGCTAGTTGCAATTTTGGTGCTCTTGCAGGAGGAGATGAGCGCATGTCTTTCGACTCCACGATCTTGAACCAATCTCTTGAGACAAGGTATTTTAATCACTGTTGATCTCAATTTCAGTGGCTGAAAAACAAGAATAGGCAGTGTATATCATACAAGGTAATACAAATATTAAATGAGGGAAGGTCAATAAAAATGCCTAGTTTAATATCAGGTAATGAAGCTTAGTGGATATCATATGACACTGGGAATAATTTGTTCAATCAGAACTTGGGACTTAGCCCATCTGACATTTTGATGTATGTTACTGAGCATTTGCCCAGGTTAGATCTTGGATTCTTAGACAGTTTATGTGCAGTGAACTAAACAGAAAGCATCTCAAGAAGAAAGAGGGGAGGAGAGTGTACAAGTTGCCACTGTACTGGTTCAAATGATGTAGTAGAGTTTTACGGTGTCAAAAAGCAGAGCTCAGAATACTTCCACAGCAGATAACAAGAGTAGATGTATCAATAAAGTCTAGATGATAACTAAAAGCATAAAGAGCAGACAGGCAAAACAAGGAATTATCTAAGAATGGAGCCTGCAATCTGAAATCAGCATCACTATTTTTATAAGTAATACTTTCTGCTTTTAATAATGTCAGTTCATAACTTCATTGCACATTTTCTGTTGCTTGGCAATATGCTGTGCATTTAATGTATGTGTCCCCCAAATTGATATGTTGAAGCTCTAACCCACAGTGTGATTGCATCGGAGGTGGAGCTTTGAGAGTATTCAGATTAGAATGAGGTCATGAGGGTAGGGTTCTCATGATGAGGTTAGTACCCTTATAAGAAGAGGGAAAACGCCAGAGTCCTCTCACTCTCTCCCTTTCTGCCATGTGAGGACACAGGGAAAAGACTACCACTGCCTGCAAGTCAGGAAAAGGGCCTTCACAAAGAACTGAATACGCAGGTACCTCAATCTTGGTCTTCCTAGGCTGCAGAACTATGAGAAACAGGTGTATGTTACTTAAGCTATCCAGTCTGTGGTGTTTTGTTAAGGCAGCCTGAGCTGACAAAAGCACAACATAAGCACTCATTTACAACCACACCCTTCCTCAACATCTCAGGTACTGAAGCTCATGAGTTCAACAAGTTCCTGTTGATTTCCTTGAAATAAGTTATCCTCATTTTTTGAAAAATTAAATCAAGTTGAGGATATTACCTTAGGTTGAACTCAGGAAACACTTTATTTGCTACCAGGTAGGGATTCTGTGCAGAAAAGGCAATGGCACCCCACTCCAGTACTCTTGCCTGGAAAATCCCATGGATGGAGCAGCCCGCTAGGCTGCAGTCCGTGGGATCGTGAAGAGTCGGACACAGCTGAGTGACTTCACTTTCACTTTTCACTTTCATGCATTGGAGAAGAAATGGAAACCCACTCCAGTGTTCTTGCCTGGAGAATCCCAGAGAAGGGGGAGCCTGGTGGGCTGCCATCTATGGGGTCGCACAAAGCTGGACATGACTGAAGCAACTTAGCACCAGCAGCAGCAGGGATTCTGTGAGATTCATTTGAGAAGCATCAGATAATGATGATCAAGGTGCCAGGTGTTGCTGTTGTTCAGTTGTTAAGTCGTGTCTAGCTCTTTGTAACGCCATGGACTGCAGCATACCAGGCCTTGCTGTCCCTTACTATCTCCTAGAGTTGCCCAGGTTCATGATCACTGAGTTGGTGATATTATCCAACCATCTCCTTCTCTGCTGCCCCCTTCTCCTTTTGCCTAAGATCTTTCCCAGCATCAGTCTTTTCCAATGAGTCAGCTGTACAGATCAGGTGGCCAAAGTATTGGCACTTCAGCTTCAGCAGCAGTCCTTCCAAAGAATATTCAGGACTGATTTCCTTTAGGATTGATTGGTTTGATCTCCTTGCTATCCAAGGGACTCCCAAGAGTCTTCTCCAGCACCACAGATTGAAAGCATCAATTCTTTGGCACTCAGCCTTCTTTATGGTCCAACTCCCACATCCATACATGACTATTGGAAAGACCATATCTTTATGTATATGGACCTTGTGAGTGTCTCTGCTTCTTAATACACTGTTTAGGCTTGTCATATTCTTCCTTCCAAGGAGAAAATGTCTTTTAATTTCTTGGCTACATCACCATCTGCAGTGATTTTGGAGCCCAAGAAGAGAAAATCTGTCACTGCTTCTACTTTTTCCCCTTCTATCTGCCAAAAAGTGATGGGACTGAATGCCATGATATTAATTTTTTGAATGTTGAGTTTTAAGCCAGTTTTTTCACTCTCCTCTTTCACCTTCATCAAGAGGCTCTTTAGTTCCTCTTCACTTTTCTGCCATTAGAGTACTATTGTCTGCATATCTGAGACTGTTGATATTTCTCCCAGCAATCTTGCTTCCAGCTTGTGATGCATCCAGCCCGGCATTTCACATGATGTACCCTCCATATAAGTTAAATAAACAGGGTGACAATATACAGCCTTGTCATACTCCTTTCCCATTTGAACCAGTCCATTGTTCCCTGTAAATTTCTAACTGTTGCTTCCTCATCAGCATACAGGTTTCTCAGGAGACAGGTAAGGCAGTCTAGTATTTCTATCTCTTTAAGACTTTTCCACAGTTTGTTGAACTGTTGAACTGTCAAAGGCTTTAGCATAGTCAGTGAAACAGAAGTAGATGTTTCCCTGGAATTCTCTTGCTTTCCGTATGATCCAATGAATGTTGGCAATTTGATCTCTGGCTCCTCTGCCTTTCTAAACCCAACTTGTACATCCGGAAGTTCTCAATTCAAGTACTACTGAAGCCTAGCTTGAAGAATTTTGAGCATAACTTTACTAGCTTGGAAAGTGAGTGCAACTGTGCAGTAGTTTGAACATTGTTTAGCACTGCCCATCTTTCGATTTGGGATGAAAAATGACCTTTTGAGGTTCACTGATTCATTCATTCAGTGATTGATTCACTTATTCAGGAAATGCTCTTTATATGCTAACAAATAGGAATTCTGTATATTTTGAGATTCATTTGAGAAGAAACAGATAGTGATGATCAAGGTGCCATGGGTCCCCATTATTAACTAATCAAGGTTTCTTTCTTTTTTTTCGCTCTGGTTAATACCATAAAGAAGGTTATATAAAATTAAATTGAAATCATGAACTTCTAAATTTTAAAAGGAGGAACATGATTGAAAGTGATGTCCATACCTCTGACATATGTCATTCTATACTTTATTAGATTCGCACTGATTTTTTTGTGCAGCTTTCGTCAGTACTTTGTATGTACCAGAATGTGTCTTAGAGGCATTTATTATCATCATCACCACAGTGGATTGAGGTAGGCTCAATCCATAACAGATGAGGGAATAGACTCAGAATAATTATCTTGACAAAGCTACTGAGGCAGCTAAACATTTGAGCTGGGATATTAACCAATGTTAACCAATTCCAACGGAGAAGGCAATGGCACCCCACTCCAGTACTCTTGCCTGGAAAATCCCATGGATGGAGGAGCCTGGTAGGCTGAAGTCCATGTGGTCGCTATGAGTCAGATACGACTGAGCGACTTCACTTTCATTTTCACTTTCATGCTTTGGAAGAGGAAATGGCAACCCACTCCAGTGTTCTTGCCTGGAGAATCCCAGGGATGGGGGAACCTGGTGGGCTGCCATTTATGGGGTCGCAGAGTTGGACACAACTGAAGCTGCTTAGCAGCAGCAGCAGCAGCAGCCAACTCCAAGTCCCAGGATTTTCCATGTGAAAATGTAACTTCTGATATCTTTGTTTGGTTATATAAATTTAAATGACCTTCTTTCCACGTTTTGAGTACTTTTTCACTGGAGAACCTAGCCTCAGCAAGTTCTTAACCATACACAGTAGCAGCAGTAGAAGAAAAGTGAGCACAAGTAAGAGTCTAGTTAGAACCTTTACTTATAGACAGTTACCAAATGTACAGAATATACCAAGTGTTTTGGTTATAACAGCAATGCATATGTTTTTCCCTAAGTTTTTCATTTAATCTACATGTTTTGAGGGATAATATTTAGGCTAATTTAGGATGTACTTTCATTTTTCTATCAATTACTTTTTTCTTTATAGAATATTAATTTTAATTTCTCTTTTACTGGCGGTTTCCCTTTTATCTTAAAATCAGTTCAGTTTGGGAAACTGATTCTGAAGAGCAGAATCTGAAGAGCAGATTTTGACATCTAACATATATCAGTTCTTCCTTTTTAGGAAAAGGCTAAGAAAACAAATAAACAATTGTAAAATGTATTTTGGTGAATCATACACTTCTAGGTAGAAAAAATAAAACCATTATTTCTATTTCTGATAGTAACTAGACATGGTAACTATAATTTAGACTTCACAAGAAGACATACCTGATATATTTTCAATGATTTCAGCGCCTTGTGGTGCTACTCTCACAGGAAGAAATTTTATTTTGGAAGTTAGAAAGTAAAACATTCTATGGGAAAAACATAACAAGAACTGGGATAATGTGTGTTGGGAGGAGGGTTACAATGTTAAATGGAGTGTGAGGACATTTTTCCCTGAAAAGATAACATGTAAGAAAAACTTGAATGAAGTGGGGAAATCTGAGGAAAAAGTGTTCTAGACAAAGAAGCTAGACAAAGACAAGAGTGTGATTAGTGCATGTGCAAAAAGTCACACCTAGCCAGTGTGACGGAGGCAAGGTTTAAGAGGTAATGGGTAGGCAGATGATTCACAGGTTTTTGTACATAAAAGGAAAAGATATAAAAAGTAGTATAAGGTTTATCCTGGCTGCTCTATTGAGAATATAGTGTAAGGACAAGAATGAATTCAGAAAGACAAATAAGATTATTACGGAAAGGCAGTAGGGAAACCCTGGGAGCTTGGAGCAAAATGGTAGCTATAGAACCGGTAAGAAGTGGCTGGATCCTGGATGTATTTTGAAGATAAAAATCAACAAGGATTACTGTTGAACTATGTACTGTTGTACAGTACTGTTGTACTGGTTTGAAGAAAGAGAAGAATCAATGATGACTTCAAGAATTTTGGCCTGAGGGGCTAGCAGGAAAGAGTGGTAGTTATTAATAATTGAGATTGGGAGACCCATGGGAGAAGCAGGTTTAGTGGGTGCAGATCGGGAATTTAGATTTGGACACATGGAGTTTAAGATGTCTATCACACAGACACAGGAATATGCTGAGATGGCAGCTTGAAATATGCATGTAGAGTTTAGGAGATGTGAATATGGCTGCTGTCATCATTTGGATGGTGTCTAAAAGCATGAGATTAGATAAGATCCCCAAGTGAGTAAATGTAGACAGATGAAAGCAAATCCAAAATCTGAGCAGCTGGTTAACTCCAACTTTAAGAGATAGATTTGGAAACATGAACCATGTATCCTGAGAGGTAATTGTCAAAGTGCAGGAGTAAAACTAGCAGAATGTAGTGTATTGGACTTCAAGCTATAGACAGTTTCAAGGAACCTTTATTCTTTATAAAAGGTGGCATAATTATATCTGAGATAAGCACTTGTTAACTTGTATAACCATGAAATTTGTGGGTTCTTCAATACACCTTGACATGTAAAATAATAATATTTTCATACAACATTATCTTATCAAACATTATGAGGTCAGAATTAAATATGAAATATTGGGCTACTTACTCACTGACGGACTGATCAAAATTATCAAGGCCTTCTTATGGCAGAGAGCTATATTTCTGCTTCTTTTCATCATGAAACATGATAAATATGGCTGTACATTGTATTATACATAAAATAAATGGTGGGAAAATCAAATGTTACACCCTAATTAGCATAAACTTTTTTTTCAGAGTGCCAGGTTACATGTGTTATGTATTCTGATCACTTTGACTTTAAAAATCTAACAATCTTGATGCAAAAACCTATACATTGGGAACATGCATGTGATTTAATAAAGTATGAATTGTGTCCCAACAGGTTGGCCATAGACTCCTGAAAAGGTTGGCTCCCCATATGTCCTGATTGGGAGAACATTTACTGACTAAGAGGGAAAAAAATACATGTACACTGCAATTTTCGTATGAAGAGAGAGGCTTTACACAGTATTGAAAATTATCACAGAGCAAGACTGTGGGAATATGCATAAAAACAGCATATTTTTCTTGTTAACTATATCATTATGATAAAAAAAATGATGTAACTCCTGACCTTGAGGAATAATAGAAGTGATTTTAAGACCGATAACAAAAGATAAACGATCATAGTGGTCATTTTCTGTTTTTAACACCATATTTGGAGAATAAGCAGAGCCCACATCTCACAGGAAACAGCTCTGGTGCTTATCTGTGAGCAGTTTCATATTCCAAGAACATCCGCTCCACATGCTCTCTCCATGTGCTGCCTCTCTCCACTCCGTTCTCAGCCCCACCTTGCCTTCTCGCCCCTTCCACACTGGATGTAAATTAGCTTCATCTGCAGCTCTTGATTTTCTTTCTTCCCTTGCTCTTTCAGCCTTGCACTCTCCCTGTCTGTCTTTGTACTTGGGTCTCCCCTGCACCATATGGCAGCTGAGAGGAGGGAGAGCAATGATCTGGCTCTGAACAAAAGGGGCTGCGGTCTCAGAGCGGCCCATGAATGCATGGGACACAGTCCTGTATCGCGGGGCCTCCAGCCCCGTCGGTAAGGACCAAAGGCTTGCTGACATGGCTGGCTCTGTGTAGACAGAGAAAGAGGGAGCTCCCGAGGCCTCAGATTGAAATTCTTTGTCTCAGTGTGTCCTTTTCCCCTCTTCTTCCCTGCATTTTTTTGTTGTTTGTTTTTTAATTTTGTGCCCAAATCATGTTTGTTTACTAATGACAAAGTCAGAATGTGTGGCAGAATAGGAAATGAAGGAATTGAAGCAAGTCATCTTATTTACCTGCTTCGAAATATTTCTAGAGAGGATGAAGAAACATACAGCTGTCTAAACATGGAAAGGGAATCAGATACATTTCAAGAAGACCATACCCTTTTTTCCTTTCCCCTAAAGAATCATTCCACACACTTAAATAAATTAGGCAGCTCATGAAAAACAATATCTGGTTAATACATAAGAATATAGGTATGAAGGAAGGAATACCAATTATAAGAACTGCAGTTTCTAAGATTATGCCTTTTATTGTATATTGCTGTTTAGTATGTCATTCGAGAAACAGGGCACATTCTCAGTGTTTCCCTTCTTCCCTCTTTCTTATTCTTCCTGAACTCGCATCCTTCCCCTATGCCTAGATATGCATCATTTGCTTCAGTGGAGAATTTCTGCAAAGCAAACACAACATTTATATTAGTGAAGTTATCACCATGCTAGAAGAATAGTAAATTCAAGCTGTAAATCCACCCGCTTTCAGGAGACTCATTTATTCTGTTCCATGTGAAATAAAAATCTACTACAGAGGAAGAGTTGAATATGACCATATACCTTTATGAAGGAACATTTTATGTTTTATTGCTGTTGGCTACTGCTGGCCTTCAAGGCTGGTGTTGATTTTATTTGACAAAAATAAGAGTTTAGTAAATGGAAGAACACCTCTCAACCACTGTCCACCCACCCACTCGCTGAGGCATCCTGAATCACAGAATGCCAGGTCCCTGGGGTTATTTAAAGGAGTCTGGGCAGGCCTCAAAATTCTGGTGTCTGACCTTTTACAAGTAGGCAACAATAACAGTTCCTCATGAAATAAATCAATGGACATGTGTAGAGTACTTCAACAATGCCATGTACTTTTGCATCAAAATCTTTAATAATAGAGTGAAGGTTGTGTGGCTCATTTCAACACATTGTTCATAACACACTCTCATAACAGGGTTTCTTTTAAGAAATAGTTTTAATTTGAACACACCTTCCTTCTCTCTTCAGCTATGAAGTCATTTCGTACCTGCCAATTGTAAGGACAACTTTGAAAAACTCACATGTATTGTTTTTCTTTGTTCAGTGTAGTCTGAGACTGATCGCTTTCTGTCAGTAGATTCAAAAGCAAAATTATATGGGCTTTTCAGTTATGTTCTTCATACACTCTCTTTCACAATCACCATAAATGTTTGGTCTTATGCAAAGCATTCGTTAAAATAAACATTCATTAAAATAAACAGAGCGAAGAGCTGAGGGTGCCTGTGTTTAGCAAAGATCAGGTTCTGTATGTTTCTACAGGCAGTAAGAGTTATGTGGTACATCATCTGCCAGAAAGATTTGTATAGAGAGGACCCTCTGTGGTACAAACAGAAAGCAAGCAACAAAGCAACTATTCAACCTTTTCTATTCACTGCGGCCACATCTGTTGACATGGCCTCTGCTCGATCCTGAGAGGTTTTGTCCTCCCACCTCCATTTCATTTTACACAGCTCTCTGGGGCTGGTGGTTGGAAGATTTTTTTTTCCCCCCTTTAAGACCTAAGGATTCAGATCTGTTTTGTGAAACAAAAATCTGAAAAACAGGCTTATGGATAGCAGTTGGTCCTTTTTCTAGTCTATCCAGTTGGAGTTCTAGTGAAGGATAACTATAAACTCCAACTCTCTCATTAATTTTTAAAGTAAATTTAACACACAAGATAAGTTTCTTTAGGAGGCTAGGAGACTGTATTATTTTCCAAGTTCTGCTCATTACTGGATGTCAGTTTGCTTTCTTCTGTTTGACACAACAATTGTATTTTTTAAAAATAGACTCTTTTCAAGTGAAACTGTAAGAAATGAACACACTATCTAGAAATCAAATATTACAGAATTCTCTATGAATACTTATAATAACAGATTACATTTTTATGACACTTTACATATTACAAAGTGATTCTATCCACATTAGTTTATCAGATTCTCAAAAAATCCCTGAGGAAGGTAGAACAGATATCATTATCACTGTATTACAAAAGAAAAACTGAAGCTCACAAAAGTTCAATCAAGGAACTTTGAAAGATCTAATTGGCTTTATTGAACAATTCATGAATTGGGTGGCATCCCACCTAGCAGGAAAGAAAGGACCCTTGAAGAGCTGTACAAAATGAAAGGCTTGGATAAGCAGAAAGGGGGAAAGAGTAGATTATTTTCAGACATAGGTAAATTACCCATGAGGGATGGAAGGGATCTTTATGTCATATTATGTCATTGGTGCTGACCAGAAAATTCCAGACCAACCAATTAAGACTACATTCCTGTGGGAAGTTGAACTGCCAGCAAGTTAAGTATTGAGTCTTGGTTTACTGACATGGAGCTTAGCACAAGTGACTCCATTTCAGGATCAGTGTTTCTTTTTCTTGCCACTGTTGATCAAACTCAGGTTAACTGAGAGATGTGATCAAAATTTAGGCGTTCGTGTCACTCTTACCTATCTCTCTGATTCTCAAAGCTTTGTGATCCCTTGTGTGGTATCCACAAGTCACGATGCTTTTGCTCAATTCCTATGATAGTCACAGATTCTCTTCATTCCTTTTCTGATGTTCCAGTCTTAGGGAGATCATTTGCTTCATGCTTAGCAGCTACAAACACACATTTAGAGCTTTTGAGATAATACAATACACCAGAGAGATTATTATAATGAGCAAATTAATTCCCACTGTTTGGAGGGCACTGCAGAGCCATGGTCCCCAAGACCCAAACCAATTAAAATCAACTAAGTCAAAGAAAATCATAGGTTGATGTACCATCCAACTACATTATCTTCAATTTACTTTGGAGAGATAGCTTGAAAAATATTTCTATCAGGCCCTAAATATCAGCTTTTGATCTCTTACCAACTCCAACCATAGAGCTACCTAATAAAAAAAATCCCATGAAATATCTTGCCAGTTTTTTAGCTGTTGTTGTTGTTCAGTCACGGTCATATCTGACTCTGTGGCCCCATGGACTGCAGCATGCCAGGCTTCCCTGTCCTTCACTATCTCCCAGAGTTTGCTCAGACTCATGTCCATTGAGTCAGTAAGGCCATCCAACCATCTTATCCTCTGTCACCCCCTTCTCCTTCTGCTCTCAATCTTTCCCAGCATCAGGGTCTTTTCCAATGAGTTGGCTCTTCCCATCAGACAGCCCAAAGTATTGGAGCTTCAGCTTCAGCATCAGCCCTTCCAATGAATATTCAGGATTGATTTTGTTTAGGATTGACTGGTTTGATCTCCCTGTAGTCCTGGGGGTTATCAAGAGTCTTCTCCAGCACCACAATTTGAAGGCATCAATTCTTCAGCACTTAGCCTTTCCTTACTGTCCAGCTCTCACATCCATACATGACTACTGGAAAAATCATAGCTTTGCCTATACAACTTTGTCAGCAAAGTGATATCTCTGCTTTTTAATATGCTGTCTAGCTTGTCATATTTCTGGCAATATTGGTTGATTTCTTGGACTCAAGAGATGTCCTCAAAGAGGGTGCAAGTGATATTTTATTTTCCTATCTCTTCTGGGTACTAGTGACAGAGATCTGGGAGAGCTGACTCTGGTAGGAATTTTAATTTTTGTTTTCCCTTGGCTATTAAATGGAATAACATATCAATTCACCAGAGGAAAAAACCCTCAGAGTCTCATCAGCTTTGGGAGAGGGCCATATGGGTATCCTCCTGTGAAGAGAGATATGGAAGTGTCTGTAAGGCCGTTAATTGGTGACTTTTGCTTATGATTGTGCGGTCTTTTTAGAGTGAGAAAAACAGTTCAGACAGGATTATTAGAATGAGTGCTAAAGTAAAGGAAGTGAGGGAACAATAGGATTAGGTTTGTCTTATAGTCTTTTGTTTTATTTTTTTTTCTTTAAATTTTTTTTTATTTTTAATTGAAGGATAATTGCTTTTCAATTTTGTATTGTTTTCTCCATACATCAACATGAATCAGCCATAAGTCTTTTGTTTTAGATGTCTTGTATATTTAATTTTTGCATTAGCATTTTATAGCAAATCTCTCAGTGAAGCTATTTTGAGATTCTTTTGGAGGTTTCTGCACACCAATTACAATAGGTATCCCATTCTGTTTGCTTGATTTGGAAACCATTGTTTTTAAGTGCACTTTTAAAAACATTTTTTTAATCTTTTATTAAAAATTAAATTACTTTCAGTGTTGTAAAGAATTTTACGTATAATTTCTTTACAGTGTTGTGTTAGTTTCTGTTGTATAACAAAGTGGATCAGCATAGGTGTGTGTGTGTGTGTATATGTGTGTATATATATACATATATATATACATCCTTTCCATCTTTGTCCTCCTTCCCACCCCATCCTCCATCCTACTTCTCCAAGTTGTCCCAGAGGACCGAGCTCTTTTTCAATAAACTTATCTTATTCAAATGTTCCTTCTAATGGCCATTGTAATTCCCCTGAGAGCTGGCAGCAGTTTGGTAAGACCCTAGCTGCAAATGGAGTTCAACCCACATTTCTGGTTGGCCATATTTTGAGGCCTCCAACCTGACAGTTGGGCTAAGCATGGGGCTCAGCAGTAAAGAATCCACCTGCAATGTAGGAGTCCTGGAGATGGAGGCACAGGTTCCATCCCTGGGTTGGGAAGATCCCCTGGAGGAAGAAATGGCAACCCACTCCAGTAATCTTGCCTGGAAAACCCCACAGACAGAGGAGCCTGGCAGGCTACAGTCATGGGTGTCATAAAAGAGTCAGACATGACTGAGGGACTTAAAACAATGGCAACAACCTGACAGTTACCAGGTTAAGTTCTCAGGACTCAGTAATATTTTGCCATTTTCATACATATCTACCACTTCTCAAGGAACTTCCCCAATGACTCAGTGGGTAAAGAATCTGCCTCAATGCAGGAGTCACAGGAGACGTGGGAAGATCTGGGTGGGGAAGATCCCCTGGAGAAGGGAATGGCAACCCACCCCAGTATTCTTGCCTGGAGAATTCCATGAACAGAGGAGCCTGGAGGGCTACAATCCATGGGGGCACAAAGCCAGAGGTGACTGAGCTACTAAAGATGCACTGCTTCTCTAATTATAGTTCCTAGACACAAAGTAAGTAGATGTTCTGGAAGGTGGCACACTTGACTAGAAATTAGAGATCTCAATTCTTTTAGTTGACCTTTATCTACACAAAGCAAAACAGACAAAATTACCAACTTTAGGGACTGCTGTTAGCTTCAGTTGTTTCTGATTTGTTAAACAATTGATTTCAAACATACAAACAAAACTTTGAAATGTTTGAAAGCTAAATAGTGAAAAACAGTAATAGTAACAGAAGAGTAGCTGGCAGAAGAAATTCTAATAGTATGCCACTCAACACATGTTGCTTTATGTGAAAGAGAGTGAGTGAGAGAAGAAGAAAAAAGACAAAAGAAGCCCTTCATTATCACACACTAGTGCACAAGATAAAAAACTTTTATAGAGATGCTCTACAACTGTATTTCTCATCCCATAGTTAGGCAACAAATATTTACTGGATGTATTAATAGTTATTGCCCAGAAAATTTAAAAAAAAGTAGAGATAGGTCATTATTGGATAATTTAAAAAATATTAGCCAGGAAATTTGAGCAGAAAAGAGAATTTTAAAGATATCTCCCACTGAGAAGTAGCAAAATGACATTTCTTTAATTCTAATTATTTTTATTATTTATTAGAACTTCCGTGTAAATAACTTATGGTAAATTGATAATCAAGCAGTAGCACATCCTAGTCCACAAAATACTTGTAAAATTAAAAATTAGATCAGTCTTCAGCAGCCATAAAACTCAGTTTTAGCAGAGAATAGAAGATATTTCCAGTCCTCTCAGACTTAAGTATGTGAAAAAAATTCAAAACTAAACTGTGAACTAAAATCACATTTTTCCCCTTTTATTCAGAAAAAAAATTATTTGAGGAAACATCAAACATAACTTTAAAAAGAAAGATAAAAGGCACAAAAGTGAGTGACATTGATGGGGAATTGCATATAGTTGCCAAACTGGAATTCAAAACCATGCCTGCATTTTTAGGAGTTAAGGAATAAAACAACAATGAAGATAATTGGTATTTCCTGAGCTCAAGGACTAGTCTCAACAAGACATGTGGTTTCATTTTGGGGTCTCTTGTTTCTTATGAAAATGTACTATTTCTGTAGGCATCTTCATTTATGGAAACAAGAGAAATAACTAATTAAACCAAGTTAGTTCAGCTGATTTTGGTTTTATCCTTTGGTTTTCACCTTTTAGCATAGTAAATAATTGGATTCTTTGTCAGGGGCAGGGAGGTCTGTTAAGTAGGAAAAAAGTAAAGCATTTTAAAATCGTATTCTCAAATACATCCCAAATGGTATGTGTTAAAAAAAATTGCAAATTTCCTTTACTGTATTTCATTGTTGCTAAGAAGTTTTATCCATTTTCAGTTTTACTTTTTCCTGAACTAGAATGTGCTATTTCTTGAATATCAATTTACCTCATTGTAATTCCAATAAATAAAAATTATTTCCCAGAAGTTATGGTATCATATAATCAAGACAGTATTTGTCCTATGACACATTCAAAAACAACTAAGAAAAGTAAGACTTCAAAGTTTATCAAGGGAAGTGGTATTTTTTAGGGATAGTAGTTTAGTTTTCTCTTTATTAGAAGGTCTGTACCCAACCCTGACAAGATTTTCTAGAGCCAACTCATCTCAGTTCTTAAATACGTTAACATCAGAGGGCATTATGCTACACTGAATATGCAAAATGTATATGGCATTATATCTTACTACTCAGTGGTTCGTTTATATCAAATATACAGGAACAGTTCTTAAAACAGATCATGTTTAATTCTAAATAATAGACTCATATACAGAATACAAGAGGAAATCATTAACTATGCTATCTCAATACATAGCTTCAAAAGATTAAACTATTAATATATTTAAAAAACATGAAGAGTTGTTTTGGTTCATTCAAAAACAGATTTTTCCCAGAGTAATATGACATTTTGCTTTTTATTACCACTGAATGTTATATATATAGTATGTATATATATAATATTATGTAAAATTTGTATATGTTAAAAATATATATGCTGGCCCAGAAACTACCAGCCAATGTCTGTTTTAATTTAAATATATTGACCCTGTTTATACAGTCAAAGAAGACCCTACATTTCTCCCTTCTACTTCCCAACCTTAATTATTAGGAATTATACACTCCAAAATATCCTTTTTGCCATCATATACCCTTGGGTTAACATAATGAACAATTTAAGAGTTTTCCAAACCTGCCTCTCTCAAAGATATTCTAGTTTTAAACTCATTTCAGTTGGACTTTGAGATTAAAAAATAAAACTTTTCCATTAGTAAAATGATTTTCCCATTATAGAAAATTGCAGAAAAGGTACTAGAAAAACTTTAATGAAATATACTTCAAGCTTATGGCAAAAAGAGTGGGAAAGATGAAAATCTTTACAGTGGCTCCCATTAATCCCAGATTCTTTCTCTGTTTTCCTAAGACTCAGTAAATAAGGTCAAATTCATTGAATAGACTGTTTATTCAAATGAAGTCACACTAGAGCAAGCTTTCTTGAATGGTAACTGGGATAAAGCTATGTAGTTAATTTGTCTCATGAAATTGATTTTGACTCTTTCTCTGTATTAGAGAGGAAAGACCAAAATCTACCCAAAGATGAACATTGACAAGAAGAACTTTGGACTTCCACTAGTGAAAGGAAGCTGCTCATCTTATATCTTATAACTCAATAAGAAAAAAGCACATGTCAGAAAAAAAAAAAATAGATTTTTGCATATCCACATGTGTGAGTAATTTTGAGGCTTTTTTTTTTTCTGTAAAATTTCCAAAAACTAACTGTGTTATTGCCAATTCATTATTATTTTCTATTTGTAAAATACTCAGTAGTTACCTAGTACTAGTAGAAAATAACAAAATTTGGAACACTTCCTAAGAAAATAATGATTTCCAGCTGACTTATAAACAAGCTTTGTGTTAATATAGCTTCCCTTTTTGTGGTTCTGTCTCATTAAGACATCTTTGGTTGGGCACAAAAGGTTTCCAATTGAAAAACTCAGCTCTGAACCAGTGTGGTTACTTGGGTCTGGTCTACATAAACAACATTTGCTGTGGCTATATGGGTTTTTATTTACCTTAGCAGCGTTTGTTCCTGTGATCCTGAGATCCTCAGGAAAAAGAAAGGAATGTTCTGGGATTTTACGGTAGAATGACATTTGCTTTTTAGGTTGGCAGTCACCATTAATTCCAGGTTTGTTTCCTCTAGGCTGTTTTTTTACTAATTAGCTTGCCTTTGTGTGATTTTTTTCTCTACATATGGCACTCACAGATCTTTGAAAACTGAAATGCACACACATACAAAATGGTTGTGAATTCAACATGCATTCAACTTGCCTATATAGAGTGTGGAAATTAAAAAATAATGGAGCTATTTTGATGAAGCCTAAAGCATTTACAAACAGTAATGTCTCCTACCCAAGTTTATTGAGGTTTATACCTTTGTGTTATAAAAGTTAGAAAATTAAAAATGGATTTAGAATGATAAATCAGCAGAAGCTGCTGGAAGGGAAGGAGCCATAGATGAAAAGAGGCTATTGCAAGGAAGTGGGAATGAGGTGGAACGTGGATTTATTCAAGGGGCAGAGAGTTGTAGTGGACTGACAATTATATTTAATTAACTAAATAAGAGCAATTTAGTCAGGAAAAGCCCCAAAATATAGTTTGTTTGTTTTTTTTTTCTAGGAAGGATGTATGGGACTAGGTGAGGGAGACATGTGAAGAGATAAGGGTTTTGTTCCAAGGGACATGAGAATTATTAGAATGATTTCACAGATGACATTTCTATTCTAAAAAAAAGGGAAATACAAGAGCTCAACAAGAGAGAATGTCCACTGTCACTTGGAGAAATAACAATTTGATCGATTTGATAGACACATAGTTGGAAGAGTATTCTTATCTTAATAATCATCACCCTCCCTGTATTCACTGTACTCCCATGGAAGCTTAATGCTTTCTCCTTCCTAATTCCATAGCATGCTAAGTCTTATATAAACTTTTATTGTGACAGAACATATTGTCTTGATTTTTGGTTTTATTTACTTTTTTTTTTTTCGTTTCTTCCCAGAGATTAGCATAGAACCTGATGCAATAGTAGATCTTCTAAAATGTTTCTTAAACTAGAGAATCAAGTTCATCTGTGTTGTTTGCTATAGTACATCTACCTGTTTATGAATTTTATGCCATAAATTACTTCTCTTACAGAAGGTCCACTGGAGAATAAAATTTTTAATCCAATTATGATCAGAAGAATGAGAAAACAAACTACAAACCGGGAGAAAATATTTGCAAAAGACACGTCTAATCAGGGATTGTTATCCAAAATATACAAAGAACTCTCATAACTCAAGAATAAAAAAACAAACAACCTAATTAAAAAATGGACCAAAGACCTTAACAGACATCTCATCAAAGGAGATACACAGATGGCAAATCAGCATATGAAAAGATGCTCTTTATCGTATGTCATCAGGGAAATGCAAATTAAGACAACACTGAGATACCACTACACACCTGTTAGAATGACCAAAACCTGGGGCAGTGGCAACACCAAATGCTAGTGAAGATGTGGAGTGACAGGGACTCTCATTCATTTCTAGTGGGAATCAAAAATGGTACCAACTCTGGAAGACATTTTGATGATTTCTTAGAAGGCCAAGCAGATTCTTATCCTACAATCCAGCAGTTGCACTCCTTGGTATTTATCCAAAGGAGTTCACAACTTGTAACCACACGAATCTGTACATGATGTATATAGTGGCTTTGTTCATAATTCTCAAAACTTGGAAGCAACCATGTCTTTCAGGAGATCCATGAAAAAATAAACTGTGGTATGTCCTGAATTTTCACATTTAGTATTATTTTAGGAATATTATTTACTGTTTAAAAACATGTACCATGAAGTCATAAAAAGTCATAAAGGAAACATGTGTATTACTACTGAGTGAAAGAAATCAATATCAAAAGGCTATGTATAGTGTGCTCCAATTATATGACATTCTGGAAAAGGCAAATCTATGAAGACAGTAAAAAAAAAAAAAAAAGAAAGAAAGAAATCAGTGTTTGTGAGGGATAAGGTAGGGGGAGGGAGGAATAGGTGGAGTATAAAGGATTTTAAAGGCAGTGAAAAGTACTCTGTATGATACCATAATGATGGATACAAGTCATTATATATGTGTCCAAACCCATAGAATATGCAATGGCAGGAGTGAGCCGTAATGTAAGCTAATGACTTTGGTTGACTGTGATGTGTCAGTGTAGGCTCACCAGTTGTACAAAGGTACTGCTCTAGAGGGGCATATTGATAATAGAGAAGCTGTCCATGTGTGGGTAAGGGACTATATGGGAAATCGCTATATCTTCCCCTCAATTTTTCTGTGAATATAAAATTGCTCTAAAAGTAATCTTAATAAAAATAAATTTAAAATGCTATTATGATTTATAAAAGTAACTGAGAGAAATGGGGAGATGTAACGAATATGAATTTAAGGCTAGACTCATGGTTTGCCTCTCTTACGATGGAGCAATAGAGTAGTAGAGCTGCAAATATTAAGAAGCTTGTGTGCTGGGCTGCATGAAGGATAAGACTAGAATTTTATAATAGGAACTAAAAGAGTGGGCCAGGCTGGAGGCAGTGCTTCCCTCCCCAACACTTTGGATTGATTCTTGCTGCTAATGGTTCATAGCTGGGAGAATTTAGTGAATAGAGACCAAGTAGATGAGATTTAACTGAACTGTCTGTACGGCTGAATGTCCATGATACACTTGAGTGGGACCTGGGACCTGATGGATGCGTTTTGCTACCACATAATCACAAGAACCAGTATATTTAGATCTCTGCCACTCAGCATAGCTTTCAAGTTAATTTAATTGGATTGATAAATTTTATTCAACAGCCTAAATGAGTCTGTTTACCCATATGTGTACAACCAATATAAATTTTTATGGCTGTTTTTTAAGATAAGTAGTATGAACTAAATGCAAGTAATTACAGGTCTGTAAATAAGGAAAAATATATGTGCACTCCAGTTGAATTGACATGGTGATCTTGATAATTGGTTCTGTAGGTGCAGGATGGGAATTTTGGCTTGGCACATGTTCATAAAACAACAAAGAATCTTTTTATGTTACTCTCTTGCTGCCACAAAGGTTGATGGTGTTGCCCTGGGATGAACTGAGGAGTAGCCAAAAGTTTTGATGAAACACTCTTAAACCAACCTAGTTGGTAATTTGATCAGCGTTGCTGATCTTTCAAATGCCAAATTCAGTAACATGTTCCATATGAAATAAATAAGGAAAATAGTGTGCAAACAGAAATACATTCAGAGAAAAGTTTGGTCACTGCAGGATCTTTATCTTCTCATTTGCTCCTTGCTCTACTGTTTCTCATATTCTCTAGGTCCAAGGATACAACAGTCAGTCTGTGAGCCCTTTAGTCAAAGTCAAGAGGAGGAAGTACACTTCTATTAGATTTGCCGAAATGTTTTAATTTAGAAGATACAGGCTTCTCATTTAGAATATATGCAACTTAGCCCTCAATTTGCCAGGAAAAAAAGTAAGTGATAATTTACTCACTCTTGGCATAATGAACACTTTAAATTTAATTTTCAAAATATCCTAAATCATTTTACAAGTAATCTGCAGGATTTTAAAAGTTTACTTAATTTTAAAAACTTAATTTTTACAGTTTACTTAGTTTTTACTAAAATTTTAATAATTTTGTTATAGTAAACTATCAAATATTAACAGTAGTATCAAGACATTTACTATTTTTATCAAGTTTGACAAGATGCTTCATAAAATACATATATAATACAATACAGATATATATATCCTTCTAGCAAAATGTGATGGTTTAGGTTTTTGTCAAAAATTTTATGTTATGAAGTCCCTCTTCCTGTTGATTGGCTATTTAGATGAGAAAATCATATTACCTTTTGTCTTTAGAATTATGTTGCTTCCTTATCAAATTTGAGTTTGAAAACTTCTTGTAAGTTTTCATCAATCTAAACACCTATAGTCTGCGATTTTGCTTATATGATCAGTTTTACCATCAAAGTGTAAAGTGCAATTTTCTTTGCCTTTGCTTTCACCTTCTGATTTGTCCAATGATTTTGAAATGTCTTTCACTGACAGTTTTCTCCTCTTTGCTCAGATAGGCAGAAAGAAAAAAAAAAAACAAAACAAAACAGATTTTACTGCTTTCAATGAACGCTAAAAGCAGATTACAAAAAATAATGACAGGCAGGTTTCCTTTATGCCTTCTTGAAAGATGATGCATTACTTTGTACAACACAGTAAGAAAGCTAAAGAATGACAATTTATTTCACTTTTGTATTATTCTTCTAAATGTTTCATCATTCTTCTATATTCTTTTTATTTTATGGTTTTTTGGATAGTTGAAAAAAATTGATGCACAACAGATGATGCAAAAACTGATACATAATGTATCTTTTACAAAAATAAAAGTGTTTAATGAACCCATATGGTAATTACAAAGTAGAATGAGTTAACAGTTTTCTGTTTGAACTTTGGAGATTTTTAAGAATAAGACTCATGAAATATCAATCCTTACCAAATGCTCAAAAAAGAAACTCAAAAACTAGAATTGAGTCTAATGACCTCTGAGTCTGATAATTCTGAGTGTTGCTGAGACTTAAAGGAATGAAGCCAAGAGGTCACGGACATACACAAATCAGTAGACAATGAAACACAATCACAGTTACTGATTGTGTACAGAATGGATCTGCTAGAATATTAAGAAATTTTGTAGGAGAAATCAAGTTCTACATGAAATAAGGAAACTAATGATGTAATAATAAGCTTGTATATATCCAAACAAATGGTGATTTCTATATGTTTTAAAAGGTCTAGGGGGGCGGAGGCGGGGGCGGCGGCCGGCGTGCTCCTTCGCGCGCCCCCCCGCTCCCCGTTATAAAAAAAAAAAAAAAAAGGTCTAGGTGCTGAAAAATCAGAAATCCAACCCTTTGGTGTTAAGAAAAAGCTTATGTAAAGAATCTTACTATATATCATTATTCTGGCTTCACATAAATCTGATTTTGAATGACTTTACCCATCTTTAATTATAAGAGTAACTTTCTATGAGATTATGTATGGTGATCTGAGTAATGCCAAGAATTTCATGTTCAAACTCTTAATCTGATAGTTCTTGGAAGGTTGTCTGCTATTTCATCATTATCAAACAGTTTAATTCTTTGGTTATTAATATAAAAACATTTTCAAAATTCATATGTTTAAAGAGGAATAATTCAATTTTGCATTAGTTTTGTATGTTTGCTTTCAGATGGCATGTTCCAAGAAAAGATTTGAGATGTTTGCTTTGTGGACATAGATGTTTCATTGGCTGGTAAATAGAAACACGCCCTTTTGAAGGAAGGGGTGATTTTGTATCCAGTCAGAGGGCTGCAGGAGGTTGGTGAGAGACCATGTCCCAGAGAAAACTGGTGTTTTGCCAAGGGAGTATTGTACAGACAGGAGTGCAGTATCAATACCCCCAGACACTTCCACACTCATGGTGATTTGGTTTTCTCAGCACCTGACAGTCCTGACTTAGAAACGGTTCTCCAAAAACATGTGTATATTTGTCTCACGAGAGAGTTCTGAAACCACTGCAGTGACAGGTACTTGAACTGTGACAGGAGCCTCGATCTCTTCAACCAAGTACAGAGAGAAAGAGAATATTAATGCCTTAATGCTTGCTTCACTTCTTTTCTACATTTAAGAATAAGGAGAAGAAAGTGAGGAGAAAAAGGAGAGCAGGAAGACAAGGAGGAAAAAAAGGAGGAGGAAGGAAGGGTAGAGAGGAAAGGAGAAAGGAAGGAAGAGGCCTTTAAAAAATATTTGCAACAAATTTTGGAGAACTTAAAAGTGAAAATATAGATGTCATTTTGCACTGTCAGTCAGATATGCAAACTGCTATGGTTGCCAGCATCTTTTAGAAATCATGGAGGGATCACTCAGACAGACTGGGGATAAAGCCAACTGCAGGACTAAGTATTCTGGTTTAGCTCACATGATATATTCATCTTGAACAGCAGGGGGTACATTTTCTAAATAGGTCACTGGGGATCCCCACAAATCCCATTAGCTGGTAATAGGATTTGTGTGCATAAATTCTCTTGCCCCCAAAATTCAAATTTTGGTGTTTAATTTTCCATATGACCTGCATATCTATTAGTGTAAATTAGAAGGAGAGTCTCTGGGAAATTTCACATAGGTTTTTTTTTTCCTTTTGTCTTTTCTAAAAAGACAACTTTTTCCAAAGGTTAATCTTTGAAAATTTCTTCAGTGTCTGAAAACTTCTGAGGGAGGATTATGGAGCAGAGAAAATCCTGAAATACAGTTATTCATGTTTGTTAGCTTATTAGGAAAGGCTCTAAAGGAAAAAAGTAACCCATTTCTTCTGCTATACTTTTAAACTGTGAGAACAAACAACATTATGTTTTTTAAAATTAGGCTCATGTTTACCAATGTTTGTACAGTCAAGTTAACATAATTTTTGTTTGTGTACAGTGGGTATCCAAGAAAGTGTTACCAATTTTGATTTTGTGGGAATAAAGTCTGTCTTTGGATCCAAGGGAGACCTGGGTTCGACCCCTGGGCCGGGAAGATCCCCTGGAGAAGGAAGTGGCAATCCCACTCCAGTATTCTTGCCTGGAGAATCCCATGGACGGAGGAGCCTGGTGGGCTACAGTCCACGGGGTCGCGAAGAGTCGGACACGACTGAGTGACTTCACTTTCACTTTGGATCCAAAGGTTAATTCCGGATCATGAACTTTTCAGGTGACGATCAACTTCTCAGCCAGTTAAGAAAAGCAGCATCAGCTTATTAGCCAGTCCCTATGAACTTAAGGAAGGAACACAGGAGTTAAAGTCACAACTAGGAAAAAAAAAAAAAACTTGATTGAGTTCTCTGAGTGTTGTTTGAACCCCAAATCAAAGTAAAAGCTCAAGGGTTTATTCTCTGAGCATGGACTTGTAGAATGAGGGCAAAAACAAAGCAAAACTGTATGTGCCCTGGGCTTCTTTGGCTGAGTTTCACACAGTTCATTTGACATAATAATATGTGTCTTGCTGTGTAGTAGCAGCAATGACCATGACATGCAATGTCACTTGTTTAAACAAAAATGGAGAGAGTATGGTAAGGATACTATGGGATTTATATCTTAGTCTGGTTAAAAAGAGAATGGAGGCTGCCTGTAACTCCAGTAAATGCCTCCAATATGTCTTTCTCATTTGTCCCTTTTAATAAACTGAGAAAATAGTTTAAGAGAAAACTGTCAAAATATCCTTATTTTGACAAAGGAAGACGGAGATGCTTGGAAAATTTACTTTTGCTTCCCAGGCATACACCGTTAGTTTGTGCTTCAGTAACCTGGTTCTGCCTGGTTCTAAAGATAGCTCTGTGATCATCCAAGAGCACAACTGAGTGACTCTTAACCCCTCCTATTTCATATCATCCCAAGAGATGTGAATGCTAGCACAATGGCAGATTTTAAGTTTCTGTTCTGTTTTGTTTTAGTGGCTCTGCGTTCAGATAATCTTAAGTGCTGGATTTAAATCTTTGGCTGTAGAGGATGGTTCAAGAAGAGATGCATATTCCCATGCATGGATTCTCCATTCTTTTTCTTAAAAAGGACCTTGCATTTTCTCCACTATTATTTCAAAAGAAATTTCTTTTAACTATGGCTTAAAAACAGGAATGCAGTTTGGTTAGGGGAGTGACCATGTTGTTACCATGCAGAGATAATAGACAAATGAAAAAGAGTCCAAGTGGAAAGGGCCCGAAGGGTTTGGTGCTGACCTCACTCTCATGGTGCCAGAAGAAATGATTAACTTTGGAGGGTCAGTGTCTGGATTAACAGTTGCTTCAATAAACCTGGGTAATGCACAACCAGAGTTCTCAGCAGCTCACAAAAGAAGAAATGGTTTATCTCATGCACCTGTGGGGCCTAGAAGGGCTGGTTAACCTAAATTGGGCTCAGCTGGGGCAGCTCTTCCCCACACATCCCTCATCTCCCTCTGATGAACTGAATACTTAAGGCAAGTCTTCCTCACGGTAACAGCAGAGGATTAAGCAAGAGACTTGAAAGTTGCAAGGTGTCTTGAGGCGCCACAGACCCAGAGCGGATACACTATCATTTCTGCTATATTCTGTTTGCCCAAACAAGTCTCGTGATGGTGGTGGTGGTTTAGTCGGTCAGTCGTGTCCAACTCTTGTGACCCCATGGACTGTAGCCTGCCAGGCTTCTCTGTCCGTGGGGTTCTCCAGGCAAGACTACTGGAGTGGGTTGCCACCTCATGGCCAAGCCCAAAGTCAGAAGAAAGAAAACATACTGTATCCTTTTAGTAAAGGAGGAGCTACAACGTCACGTGGCAAAAGGCACCTATAAAAGGAAAGGTGAAGCACGGTGGGCCCAGATGCCAGTTGTTGCAGCATCGCAGAGTAATCTCTGCTTGAGGAGAGAAGACTGAAGACTTGTTTGACTCCAAACCAGGAAGCTGAAGGATTTATGAACCAGGTAAGTCTGTTGAGTCTTATAACCCCCATGGCAAAAGTTCAGTTCCCAGTGGTTTGAGGAATATTCAGGCAACTGTGGTAATGTGGTTTGTAAGACTTAAAGAGTCACCGACACAGATGCTGTGTTAATTAAAAGATTAAGAGGTGTGTAATATCTTGGGCAAATGGATATTTTAGCATCTACACTACCCTCTCTCTCTCTTTTTTTTAATGAGTAAAGAATTTTCTGAACTACAGAAATTACTGAACTATAGAATAATTAATATCTTATTAATTCAAACCTCTCCCATGCCCTCAGGCCTTTCATTTGGTAAAATAGCTGTAATCACTTATGACTAAAACTTCACATTTGTATTGTGCTTGAATTTTTATGAAATTATTTCACATCTATTATCTCAATGGATTCCAAATAACCCCATTACATGAAAAAGACTAAGATTAATCATGCGGAATTACACATGAACCCACCCACCTAATTGTGGGCACTTGGCTGGTTCCAGAATTGTTCAAACCCTGAAGGTCTCTCCCCTTCTCATTTCCCTCTCCTCTGAAGCCTCCTTACTCCACCTCTGTTCTTCAAGTCTCTCACTGCTCCTAACAACTACCCTAATTGGTTTTCAGCTTCCAAATGTTGTTTCCCAGGGCCCTCTTCCCTCTTGCATGTGTTTCTATTTGGTGGGGGAGAGAGCAAACAAGTGTTAGAGCAGAAGTGAGGATACGAGTGTAAGCAACCATGCTTTCCTCGCCCAGGGTTCTGGGCTTCCAAGTGGATTTGCCCAGGCCCCATTTGCAAAAATTAGTTGGCTCAGCATCCTTTCTGGAATCAGAAGAAAAAAGGGGAAAAAAAATTACTGGTGGGGTGTGTGTGTTGGAAATGGAGTGCTGGCTATTTTTTCAAATAGTAAAAATATAGAATGAAGGTGAGTGTTTTTGCATTTTTTAAATAACATCTTATATGGTACATAACTATTTTTTATACTCTGGTCCTAGATAGTACTTACCCCTCAAAATGGGCGGGAAAGAGGCTGACTGGATCTTTCTTTAGCAGGGAATATTCATATCACCTTTAAAAAAAAAAAAGCAAAAACCAACAGTGGCCATGAAATTTCCACACGGGCTTATTTTGTATAGCCACTATGGATGTAAGCTCTGCAAACACTGTTGTAGTTTTTGGAAATATCTTAGAAACTATGCTATCACTCTGTATCAAAGATCACCGAGGTCTAGCCTGCCAGAATTGGTGGGCAGTAACAGTTACTTTATTATGTGGTGTCAGAGTTCCTTGAAAAAGGTGTGATTTTTTTTTTTTTTTCTTTTTTACATTATCGGAGAACAAAGAGAATCATTATCTTTACAGTTATATTGCTGTGCTTCTAAGGGTTCTGTTTCATTCTTAATGGGTACAATTTGAGCTCCATTGGGGAGCTAGAGGGAGGAATTGCTTTCTTATTGTTTGAATTTGTTAGTCTTATGAATAAGAGCCCTTAAGTACAACATATATCCGTGTGTGCCTGGGTAAATGCTGAAATAGGTCTCTCTGAAGACTATGTCACTAAATAATTTGCTTCATGAACAACTGTTTTTTTTTTTTAAAGTACTGGTTATTATGGGATTTTGAGAGAATTTCTGGAAATAGTAGCAGCAGATTGTTTTTTAGCACAATTTTGTCTTTTAATCCTGAACATTCTTGAATCGTGAAATAGCCCACTGTTTACACAACACATTCAACACCTGACTCCAGCACTCATGGACTCCAGCTCAGGGACTGTGGTATCAGCAGAAATTTTAAGAATAGATTTGCTAGAACTAAAATATTTTTATTAATGCGAAACTCTACATCTTTTTGCATGTGTGTTTTTCTGGTATTTAATTTTTGGAAAATGTACAGTTTTACCATAGAACATATGTATTATATTTATTAAAGGTGTGGATTATCTTAATTTTCTAGATATATAAAAATCTATTTAGCTACTTTTAAAATATCTTATAATGACAATAATGATAACCAGCAGTTATGTGACAATATACTACTAGTACATACTGGCATTATTTCCTCAACTTTCCCAAACATGTTAAGTAGTAGATATTTATTATTGTGTATACTTTAAAGAGGACTTCCCTGGTGGCTTAGATGGTAAAGCGTCTGCCTACAATGCGGGAGACCTGGGTTCGATCCCTGGGTTGGGAAGATCCCCTGGAGAAGGGAATGGCAACCCATTCCGGTATTCTTGCCTGGAAAATCCCATGGACAGAGGAACCTGGTAGGCTACAGTCCATGGGGTCGCAAAGAGTAAACTCCTATTTGGAGGCTTCCCTGGTGGCTTAGACAGTAAAGAATCTCCTTCCAATGCAGGAGACCTGGGTTCTATCCCTGGGATGGAAAGATCCCCTGGAGAAGGGAATGGCAGCCCACTCCAGAATTCTGAGTGACTAACACACATCAAACTCCTATACAGAGTCTGAGTCACTTTCCAAAAGTCACATAGTAATGTGAGAAAAATCCAGGTTTCAAAACCAGGGCCAGCTAGTGACATAGGTCACTTTTTTAACCACTATGCTTTATTAATACCCAGAATTGGGTGTGAAACTTTAGAGCAATATGAGTGCAGCTTGTACATTTTTTTCTTTATTCTATCCTAGCCTAAGAAATAGAAAAGCCAGTTGATCCTGGAGACAGTTCCTTTCACAGAGTTTGAGATAAATAAAACAATACCTTAAGTAAAAACATACGGAGAAAGGGTTTTCTTTTCTCCAACTATGTGAACACTCTCCAGTGTGTTCTAGCCTTCTATGTGGTAGAAAGATAGCACCAACTGTTGGACAAAAAGGAACTATGTTGAGAGGACAAAAAGGAACTGTGTCAAGAGGATAATGTCATCTCATCAGTGAAATGGAAAGCCATGACTCAAAGCAGTGGAGCCCGGGATGTATGGCCCCACCAAGAGCACGCTGTGTCTTTGGTCAGGGGATTATAATAGCTTCTAATGTGATTAAGGAGTCTACCTCAAAACAAAACAAAAAACATTATACCAGAGCCAAGGCTGGGCTGTCAGCTTGTGGAGATGGAGCCAACAGTGGGGCTCTTTATTCAGCAGCACACATGACAAAATTCAGCTCAAACCAAAGGGGGCTACATTTTAAAATGAGGCCTCATGGATCTCATTATTTAGTAAGGGGATTTCTGGGTATCGAGTCTTGTGCATAAAAAATCTAGGTGACCAGTTTTCCATGTGACAATTTATTCAATTAAAAAACCTGAGCAAAACAGTGCAAATGTTCTGGTAACTTTCACAGTTTTCTTTCTCTTATATCTCTTCTTTGTAAAAAATGATATATTCATTGACTAATAAATAAGCTTAATGGTAAACTTAGTCTAAAATGATGGTGTGATATGAAGTAAATTTTAAAAATTACATGTTGTCTATATTTGGTTAAATTTCTCTGATGGAAATAATAAAGTGAATTGAACCAGCACAGTCCCTGGAACCAGGAAAGACCCCCTTGCATGTGTCTTGACTCTGATGAACAAGCTTCTCTGAAAAGGAGTAGGTTTTAATTATTTAGCTGCTTCTATCACACAGATGCTCTCTGGGTAGAATTGTATAATTTTGCTTTCCTTAGTGATGCTGGAACCAGGTTATAAAATATGCATGTTTTATTTATTTATTTTGTCTTGGAATTAGTGGCTGAAGACTGCTTAATTTCATAACCATGAGCTTGTTCATTTCCTTTCCTGCCTTTCAGAGTGTGGAGGGAGATTTTTATACAGGAGCTTAAATTCTGTGATGCCATTTTGCTCACATTCAGTTGAATTTTTGCCAGGTGTTATGTTCAGTGCAGTCACTGCTGGGGATTGGGTGGGTGTTACTGAAAATTACTTGGACAGAAAAACAATATGTTGGCTCAGGACAGGATGAGAAAGTGATGATGCAGAGGCACCAGGGAGTGCTTTGCAGTGTGTGGTGGTGGCTGGAATTCTTTCTGCATCATTTCCAACCCAAACATCTCCACTCAGAGCTTTGTCACTTTACAGTGACAGTATTATTTAGGCCAAACCTCCTTCAGTTAATAGCTTTAGACATTTCTCCTTGCTTCGCACCTACCTAATCCATTAATTTTTAACACTATTTAAAGACAGTATGTCTTGGTTTAAACATGTGAAAATCAATAAAGAAATTAGCAAGGAATGTAGGATCTTGATGAGAACTTTTAAACAAAATATAAGAGCGGTAGCCAATAATAAAAATAGAAGCATTTCTTCCTGTTTTGTCTCTCTTTTTTTTTTTTTTTTTTCCTCTACCACTTAGTATATGTCTCTGCTTCTCTCAGCAGGGTGCATAAAGGGACCATCTGTTCTTTAGCTGTTTCTCCACATCAGTGACTTTCAAATCCTTTCCTTGAGTACTCTCTCACTCTTAGTTCTGGTTCCTTAATCCAACTAGTCAAACAGAATTACCCTTTCAGACTGAGTGCCTGCAACTTAGTTTACTTTTTTATAAACTTTAGAGATTTATAAACATATAAGTAAATTTTATGTATAAATAAATGCAGTTTTTATAAATTTATGATTTTTAAAGTTTCAAAGACAAGCATGTATTTTATAATCAAAGCCTTCCTGGTTAGCCTGGAACTGTCCAGTTTTGGTACTGAAAGGCTTGTATCCTGAGACACCCAGCAATCCCAGGTACACAAGGGAAGGTAGGTGGTCATCCTAAGAAGATAACAATAGTTCTAAACATCCTGGCAGCCAAGGCAAAGATGAAAGGTTGCTATTTATCATGTAACTCATTATTCTGAGGAATAAAACATATCAGTTCTTTTGTGTAACCTAGTGTGTGTGTGTGTGTGTGTGTGTGTTTGCTTGTTTTATTGCTAAATTACTAATTTTGAATAAAAGTTTGGTTAAGCATTATGGAGGAGGTACTAAATGATATTCAGCACTCTTGTCAGTTTCTCAAAAACAGTAAAAGCAATGACAAAATCCCCCCAAACCCTAAAACAAATATGAAACCTATAGGGCTAGTTCTTAGGTTGATTTTTCGGAAAAGGAAAGATCCAAGCCTGGATCTCACTAAATAAAAGTAATTCTCTGGGTATCTAAACAGCTGATGCCACTTTCTGGTAAGTTACATATATAAAATACTAAAGCAGTAAGTAACTAGTTTGTTTCCTTAAGATACTATCCTATGTGTGTTGAAAGTCGCTCTGTCATGTCCAACTATTTGCAGTGCTCAGGCCAGAATACTGGAGTGGGTAGCCGTTCCCTCTTCCAGGGGATCTTCCCAACCCAGGGATCGAACCCAGGTCTCCTACATAGCAGGCGGATTCTTTACCGTCTGAGCCACCAGGGAAGCCCATACTATTCTGTAACAATGATTTATCTCTGATAGATATTTTGCAGGACCTTGTAGCTCAGTCAGTAAATAATCTGCCTACAGTGCAGGAGACCTGGGTTCGATCCCTGGGTTGGGAAGATTCCCTGGAGAAGGAAATGGTCAACCCACTCCAGTATCCTTGCCTGGAAAATCTCATGGACAGAGGAGCCTGATGGACTGCAGTCCATGGGCTCGCAAAGAGTCAGGTACGACTGAGCCACTAACACTCACACACTAAGTAGCAGAGGTGGAGATTACTGTTTGGTATTTTAAACTGCTCATGACAGATCAACTGGTGTGATAGCTCAATGTTATCTAAAGCAGTGAGTCCAAAGTCCTAGGCCACTCAAATGTTATTAACACTTAAATTGAATTCCAGTACTTTTATAATAAATGCTTCTCAGATTTACTCAGAGCTTCCCAGTTAGCTCAAATGGTAAAGAATCTGCCTGCAATGCGGGAGACCTGGATTTGATCCCTGGGTTGGAATGATTCCCTGGAGAAAGGCATGGCAACCCACTCCAGTATTCTTGCCTATAGAACCTCATAGACAGAAGAACCTGGAAGTCTACATTCCATGGGGTTGCAAAGAATTGGACATGACTGAGCAACTGAATGCACACAAATTTACTCAGGTGGCTATCCATATTTTCCATCATTTTCTTGGCCTTTTTGATTCTCAAGATGAGCCTGATCTCTTAAAACTAAAAATTAACTCAATTTTTTTTTTTTTTTTCCATTCCACATGTTTGCTGAGCACTTACTCTGGGCCAACTACTGTTTTAGGTACCAAAGATACAATGGGATACAGCAGACAGACATCCCTGCAATCACGCAGCCTCCAGTCTACTGGGCTGATATAGACAATAAGCCAACAAGGAAGTGATCTCTTTCAAAGAAAGTCCCATTGGGAAAAGGCCTAAAGGAGATGATAGAGGAGGCCACGGAGATATAAGTGGAAGATCTGGAAACTAGTGCAGCTCTTTTGTGATACTGGTTTTCTTTGTACCACTATTCTCTATTACCCATTGGTTGGATATAGCACAAATAGAACAGTCTCAAGGCTTCAGTAAAATTTATTTTACACTTAAAACAATAAACTAGGCACAAGATTGGAGGCTTATATCTTCCCTGTATCAAAATTGGAAAACAGTTGTAGTTCTAGTAACTAAATTTTCCTGTTATAATCTTGTGGCTTCAATAGGGTGGTTTTATGAAAAATACTACTGGATTAGAGAGTCGGGAAACCAGGGTTCTGATTATGGCTACACTTCTAATAGATATGACAGAGTACAACCCATATTCTGATGTTCCGATATTCTGGTTCTGTTTATTTTTTTACATGTTAAGGAATATCAAGGTGTATCATACTGAAAATTCTAGTTCTTGAGTAATTAAGATTCTGGAATTAGACCAATTCAAATCATTACTCCACTATAGAGAATAGTAATGCATCTCATGACCACTCCCTTCCCACCTCATAAATGTACTATCCTAATACTTTGATGCTTAATCACTCAGTCATGCCTGACTCTTTGCCACCTTTGGACTATAGTGTTCCAGGGTCCTCTGTCCATGGAATTTTCAGGCAAGAATACTGGTGTGGGTTGCCATTTCCTTCTCCAGGGAATCCTCCCAACCCAGGGATTGAACTTGAGTCTCCTGCATTGCAGGTAGATTCTTTACCCACTGAGCCATCAGGGAAGCCCATGAAACAGTTAAAGAACACCCTAGAGAAGCAGTGTGCCATGTAGTGTAAAGCAGATTCCCAATATGTCTCTTTTTTATCATTTATTTTATTTTATTTTTTTAAGAATCCATCTTTTTTTTTTTAAACTTTACAAATTGTGTTAGTTTTGCCAAATATCACTCCCAAGATGATGTTACTTTCACCATATTGGCAAGAACTACAGGAGGCAATTAAGGACTCTAATCAGTTGACTTCAGGGTTAATAAAAGATAATTATCCTGGGTGGGCCTGACATAATCAGGTAAGACATTTAAAATCAGGATTAGAATTTCTGAGAGTTCAGAGAAGCCTTGAAGAAGCAAGCCTCCATGAGTTTTATAACTGCAAAGAATTTGATTCAGCTAACAATCTTATGAGCTTAGAATTTTTTTTTAAAGCCTAGTCAAGCCTACAGATGACACCTAAATCTTGGATGACACCTGGATTTCCATCTTGGGTCCTCTACTAAGAGTTTTACAACTAAGCTATACCCAGATTTCTGACTCAGAAAACTCTAGGATAAAAAATGGGTTGTTGTAAACCATTCAATGTGTGGTGATTTATTATGCAGTAATAAGAAATTAATATATCAGTAGAAATGGAGTTGCTACAATAATCCCATCTAACTTTTAAAAGATCAACATACACTGAAGACCAAAATCTCATTTACTATCATAACATGGGTAATTTCAGTGAATTTTCTTCTGATGAATTTCTAGACATAGATTTTTATTTTCCCAATACAAAGCATAAAACACCAACCAATGCGTCACCTGTGGCATTTGTTCTACCTGCAGAGGACTGTGGGCCCATAGACTTTAGCAGATGGAAAGTTTTGTGTGGTCAGCTAGGCTACACTTCCCTGTCAATACGCAGCTTTGAGGCTGCTGGTCAGTTATGTCATTGACACCTGTTTCCTACAGTTCTATAACTCAAAGTGGAAACAATTTTTTAACTTTTAGGACCAAAACTGAGGCACCAAACTAAAACTTAATGACATCCCACCTACATCTCAGTTGTAACTTTCTTAAGCCTTTCAGTGCTTTGTTGAAACTCTCAAACCCTTGTATTATTTATTTTGCCTTACTGCTTTATTTTTAATTGAAGTATAGTTTATATACAATATTGTGTTAGTTTCATGTGTAGAGCATCGTAATTCAGTGTTTTTGCAGACTGTACTCCATTATAGATTTTCCTAAGATAATGGTATAATTCCCCATGCTGTACAGTATATTTGTTGCTTATCTGTTTTATATACAGTAGTTGGATTTGTTAATCCCATATTCCCAATTTATCCCCCCAGTCCCACTTATCTCTCCCCTTTGGTAACACAGGTTTGTTTTCTATATCTGTGAGTCTTTCTGTTTTGCATAAGCATTCATCTGTATTATTTCTTTTTTTGGATTCCACATGTGATATCCTACAGTATTTATCTTTCTCTGTCTGACTTATCTCACTAAGCATAATATTCTCTACGTCCATCCATGTTGCTGCAAATGGCAATATTTCATTATTTTATATGAATAATATTCCATTGTGTGTATGTGCATTTGTGTGTGTGTGCATATACAACATATATGTACACATACCAAATCTTCGTAATCCAGTTTTCTGTTGATGGGCAAATGGGCTGCTTCCATGTCTTCAGTGTTCACAGAAACATTGTAAATAATGTTTCTGTGAACACTGAAGTGCATGTATCTTTCCAAATTCCTGTTTTCATTTTTTCTGGATATATACCCAGAAGTGGAATTGCTGGATCATATGGTAGTTCTATTTTAATTTTTGAGGAAGTTCCATCCTGTTTTCCATAGTAGCTATACCAACTTACGTTTCAACCAACAGTGTATGAGGGTTCCCTTTTCTCTACATCCTCTTCAAAATCAGTTATTTGTAAACTTTTCAGTGATAGCCCTTCTCACAGATGTGAAGTGATATTTTATTGTGGTTTTGACCTGCATTTCTTTTAGTCGGTGATGTTGAGGATCTTTTCATGTGCCATTTGCCATCTGTATGTCTTCTTGGAGAAATACTTATTCAAGGTATTCACATTTTTTGATTGGGTTGTTTGTTTATATGAGCTATATGAGCTGTACTTACCAGTTGCATCATTTGCAAATACTTTTACCATTATATAGCTTGTCTTGTTGATGTTTCTATTTGCTGTGCAAAACCTTTCAGGTTTATAAGCTTTTGGTTTTATTTATTTTGCCTTAGGGGACCGATACAAGAAAATATTTCTGTGATTGATATTGCATGTTCTGTGAATGTACTCTTCTAGGAGTTTATAATTTCAAGTGTTAAATTTGTCTTTAAGCCATTTGAGTTTGTTTTTATATATGGTGTCAGGGAATGTTCTTATCTTATTCTTTTACATGTAGCTGTCCAGTTTTCCTAGCACTACTTGAGGAGATAATCTTTTCCTCATTGTATGTTCTTGCTTCTTTTGTCATAGATTAAGTGACTATAGGTGCATGGACTTATTTCTGGGTTCTCCATTCTATTCCATTGATCTGTGTGTCTGTTTCTTTGCCAAAATCACACTGCTGTTTTGGTTACTATAGCTTCGTAACATAGTTTGACTGTAGCTTTGTAAGATAGTTTGACATCCAGGAGGGTTATGCCTCCAGCTTTGTTCTTTTTTCTCAGGGTTGCTTTGGCAATTCAAAGTTTTCATGGTTCTTTATAAATTTTAGGATTGTTTGTTCTAGTTCTGTGAAAAATGTCATGGGCTTTAGAAGGATCACATTATGTTCTGTAGATTTTACAGTATAGGTCTTTCACCTTCTTAAATGTATTCCTAGGTAATTTTATGTGATTTTTAAATGGGAGTTCTTAAAATTTTCTTTCTGAAATTTCATTATTAGTGTATAGAAACAAAATAGATTTCTGCATATTAATCTTTTATCCTGGAATCTTGCTGAATTCATTCATTTCTTATGGTTATTAGATGGAGACTTTAGGGTTCTCAGGCAATGGCACCCCACTCCAGTACTCTTGCCTGGGAAATCCCATGGATGGAGGAGCCTGGTAGGCTATAGACTATGGGGTCACGAAGAGTCAGACACAACTGAGCGACTTCTCTTTCAGTTTTCACTTTCATGCATTGGAGAAGGAAATGGCAACCCACTCCGGTGTTCTTGCCTGGAGAATCCCAGGGATGGGGGAGCCTGGTGGCCTGCCATCTATGGGGTCACACAGAGTCGGACACGACTGAAGCGACTTAGCAGCAGCAGCTGCAGCATATACATAGACTATCTTGTCACCTGAAAATAGTGCCAATATTACCTCTTCACTTCCAAATTTGGATTCCTTATATTTCTTATCTGACTGCTGTGGCTAGGGCTCTGTTAATAGAAGTTGTGAAAAATGGGCATCCTTGTTTTGTTGCTGAGCATAGCAGGAAGTCTTTTAACTTTAGTGTTGAGTATTATATTAACTTGGGTTTGTCATAAATGGTCTTTACTATGTTGGGATATGTTCCCTCCATATCCATTTTTGAGAGTTTTTAATCATGAATAGATGACGAATTTTGTTAATTGCTTTTTTCTGTCTATTGAGATTATGTAATCTTTCTCCCTTTTTTTTTTCTTCTTTTTGTTAATGTACTATATCACATTGATTTGCAAATGTTGAACCATGCTTTTGACCTGGGAATAAATGCAATTTGATCATGTTATATTATCCTTCTCATGTATTTTTGGAGAAGGCAATGGCAACCCACTCCAGTACTCTTGCCTGGAAAATCCCATGGACGGAGGAGCCTGGTAGGCTGCAGTCCATGGGGTCGCTAGGAGTCGGACACAACAGAGCAACTTCACTTTCACTTTTCACTTTCATGTATTGGAGAAGGAGATGGCAACCCACTCCAGTGTTCTTGCCTGGAGAATCCTAGGGAAGGGGGAGCCTGGTGGGCTGCCATCTGTGGGGTTGCAAGAGTCAGACACGACTGAAGCAACTTAGCAGCAGCAGCATGTATTTTTGGATTCAGTTCAGTTCAGTCACTCAGTTGTGTCTGACTCTTTGCGACCCCATGAACTGCAGCACGCCAGGCCTCCCTGTTTATCACCAACTCCTGGAGTCCACCCAAATCCGTGTCCATTGAGTCGGTGATGCCATCCAACCATCTCATCCTCTGTCGTCCCCTTCTCCTCCTGCCCTCAATCTTTACCGGCATCAGGGTCTTTCCCAGTGAGTCAGCTCTTTGCATCAGGGGGCCAAAGTATTGGAGTTTCAGCTTCAACATCAGTCCTACCAAAGAACACCCAGGACTGATCTCCTTTAGAATGGACCGGTTGGATCTCCTACAGTCCAAGGGACTTTCAAGAGTTTTCTCCAACACTACAGTTCAAAAGCATCAATTCTTCTACGCTCAGCTTTCTTTATAGTCCAACTCTCACATCCATACATGACCACTGGAAAAACCGTAGCCTTGACTAGACGGACCTTTGTTGACAAAGTAATGTCTCTGCTTTTTTTTTTTTTTTTTTTAATTTAAAGTAATTAAAATTTAAAACTTAGTCCCACAGTCACGCTAGCATAGTTCGGCAGTCACATGTGGTGTCCATATTGGGCAGGACAGGTGTAGCTCTTCTAGAACCCAAGCAGGAGTTCCCTACTTAACATCATTTAGTGGCTGCCTGTTGCCTGGAGGAAAGTCTCAAGACTTCCTGGCCTTGTGATGCAGCCTTCCTTTACCCTTCTCTCACTGTGCCTGCCCAGAGCTCCAGGTTCTCCAGACTCAGTACAGTGACTGTGACTGTGGGACTGGGTGCTCTGACCCCATATGCATGCATTCTGCCAGATGCACGCACTCAGCTTGCAGGATTCAAAGTCAGCGTCTCCACTGCCTCCCATGTCTCTGCTTTTTAATATGCTGTCCAGGTTGGTCATAACTTTCCATCCAAGGAGTAAGCGTCTTTTAATTTCATGGCTGCAATCACCATCTGCAGTGATTTTGGTTGGTTTGTTAATATTTTGTTGAGAGTTTTTGCATCTATATTCATGAAAGATATCAGCTTGTAGTTGTCTTTTATTGTGGTGTCTTTGGTTTTGGTATCAGGGTAATAATGGTGGCCTTGTGGAATGACTTTGGGATTGTTCCCTCTTCTCCAAATTTTTGGAATAGTTTGAGAAGGAATGGTATAAGTTCTCCTCTATATGCTTGACAGAATTCTCCTGTGAAGTCCTGTGGTCAGAAGCCTTGTTTGCTGGGAGGTTTTCTGTTTTAATGATAAATTCTAGTGATCTACCTGTTCTAGTGACCTATGACTTCTAGTGATCTACCTGTTCTAGTGACCTATGACTTCTAGAGATCTATATGTTCAAATTGCCTATTTTGTCTTGACTCAGTCTTGCCATGCTGTATAATTTCTAGAAATTTTTTCCATTTCTCTAGATGATCCAATATGATGGCATATATCTGTTTGTAGTATTCTCATGACCTTTTGTATCTGGGTGATATCAATGGTTATTTCTCCCCTCTCATTTATTTTGTTCATTTGGGTCTTTTCTCTTTTCTTCTAGATGAGCTTGGCTAGAGGTTTACCAATTGTTTATCTTTTTAAACAGAAACAGTCCTTGATTTCATTGATCTTTTTAATTTTTTTCTTAAAACCCTGTTCTAAATATCTTTCTGCTTGAATTACTTAGTGTGGTTTATATTTTCCTAAATGATCCTAATGCATAACAGTATATACTTGTGTGTACTTAGTCATATCTTGTGTGTATTTAGTCACTGAGTCATGTTGACTCTTTGTGATCCCATGGACTGCAGCCTACCAGGCCCTTCTGTCCATGGGATTTTTCAGGCAAGAACACTGGAGTGGGTTGCCATTTCCTTCTCCAGGGTAATCTTCCCAATCCAGGGAGTGCGTTGCCATTTCCTTCTCCAGGGGAATCTTCCAGACCCAGGGATCGAACCCACTTCTCCTGCGTCTCCTACATTGCAGGCAGACCCTTTACCCATTGAGCCATCTAGGATGCCCCAATACATACTTACTGACACAGAAAAATAAGATCTAATTAGCACTAATCAGTTAGATAGCTAATTACTGTTATTTTATTAAAATCATAAATGAAAATATAAACAATTAAGATTTTTTATTTTTGAAGATGTGTTGATACTTTCCCTGGTTTCACATTAGACTCATGGAGTCTCAAATGTTATTACATGCTGTTTATACATTTCTCATCTGCAAGAAATCTTTGGCAGAAATAAGGCAGTTTCACAGATTATGGGATGTGTTTACATACAGTTAGAGTAGCTTAATCTAGAATTCTCCTCACATCTTCTTACTTCCTACATTGTTCTTCACTTCTGAGAGAATCACCTCAGAGTGATGATTCACAACTAAAATGAACTCTTTAATATCTTCTTAGCCAGATAGTTAATTTAATGATCAGTACATATATATTTTTAGTTATTCTTTTTGTTAGTGGGTTTTACAGTTTTACAAGTAAAAATGTATAGGTAAATGTGGCATATGGAACATTGGGGAAAAAAAGAACATTGAGAAGTAAATAGATGTATTTATTTATATTGAGATATAGTTGACATATAATATTGTATTAGTTACAATGATCATCACAGTAAGTCTAGTCAGCATCCATCACTTTACATTATTTTATTTCTTGTGGTGAGAGAATTTTTAAGATTTATTCTAACAACTTCCAAATATGAAATACAGTATTACTAACTATATTCACCATGTCATTTCATTATGTCCTCAGGACTTATTTTATAAGTGGAAGTTTGTACCTTTTTGTCACCAGAAGTAATTTCTATAGTGTGATAGAGAGAGGGAGACTTTTATCTCTTCTGAGACCCCTCAAATGCATATGTAGATTTCTAAATTTTCCCCTACTCTTTAGGACTCCCATGTTTGTCACACAGCTTTTGTGTAACTAATTCTATAAAGACAATATTTAAACATACATCTCCAATTAGACTTTAATGTATCTACCCTTGCAGACTGAGAAGTATCGCTATGTATATTAAAACTGTTATAGTTTAACCAGCCTGCACTGAGACAGACTATCTTACCCCAACAAATACAAGAAATGGTTTTTCTCTGAATAGCCTCCATCTTGTGGTAGTGAATATGAAATCTGCTGTTTGACAGGGTGAAGCATAACTGCTTAGCTATTTCTTTCAAGCTCCATATCCCCCTACAAAGGCCTATTCTTTGGGCCTGTAGTTCAGTTCACATCAGAAGAATGCAAATCTTTGATGTCTAAAGCTGGTTTAAGTACAGCACAGAACATGAAGTTTGTATCATTCTATGTGTATGCTGCAGTAGTCAAACAATGAATTCATGTCTTGAATAGGGATCAAAAAATTTAATAGAGACATCTTATTTAACACATCTGAAGTATAATTCATAAGAAAATCTGAAAGTTTTATAGTAAACCTTCTAGAAGAAAAAATCTTAAATGAAAAGTTTGTAATAAGAAAAGTCTTATGTTTATGTGGCGTTACATTACATTTAACTAAATATCACCCTTGTTGACAAGCAGAATGAAGTAAGCCAGAAAGAAAAACACCAATACAGTATACTAACACATATATATATGGAATTTAGAAAGATGGTAATGATAACCGTGTATGTGAGACAGCAAAACAGACATAGATGTATATAATAGTCTTTTGGACTCTGTGGGAGAGGGAGAGGGTGGGATGATTTGGGAGAATGGCATTGAAACATGTATAATATCATATAAGAAACAAATCGCCAGTCCAGGTTCGATGCAGGATACAGGATGCTTGGGGCTGATGCACTGGGATGACCCAGAGGGATGGTATGGGGAGGGAGGTGGGAGGGAGGTTTAGGGTGGGGAACACGTGTATACCCGTGGTGGATTCATGTTGATGTATGTCAAAACCAATACAGTATTGTAAAGTAATTAGCATCCAATTAAAATAACTAAATTTATATTAAAAAATAATAAAAAAGAGAACGCACAATCAACTTTTACCAGCATGCTTAAATTATTATTAAGGATGTACCATATTTTAGTATCTCATAGCTAATACTTGTTCTTGAAAAATTTAATGCAGCGCAGGAAAGCATTGAAGTGAAGAGTTTGTATTTCACTGTCTCATACAGAGAGATCTTAGACCTCATATAAGAAATAGAAACATGGATTTCTTTTTGGAGGTAAAAGGAGTTAAAGTTAGATTTAGGGGCTATTGACTAGACATTAAACAGAGATTGTATGTTGGATTCTTACAAGTCTTATCTTTTTTTTTTTTTTTCTCATCACCTGTTCCACAAAGTAGTTCTAATTGGTTATCTCAAAAAATATGAGATACAGGTTTACCAGGAGAACCAGCCAAGAAAAAGGCCATGAAGTAGGGCAATTTTGTTACCTCTCCTAGAGAAGAAATTACACAGTTACAACTGATGGCAAAAAAACAGAATGCTTATTGTTAAACCTAAACATAAATTTAAAAGTAATCCAGTTAAGTTCATCCATTTTTCTTTGGCCTTCCCAGGTGGCATTATAGAAATTTAAAATTAATCCAGTTAAGTTCATTCATTTTGCTGTATATTATTACAAAAAGAACATAAAACACATGGTAAAAAGATCAAAACAAAGATACACACACACACACACACACACATATATATATATACACATATAATATTTATATACATACAGAGAGAGGCTCTTTTAGGTCCAAACTCTAATTCTTTAGGCTCCTTCAGGTTAAATAAGTGCTAAGGACTTATTGCTCATTTTCAGAAGGGCAAAAACTAGAAACCAGGCCTCCTAATTCCTACACTCATGATAGTACATGTAAGAACAGAATGAAAAAATGTGTTCATTATGACAAAAAGTAAAATTAAGAATTTATTTTTGCTTAAGAGCAGAGTTTTATACTATGCAGAAACTGTATTAAAAATTGAAATTCAACTTTTGCAGGCATACATACAACCTACCAAGCCATTGTAGGATACAAACATATCAGAGTTTTCCAATATGTGGTTGGCAAACCATTAGTGGTAGTGAGATCAACATGGTAGCTCATAAAGACATTTTTTTAAATAAAATTAAATAGACTAAAAAAATAGCAAGGTGTATTATTCATGGTAAGGGTAAGTAAAATTTTATAAAAGTTTTTACCTTTTAAGTTATAACTATATATTTAAGTCTCAATGTATACATGTAGTTGCAATAAAATATTTTTTTTTCTTACTAGTCACAGGGAAAAAAAAAAATTTTCAGACCACTGGTTATAGAAATTCCCTAAGAAATGTATCTTATGTGAGACACAAAGAAGACAAGGAAATGAGATGTGAAGTCTTACTGCAGGAAATATGGTGATGCCAAAATGCAATATGCTTTTATAAAAAATTTCTTTGGGAACAGGCAGGCTATTTTGTTAATTAAATGCATCCCAGCAAGCCATCTCAAAGAGCTTTACTTTATGGGGATAATTTGTGCTATAGAGACAAGATCTATGACTCTTCATTATTTTGTCTCCGCCTCTGTCTGCCTTTCTGGAGTTCACAATTCACAACTCACCTCCATCATCCACAAACTGAGCCAAAAAGAAGTTTATATTAAAAATAAACTATATGAAAAACAAAAACCACCATCACTATGAGTTCTTGTTGGTTCCTAAAGATAGTGTCACAGTGAAGTTTTTCTGGCATTTCCTCACTGTAGTGTTGAAGAGTGAGGAAGATTTTATTTCATATGAACCAACTGAGCTTCCCTTGGTGGCTCAGTCAATAAAGAATCTGTCTGCAATGCAGGAGACCCAAGTTTTATCCCTGGTGGGGAAGATCTCCTGGAGAAGGAAATGGCAACACATTCCATGGACAGAGGAGCCTGACGGGCTATAGTCCGTGGGGTAGCAAGAGTCGGAGACAACTTAGTGACTAAACCACCATCACCACGGTTCCAAGCATTTAATTACAAACTCATTAAGAGTCACTTTTCAAATAGGTGATATGGATGTATATTGGAATACAATTGAACACTGGCTTCTTTCTTCCTTGATACAAATGTCAGCCCTTAGCCTACTGATAACCCTCTCTTCCTTTGTTACACTGAGGAGTGTGTGATTAAAAGAGGACTTGGGTGCATTAATACAGCCCCTCCAGGAATGCTGTAGCTGGTACACACTAATGATTGACTGTCTTCAGTCAAGCAATAGCGTACAAAGTGTTAAAATCAAAATTTGGTTTAAAACTTCTGATAATCAATAACACAGTCATAGTAAAAGTAACCTGCAGAATAATGTTTCAGGCATAAATAGACTATATGATGGAGTATATCTTTTATGTACAGAGAGTGATGGCATTTCCACAAGTTCTGATTAAGCTGTTTTCAGCTAAGTCATATTTAAGTGTAAGTAGCAAGCAGCCTAGGGTTGCATTTATAGGCAGTATACGGATCTCAATAATAAATCCTGGATTCATTTAAGCGCTGAAGTTGCAAACTGCAAATCCTGATCACCAGTTCTCAGAAGCAGAAGTGAAACTCAAATTTCAAGTTCTTAGCACACATTCTCTTTTGAATTAGTAAAATATCATAGGTCAAGCTACCTCCAAAATATAGCTTTCTAATTCCAGGCATTAGAAGGCTTGTAGAAGATTTATAGAATTTGTAACATGGTTTGGATTGTGATCACATATAAAAAATGAGTTAATTTCAGAGACATACTTTTAGTGTACAAGACATAGAAAATGAAACCTCTTTCTGAAAATAGTTTTGAGATTTATCTGTGATCACTTTTCTGAGTGCCATTTCTATATTGAAATTGAACCTCCTAATTTTCTCCCCTGTAGGGAAAAAAAATGGTGTGTCAAGTTTTATGATGCCATTAAGAGACTCTGATTGCTAGAGTTGCAACAACATAAATTGTCATGTCTGCGACAATAAAGACTGACCCTTGGAGATTATATATTTTTAAGTGTGACCTTATCTACACATACAGAGTGAAAATAGAATTGAGACAATATAACTTGATAAATCAGTCTAAAGAACATGTTCACTAATTGAATCAAAGGAAGCTTCAATTTTTCTAGATAATATCTAAATTTTCCAGTTTCTTTTTATATTTATAACTGGAGCATTAGCCAAAATGATTATTTCTTGAATGTGATATTATTCCTTATGTCTCAACAGAAAATAAAGTCTGAGTCAGAATCATTTAATAATTTATAGTTGCCACACATGCAATGATTTCCATAAATCAGGAGCTTCTCACCAGCCTCTACTATAAACACTTAATTATCTAAACAACACATAAGGTCCATATGTGAAATGATATTGATATCCCAAACAATGGTAATTCTAAAAGTTCTAAGTGAAAGAAGCCAGACCCTAAAGAGAATGTGATGTATGGTTGCTTTTATTCATGAAATCTTAAAAGACAAAGCTGTAGTGATCAGATACAAGAGCAAGATCTGAGTTTGTCAGGGGCTGGGCTTCCGAGAGGGAATGGCTGCAGAGTGACCCAACGGAAATTTGTGTGTGTGTATGGTTGCTGCTGCTGCTGGTAAGTCGCTTCAGTCATGTCTGACTCTGTGTGACCCCAAAGACGGCAGCCCACCAGGCTCCCCCATCCCTGGGATTCTCCAGGCAAGAACACTGGAGTGGGCTGCCATTTCCTTCTCCAATGCATGAAAGTGAAAAGTGAAAGTGAAGTCGCTTCAGTCATGTCCGACCCTTAGCGACCCCATGGACTGCAGCCTACCAGGCTCCTCCATCCATGGGATTTTCCAGGCAAGAGTACTGGAGTGGGGTGCCATTGCCTTCCAACTCTTTGTGACCCCATGGACTATAGTCCACCAGGATCCTCTGTCCATGGAAGTTTTTAAGCAAGAATACTGGAGTGAGTTGCCATTTTCTATTCCAGGGGATCCTCCCAAACCAGGGATGGAACCTGAGTCTCCTGCATTGGCAAGTAGATTCTTTACCACTATGCAAATGTTCTAAATCACACTGATGCTGGTGGTTATGGTACTGTATCCATTTGTGAAAGGTCCTCACAAAAAAACTCTGAATTTTATTGGGTGAGAAGTACATACTAATAGAGATAATATTTGAAAACTGAAAAAAGATAAACATTATCTGAGGTAAAGTTTGTATATTTGCTTTGGTGTTATTTTTAGTGGGAGAAACAGGCTGAAGTTGAGTAAGTTGAAACTGCACAAGATCACACGGTCTGTGAACTGGACCCACTCATGTTCAGCCCTAAGATGAAGAACTCCATGGAGGCAGGTGTGACATCACCAACTTCTGTCAGTGGGTCTTGTCTGGAGTAGACACTCAATATATACATGCAACGCATACATGAATGAGTACCTGGAAGCCCCAGTGTGGCCCGCTCTATTGCACAACCTTGCCTCATAATACATTTTCTTCTTCATAGTCTTCTATTTCTTCAGGAGAATCTGAACTGGGAAATCAGAAGCTCCTAAAACGGCAAAGATGCTATAGAAACATACAAATCTCTTTGTACTACAAAGCCATAAATTACAGTCTTTACCTTTCAAATCAAAAGCTATTTATTCTGGAGGATTAGAAGTATGAATTTTTCATGTTGGTGTTGAAATTCTAGGGCACATTACTTGCATAAAACTCCTTTACTGTCTTACTGAAATCCTGAATAAAAATATTGGAAATGTGTATATTACTTTTTGTTTGTTTTTGGCTGTGCCAAATTTTCCTTGCATCTTGAGGTCTGGTTACTTGGGGTGTGGAGGCTCATTAGTTTAGACACATGGGATCTAGTTTGGTGATCAGGACTCATACAAGGGCACCCTGCATTAGGAGTGCAGAGTCTTAACTATTGGACTGCCAGGTAAGTCCCTACTGTTTTCTTTTTGAGTTGCTCTATTTGGGCCTTTTCTCTATGGAGTTCCTTCTAATTAGTTTGAAATAGGAGTTCCACATCTTGAAAGTGATACGGAGACTCAGTGCTCCGTCAAGAGGCCCAGCCTTGACTTGTCTGATGGTCATTCTGTTTATAAATGGTTTTGTATCCTACCACACACTCTCCAAGCATACCCAGATTTTTGGTTTTTGTTTTTCTCTGAGATTTCAGACACCACAGTCTCTGCTTGCATCTGGAATACCCCTGGCTTACTGGAGAGGGTTTCTTATAAACAATTTAAATGTGGTTGTCAAAATCCATGCCAGCTGCTTCAGCTTCCTCCTCCATGTTCAGGATAATTACATTTGCAAATTACAAGGAAACAAGGTCTCTCTCTCATTTCCTTACTCTGTGTATCTCTCTTTTCAAAGACATCCAGACTCTCTGCCTATTTCGGATTGATGAAAAGTATAATTTAAAGAATGGTCTTTCTTCTTTCCTACAAAAGAAAAAAAAAAGCCCTTTAAAAAGCTTCAATGGAAGTATAGATTGCCTCTATATAAAGTTCATCCAAGATGCCATTAAAAAATAGCAAACAGATTGAGACATAAAAAAAGCAGATGTAGATTTGGATTGGAAACATTTCTTTATAAGGATCATAAGTCTCTTGCTATCCATTAGCTAGAAATACCACCAAATGATGCATTGTATTAACATTTAATGGGAGGAAGCAAAATAGTCAAAGCAATACCAAGGGCAGTAGCAGGACAATCATGTGTACACAAGTGAGGAAAACTCACTTCATCCCAATTATTTACAGATATGCGTCTAGTCACTTCATGCCTTGCAGGAGGTGTATGATATGTACATAGAATCCAAGGAGAAAGAGAATGTATTATTGCATTTACAAGCTTGGTCAAACTATTGAAGGTAATAAATTCCCTTTGGAAAAAAAAGAAAAGAATTAAGGATGCTTTTCCTTTAAGCACTTTACTTCAAACGAGTCAATATATATATAAACACATCAATATCATAAGCATTGCACCTTTCACTGACAGTTATTAGAAGTTATAGTGTTTCTATTTTAGCACATAAGCTGCATTTTTTATAACTAAAAATCCTTATAAGGAAACTGAGATTGGTATAGGAACTAAAAAATGCTCGTTTATAAGTCTGAAAATTATTATGTACCAATGATATTCTTGGTGACAATATACATACATTTTAATAGTAGGTACTTCAGTGTAAAATACAAAGGAAAATGTACATAGGAACTTCTGGAGGAATTTGGATCAGGGTTGAAAGATTTGGCAAATGAAAATGTAGAAAGTTAGTCGCTCAGTCTTGTCTGACTCTTTGCGACCCCATGGACTATAGCCCACCAGGCTCCCCCGTCCACGGGATTTTCCAGGCAAGAGTACTGGAGTGGGTTGCCATTTTCTTCTCCAGTGCATGAAAGTGAAAAGTGAAAGTGAAGTCACTCAGTGGTGTGATTTCAGGAGAGATTTCTTATTCTTTAAGAATTACAGAAAGATTTGTTTAAATAGTCACTAAGTACTTTGGCCACTTCATGTGAAGAGTTGACTCATTGGAAAAGACTCTGATGCTGGGAGGGATTGTGGGCAGGAGGAGAAGGGGGCGGCAGAGGATAAGATGGCTGGATGGCATCACTGACTCGATGGACATGAGTTTGAGTGAACTCCAGGAGTTGTTGATGGACAGGGAGGCCTGGCGTGCTGCGATTCATGGGATTGCAAAGAGTCAGACACGACTGAGTGACTGAACTGAACTGAATATGAAAAGCATCAATGGAATATGCCTAGCACATCATAGTTGCTCCATAACTGTTAAATTATTAATTTATTCTTTTCTTTATTGAAGTCTTTAAAGTGATTGGAAAAGTGTTTACTGAAAATAGAGTCTGGGAACTCAGACTTTTCTTTTTACAATAATCCAATATCTATTTTAATTCTTCTTATTTTCTACTTAATAGGTGACTTCCTCCCTGAAGTTGCCTTTTTATGTGTTATTCTGATACTCCATGAAACTGAATCCCTTTCCAACATTTTTTTCCTAAGCTATCTCTTTTGATTTCTTCTCTTCCTCTTACTGGCCCATATGTCTAAATTTCTACAAGACTCTGTATTTACCAATGACCTTTTAAGTTCATGCCCTTGGAGAGTTCATAAATTTTCATAGCTCTAAATATTTCCTCTATGCTGATGACCCAAATAGCATTTCCAGTCTTCACTGTTCAATGAAGCTCCAGCCTCCAGACTTAGAATGCTTGCTGCCACATTACTGATTCCAGAGAAAAACGTTTTTCAAGAATTCACAGTGACTCCAGCTTCTTTCCTAAATTATATTTAGGGAGTGATCCTTAGTTTAAATTCTATTTCTCCAGGTACTTTTCCCAGGGTGCCCCAGTGTGAACCCTCTCCCACTAAAGTCACTATAAATTATAATTACCTTCTCTGTATCTATATATTTAACATCATACTATTCTTTTCTCAGAGTGCCTCCTACTATTCTTAAATATCCAAAACCAGTACAAAGCCATAAAAGAAATGATTTGGTGGCTAAAAGATGGGAGAAGGTGAAAAAATAGGAATCTAATCTAATTTGCAGCTAACTGGATGACCCAGCAAAGTAATTTCTCCCTAAGTCTCAGTTTCAACATGGTGTGTTTTGGGGTTAAAACTTTAACTCAGTAATTCTGTTCAATCACATTAGCTCTTTTTCATATGATTATAATAATTCACCATTTTTTCATATTTCTCAATGAGGAAGTAGTAACTGCTAAGCTTCTTGTGAAGTTTTTTCTTCATTGAGAAAAGGTACCTGAAGCCAGATCAGACCACTTCTTACTATAGTCAAGTGACATGATGCCAAGTGTGTCTTCCCCTCGTTGCAATATAAAGACCATATCAGTATGAAATAGAGCTAGAATTAAACCTGTGTACATCTGTGAGATGAGAGTGTGTGTGTGTGCACGTGCATACCTGAGCGTACATGTACCAGGCAACTGTTCATGGAAACTGAAGGAAATTTACATGTGGTAGAGGTCTTAACTGTCAATAAACCCAAAGCCTTGGGAGGTTTTGAACATTTTAACAGTCAGAAAGGCAACAGGTTTTCTTTAAAAAATAATATCCCATCTTTTTTTCCTCAAAGATTCAGGAAATATCAAGACCTAGAAATGCACTACCTATCTGTGAATAAAGAGCTCACTATTTTCAGTGTCAATAAGTAGGAACTGTGAAAATGAGATTCCATAATTGCTTAAGTCAAATAGATTCACTCCAAAACTGAACTATCATATATAATGGGTTTGTTGAGCAATCTTAAATGACCAAGTTGTAAACATGAAACCAGTTTATTTTGTTCAGTGACTGCCCACATCTTTGTAAAATTGAGGCTCATATTCTTGCTGGCTAAAAGCCACATTTGTTAACAATTCTTTGGCCCAGTTTCACTGTTTTTCAGCTGCTTTCAGTTACTTAGTCTCCTCTTGGTCTATATGACTCATCCTTATTTGAAACTTTATTTCATTTTCTAAAAAACTCTTTCCTTACCCCCAGGTGAGTATAAGCTGAAGTTCTAATGGCTACCACACAAGGGGGTTTCATGCGGCTCTTCTACTACTTCTTACTCACTTTTCGTGATGCTGGCTTTTCAGGTACTGGTGGGTGGAAGAGGAGAATGCAAACACAGATCCTTACTCACGTGACAGCTGCCACCCTCCAGACTGCCTCCCAGGGCACTGTGCAGGCCCACTGTTCCAGCACTTTATCCACAGTGTCAATGCAGATGGATGGAACCTCACTTAAGAGCGGTGCCCTGAGGCACTCGTAATTCCCTGAGAGTCTACGCTCTCCAGTTGAACCCCAGAAGGTAGGGGTTTCCAATGGTGAACCTCTCGGCAGCAGTCTCAGCAAAACCACCGAGCCCAACTGCATCTGTTTGAGGATTAATCCTAGGGCCTGTGGGTACCTTCAGGTTCCATCTCCCATATTCTTTGGGAAATGGGAACTGCTGGGGGAGGTGTGTGGTGGTCCTCGACAATGACTCCCTCTGCAAGACCTTTCTCAGTTCATTTCTGTACTGTACCATTAGCAGAAAGCATTACAGACAGCAGATTTCCAAGAACGTCATACCAGATTTGCCTTCTTGCCATTTTCCCTAATTGCTCAGGGAAAAGAAAGCAGCCCCTAGTTTCCAGAAGAATTGGGTTACATCTTTAGATTAGATAGCATGGCAGGAATCAGGAAATCTTTTACTCATGCAGACAGACTTTCTAAGACAGACAATAATGCCTCCTTTTTTTTCCCCCCTTCTTCTCCATCTATTTTATTCTATAAAGTTTCCGTGGCTTTATATAAGACAATTTGTAGCCCTTGGCATCTTAGCATTTTTACAGCCAAGAAAGGCAGAGCTATGCACTTCTGGCAAGACAATAGCATTTGAAGCTCAGCAGGCATGTGATTTTATAATCATGTCAAAGGACCAAACAACTATAACTTTTAACCCTTCATGTTTGGGGTGATAATTCCAGGCAGTTGTATTATTTGACTTTTTGCTTCTCTCTTTCCAAAGTTCAATGTTGAAGCTTGATTCCCGAGGGAGAAAAAAGTACTTCCTGCATCTTGAAGCAGGATGGCATTAAGTTTCTTACTTCCTTCCCATTGTTTGGTTTAGCTGGTTGACACTCTGAGCTTACTGTGAACAGCTTTTGGAGTTTTAGGGAGGTTAACTATTGGGTTTCATCTCTAGCTTCGAGAAGCATCTGCAAATAATCAAGATACAGAAAGAAGCTCAGAGTGGGAGCAGCCTCCGGGATATGATTTAACTAAACCTTCCTGTGAGCCACAGTTCTTTGTTTACATACATTCTTGCTCTGGAGGCCAACTTCCTGTCATAAAGCTGCATACCAAATTTGAGCATTTAGAAAACAGCGCTCAAACCATTATAAACTATAGAAATTGACTTTAAGTAATTATTATTTTTAAAGGATATGTTAAAAAAAAAAAGTAGCACCTAACCCTCACTTTCTTTTTCTTATCATCACATACATTCACACAGTTATATATAGAAAGGAAAATTAGTGCTATTTTCTGCACAAAAAAATCTGTCAGTACAGACCTAGTGTGGAGACATCAAAGTGCCAGAGTACAAAGACTGAAAGGAAAGGAACTTACTTTTCAAAAGTGATGAATCTCCAGGAGAAGAGACACAGTGTGACCAATCCCATACCATATAAATTCGAGCAATACAAGTCTCTCAAATAATTCTGGTGTCATGGTTCCTTCAGCTCCTTCAGTGTTATCATCCTTTATCAGCAGTTATTTTCTACTTTTTGGATCTATTTCTGCCTTCTTTTTCAAAACCTCATTTACTATACCCTTTCCTTCTTTCTCTTGATTCTTCCTTCTCTCTTTCTCCCAATAAATCTCTTAGTTTTCTTTCTTAGGTGATATCTATTTTTAGCATAAATGTGAGTATATGTGTACTTTCCTGGCCTACTGCTCTCCAAGATACACATCATAAGGTTCAGTGTCCAGTCTATGATTGTTGTTCAGTCACTCAGTTGCATCCAACTCTTTGTGACCCCATGAACTGCAGCACTCCAGACTTCCCTGTCCTTCACCATCTCCTGGAGTTTGCTCAAACTCATGTCCATTGACTCAATGATGCCATCCAACCATCGTACCCTCTTTTTCCCCTTTCTCTTCCTGCCCTCAATCTTTCCCAGCATCAGGGTCTTTTCCAATGAGTTGGCTCTTTGCATCAGGTGGCCAAAATGTTGAAGCTTCAGCTTCAGCATCAGTCCTTCCAATTAATATTCATGGTTGACTTCTTTTAGGATTGACTGGTTTGGTCTCCTAGCTGCCCAAAGTACTCTCAAGAGCCTTTTGAACTGTGATGTTGGAGAAGGCTCTTGAGAGTACCAGCGTGTGCTTCATTCAGCTCAACATTTCTATGCTAGGTCTGCTACTGCTGCTGCTGCTAAGTCGCTTCAGTCGTGTCTGACTCTGTGCGACCCCATAGGGGGCAGCCTTCCAGGCTCCCTGGTCCCTGAGATTCTCCAGGCAAGAACACTGGAGTGGGTTTCCATTTCCTTCTCCAATGGATGAAAGTGAAAAGTGAAAGTGAAGTCGCTCAGTCGTGTCCAACTCTTAGCGACCCCATGGACTGCAGCCCACCAGGCTCCTCCGTCCATGGGGTTTTCCAGACAAGAGTACTGGAGTGGGGTGCCATTTCCTTCTCCATGGTTCTCTTGATAGTACCCTATTTAAAATCTATTCCCACCTTTGCATCTATGACAGTACTAATTTCTGCATTAATCACCATTACAGGCTCCTTTTCTTCCCACACACTTTAAATCTAGGGGCTTCCTAGTGTACCACTTTCAGATGTAGTCTTTTTCTAATCTACACATGTTCTCATTCCCTTTCCCGTACCATTAGTTACACGGTATATGCTGATGATTCCCACATCTATATATCTAGCTTCTGGTTTTCCCCCACTTACTGCATCCTTTTAGTGACCAGTTTCTCTCAGTCCTGTCTACAAATCTCTCTTGAATCTACCATTTATCACTCTCTCCAGTTTTGCCTGTGTTCTGTGCTCAGTCGTGTCCATCTCTTTGTGACCTCATGGACTGTAGCCCTCAAGGCTTCTCTCTCCATGGGATTTTCCAGCCTTCAATATAGTATAATATAAAAGGACCCAGACTCAAAATTCCCTGTGTGTAAATCTTGGGTCTGTCTCCTGCTAGCTTTGTATGTCTGGGTAAGTAACTTAACTCCACAGTACCTCAGCTTCCACATCAGTAAAATGAAGATAGAGCAACATTCACAGTGCATGTCAATGTTATTATCATCATTATTTTAATTCATCATTTTTAAGAATCTCAATAGTTGTAATGACCACTGAACAGAATTCCCCCACTGTTGGCTCTCTTCACCTGAAACTACCAAAACATTGTTAATCAGCAATACCCCAATATCAAATGTTTTGGGTGTTAAGAAAAAAATAATAATATGTTGGCAAACAGCTCTATCTTCCTAAAGTGTTAGAATATCTTTTCAGTTCATTTAGTCCTGGGATGGCGCCCCTTAATTTTTATAATCTGATTGTGACAAGCCACGTTTTTATGTGGTGATTCCTGCCAGCCTTTTGAACCCTAGAGTCCCTTGGACTGCAAGGAGATCCAACCAGTCCATTCTGAAGGAGATCAGCCCTGGGTGTTCTTTGGAGGGAATTATGCTAAAGCTGAAGCTCCAGTACTTTGGCCACCTCATGCGAAGAGTTGACTCATTGGAAAAGGCCCTGATGCTGGGAGGGATTGGGGGCAGGAGAAGGGGATGACAGAGGATGAGATGGCTGGATGGCATCACTGACTCAATGGACATGAGTTTGAGTGAACTAGGGAAGTTGGTGATGGATAGGGAGGCCTGGCGTGCTGCAATTCACGGGGTTGCAAAGAGTCGGATGTGACTAAACGACTGAACTGAACCTGTTAGCGCAGAGCAGAACAAAGAATACCAGATCTCCCTTCCAACTTTGAAGCAGCAATTATGATGCCATATATGCAGCCTCTCAGTAATAGAATTATTTTCCCTTTGGCAAAAATTTCTATTTGTTTCTTAAACTGCATTCTAAACAGACAAGTTGAAAATGAGAGTTAATAATTTTTATGGGTACAGCCAAGTCATGTATTGAGCCAGCAGTACTCAAATACAAATATCATTACACAACTTCTAACCATGCCCACCTGTCATTTATATTCTTTATTTGTCTGACCTCCTTTACATTTTGTTCCTAGCATTGCATTCTACTGTCATGCTTCACTGTACTGAAAGCAATAACCATGGACATGAAATAAATTGATTGCATTCAAGAGAGATAGCGTAGATGGTAGAAGTAATTAAGTATAGAGGTAAATCTTCCTACAAAACAAAAACTGACATTTTTTTTTTTTTGTAGTCCTGAAACTTTAGTTACTCCACTTTGAAACTGGTATTTACTTATGTGAAAGAAAAGAACAGCCCAGTATGCACAGCACTAATGTGAGTTCTAGAAAGTGGACGATGAGGATAGTCATGAACTAGCATCCTGAGAATCACTAAAACTGTAGAGAGAAAAATAATTGAAGAGTTGGTTGGAACATTGCAATATACATGTGTACCATACTATCCAGTTTCTCAGTATTTGAAAGGACATATAAATGATATTTTTTGCTGTTTGTTATGGACAACTTCTATAGTGTTTTTTTTTTTTTTTCTTAAAGTAACTTGATTAGATTTTAGAAGTGTTGTGTGGTTACCCATCATTTTATTTGTGATAGCAAACACAGAAAGACACAGTGACTTAATAGAAAGAAATCACAAAATTGGGGGGAAAAACATGTCTGTGCCAATTTCTGGGCTTTCCTGGTGGCTCAGACAGCAAAGAATCCATCTGCAATGCAGGAGACCTGGGTTTGATCCCTGGATTGAAAAGATTCCCTGGAGGAGGGCATGGCAACCCACTCCAGTATTCTTGCCTGAGAATCCCAGCGGACAGAGGAGCCTGGCAGGCTGTAGTTCATGGGGTCGCAAAGAGTTGCACACGACTGAGCGGCTAAGCACACATATCAATTTCTATATTACTTTTTTAAAAAGTGTTGATTTCCTTCATGTTTGTGGAACTGACGTGACATACTTGAGGCAACTTTATCAAATAATATAATTTTTAATTTGTAACGAGAATTCTTTGTTCAGTTTTTCAGATTCATTACAACAGACTTTGATTAGTGTCAGTATTTTTAGGTATTTAAAAATGTAGAGTTATCTCCTCATTAGAGTTACTTACACTACTTAAATTAGTTTTTTTTAGATGTTACACAAAGCATCTTGTTATCGTGATTTCTGAGATGACAGCGTTACACATTTATCTTCTAGGACTGGTATGAATTGATCATTGGCATATTTCTGTAGCACTTTGTTTTGAGGGTTTTTTTTGGGGGGGGAGGAAATAACTATTTAAAGCTTCTCAAATTATTTAGACAATATATTTTAATAAATAATATTGCATATACTTACTATATCTCAGTGCCCAGAGACAAGAAAGATGACGTCTATTAAAGATAAAACTGAAAAATTCTTTCTTTGTTTACAGGTGTATGGCTCTAGAGCCATAATGTAGAATAGTTGAAAATACAGCAAAGGAGGGACTTCTTTGTTTAGCTATGTCTTCTTACATTTGTGAATATGGGTTGGGTCATAATGGCAGTAATAACAGGAGCGCTGGTGTTCAAGCAATTTGCTAGGAATGATGCTGCCTCATCAGCCCTTCACACTGCAGAAGGCAACTGTCAGCAGAACTGTTCCAAAGTTTGCTTTGTGGAAGGTAGATAAGTGGTCCCTCAGGTAAGAAAGACTCAGACAGTAAAGCTTTACAGATTCCAAGTGACACCGTAGCTGTGTTTGGATGTGAACAGGAAGTTCATGCAGTTCTCCGCTGTAATGTGAAGTTTAGATTCCTCAGTAAGCATGTGCTTTGTTCTGTTCCCTTAGAAACTTCAGAATAGATGCCAACACGATATTAATATTTGATCATCTTTAATTTTTCAAAAGCTTTAATTTGAAACAATCAAGAGGCACATGGACTATATCATCTTCCTGCGTGTTCGTAATACTGTTATGCTGTAACTGGGTTTGTGCTTATCCAGATTTAATGAAACTTATGTAAAGAGGAAGACTGCATATCAAAATATTCTATCTGTGTCACATAACCATCCAAGTCCTTCCTTTGCTGTATTTTAAACTATTCTACATTATGACTCTATTTATAGGTTTTATTTTAATATCTTATCAATTAGCCTCTAAGGTCTTTGAAGACAAAAATCTATGCCTGCCTAGGCTTATTGCAAATAATCAGAAACCAGTTAAAACTCTGAAATTGGAGGGACCTAGTTAATAACTATCGGTTGAATGAATTAATGCTTTTGTAAGTGTTGTTTTCAAGGGTGTGAGGAAGACAGTACTGTTTGATTTAATCCTAGAGCATACAGTACAGTGAAGAAACACACCCAATGCATGTTTACTTTTAATATATGAATAATATTAAGCCAAGAATTCCTTTATAAAATTTCTTATATTCTTACTATGAAAAGCTACAACAAAACCCAAAGCTATTTGTGCAAAATAAAATGGGAGAACAAATACAATATTTGTAAAAGTGAAAAAAAAAATGTGCATGTAGAATTTCAAGTATCAGCAATATTTTTCCAGAGTCTATCCTGATATTCTTTGTAAACAGAAGGAAACATATAATAGAAAAATAATATGGCTATGTCCTTTGTGCAAAATAATATTGTTACTGATCTATCAGTATTATTCTAGGTTTATAGAATTTTCCTTGTCTGGTTCCCATTGTGACCAATAGCAGAGGTTTATAAAATGACTGGCTGGAGGAAAGGGAGACAATTTATGTCCATGGAGTGTAGAAAAATTAACAGACCTCCACAGGCATTAAACTCACGGTTTCATTGTGTTAGCTCAAGGCTTATCCCAAAGGAGCAAAGCTGCCAGGGCTTAGGGCCTGTTTCTTTTCTCATACAACGCCCTTTATAGCTCACCATTGCACTCAGCTTTTTCATAGCTTTGCAGCTTGAAAATTCCACCACTTTCTGGTTGTACAACTAATGTAAACTCCAAACTATAATCGACTTCTTAGTATAAGCAAATGTTCAAGACCATTTCCTAATATAGAAAGATATGCTATTTTGATCACGTTCTGCAGCTTTTGACTATTTTTTTTGTTTTGTTTTTGGCCCACCCTGAAACCTCATTTTAATGTGGAAAGCTCTCAAATATTTAGATAGGAATATAAATAAAAATGACTCCTGTCTTCTTTTATAAATCTATTGCTACTGTTACTCCTCTGCCATCATTTTAAATTTTTTGTATTTAACTACAATGAAAATTCTTAATTTTAGAGTGTTGTTTTCCCCTCACATATAGCACTTAAGGTTTGTAAGTGTTTCGTTAAAGATCAATTCACTTAACACATCCACATGCTTCTTTGTTGGCATTCAGTATGTCAAACAATACTTACGTGTAGTGGTTGCTTAATAGTTACACTGTAACTATCTCTTGAAAAAAATCATCACAAAAGTTAAATTTGCTTGATTTATGAGAAAAAATATGTATATTTATATACATACATAAGTATGCATACATCTGTTGATCTGTGGTGGTGGTGGTTTAGTTACTAAGTCGTGGCCGACTCTTGTGCCCTGGCCAGGTTTCTCTGCCCATGGGATTTTCCAGGCAAGAATACTGGAGAGGGTTGCCATTTCCTTCTCCAGGGGATCTTCCCCATCTTCCCGACCCAGAAATCAAACCTGGGTCTCCTGCATTGCAGACAGATTCTTTGCCAACTGAGCCATATGTGCATATACATGTATAGATATAGAGAGGATGCTACAGAAAATAAATATATCAAAATCAAAATCACCATAGTAGTTATGCTATGGAAAGCATATTTGTGGCAGGTTTTATTTAAATATGGTACTTTTGAGAATAAAGATATTCCCTCATTTCAAGAAAGTCATGTTGGATCTGCTGCTAAGTTGCTTCAGTCGTGTCCGACTCTGAGCGACCCCATAGATGGCAGCCCACCAGGCTCCCCTGTCCCTGGGATTCTCCAGGCAAGAACACTGGAGTGGGTTGCCATTTCCTTCTCCAATGCATGAAAGTGAAAAGTGAAAGTGAAGTCGCTCAGTCGTGTCCGACTCTTAGCGACCCCATGGACTGCAGCCCACCAGGCTCCCCCATCCCTGGGATTCTCCAGGCAAGAACACTGGAGTGGGTTGCCATTTCCTTCTCCAATGCATGAAAGTGAAAAGTGAAAGTGAAGTCGCTCAGTCGTGTCCGACTCTTAGCGACCTCATAGACTGCAGCGCACCAGGCTCCTCCGTCCATGGGATTTTCCAGGCAAGAGTACTGGAGTGGGGTGCCACTGCCTTCTCCCTGTTGGATCTAGAAGACCTAAAGAAAATGGACTGCATTTAGTAGTACACTTATATACATTTATATATTATTCCAAGAATAATACATGTTATAAGTCAAGAATTGCCACAGCATTTTGCAAAATGGTCAAAAAATAACATTAAACTCCAGTGCAAGGAATACTGCAGATTATTTTGTTGAAAGTCATTTACCCTGTACTTTGACAGAAACTGTTGGTAAATTATAATCAAACCAGATCTCAACCTACACTTTGGTGTATAGGAATATATTTGACATAATACTTTGTTATCAAAGAGAAATGAGGATGGTGAGAGTATGAACAGAGAAATGTTTTTCAGAGAAATTTTATTTTTTGTGTTTATCTTTAGTAAGATGGTTATAAGCTTACTGTCTTTATTTTGGGGGGAAAAAATCCCCCCAAAAGAAAATAAATACAATTTTAAAATTTGAGCATTTAGTGCGAATCCAGAGTCTTCTCTAAACTCTTCTTTGTTCTTTATATTTATTCTCAGACAGGAACACATTTCCTATTTTATTTGATATTTTAAATGTAAATTTTGAATATCAATATTTAAGTGACGTAAGAGGACATGAAACTGAAAGTACTGTGTCAATGTTAGGAGGTTTCTAGATATAAACATCAGAAGGTGCCATGTGGCCTAATTCTACAGGGGAAATTCAATAATACACTTCTGTTTACAAAGCTGTAATGTAAAACCCACATCAGATAATCGTCTGATGTTAGGAATCCTCATGGTATAAGGAGTTTATTGTAATTTTGTGTTTACATATTGTTTAGAATGTCACACATTTTGTTTTCACTAGTGTCCATTTCTCCATCTAAGTTTGGGGCAAGCTCACTGCTTTTCATCTTCCCTGAGCTTGTGATTGCTTGTCCCCAGTTCTCTGAGGAGTTACTTCACATCCCAGAGGAAAAACCACTTCGGGCTCTTATGACAGAAGTGTGACAGTGACCACACTCCTGTTTCTTTCTTACACTTACTCAAGACAGTGAATTCTGGCAGTTGAATTAGAGTTCATCCAATTTCTCAATCAACATCAACAAATAACTTTACTCTGGGAAGGCAAAACCTTAGGATCTATCTTTTTGTCCAAAGTTGGCACTGACTGGAGAAGGCATTATTAAACCTGAATTACCTTTAATCTCAAGAATCAAAACTGTAGGTTTTATTCTCCATGATCCAAATCAACCTCATTGATTTCTCAATGGTGGTACACAGTACTGCCTTCTTATAGAATTTTAATAGGTGCAATGTAGAAAAAAAAATTCCCATTAAAAAAAAAAAAAAAAAAAAACTTGGAGTAGGGAATGATAAAGATGGGTTTAAAAAGTTAAAGAAGTGTCTTTAATGCAAGGACCTTGGAGTATTCAATGTTAATGTGCAGCATCTACAAGAACTTCCCTGATAGTTCAGTTGGTAAAGAATCCGTTTGCAATGCAGGAGACCCCAGTTCAATTCCTGCATCGGGAAGATTCCCCTGGAGAAGGGATAGGCTGCCCACTTCAGTATTCTTGGGCTTCCGTTGTGGCTCAGCTGCAAAAGAATCCACCTGCAATGCGAGAGACCTGAGTTCGATCCCTGGGTTGGGAAGATCCCCTGGAGAAGGGAAAGGCTACCCACTCCAGTATTCTGGCCTGGAGAATTCCATGGACTGTATGGGGTTGCAAAAGAGTTGGACATGACTGAGCAACTTTCACTCAACCTACAAAGTGTCCTTTATAAAAGGGAATTTCAAGTTTCACCCAAACCCCACTGCTGAGTCAGCATTATAGACAACTGCCTCCACCCTGAAGGAGAACCACGTGACTCAACCACATTATATAAGAGTACAGTTTTCAAAGAAAATGAAAGAGTGCACATGGGCATAATCTCTAGTCTCTCTTTTCCTCCTGTGAAGTCTAGAGAGGCTCTTACAATGTGTTTACTCTAACAGTCATAACATAGGCAGCTCCAAGAACTGGGACCAGGAAATGGCTTTGGCTTACTCTCTGTCTCCAGGCAGAAGAGTGTGATTAACTTTGATACTTGGTTACAAACTTTGTACTGCCCAATCTTGCTTTTTCAAGTCTTTCATTAGGATTTCAGAAAACACTCTAGAGAACAACATCTTATTCTGTCTCTCTCTTACAAATATTCCTCTTAAGGGCATTATGAGTGAAATAGTTTTGACTGAGGCCAGAACTGAAGTATTATGGATACTACTAGCCAAAGTCACCTTAATATTTTTTGAAACCACACCTTAGATGCATCCTTTAATATTTCTTTTATATATAACTTCTGTACTTGCTTAATCTCATAGTTTTAAAATTTGAATCTGTGGAATAGCTGCTAATTAAGTAGCATTGAAATGTTGGCTTCACTGCTTACTAGCTAGGTGGGCTTCATTTTATACTGTCTTTGAGCCTCAATTTCCTAGAATATAAATGGAAATACTAATACCCATCTCCTTGTGTTACTTCAAGTACATATTGAAAAAAATATATGTAAAGTCATTAAGATAGTACATGCCATGTCATAAGAGCTAGATAAATTGGGATAGCTACAAATTTCTCCTCTTATAATTTCCTCACTGTGCAGCATCAGATCAAATTGTATCATCCCTCTGTTTAATTCCATCTGCTGAGGTTCAATCAATTTCATTGTTGAATAGATTCTAGACTTCCTGAAATTGACAAGCAAAATCACCCCCTTCCTATTTAGCGCCCCCGATTGTGTCACTTTTCACTTCTACATCTATCCGGTCCCACCAGCGTTAAATCTGTTCCTTTAATCCATCAAGCTTGGTCTACTTACTTGTACTTGCTCTGCTTATTCCCTAGAATTCTCATCTGTAATATTTTTATTTGGTTGAATCCCTCTTGTCACTTAGGTTCCAGTCCAGATGTTGCCTTTCCTGAACATATAAACATATACTATTGTTTTAATGATATTTCCCACTCACTGAAATTCTCTCGTTTGTTTATTGTTTTTGCCTAGCTTCAGCATTAGAATGGTGTCAGGTATAGGGACCTTCTCTGTTATGTTCACTGCTGTATTCAAAGTGCTTAGAATAGTATTTGGAACAAGGTAAATACTCAATTTTTAGTCAGTAAAAGTAATGGAGTAGACTGTGGCCTCATAAGTGATTCTGCAGTGGTTTTGACCAGGACTAGAAATTGTGGCTATTCTGGTATCTGGCACCAGAGGGAGGTGTCTGGTGGAATAGCTGAATGAGATATTTAGTCAGTATTCTTAGCTCTTCATTTTAATTATTTTTACCTTTCCTCTTCAATGTTATGGGCTTCCCTGGTGGCTCAAACAGTAAAGAATCCATCTGCAATGTGGGAGACCTGAGTTCGATCCCTGGGTTAAGAAGATCCCCTGAAGAAGGGAATGGCAACCTACTCCAGTATTCTTGCCTGGAAAATCCCATGGGCAGAGGACTGTGTCAGGCTTGCAGTCCATGGGGTCGCAAAGAGTCGGACACAAGTGAGCAACTTCACTTCACTTTGCCTCCTCAGCTCTCTCAGGGAGAATACCTTCTTTGTCCTGTGTGTCCTGTTTCTCTTGGCCGATCCCCTCGCCAGGATTCTTCTCGTTTCTGGGATATGACCAGACTAGGATGGAGGAGTGTAGAAGGCCTGCAAAGTCAACCAAAGAAGGGAAGGCAGAGGGGAAATGGGACAACCTATACTGCTTTTTCTTTCCTGTCACTAGGATTGCTCAGTCAAAATGGCCTATGATTGACTCTGTAGAAATGAATGATGAGTATACTCATAGTGACAGTTTAAATATAATTCAAAAATGTTTATTTAGTACTTTATAGTTGTTAATCTATTTGTGTTTATATATTGAATGTATATATGTATGAATATATGCATGAATGAATTAATTAAAAGGCAATATTTTTATTTTTGCCTATGTTATTAAAAAAGTTATTCTTTAGATATTTTATGACTTTTGACAGGAATAAAGCAAGTGGAAAAAAAGTTAGTTTTATTATGCGTAAATCAAGCAGATGAAAAAGAAATCCTTAGGTAATTTTATGTTAGCTAAATTTAAAACAAAATAATAGCATCCTTTTATGTAATTATTTCCATCATATAAATCAAAGGCTTTTTAGAGACATTATCTAATTCCTTCCAACATCATTATGTAGATTATAGTTTGGAAAGAAAAAATATCTTATTATATATAAAGAATAATTTAAAAATTCAGGCTGTGACAAACATTGTTTAATTTAGTCATTTCTAAGAAGCCTGAATTGACCAACTTCCTTTGGGTTGTGTAACTATTTTTAGCTTAGGGCAGTTATTTATATATAATTCCCCAAGGAAACTATTTATTCTTAGCTCTATTCTCAGAATCCTGATTTTGAGAGAGAGAGAGAGAGAGAGAGAGAAGATACATGAAAGCAAAATTAAAGAGTGGAAACTTATATGAGGTTTCACATATTTAGATGAAGATGCTTTTTGTTTTTAAGATTGGCAACTTCACAAAAATGTTATATTGGTACGATACAGTGAAATTGATGATTCTCCTACATGGTTGGTGATAATATTGATTGATCTCTTTTTGAGGAACAACTAGAAAGTCTCTTGAATTCCACTTGGAACTACTAATCTCGTATCTTCAAACATAGCATCGGCAAAGAATACAAAATATTAAGAAGGGGAAAAAACTCAATTCTAGAAAATGAAATTTAATATAATCTCCACTTGGAAATAAAAAAAGAAACAATTTAAAATGGACACAAATAAAGGACTGGATAAGAAAGTAATATAATATCATTGGAGGGATTTACACGGTCATTAAAATATTTGCAAACAATACTGAACAATTTAATGACTTAGTAAAAAGCCAATATGAAATAATGGATGCTCTCAAAAACATTAGCTTAATACTGATTAAATGTTGATTATTCTGAAGTTTACATATCAACTTTTAACAACTATTTACCAAAGTTCAATTGATCTCAAACTTATAAAGAGCAGATTATTAGTCGTATTGTAGCTAATTCAGTTTGATGGGAGTGTGGAAAGCCATGTTTCTCAAATTGACTATTTTTAAAAGCATCATTAGTGCTTTCCTAGGGTTATTATGGTTGACTATTAACATGACATTAAAAAATTCCCAAGCTAAACTCATATTAGTCATGTTCCACTGAGTAAAATTTGAGGAACTCAAGTGATTAGTCACATGTTGCTTTAGACCAAAAAAAAAAAAAGGGGGGGGGGGTGGGGGAGAAAGAAAGGAAAAAAAGAGGAAGAAAGAAAAAGAAAAGTCTTAAAAGAGAAATTTTGGCTTTGCTTTTTGCTATTCTGTTTGCCACAGACTTTTGAAGGAGACCAGATTAAATTTTTCAGTTTTCCATGAAAGTTTACAAGCTCATCTTCTACTCACCTGATTCCTAGAGCATAAGCTCTATCATTAAGCCAAATATATAAGATTAGTGTGGTAGGCAGAATTTTGGTCCCTCTGGTCTTCATCCCCTTGTGCAATACCTGTGAATGTTTCCTTATGTGATCAAGGGGACTTTGCATATGGAATTAAAGTTGCTAACCACCTGGCTTTAAGAAGATGATCCTGGGCTATCAGTTGTGGCCGATGTAGTCGCATGTGCCTTTATAAGCAGACAAGGCAGAGAATAGAGGCAAAGAAGGACCGTTCTTAAAGACAAAAAAGGCCTGAGTCAAGGAACAGGCAGTGGCTTCCAGAAGTAGAGGACAAACCATAGTGACAGATAATCCCACAGCTGAATGAAACTGAATTGTGCTGCTTCCCTGAAAAAAACAGGAAATGGATTCTCACCCAGAGCCCCCAGGAGGGGCCATAGCCCTGCTGACCCCTAGATCTCTACCTTGTAAGACTAAGCAGAGGCCTTAGCCTAGCCCACCTGACTTCTGAAACAATGAGATACCCACGCCCACTGCAACCTACCACCTAAAAAAATTGTTAAATAATAAATCTGAATTTGTGGTACTTTGTTACAGCAGCAGAAAGAAGCTAATACACTAGTAGACCTTCCTATCTTCATTGGAGAGTACTAGTGTCTCAAGACAATACCTTCCAAAGGCCAAAAAGATAAAAAGCCTGTTTATGAAGGAGTTGGAAAGATACAAAGTCACATTTTCCTCTAGATTATTCAATCAAATTGGATTAAGCCTGACAACATTACTCTAGTTCTGTTTAGACTCACTTTCTTCTCTTAATTGGATTTTAACACTGCCCCTTTGCCTTTATAAATGTAGGTTGGAAAAGCCTGACATGTTATTACTATAACTGTATTCACTTTTAGATTTTTGAAAAATTCACCAGAGTAAGGCAGTGGGACAGAGGCTGGCCTCTCCTGGTGAATCAGGGCCTCATGGTATTGTCACTGAGAGGAGTATGTTCTGAACCTTCCTGGTTCATTCCTAAAGATCTCCATCAGATCATTAGTTTTACAATATTGGTGACCTGTTTGCTGTTATCTCTTTTGACTGATTTCAGTTCTGGCCCAACTCAAGCCTCTCTTTGGACCACAGTTGAACAATGAAACTATCTGGTACCACAAGCATCATTGGCCTTCAGGAACAAGATTTTCTCGCCAGTGCCCAGTGATTGAGGTGATAAAGAAAATTCCTCTAGGTGCAAAATTGTCTCCATAGCCAGACCACCTTCTTTGACTCACCTTTTTGGCTACCAGCTGCCTTAAATGATTACACCACCTTTGAATATTATTCTACAATGTGGTATTTTTTTCCTGCCACTTTTTTATACTTTTGAGTTATGTGCCTATTCAGCCTAAACTGTGCTGACTCCATGAAATGTTTATGTACTCCTCTGAGATTAAAAAAAAAAGAAGTGCGGTTCTGAGAAATACATCACTTTCTTCCTGGAAGCTGTGGATGTGAAGATGGCTCCTGTCTCCTTACAACTTGGGAATCAGAGAAGTGTTTGAGAACTGTTACAAGACAGTGAGACTCTGGAGGGAGAGGATAGTCAATATGAGGGCAAGTTCATAGGGAAGATCCATCCCAACAGATTATACCAAAATGCATTTCCAGGATGAATTTCTTATTTCTGCCATCTTTTGTAATAAATTATTTTTCTTTTTCTATGGAAAAAAGTCTGAAAAATTTATTCTGTGCCTCTCTATATTCTACTTAATCACATAAAACTATATGATAGGAGAAAATAGTATTTTCTTCTCTATATTGAGAAGTTTGATAACCAATTATGCTGCTTCTCTCTCTCTTCACTGATAGAAACCTGAGTGCTAATTCAGTATTCAAATCTAAGCATATGGTATTTATGGTCATAAATAAGACCAAACACATGTATCATCAGCACACTATTTTTCCCCTTTATTGACTTTCTAATTATATTCAAACATCCCATGTTCTGATTTTTATTTTAATTTTCTTCCCCTGAGCTCATTGTGTGACTTTATTTTTGTAAGATCTTTCAAATTCTTTGCAAATTAATGTGGGAATATATAAAGTATAAATATCAATCAATCAGTGTTTATTTCTGAAAATGTACCCATGTATATTTGATTTCTGAGATTGCTAAGAATGTATCAGTGTATATTTTCTGTATCAATGGATAAGAAGAACATCTAAGCTTTGGGGATTTTGTTTCTCTGCTCTGTCCATATTTTTTCCTCCTTGAACCTGCCAGTGAAGTGTATACAAAGTGCTTTTCTCGAGCAGGTTCTGTTTAATGTAGCTACTGATGTTTGAGATATGAGAACTCTCACAGGGAGAAATAAAAACATAACTAGTAATATAGCATATAGCATTTAGAAAGCTTTATCTTTTAGTATTTTGTTGTTACTCTGTTTTGTGTTGAATTGTGTGTCTCCCCACTGACATGGGAAAGAAAATATGTCCAAGTCCTAACACCCCAGTATCTGTGAACGTGACCTTATTTGGAAATAGGATCTTTGCAGATCCCATTTAAGTTAAGGATTTCAAGATGACATCATCCTGGATTTAGGATGAGTACTTATTGTTACCCTTGTAAGAAAAATAGCAGAATAACACACAGTGGGCATATGAACATGATGGTAAAGATTAGAGTTAAGCTGCCATTAGCCAAGGAATGCTTGGGACCACAGAAACGGGAAATGATGATTGTTGTTGTTCAGTCGCTCAGTCGTGTCTGACTCTTTGCGACTGCAGCATGCCAACTTTCCCTGTCCTTCACCATCTCCCAGAGCTTGCTCAAACTTGTGTCCATTGAATCAGAAATGTCATCCAACCATCTTGTCCTCTGTTGCCCCCTTCTCCTCCTGCCTTCCATCTTTCCCACATCAGAGTCTTTTCTAATGAGTCAGCTCTTTGCATCACGTGGCCAAAATATTGGAGTTTCAGCTTCAGCATCAGTCCTTCCAGTGAATATTCCAGCTTGATCTCCTTTAGGGTGGACTGGTTGGATCTCCTTGCAGTCCAAGGGATTCTCACGAGTGTTCTGCAACACTACAGTTCAAAAGCATCGGTGCTTTGACCTTCTTGTCCAACTCTCCATCCATACATGACTACTGGAAATGATGCTATTGTCTAATTTCCCTCAGATCTAGTTCTCGTTTGACATCCTTGGAGGGAGTGGGGAAGGGAGAGGCAAGGGGTAACCACAGCAGTGCAGGAAGAAGAAGGAGGACTAAGAGGAGGAAGAAGGAAAACAAATAGGAATATATTTTAAAAGGAGAAAGCAAAGATCACGGATATTTATTTTAAGCCATTGCTTAGTTACTGAATCAAGCTTTTTGACTCTGGCTACTGAGTCCAGGTGAAAGGAATTATCTCTATTTATAAAATTAACAGTTCTTAAGCACAGATGTTGAACAGATTGCATTTGCACTTTCCCATCTCAATACTGTTTCACTGGAATGAACAGAAAAGAACAGTCTCTTCAAATGAACAGGTGTACCTGTAATCTACCTGTCTAACCCATTTTAAGAGACTGGGTCGCAGATTTGTCTTTGGAGGAAAACTCTTATATCAAGTTTGCTGTGGCTTATGTCAGCTAAAGTGCTTTTAATTCTGCTGTTACTCTCAATAGAAACTTAATTATCACTTCTCTTCTTTTTCCTCAGAAGTATCTTAATTACTGAAATAACCCCAGGCCTGCAGGGCCTTGGTTAAGAAGAGATCCTGCCAACCCTCAAATTCCTAGGTCGAATTAAAGCACATTTTTATATACTGAAAAGTAACAGTTTATCCTGGGATTGACTCAGGGCAAATTAATTTCTATTAATGAATTTTTTCTTCTGAGGAAAAATTCCTTTGAAAGTTATGCTGCTGTGGATTTTTTTTTGCAGGGAATTGACCTGAGGAAAGAAACTTCCTAGAATGAGAAGGTTTTTTTTTTTTTTTTTTCAGTAGGGAAAATTTTAAATGTAGTTATTGATTCTGCTCCCAAATACTTAATAGAGCTCAGAGTTGCAGAAAACCAACTGTTGTAGAAGCTTAATAAAATCACAGTCAACTTTTGTATACTGGGGATTGTTAATACTAAATATTAGTATGAGAATCTATTCTAATTTCTTCCTCTATACTTTCAAACCTCCATATTTCCTCTCTATATACATAATATTTTAGGTACACCCCAAAGGCCTCTTTCCTCCAATAAGCAGTCTGCAGAGTATTTCCCAATGTGAAAAGGAAAACAGGACTGTGAATACAGCATGACATAGACTCAGATACATACTTTTGGAGGTAGACTGGGAAAAAAATTCCCTGTGGAAGTTCAAACAGGCAGCAGGCTGTCCTTCCTCTTGCTTTCTAAGAAAGCTCACAGACTGCCAGTAATAACTCTGAGAATCTCACTGTGAAGCCTGACTAGCTATATTTCTTCCACCATCCCAAATCATCTAGTCTTGAATAAATAATTTATTGACCTAAATTCTGGTCCATTTCATTAGTGTGCACCCAGATACTATGTTGATTTTGTTGTTGTTCAGTAGCTAAGTTGTATCTGACTGTGACCCCATGGATGGCAGCTCACCAGGCTTCCCTATACTTCACTATCTCCCAGTGTTTGCTCAAACTCATGTCTATTGAGTTGGTGATGCCATCCAACCATCTCATCCTCTGCCACCCCCTTCTCCTTTTGCTTTCAATCTTTCCCAGCATCAAAGTGAAAGTGAACTTCTCAGTCGTGTCCAACTCTTTGCGACCTCATGGACTATAGCCTTCCAGGCTCCTCCCTCCATGGGATTCTCCAGGCAAAAGTACTGGAGTGGGTTGCCATTTCCTCCTCCTGGATCCTCGACCCAGGGATCAAACCCGGGTCTCCCGCATTCCAGGCATCAAGATCTTTTCCAATAAGTTGGTTGTTTTCATTAGGTGGCCAAAGTATTGTAGCTTCAGCTTTAGCATCAGTCCTTCCAATGAATACTTAGAGTTGGAAGATCTCAACTGGTTTGATCTCCTTGCAGTCCAAGGGGCTCTCAAGAGTCTTCTCCAGCATCACACTTCAAAAGCATCAATTCTTTGGCCTTCAGCCTTCTTTATGGTCCAACTCTCAAGTCTGCATGTGATTACTGGAAAAATCATTGCTTTGACTATATGGACTTTTATCAGCAAAGTGATATCTCTGCCTTATAATATGATGCTAGTTTTGTCATAGCTTTTCTTCCAAGGAGCAAGTGTCTTTTATTTTCATGGCTGCAGTCACCATCTGCAGTGATTTTGGAGCCCAAGAAAATAAAATCTCTGTTTGCACTTTTTCTACATCTATTTGCCATGAAGCAATGGGACTGGATGTCATGATCTTAGTTTTTTGAATGCTGAGTTTTAAGCCAGCTTTTTCATTCTCCTCTTTCACCTTCATTAGGTGTCTCTTTACTCCTCTTCACTTTCTGTCATAAGGGTGGTATTATCTGCATATCTGAGGTTGTTAATATTTCTCCTGGCCATCTTGATTTCAGCTTGTGATTCATCTAGCCCAGCATTTCATGTGATGTACTCTGTGTAAAAGTTAAATAAGAAGGATGAAAATATACAGCCTTGACTTACTCCTTTCCCAATTTTGAACCAGTCTATTGTTCCATGTCTGGTTTAATGATTGCTTCTTGTCCTGCATACAGGTTTCTCGGGAGATAGGTAAAGTGGTCTGGTATTCCAATCGCTTTAAGAATTTTCCAGGCTTCGCTGTGATAGAGTCAATTCCTAGGCAGGTTTTCCTAGTGGTCTGGAGTTCTCCAGGAGGAGAAAAGAAGAAATGTTTTTTTCTTTCAGCCCAGAGCTGCTGATAGCACAAGGAAACTACTCATCTTGCTCAAGGATATGTTTTCCCTTAAACTCTGTAGCAATGATTATATAACAACAATGTATCCAGCTTGAGGACCTGTTTCTTCTTGAGAACTTTCTGACTAATCCTGTCATTTAAAAATGAATATAATGGGAGTGGGTCAGGTAAGATCTTTCTATTGTTAGTTCTAATCCCATTATTTTAAAAGGCAAATTGTGGGAGTGGTAAGACCTGGTAAGACCTTTACAACTTGAGACATTCTTTTGATTTACTATAGTAACCAATTGAAAAAGTTATGTATATGGCTTCCTTATAAGACTAGTGACACGGCTCTCTTTGTCCCCCTTCTGAAGTCCAAGTCAGAAGATTTCTCTGTCCCCTTTCGTACTTTAATAAAACTCTGCTAGACAAAAACTCTTGAGTGATCGAGCCTGGTCCCTAGTCCCGAAGCTAATTCTTCCTCTTCAGAGATCACGAATCTGACACTTTTTACTGTAAGCTGTCATCTGGGAGCTCAGACAGTAAAGAATCTGCTTGCAATGCAGGAGACCTGGGCTTGATCCCTGGGTTGGGAAGATCCCCTGGAAAAGGGAATGGTGACCCATTCCAGTATTCTTCCCTGGAGAATTCCAAAGACAGAGGAGCCACGCAGGTCCATGGGTTTGCAAAGAGTCAGACATGACTGAACAACTAACACTTTCACCGAGAATTTCCCACACTTTGCTGTGATCCACGCAGCCATGAAGTTAAAAGACGCTTACTCCTTGGAAGGAAAGTTATGACCAACCTAGATAGCATATTCAAAAGCAGAGAGATTATTTTGCCAACAAAGGTCTGTCTAGTCAAGGCTATGGTTTTTCCTGTGGTCATGTATGGATGTGAGAGTTGGAGTGTGAAGAAGGCTGAGCGCCGAAGAATTGATGCTTTTGAACTGTGGTGTTGGAGAAGACTCTTGAGAGTCCCTTGGACTGGAAGGAGATCCAATCAGTCCATTCTGAAGGAGTTCAGCCCTGGGATTTCTTTGGAAGGAATGATGCTAAAGCTGAAACTCCAGTACTTTGGCCACCTCATGCGAAGAGTTGACTCATTGGAAAAGACTCTGATGCTGGGAGGGATTGGGGGCAAGAGGAGAAGGGGACGACAGAGGATGAGATGGCTGGATGGCATCACTGACTCGATGGACATGAGTCTGAGTGAACTCTGGGAGTTGGTGATGGACAGGGAGGCCTGGCATGCTGCGATTCATGGGGTCGCAAAGAGTCGGACACGACTGAGTGACTGAACTGAACAAAACTGAAATGCAGTGATGGTACAGAGTTGTGGAGCAACTGAAAATGTTCTAGTCAATTTAAATGGGGCCTTGCCTTAATGATCAGGGGAGTGGACAAAGTGCAGGTAATGCCATTCTCCCATGCACCCCAAACTTAAAACAGCTATTCCAGCCAGTTTTTCTTTTCTCTTTTTAGGATATAAGTAGCTTAACTTTCTATTTGAAGCATACCACAAATGAGAAATAGAAAACTTTATCCCAAGGAATGTAGAAGAAAGTAGTGATGGTAAAAAAGAAAAATAGTATTTTTCCTGAAGATCTTGGCTACCCTATTAAGATGCTTATTGATCACATTGAGAGACTTCTAAGCATGAACAGATTCGAAAACAGCAATAACAAATGTGCAAGTCTCTCCATCTTTCAGTATTTGACATCTGTATAATAAGCCATTCATTGGTATTTGGCAATTATTTATGATTTTCAAGTGAAGTACTGTTGTTTATTTGGATCTTGATTTATAATTTGAAATAATCTTCCCAGAAGAATATTAAATATTGTGGTTGACACATGAGTTGAAGTTTAGTCATCATCTATTACTGAAATATACCAAAATGAAATATTAGGTGTTTTTCTGTCCGCCTGAAATATTTCTGACAGAGAATTTTAAATAGATCATTAATGTTCACAGTTCTATTATATGATGAAAGATTCAGTTGATGATTGAAGAGACTTTTCAGTTTTCAGAGTTACGTTGAGTTTTACAGATCATAGAATCACATAGTTGGAGGAATCGTAGTTACCGTTTAGACTTAGAACAGCTTAAAGTTCAAAGAGATTAAGTGACAGTTAATAACCTACAATGTGAAATTTATTTTAAGTAAGATTGCCCTTTAGTTGTGAAAATTAAACAAAAAAATTATATGTATCATAGAAATATGTAGAAAACATTTCCAGCCTTGTGAATAACAGTATCTAATACTTCAAAATGAGTTAGTACTCTAAATATTAAATAATCTGGAGAAGTATGTTCCATCAGAATTCTACAACATATTGCAACTAGATGGTTGAAATGCTTTAGAATTCCTAGAATAAGTTAATGCCATTTGAACAACTAATTTTATTTTCTCTCAACAGTGAAAGGTCAGTGAAATGTTCTAAGAAAACATAGATAGTGGGACTTTTGATAAATAGACTTTATCCAGTTTAACAAAGTTTCATACAAATTAAGCATGTTAATGTGTTCTGTTTGCTGATTGAAGCTGTGTAAATGGAAAAAGCCCAAACCATACAAATGGGAATCCATTTGCCTTCCAGTAATTTGTTTTCACTTCTTGGCCTCCAAATTAATAGTAACTAAAATATGTCTGGAAAGAAGGCCTGATTATTAACATTTCTCCCTTTTCAGACTGCGCAAACTAATAAATCATAATTAACATTGGGGACACTGAAACAGTATCCATCTATTACTATTTCTATAAAATACAATTGCAGCTACAAACTTATGCCCTCAGATACCTACTTACATACTTGTTTTAGAAAAACACATTTGTTTAAATGGTAAATACTTATAAAACAGGGGGATTGTAGGATTCCTAACCAATATAAACATACTCTGTTTTTATTCTCATTGCTTTGTTTTTTAAATATGGGAGACGGTCTTTCCCCAATGTAGCACATACTTCTCCTTTACTAGTCTGTAATGGCAGTTAATCAGAAAACACATTTTGTTATCATTTTGTCACTAACTTAAAGAATTGATGCATATTCTAAACTGAACCAGTTGCTATTTTCCCACTTAAGAAAAATAAGGCATATTTTATTAAGATACCTATTAGATAATAAGTTTCAATGCTAGTGAAGGGCTTTTTAACAGAGCTAGCCACATTTTACTCATTCCTGCAGGTAATGTAAGTGGAACTTAAGCATATTGATTCAAGTAAAGAGTTAAGAATTTAAATTAACTGAGACAGCTGTAGTATTAAAAACCTGATTGGAATGTCAAGTAAAGAATATGAAAAGGTGTGATTTTCAACCTGAAATCGCTATTAGAAAGGTCAATTCAGCATCTGTCTTTTTTATCTCTAGTTCAATATGATGTATTTAAAAGAAAACCTATGATTTCATAAAGGTCACTGGAGTCAGAAATGCCAAATCACATTAGTCTTACTCAACTGACATAAAAGTTACTTACTGCCTATCTGCTTTTTAAAAAAAAAAAAAATTCATTTTAAACTCTATTTTTTATCTTTTTACTTTAATTAAAAATTTTATTCAAGTAAAGTTGATTTACATACTGCCTATATGCATAATGTAGTGTTGCTTGATTTAGTTGTTAAATGATTGTTTTAAGAGGCCATGTTTCTTGAAACATGTTTGCTCTAGGAAATGAACTTTTAAAAAACAATTGCATTGTATTAACAAAGTTAAAGAGTTCTGTTCTGCCAGCTGAGGCTCTTTGTCTTACTTGAAAGGTTTTATCCATACATTTGACCATAACTAACAGGTTAAAACTTAGCAGAAACAAATGTATGCACAGACCACAGCATTTCTCAAATTTTTTAAGACATTCTTCTTTTTTTTTTAATTCATGAACTTAAACAGAAAGCTGAACATTTGTGCATATGGTCACACTGTAGTGAGGGTAATTGGAACCAGCTGTTACACTTTGTAGTTTCTGGAAGCCTGTGTATTGCCTTCTAGCTACATTGACTTTGTGCAGGCCTTAATAAAAGAAATTAAAGAATGTGCAAGCCTGAATGACTTCCACATCCTTCTTCAGAAGAGCTTTAATTCAGACCAGATGCAAGAGGCATGACTTTTCTGTTACTACTTGTTTATAACCCACATGCAGACGAAATAATGATTTTTTATTGTCATGATTTAATGATTTGCAAGCTTTAACCATTCTTCATTTAAACATATCTATTTATTGTAAGGCACCTTACTAGGTTATAGTCAAAGATTTATAAACACACACGCACATGCACATGTCAAGGATATCTAGCGTCTCTTATTTGTTTAAAATGTTTTCTGGTATAACATATAAACTAGCACATAGTCAGAGATTTTTGTTTGTGAGAGACATGATAGAGTTTTAATATTTTAAGTTATCTTCTTTCAATTTTTCAGGCTAACAGCAATAGTTATCGTGAGCAATATATATGATAGTTTGGATCTTCCTTTGTAGCTCAGTCTGTAAAGAATCTGCGTGCAATGCAGGAGACTCAGGTTCAATTCCTGGGTTGGGAAGATCCTCTGGAGAAGGAAATGGCAACCCACTCCAGTATTCTTGCCTGGAGAATCCCATGGACAGAGGAGCCTGACAGGCTATGTATGGTAATTGGGGTCGCAAGAGTTGGACACGACTTAGTGACTAAACCACCACCACCATATGATAGTTCAGGAGAGGATTCTGAGGGAGGAGGGAGGAGGGTTCAGGATGGGGAACACATGTGTACCTGTGGCGGATTAATTTCATATTTGGCAAAACCAATACAATATTGTAAAGTTTAAAAATAAAATTTAAAAAAATAAAAATAAAATCACTACCTAATAGAAAAGGGAAAAAAGAAAAAAAAAAAAAAGAAATCTCACTGACTATTATCTGAGTAGGTAAAATAATAATGGCTTCCTCAAAGATACCTATGTTCTAAAGATACCTATGTTCTCCCTTGCTTTATAAGGCAGAAGAGATTTTGTGGATATGATTAAGGATGCTGAGATTGAAGATTATCCTGGATTGTCCAGGAGTGTAATGTAATCACAAAGGCAGTAGAGAAACAGGAGTGTCACACTCAAAATAAGATATGAAGGTGGTACACAGATGACTTTGAAGATACATATGGTGTATGGTGACCCTGTGCCAAGGAATGCAGATAGTCTCTGTCAGTTGGAAAAAGCAAGGAAGTGGATTCTGCCATAGACCCTGACTTGGAACAAGGAACACAGACCTGCTGACACCTTGGTTTTAACACAATGGGACTGATTTTTGACTTCTGACTTTTCAGAACTTAAACAGTATATTTGTATTGTTTGAAGCCATTGAACTTGTTGTTGTTTGTTATTGCAACAATAAGGAAGTAATATATTAATACTAGTATAAATGGGACAAAAACAATTAAATACCTTAGTAAAAATAACATGGACAGCATTTACCCAAAAAATTGAGTGGCATGGTATTCTTATGGGCACAAAATCTTAGGTGGATGGAAACGCCTATATTGTATCAGCATCTCTGTGAAAGGAAAAAGAGGGAATCAACACTGTAGCATCAGATGCATCTGAAAATAGAACATCAACTTTGTGGAAAGCACACAGGGCTGAAACTAGCATGAGGTGGGGGTCAGAGGGCATCTAACAGCAGGTGAGTGTAAAAGACTGATGGTAAGAAGGAACACAGAGCCTGAAACACTTGGGTTCCTATGAACCTCAAAAACATATTTATCAGCATACCTTTCCAAGAAAGGAAGAATGCTGTAGATGAAATGAAAATTTAACAAGATGGAATATCAGAAATGGAGTAAAACAAAGGTTTTACCAAAGATTTGGAAGGGAGTAGAGCAATGCAGGTATAGAAAACAGGGTTTTATATGTTTTTATATCATACCCAGTAAAAAGGTAGGAGAGAGAAAGGAAAAACAAAAAAATTCTGTGAGGTTAGAATGCTTTCTCATTTCAAAAGTCTAGGAAAACAACTTTTCAATAAAAGTAGGAAACAGAAAAACACTGGGTTGAATCTCATACAAAATGACAATAAGAAAAAAGATGGTACAGTTGTTCTTGAAAAATGTGGGTATGAACTACCTGGGTCCAGCTATACATGAATATTTTTCAGTAATAAATACTGCAGAATGACTTGGTCTGTGGTTGATTGAATCTGCAGATGTGGAGAAACTGCAGATACTGCGGGACCAACTATGTAAGTGGATTAACCCCTGAGTTTTTCAAGGGTCAACTGTAATAATTCTCTGAAGACAAGGAAAGCATACATTATAGATGACCTCGAAAAACAGATCAAAAGATACTAAGAAAATGATAGTAAAAGCTCACCAATAGGACTCCTGAGTAGAAAAGAAAAACACAACAAGCCAGTTACTAAAACCATAATTCAGTAAACTTTCCAGAAATAAAAACTTTCATGAAATAAAATATTTTAATTTACATGTGGATGGAAGACACTGTGTAACAACATTAAGATATTCTGATTATTGGTCTTGCAAAAAAAGAAAATGATTCAGACATCAATTTACACAATTTTTCATCAGACTTTTTGGCAGCAATGCTTTATGCCAGAGGAAAATGAGAAACATTAAAACCAAAGATAAAGTGTGAACCAAGGGTTTTATATCCAGCAAAACTGGCTTCAAGTATAAAGGACACAGAAGAGTTATTAACATGAAGGGTGTGAATGGGGGTTTTATTCCTGAATATTTCCTCAGTGTTGGCTGGAAAATGCACTTAGATAACCAAAGATACCTGGTCTGATAACCAGAATGACAGGAGATACATCAACACAGGAACTGGTGCTGAGCTGTATAGTATGCAGTTAGTTATGTGCTCTGATGATAGTGATAATAAAGCTATTAAAATATAGGGAAGAATGGGAAGACTATACACACAAAGAATGTAATGTTTTCACAACCATATTTGTATGTTGTATTACTGTTATTCTTCTACTGCTTTGTGTAATATGAGGATTAAAGACATATTTATGTGTCCTTGAAAGTTGCTCAGTCATGTCCAACTCTTTGTGACCCCATGGACTATATAGTCCATGGAATTCTTCAAGCCAGAATACTGAAATGAGTAGCCTTTCCCTTCTACAGGGAATCTTCCCAACCCAGGTGTCAGACCCAGGTCTCCCACATTGCAGGCAAATTCTTTACCAGCTGAGTCACCAGGGAAGCCCTAAGTGTCCTTGAGAGCTGATATTTGTGCTATGCAAGGAAAGACATAATGGCGTTAGAAAGGGAAATAAAGCTTCCTAGTTGTGATTGTTTTAAATGTTTATTTTATATTGGAGCATAGTAATTAACAATGTTGTGTTAATTTCAGGTGTACAGCAAAGTGATTCAGATATACATATATAAATTTTTTTTCAGATTTTTTCCCATTTAGGTTATTACAAATATTGAACAGATTTCCCTGTGTGATGCAGTAGGTTCTTTTAGATTATCTATTTTAAATATGTTAGTGTGTACATGTCAATCTCTATCTAGTCAATCTATCCCTCCCCTGATCCTTCCCCCCGTAACTGTAATAAGTTCATCTGTTAGTCTGTGAATCTGTTTCGGTTTTGCAGATAAGTTTATCTGAATCATTTTTTTTTTAAATTCTTGCTATAAGTAATATCGTATGATATTTGTCTTTCTCTGACATACTTAGTGTGCACTCAATATACCAGCAAATTTTGAAAACTCAGCAGTGGCCACAGGACTGGAAAAGATCAGTTTTCATTCCAATCCCAAAGAAAGGCAATGCCAAAGAATGCTCAAACTACCGCATAATTGCACTCATCTCACACACTAGTAAAGTATGCTCAAAATTCTCCAAGCCAGTCTTCAGCAATATGTGAACCGTGAACTTCCAGATGTTCCAGCTGGTTTTAGAAAAGGCAGAGGAACCAGAGATCAAATTGCCAACATCCGCTGGATCATCGAAAAGCAAGAGAGTTCCAGAAAAACATCTATTTCTGCTTTATTGACTATGCCAAAGCCTTTGACTGTGTGGATCACAATAAACGGTGGAAAATTCTGAAAGAGATGGGAATAACAGACCACCTGACCTGCCTCTTGAGAAATCTGTATGCAGCTCAGGAAGCAACAGTTAGAACTAGACATGGAACAACAGGCTGGTTCCAAATAGGAAAAGGAGTACGTCAAGGCTGTATATTGTCACCCTGCTTATTTAACTTATATGCAGAGTACATCATGAGAAACACTGGGCTGGAAGAAACACAAGCTGGAATCAAGATTGCTGGGAGAAATATCAATAACCTCAGATATGCAGATGACACCACCCTTATGGCAGAAAGTGAAGAGGAACTAAAAAGCCTCTTGATGAAGTTGAAAGAAGAGAGTGAAAAAGTTGGCTTAAAACACAACATTCAGAAAACGAAGATCATGGTATCTGGTCCCATCACTTCATGAGAAATAGATGGGGAAACAGTGTCAGACTTTATTTTTCTGGGCTCCAAAATCACTGCAGATGGTGACTGTAGCCATGAAATTAAAAGACGCTTACTCCTTGGAAGAAAAGTTATGACCAACCTAGAGAGAATATTGAAAAGAAGAGACATTACTTTGCCAACAAAGGTTCGTCTAGTCAAGGCTATGGTTTTTCCTGTGGTCATGTATGGATGTGAGAGTTGGACTGTGAAGAAGGCTGAGCACTGAAGAATTGATGCTTTTGAACTGTGGTGTTGGAGAAGGCTCTTGAGAGTCCCTTGGACTGCAAGGAGATCCAACCAGTCCATTCTGAAGGAGATCAGCCCTGGGATTTCTTTGAAAGGAATGATGCTAAAGCTGAAACTCCAGTACTTTGGCCACCTCATGTGAAGAATTGACTCATTGGAAAAGACTCTGATGCTGGGAGAGATTGGGGACAGAAGGAAAAGGGGACAACAGAGGTTGAGATGGCTGGATGGAATCACTGACTCTATGGACGTGAGTCTGACTGAACTCCGGGAGTTGGTGATGGACAGGGAGGCCTGGCATGCTGCGATTCATGGGGTCACAAAGAGTTGGACATGACTGAGCTACTGAACTAAACTTTCACTTTCACCAAGAGGCTCTTCAATTCTTCTTTGCTTTCTACCATAAGGGTGGTGTCATCTGCATATCTGAGATTATTGATATTTCTCCTGGCAATCTTGATTCCAGCTTGTGCTTCATCTAACCCAGAGTTGCTCATGATATATTCTGCATATAAGTTAAATAAGCAGGGTGATAATATACAGCCTTGACGTACTCCTTTCCCTATTTGGAACCAGTCTGTTGTTCCATGTCCAGTTCTAACTGTTACTTCCTGACCTGCATCCAGATTTCTCAAGAGACAGGTCAGGTGTTCTGGTATTCCCATCTCTTTCAGAATTTTTCACAGTTTATTGTGATCCACACAGTGAAGGCTTTGGCATAGTCAATAAAGCAGAAATAGATGTTTTTTTAGAACTCTCTTGCTTTTTGATGATCCAGCAGATGTTGGCAATTTGAACTCTGGTTCCTCTGCCTTATCTAAAACCCGCTTGAACATCAGGAAGTTCACAGTTCATGTACTGCTAAAGCCTGGCTTGGAGAATTTTGAGCATTACTTTACTAGTGTGTGAGATGAGTGCAATTATGTGGTAGTTTGAGCATTCTTTGGCATTACATTTCTTAGGGATTGGCATGCAAACTGACCTTTTCCAGTCCTGTGGCCACTGCTGAGATTTCCAAATTTGTTGGCATATTGAGTGCAGCTCTTTCACAGAGTCATCTTTCAGGATTTGAAATAGCTCAAGTGGAATTCCATAACCTCCACTAGCTTTGTTTGTAGTGCTTCTTCATAAGGCCCACTTGACTTTGCATTCCAGGATGTCTGGCTTAGGTTGGTGATCACACCACTGTGATTATCTGGGTTGTGATCCTTTTTGTAAACATCTGAATGCAGAGTTCCAAAGAATAGCAAGAAGAGATAAGAAAGCCTTCTTCAGCAATCAATGCAAAGAATTAGAGGAAAACCACAGAATGGGAAAGACTAGAGATCTCTTCAAGAAAATCAGAGATACCAAAGGAACATTTCATGCAAAGATGGGGCTTGATAAAGGACAGAAATGGTATGGACCTGACAGAAGCAGAAGATATTAAGAAGAGATGGCAAGAATACACAGAAGAACTGTACAAAAAAGATCTTAACGACCTAGATAATCTTGATGGTGTGATCTCTGACCTAGAGCCAGACATCCTGGAATGTGAAGTCAAGTGGGCCTTAGAAAGCATCACTAAGAACAAAGCTAGTGGAGGTGATGGAATTCCAGTTGAGCTATTCCAAATCCTGAAAGATGATGCTGTGAAAGTGCTTCACTCGATATGCCAGCAAATTTGGAAAACTCAGCAGTGGCCACAGGACTGGAAAAGGTCAGTTTTTATTCCAATCCCAAGGAAAGATAGTGCCAAAGAATGCTCAAACTACCGCACAATTGCACTCATCTCACACACTAGTAAAGTAATGCTCAAAATTCTCCAAGCCAGGCTTCAGCAATATGTGAACCATGAACTACCTGATGTTTAAGCTGGTTTTAGAAAAGGCAGAGGAACCAGAGATCTAATTGCCAACATCTGCTGAATCATGGAAAAAGCAAGAGAGTTCCAGAAAAACATCTGTTTCTGCTTTATTGACTATGCCAAAGCCTTTGACTGTGTGGATCACAATCAACTGTGGAAAATTCTGAAAGAGATGGGAATACCAGACCACCTGATCTGCCTCTTGAGAAATTTGTATGCAGGTCAGGAAGCAACAGTTAGAACTGGACATGGAACAACAGACTGGTTCCAAATAGGGAAAGGAGTACGTCAAGGCTGTATATTGTCACCCTGCTTATTTAATAATATGCAGAGCACATCATGAGAAACGCGGACTGGAAGAAGCACGAGCTGGAATCAAGATTGCCGGGAGAAATATCAATAACCTCAGATATGCAGATGACACCACCCTTATGGCAGAAAGTGAAGAGGAACTCAAAAGCCTTTTGATGAAAGTGAAAGTAGAGAGTGAAAAAGTTGGCTTAAAGCTCAACATTCAGAAAACAAAGATCATGGCATCTGGTCCCATCACTTCATGGGAAATAGATGGGGAAACAGTGGAAACAGTGTCAGACTTTATTTTTCTGGGCTCCAAAATCACTGCAGATGGTGACTGCAGCCATGAAATTAAAAGACACTTACTCCTTGGAAGGAAAGTTATGACCAACCTAGATAGCATATTCAAAAGCAGAGACATTACTTTGCCAACAAAGGTCCGTCTAGTCAAGGCTATGGTTTTTCTTGTGGTCATGTATGGATGTGAGAGTTGGACTGTGAAGAAGGCTGAACACCGAAGAATTGATGCTTTTGAACTGTGGTGTTGGAGAAGACTGTTGAGAGTCCCTTGGACTGCAAAGAGATCCAACCAGTCCATTCTGAAGGAGGTCAGCCCTGGGATTTCTTTGGAAGGAATGATGCTAAAGCTGAAACTCCAGTACTTTGGCCACATCATGCGAAGAGTTGACTCATTGGAAAAGACTCTGATGCTGGGAGGGATTGGGGGCAAGAGGAGAAGGGGACGACAGAGGATGAGATGGCTGGATGGCATCACTGACTTGATGGATGTGAGTGTGAGTGAACTCCGAGAGTTGGTGATGGACAGGGAGTGCTGGCATGCTGGGATTCATGGGGTCGGAAAGAGTCGGACACGACTGAGCAACTGATCTGATCTGATCTGTATATTTTGCCACCTTGTCTTAATATCTTCTGCTTCTGTTGCTAAGTCTCTGCTAAGTTGCTTCAGTCGTGTCCAACTCTGTGTGACCCCATAGACGGAAGTCCACCAGGCTCCCCTGTCCCTGGGATTCTCCAGGCAAGAACACTGGATTGAGTTGCCATTTCCTTTTCCAAGGCATGAAAGTGGAAAGTGAAAGTGAAGTCACTCAGTAGTTTCTGACTCTTAGCGACCCCATGGACTGCAACCTACCAGGCTCTTCCATCCATGGGATTTTTAAGGCAAGAGTACTGGAGTGGGGTGCCATCGCCTTCTCCGTCTGCTTCTGTTAGGTCCATACTATTTCTGTCCTTTTTGAGCCCATCTTGCATGAAATGTTCCCTTGGTATTTGTAATTTTCTTGAGGCTATCTCTAGACTTTCCCATTCTATTTTTCTTCCCTCTCTTTCCTTGCATTGATCACCAAGGAGGGCTTTCTTATCTATCCTTGCTATTCTTTGGAACTCTGCATTCAAATGGGTATATCTTTCCTTTTTTTCCTTTGCCTTTAGTTCCTCTTCTATTCAGAGCTATTTGTAAGGCCTCCTCAGACAATCATTTTGCATTTTTTGCATTTCTTTTCCTTGGGGATGATCTTGATCCCTGCCTCCTGTACAAAGTCACTAACCTCCGTCCATAGTTCTTCAGGCGCTCTATCAGGTCTAATCCCTTGAATCTATTTGTCACTTGCACTGTATATTTTAAGGGATTTGATTTAGGTCATACTTAAATGGTCTAGTGGTTTTCCCTACTTTCTTCAATTTAAGTCTGAATTTGGCAATATGGAGTTCATGGTCTGTGCCACAGTCAGCTCCCTGTCTTATTTATGCTGACTGTATGGAAATTCTCCATTTTTGACTGCAAAGAATATAATCAATCTGATTTTGGTGTTGACCATCTGGTGATGTCCACATGTAGATTCTTTTTCTTGTGTTGTCGAAGAGGGTGTTTGCTATGACCAGTGCATTCTCTTGGCAAAACTCTTTTACCCTTTGCCCTGCTTCATTCTTTAATCCAAGGCCAAGTTTGCCTGTTAGTCCAGGTATTTCTTGATTCCCTACTTTTGCATCCCATCCCCTATAATGAAAATGACATCTTTTTCAGGTGTTAGTTCTAGAAGGTCTTGTAGGTCTTCATAGAACCATTCAGCTTCAGCTTCTTCAGCATTACTGGTTGGGGCATAGACCTGGATTACTGTGATATTGAATGGTTTGCCCTGGAAATGAATAGACATCATTGTGTCATTTTTTGAGATTGCCTCCAAGTACATATTTTGGACTCTTTCATTGACTGTGATGGCTATTCCTTTTCTTTGAAGGGATTCTTGCCCACAGTAGTAGATATAATGGTCATCTGAGTTAAATTCACCCATTCCAGTACATTTAGTTCACTGATTCCTAAAATGTCGACATTCATCTTGCCATCTCCTTTTTGACCACTTCCAATTTGACTTGATTCATGGATCTGACATTCCAGGTTCCTATGCAATATTGCTCTTTACATCACTGGACTTTACTTCCATCATAGTCACATCCACAATTGGGTATTGCTTTTGCTTTGGCTCCATCTCTTCATTCTTTCCGGAGTTATTTCTCCACTGATCTCTAGTAACATATCGGGCACCTGCCAACCTTGGGAGTTCATCTTTCAGTGAACTATGTTACATTTCAGTATTGTGTTACATTTTATATTAATATAATTATAACTTTTTGTTAAAGAATTGGGAAACATTTTTATTTATGTATAAACATTTATCTATAAATTTCTATTTATACATAGAAAGTTAAAAATATTACAATATAATTAAAAATTTCTTACACTCTAAGTAAAGCATGTTGTATTTCATAAACATGTCACTGTCCAAGACTTTAATTACTTTGTAAAATCAGTACTTTGCAGTGAGACCATTTGATTTACAGATAAGATAAGTTATAGGAAACGTCAGAATGACTAGGAATTCATTCGAAGGCTGGGAGCTGGCAGAAGGAAGGGAGTTTGAGGCAGCATATGCAGCAAGGGCAAGGGCACAGAGCCATATATGCTCTGAAATAGGTATTTATTTGAAGGGTGAAAAAAGAGTATGTTTTAGCAAGGAGATGTAGCACGTAAGAGCAAAGTTATACTGTACAGAGCCTTGTAGTTCAGGACAGATATTACTGTTTTTAAATTGGAGAATGGCATAATCAGAATTGTAGTAAGTTGACTCTAGATACTGCACCTAGGCAAATAGTTCTTAATTGGCTGCAAGAATAATAGATCCATAGGTAGACCTTTGAAGTTCTGAAAACTTATGAAATTGTATGAGAAACTTGGAATTGTACATTGTGTGTCTTTTCTGGGAGTTCTATAGTTTTTACCAAAATATTCCCTAAAGAATCATGCAGTTAGAAGTCATGGATGCCACTTAGGAAATTTATTAGGTTCTTAGGGCAGTTGTAAGAAAGTATGGCAAACTGAGTGGCTTAAAAGGAGAGAAACCTCTTCTCTTCCATTTCCAAGCTAGAAGTCTGAAATCAAGTTTTCAGTAGAACCATGCTACCTCTGAAGGTTCTAAGGAAAAATACTCTTTGCCCCCTGCTAGCTTCTGTTGTCCCCAGGCATTTCCTTGTCTCATACAGCATCACTCTGCCTCTGTCTTCATATGAACTTCTCCGTGAGTACTTGTGTTCTCTTCTCTTACTGTAAGAACACTAGTCATTGAATTTAAAGGCTACCTTAAATCCAGGATAATTTCATCCTGAGAGTCTTGCTGTTAATAATTGCATCTGCATACTCTATTTCCAAATAAAGTCACATTCTATGGTTCCAAGTGGACTTGACTTTTGAAAGTCACTATTTCACTACATGAAACTGATTATTTTAGTCCAGGAGTGCTGTGATGGGATAGAAGTGGAATAATAAAACAGGGGGTGTTTAGAGTATAAAATTTTGTGTATGAAGTAAAGAAGGAATTCAAACAGTGGAATTGCTTACATGTAAAAATCTTTGAAACTGAAGCAGCTCTGAATGCTGAGCCATTTCTTTGAAGAATATAGGAGAAAATCCATACTGCAGAGAGATCAAAATGCAATGGAAAGAGAGGAAGCCAGAATAGAGAGTGTTGATACACTTACCAGAATCATAAATGGAAAGGAAGCAGAGAGAGACAGAGGATCCTACAGTATCAAGTGAGGCGCTTGTTTTTGTTTTTGTTTTGTTTTGGTTTGAAGTAAAAGAAATATATTTCTGTGCTAATGGAAAAGAATCAATGAAAAGGAAAGTGAAGACAAAATAGAGGGACATTTGATGGGCAAGTAATAAGAGAAAAGATAGGAACAGAATCTTTCATGCATAGGGGAGTTCTGGCCACAGGTAAAACTGATAAGCAGTGTGTGGATGCTAAGTCACTTCAGTTGTGTCTGACTCTCTGCAACCCTATAGACTTGTAGCCCACCAGGCCCTTCTGTCCATGGGATTCTCCAGGCAAAACTATGGGAGTGGGTTGCCATGCTCTCTTTTAGAGGATTTTCCCAACCCAGGGATCAAACCTGCATCTCTTATGTCTCCTGCACTGGCAGGCGGGTTCTCTACCACTAGCACCACCACCTGATGAGCAGAGAAGGTGCTAAGTTCCTTGTATGCAAAGAAGTTGAGAGAGGCAGAAAATGGAAAGAGGTCACCCTTAGTGTCTTCTCTGAGAAGTAGGAGGTGTTTCCTGTTGAGGTGAGGTTACAGATGGCTTGAAGACTATGGTGACCCTTTAGAAGAGCCACTGCTTAGCACAGAACACCAGCGGAAACTGGAGGCTTGTTGGCTTTTTCATTACACTTAACGATTACGTAATGCTTGAGAATCTCCCGAGGACTGAGATTTCTTACTGCAGTTCTCAAGTGGCGTGGAAAGACTGAGGGTATTTACCTTTAAGTTTGGTAAATGACGTTGCCTTCAGTGCTTGTCTACAAATAGGAAAGAAAAGTCAATCGTGCAGTCCATTATTTTCTAAAAGGCTGTTGGAAATTTATTCAAGATATTGACTTCCACAGAACCTACATACAGATTGTATTTATGTCCTGCTGACACCAAGCAATTTATGAAGCTAAATAGAAACATCAGTCTTGGAAACAGGGTCATAATATTTCCCTGTAGCTATCACCTAAGTAAAGTGAAACGTACTAAAGATCTCATTATAAAGAAACTTACCGTCCACCAAACCCTGGAAATGAACTCCGAAAACTAGCCAACGACTTTGAGATTCAAACAGTTTCTTAGAGTAGCATTCGGTCCTAAATTTAATCTGTAACAAAAGAAGAAAATGGAGTGGAATTCATCATATCACTTTGCAGAGTAAAGCACTCGATCAGAGAACTGGTTGGTGATTAAGAGAATGGGCACTGGAGCCAGAAGCCTGGGTTTGACTTTGTGCCTTATTACTTCTGTGACCTTATATATGTTAGTTAACCTTTCAGTGCCTCAGCTATGCCATATGCAAAATGCCATATGTAAGATGAGAATAGAAGCAACATCATGCCTGGTTGTATAAATTGAATTAATAGTTATAAAGACACAGGTAAAGCCTAGAAAATAAAAACCTTAAAACATTCCAGGTGCTTTACATATAAGTCAGATTTCATAGGATAAAATCAATTTACACACATGCACATGTATATATACACTCTCACACACTCACACACACGCTATTATTTTTCTTTTTGTTGGGTAATTGAGGATGAACAGTACCTTCTGAAAGCCACCAGGATGCAATTTAACCCTATTGCAAAATAGGATTAATCAGATTAACAAAGTATTTTTTGGTCAAGGTATAGATGAGTCTCTGAACATTAATGAGAAATGCATTCTTATGTTTTCTCGTTCCCAAAGGTATTTAAATATTAACTGATTCTTATACAGATACAGGATGGTAGATTATGTTCTCTGATTGTGCTTTTCAAATTCTTTATATTCTTTCTAAATAGGTTATATATATCATTTCATTTATTATATATAATAATTTCAAGTGGGAGGTGTGTAAATATTGATGGGCTTCCCTTGTGGCTCAGATGGTAAAGAATCTGCCTGCCATGCAGGAGACCCAGGTTTGATCCCTGGGTTGGGAAGATCCACTGGAGAAGGGAATGGCTATATTATAAAATATAAACCTCTTGAATCACTTATGAAGTTGCAAATGTTACATTCAACTCTGTGGAGATTCCATTCTTTGTGTAAAAATGAATTTGTGTGCTCCTACTCTGAAACATAGAATTTCACATATGTTTCCTTATGTGTATTGAAAATCTGTGTATGATCTGAACAAATCTCCAGCATTTTCATTGGCTTTATGAACTTTTTCCTTGTTTACAAAATGGACATTTTTCTACTAGCAACTGGTCTGCATGATTTGCCCACTGTATGTTCAGCAGTGTGCAGTAGCCTACCATTAGCAAGGTACAGATCCATAAACACACTGAGATCAGGGATTTCAGGGCGGTAAATTTATGAGTAGGTAACTAGGGTATGTTTGTCTTCTGGGCATTTATGGCTCCTTTTGTAGTTGATCTTAGTTTTTTGACTCTTTGGACTGAACAGTGACCTCAGGAAGTTCAGGAATATGTATACTTTGAAAATATATCAACAGCACAACAGTTAACATTACTGCCTAATTCTTAAGACATATAGTTTTACCACTTGTACTGAAGCCCCCATGTGATTTAATAGTATACATTATCTCATAGTGCTCTGTAATGGTTTGGCTATTACTATATCATACTTATGAGACTCTAAATTCTCCAGAGTTCCTTACAAGAGATACTCATGTGGTACCCCAGCATAGACTGCTGACTCACTCTTTTGTCTGTCTCGACATTTTCTGCATGTGCTTTAGAGTTGAACTCAAATTCCAAATCACCTATGACAATCTGTGTTGATTTCTCCCTCTCCTGAATTTCCAGAGCAATGCTCTATTCCCAGAAGTTTGCAGGGATTTCCCCCCCAAATATTCATATATAGACATGTGCTTTTATTTGGAAATGCTATGTATTTGTGATTTGTTTCCCCTGCTCAATTGTAAGCATTTTGGCATACTTTGGAATCTCTTGGATGGGCCACGGCACTTCCTTCAGTAATTTGCATAAAGCATGAAACAACAAACACTTGGAAAATCAAAATTTATGCAACTTATGTGCATGAAATGCAGCACTTTTGTCTCATATTTCTTTCCTGTTTTCTATATTACCTAGAATAGCTGAAAGGCCATAGTACTTTTTCCCAAAAATGTGTATGCGATGGCTGTTACCCAACTGATAGCCCCATAGAAAATCTGTCTTGAGGTTCAGATGGCTTTGAGGAAATGTGACAGAACATAGAAAAAGCAAATTATTAATTTCAAACCATGGTAAAATTACCTTTAGTGATAAATAGATGATGTGGATTTATAAGGAAAGGTGTGCATTTATAGAAAAGACAGCTGTTATACAAAACAATAAACATGGATTTTAAGTCTTATTAGAGTTTTATTCCTGGCCCTATTTCTTAATAGCTATGTGATTTTGAACACATTTTTGTTTTTTTTTTTAAACTTTTCAGAAATTCATTTTTTATGTAAGAAACTCATTTTTTATTTTTATGTAATGAAACTTATACCAAAAGGTTTGGACTTAATGTGACAACAGTGACAGAAGTGCTTTTAGCTATATGAAGTTAGAATTTTTAGAATTATTTTGATATGAAAATATGTCACTCCAACAGAATTCATATTTCAGTTCTTAAAAAATTTAAACACTATCTTACCTAAGTAATATAGTACCGTATACAAATATTCTTCACCAAAAAAAGAGAAAATAAGAAGAAAACGAAAAACACCTTGTATTTCTAGAGTATTTTCTTTGTGACAAGTTGTAACTCAACTGGAATTTATTGAGTACCTCTTGAATACAAAACACATTCTTATCTGTAAAGAACAAAAAGGCCTCATGGAATGAAATATCATGAGTCATCCTTTTATGCTATTATGCATGCATTTTTATTAAAAATGTTTAAATCAACACTTGAAACTGAAGACATTGTAAAACTTTTATTGTACTCTTTCTCCATCTTCCACAACTCAAAGGCAAGTTTAGTAAATTCTTCAGGAAGTCAGACACTAAGCTACTGTTCATTATTCATTCATTCATTCATTCAAGTATTTAGTGAGTATTTGTTTTTGGTCCAGCATGGTAAATAGTGTATATTCTAGGTAGGTAGGTGTAAACTGTACATTCACGTACTCTCCATTTCTAGAGTTTATGGCCGAGTCAGGAAACAAAACATTTGCAGGGAAACAAATTTAACATGTATATAAATGAAATCTGTGATAAATGAAAAAAGGAATAAAGGGGAGTATAGGTTTTGAGATTAACAATATAGGACCTACTTTAAAAGAAAAGGAAGGAAACTCTTCTGCAGTGAAGTGACTCTCAGTTGAATCCTGAAGGATCAGAAGTCAGTGTTGTGAAGAGCAGAGGAGGGATGTTAACCAAGCCCCTGAGGAAAGAAGTGTGGTGCACTTCCTGACTTCTAAGCCTAGAAGCTTCTGTGGCTGGAGCAGGAAGAGAGACAGGTGGAACAAGAGAGGACAGTTGGATAGACAGGATTGGGATCAAGCAAGATCTTGGGAGCCATGGTAAGAAGTGTGGATTTTATGTCAGGTGCAAAAGCAGTGATCTTACCCTGTTACAAAGGGTAACAGATTGATACCTTTAAAAATGGATTTTCTTTAAGTTGGAAGAGAGTAAAAGGGGAAACATCGAGATCATCCGAAGCCTCTTGCAGAAGCCTGTGTCACCTCAGTGATAGGTGATAGTGGTTTGGACTGGTGTGGTAGCAGAGAGAGCATCTGTCTGTAGTACATTTGACTTTAAAGGCAGAACTGGCAGTGGAGGAAATTGAACTGGGGGTTCATTTAAAATTCTTGACTCACTTTGGTGAGAGGAGGGAACAGAGATTTTTATTAACTTTACTGCTACCCATACAAATATATTCATAGAAATCATATCTCTGGTCTGCCTGGCCCTAAAATACTTTATCTTGGAACATTCTATTACTTCCAGGAAGTTATGGTCTACAGATTGTCAGACGTTATTTTTTACACATATATTTAGCACTTTCTATGTACCAGATACAGTGATGGATGTTTTCTGTATATATTTTCATCTGATTTCCTAACAATACTAACTCCATTTTTGAGCTAAGGAAAAAGGAGAAAATAAGAAACTTGTCCAAGGTCATACCACTGATTGCATTTAGTGACTAAATCTAAACTCGCCTCTACCTGACTCAAACTTCATGCTTCCTGTCCTAATTTACCAGCTATGTCTTTCCTTTTTCCTTCCTTCCTCTCTATCTCTCTTCATTCCTTTCTTTCAAGAAGGTATAAGTTTATTCATATATTAGGGTTTTTTTTGCATTGATTTATATTATTTGATTCAGAACATTTACTTTCTGGGTTCTACAAACAAGTTCTTCATTTCTCCTTACTATTCTGACACTCTAAATAAAACACAGAGGGGAGGTATTAACAGGTGATTTATCCTGAAATAACTCTAAATCACTGTTTTCATCCTAAAACTTCCAGGCTCCCCAGAGGCAAGCCTAGCTCTGCCCCAGCATGCTGATAGAAATTTGGATGAATTTACCACTTGTCACTTGAATTTACCAGTGAGACATATTCTGAACTTGGCTTCTTATCAAACATTCCTATGTTTTCCTACAAATATTTCATGTACTTAAATGAAAATAGACCCCGGATGGACCTAGGTACTCTTACTTCTTTAATACAGTCTACCTTCAGAACTTATTACTATGAAAACAAATGGATAAAGTTAAGCAGTACAAAGCCATATGAATCCCTTTGAGTAGAATGGGGAATCGCCTAAAACAGTAGTTGTAGAAAAAGCAAATATAAAGGAAAGGAATATCCTGGACTGACCTAGATCAGTTTTTCAACCTCAGTACTACTAACATTTGGGGCTGGATAATTCTTTATCATGGGGGCTGTCCAGTGCACTGAACATGTGTACCAGCATCTACAGCATCAACTCACTTGATTCCAGGGGCAACACACCCTTCCTCCCCCCAGTTATGATGACTAATAATTTCTCCAGATATTGTCAGATTTCCTGTAGGCTCAAAATCACCTCTGTTTGAGAACTATTGATCTAGAGCACAGGATGCTACTCAAGGGGGTGGGGGGGGAGCTGTTTTAGAAAGTTCCCACAATATTTTTACAGAGTTCCCACATATTTTTAAATTGCTAAGTACTAGCTGGGTTATAGAAATGCATAAAAGATGCACTCAGTGCTGGGGAAGTTGACTTAGTACTTACCTAATGGTATAATAATAAACATTTGTGTTGTTCAGAGGAAAAAGAAATGAGTAACTTTGACCGGAGTTTGGGCTACTGTGAAGATGACACAGCCCGGTTGTTGCTCCAGGTGAATGGGGTGAGGCAGTGGTGTCTACAAAGAGGATGAACCTCCAGATAGAAAAGAAATACCCTAGGCAAAAACACCAACTGCAAATGTGCTTGGTTTTGTTTGGAGAAGTGAACATTATTTATTCACTGTACAAGGTAGAAAAGAAGTTTGCTGACATGCTATCAACTCAGTAGAAAAAAAGCCTCCTTATGAGAATTCCTGGTGGTCCAGTGGTTAGGACTCAGCACTTTCATTGCAGGGAGCATAGGTTCCACCTTTGGTCAGGGAACTAAGATCCTACAAGCCTAGTGGTATGGTTGGAACAAAATAGCCTTCTTATGCCTAGAAGTTTATGTCATATTCCAGAGACAAACAGAAGTCATTAAATGGTTGCAGCAGAAATTTTGTGATATGCTTCTAGAAATGGAGAGTTGTGTAAATAGGTAAGAAAGTTGTAACATTTGCAGGTCTGTATTAGGTGTCAGCAAACTACAACTGGAGAAGGCAGTGGCACCCCACTCCAGTACTCTTGCCTGGAAAATCCCATGGACGGAGGAGCCTGGTAGGCTGCAGTCCATGGGGTCGCTAAGAGTCAGACATGACTGAGCGACTTCGATTTCCCTTTTCACTTTCATGCATTGGAGAAGGAAATGGCAACCCACTCCAGTGTTCTTGCCTGGAGAATCCCAGGGACGGGGGAGCCTGGTGGGCTGCTGTCCATGGGGTCACACAGAGTCGGACACGACTGAAGTGACTTAGCAGCAGCAGCAGCAAACTACAACCTGTGGGCAAAATCCAGTTTATTCACTACCTCATTGTGTAAATAACGTTTTAGTGGACACAGCCTCACTCACTCATGCTGCAAGGGCAGAGTTGAGTAGTAGAAACTGGATGCTCTGAGTGCCTAAAATATTTTATATCTTGTCCTTTTACCAAAAAAACTTTGCTGCTACTTTTACCCAAACTCCTTGTTGGCTCCATGAATTGTGTCCACTCAACATTTGTATAGTGAAGCCTTGGCCTTTGATGTGACTCTGTTTGGAGATAAGGCTTTTAAAGAGGTAATCACAGTAAATGAGTTTCTGAGAGTGGGACCGTGATCTTATATAACTGTTGTTTTTATAAGAGGAAGAGGCTCTCCTCTGCATGTTGCACAGAGGAGAGTCCATTTTGAGGACATAGCAAGAAAGTAGCCACATACAATCTAAAGAGAGAGGCCTCATCAGAAATCAGAAATCTCCAGAGCTGTAAGAAAATAGGTTTCTGTTGTTTAAGACACCCTATTTGTGGTTTTTATTAGTAGACTAACACACTGACCCTTAGCATAGGTCATATATTTAAGAACATCATGCATGTATGATGTATGTGACAGGATTTTTATAGAGCTTTAAAATGACAAAGATGAGAAAATCATTTCTCCCTTACTGAAGCTTATATAGTCTAGTAGAAAGAGATTGATGACAATGTGACAAAATTCCCTACATGTGTAACTTTTAAACAGTTTTATTGGATAGATTCACCTGGCTCGTCCTTTTAGTTACCCTCCAAGAGTAAGAAAAGCAAATATACTTTGTTACCCACTGGGAGAGAGTGACCATTTTTTTCTTCTTTTGTTTTAAAAAAAAGGGTAAACAGAATGTTTGTACACATAGTTTAGTGTCTCATTTTAATGGTTTATCAAAGGACATTGTCAAAAAACAAGATGATTTGAAGGAATAAGAGAAATGCCTTGAAGGTGCAAGAAAAATGCATATGTCACACCAGAAAGAGATCACCCTGGCTGGGGGAGGGCTGGAATAAGTACATCTTGTTCTTAGAACCTTAGCATTCAGGGCCCTCTTTTCTAGCAGTAACTCAAGGTCATAGCAGAACTTCATGAAGGATGGCTTCCTAGTAGGTCTAAGAGAGCAAAAACGGGTTCTTAAATGGTGAAACAAATATTGCATAATGTGATATTTTGTGGCCTCTTAAATGATCATAACAGACTATAAAGAGGTGGACAGTATAGCTATATAGAGGCAATTATTAAGGAGAAAAGAGTTTTCCCAGCTAGGAAAAGTCTAGGAAAATGGTCTAGGAAAGTGGACCGATTCTCAGAATCCCACTGAGGATCCTACCTCCTCTGTGACACTCCTGTCCCAAGCTTAGATAGAAGCAGCAGAGGAGCCACACCCAAGGACCATATGGGCATCAAAAACTATATTTCAGCAGTAAACTAAAATGATGGGTGACTGAGGGGCCTCACCACACTTTGGTACTATATTACAGTCCTTCAGAAATGTGGTAACAATCTTGGGACAGAAGAGCTCTAAGAATAGTTGAAGTTGAGTTCTTCACCAAAGTGGGGCTCAAGTTGAGAATCTGAGAATCTGCTATGGCTTTCTTGTACTGAGTTGGCAGATGCTATTTAGACCTGTTGCTATGAAAACAATAATAAGGAATAAACGGTTAATAAGGATAAGTCTGGAGGAGTGGGTTCTGAAAAAGCAAATTGATACTAAACTCTAAGACAGGAAGCAGAGGAAGGGGTAAGGTATTTTTAGAAAAAGGTCAATAGGTAAGATTCCAATTAAGGGATGATGGCAGTCGAGTGGAAAACAATGGTTGTAGAAACTGGACATTTTCTACAGAGTAGAGATTTAAGAGATATTTAGAAGGTACAGTTGATGGGATTGGGCTACTCATTGAATCTCAAAGAGAGGGAGTGCATGAAGGAGGTATTTCCTTTTTGGAAAAGTAGGAAGAGAAGCTGAGGTCCTGGGAGAAAAACAATGCTGGTTTCCTTAGGACAAACCCAAAGTTCAAATACTTTGTAATAACTTTTGGTAAAGATTGCTTGTCTTAGAGCAAAGTTTGTAAATTGACAGCCGTTAGGCTAAATGCCTTCAGAGAGGTCTGCTCATAGAATTGTATTGTTACTGTTCAGTTGCTAAGTCATGTTGAACTCTTTGAGACCCCATGGATTGCAGCACACCAGATTTCCCTGTCCTTCACTGCTGCTGCTAAGTCGCTTCAGTCGTGTCCAACTCTGTGCGACCCCAGAGACAGCAGCCCACCAGGCTTTCCGGTCCCTCTCCAGGCAAGAACACTGGAGTGGGTTGCCATTTCCTTCTCCAATGCATGAAAGTGAAAAGTGAAAGTGAAGTCCCTCAGTCGTTCCCGACTCTTAGCGACCCCATGGACTGCAGCCTACCAGGCTCCTCTGTCCTTGGATTTTCCAGGCAAGAATACTGGAGTGGGGTGCCATTGCCTTCTCCATCTCCTGGAATTTGCTCAAACTCATGTCCATGGGGTCGGTAGTGCGATCCAACCATCTTATTCTCTGTCGCCCCCTTTTCCTCCTGTGCTCAATCTGTCCCAGTATCAGTATTGGCAACATATATAAGAAATCAATCTTTAAAATAGAAAACAATAATTTGTCAACATCTAAAAATCATACAATATATTCATAATAAACCAGATTTGTGAGACCTTGGGTCTTTATTCTCACCTAACCACAAAAAACTCAGCTGGAGCTGTGGCATGGAAGTTTCCTTTAGAATGGGAACATTGTCCAGTTTACCTTACCCTTTCCCACTCCCCTGAGGTCTTCCCCTCTGCTTCATTCATTGCCTGACTGGCTCCACAGGACTTCAGCAAGTACCAGAACTACAGGAATGAAACTATCAAAGGCATCATAGGATGAAATAAGCCTCCAACCCAGAGAATCAAGGGTGTGCAGTATGAAAACAGAAGTTTAACTGAAGCCCTGCATTTATTTGCATGTCATTCATGTTAGCAATGTTTCAAGAAAAGGAGAAGACTAGCTAGAATAGATTTACAAGAAAATTAAACATGAAACCAGAAAATATGCACTCAGAAGAGATGCAATAAAATATTATAATTGAAAGAAAAAGTCAAGTAGGCTTTCTAGTTCTGGTAGAGTTTCCAATTCTTTATAAATTCTGAGTGAATAGGCTCTCTAAATCCAGCCCCAGAATTTAAACTTTAAGATAGTTATTTGTTATAATTATCAGTGATGCCTATCTCCCCAAGAAAATGCACAGTCTCCAAATTATCACATAATGTTTACCCCTTCAAAATTTTTACATCTTTGCACACCTATCTTCACCACATCCATACTTATTTATTTAAAAGCTGTTCTCTTAGGCTGATTTCTCCTCCAGTGCTAAGAAAGAAAAGTGCTAAAGAACAAGCCCATTTTATCACAGAAAGTTCACTGTGGTGACATTCTTCTCCAGTTTCTGAAAATACTGAACCATTTTGCACCCAGCTTGACCCAACAGCTGTAGCTCTTCTGGTCTCCCTCCCTAATTTGTTTGCATTTGGCTTATATTCCTAGCTCTTCGGAGTGCTGATAATTATAGTTGTCTGGGAGGCTTGGAGGCTGTAAAAAATCTGGACCTTCTCACATTTCAGCACAGGCAGACAGGGTTCAGGCTCCAATTTGGAACTGCAGAGACTTAAGTGGGGCATGTGATCCCAGAGACATCAACAGCAGTCAGCCAGCTTGAAGACTCTTCTCCAAAGCCTCTCGCCATATGTTTGGCTACAAATTGTGGACCAAACAGGCCAAAGTGTTACACAGGATTCAAATGGACCACTGTTAACATATGTGGTTGGCATGGGGCAACTGAAGTGTTGATAGTTAGAACCTCATAATTCCAGTTACAATATCAATATCACTGGAGTATTTTCCTCCTCTTAGAAATACCTTTACAATCTACTTCTTAAAAAAAATTTCATAAAATGATTGTAGAGCACTTTGAATGGAAAGAAAAGCAAAAATAATAAAATTTTATATTGAAGTTTCTTTTTAGGAGATATGGGCAAGAAATGATGTCAGATATGTTAAAATGATAGTGATCATATCAGTTTGCAAAATGTTTAAAGTTATAGAAAAGATTATCCAGATATATAAGAACATTCTAATATTTCATAGCTAATAATGAATTTAGTACTGGGGATGAGTACAGATGTAGCTCTTCCTAGAGATTCTAAATTGAAAACCTAAAATGGAGTTGAGTTCATGTTAAAACGTTAAATTTAGGCTGGAAATACAGTTTCAAGGATTTGGAAATGTGCTGTAAAACATTTAAATTTGGTTTCTTTTATGTCACACTGACCTAGTCAACATGGAGCCAAAGATGCCAAAAGTCGGAAGTGACTTCGTTATCAGTATTAATGTTATTTTTGTTTAGTTTTTGGAGAAGCAGTAGTCATGTTGGTGACAAACTCACTCATCTTAAAAGGTTGTTGTTTAAAGATAAATGTTTTGTAAAATCAGACAGGGATTTGAGACTTACAGTTTTTTCCCCAATGAATTTTCTTTTTACCTGTTTGGATTTGAGATTGAATGACTAAACAATTAGGAGAAGATTATATTTTCCCTATTTTCAGCCCCTCTTGTGAATAAAATTTCTACCTTATTATACTTCAGAGATGTCAACTGCTTCAAAGAGCTATTACATTCATGTTTAAAAAAGCTTTTTGTTTTCCAAAGACTGCAAAAATAACCCAACTAAGAGTTGTTAATTATCATTAAACAGTGAACATTTTTAGTGTTTCTCAAAGTCAAGTTATGGTTCCCAGGAAGAAGGGGAATTGGAGTTACATCAAGCATGAAACATGTGTTTTAAAAAGTGACTTGCCTCAGAACTAGAACTTCATATGGGAGCTTAAAAGATATTTTATTTAGTTTTAGCACTTAATAAGATAGAGTTCACAGTTTTGAAATGTGGCTGCCTTGGAAAATCACATTTGGAGAATGTGTATGAATCTGTAAAAACAAACACACCCTATAGAGAGCTTTTCAGCATGACTGGAACTGACAGAAATCCAGATGTTCTCCTTTTATATTCTTGGATGACCACCAAAGAGCAAAAAATAGTACCGATCAGTGCTGACCCATATCACTTGAAGAGGAAGTATTAACCCTTAAGACAGCAGGAATTATTCAACATTCTTCACCAGAAAGCTGGAGATGCTCTCAACTTGACACCTCTCTGCACATATGAGTCCCAGTTAAACTTGCTGTTATAAAATATGCACTTGACTATATACCACCTACCATCTGTACACACTCCAATCAGCCCAGTTGCCCATTTTATTGAAACTTCAGTTTTTAAAACAAACACTGAACAGATCAGAGCTCTGGCTCTTCTAAATCAACAAAAAACAGAACATAAGATAAGCCTGCTTGAAAAGCCAAATGCTTGCCTGTCAAGAGTGTGACAATTTGCCAATATGAAAGTTTGAACCCAAATTCTAATCTTTCCTTCAACACCTTCTACTTCTGTGGGTACCCCAAAGGATACAATCTGACAAAAGTACCAAACTATGGACATATAATTTCCTTTCTCCTCTTATTTATTAAAAAAAATTGAATTAAGTGCAGGTCTAACTTGAAAAAGTAAAAGATACCGCTAAGAATTAAATACTGCTATTAAACAAGAAAGGTGTCTCTTAGTCCTGGAGAGTTTGTGTGTGTACATAATTTTCTGGGGTCTATTAAGGCAGATGCAGATCAACTATGGAGTGTGTTAATGGGTTTGAAAGAGAAATCTGTGATTGAGAAAATATGAAGTGTGGAAAGAAAATAAATAGTCTGAAAACTATGGGAAATCTGCTCCCTTTGCCTTTACAAAGAAAAGAAATGTCTGTGGGAAGATAAAGGGCAAAAAAACTGAAAACTTTTCCCAAAGCAGAAATAAAGCAGCTGGGAATTAAAAGGTTCAATAAAGGTTAAATCAGTGAGAAAGCAAATCTTTGAGAATTAAAAATACCAACTACCAAAAAAATTCAAAATCAGAAGAAAAGTAAATCTTCATTGTGCTCCATTGTCCATATGCTATGTTCTTCTTTATACTATGTATTAAAAATACAAAAATATTTGTGAAATAAAATTTCATAATAAAAATTTAGATTTACTCACTTTACAGCAGAAATTAACACAATATTGTAAATCAACTATACTTCAGTCAAAAAACTTAGATTTAGCTTTATTAATTTTATCCAGATATTCTGAAAGCTAGGTCAATATCTATTTTAAAAATATATGATCAGGTTTTGTGATGAAACTCATAGTTCACTCTACTGTGTATATATGTATATATTTTTCAGATCACATATCTAAAGAAATAAAAGGGAATTAGATAAATACTATATTAGTAATATGCTAAATAAATAAATGTATTAGAAAATAAATACTGCTACTAATCTATTTAAGCTATTTTATGTAGATGTTTAACAAGAAATACCATTGTCTTAGTAAGTTTACTATTTTTTTAGTTTCTCTTCAAAATCATTCTACTTCTGCATTATGTAGAAAATAGCTCTGGCTAAAGTCATGTGATTTTCTTTTTTAAACTTTTTAACAGTAAACTAAGATGAGAATTCTAGGAAAATGAGTGCCATTTTTTAATACACTGAAAAGGTAATGTTATTTCTAGATACATCATGTATATAGTTTAATACAAAAGAATGAATCAAACAATGCAATTCATCAAAATCCATAAAGAGAATTTTTAATACGTGGCAGTCCCTTTCAAGTTAATGATTTGTCTGACTCTCAGGATGATGGCTTCCAATTGCATCAGTTCTTTGCAGGTTGATAGACAGGCATTTAAGTGAATCTCTAAAACTTGATTCTGTCACCTAATGACAAAAACAACCTGATGGAATGCAATTATTTCAATCAATCAATCAACAAGGATTTTGAGCACACACCATTTTCTCATCATTATGCTAGATGTAAGGAAAGTGTGTTAAAAGATAAATAAAGGGAGTGTAAGACATTGATCCAAACTGAAAAAGTATGCAAATTGGCTTGAAGAAGTAAAAACAATACACATGAAATAATTAGCAAAGTTCGTGGTGTATTCTTAAGAGATGATTCATGTTGAAGAGCCAAAATTGCTACAGAATGTTAAGGATGGTAAAATGGTAAATAAGTGTCAGAGTGATGAGAGTAATTTCAATGGACAGACTTTGGAAGGGAGTAAAATTTAGATAAGGAAAAGGGGAGGAAACTGTTTTCCACTTAATGAATAAACATGCATAGCATAGCATGAGTGCATAGCATTCACCAAACATGGAGGACATTGGGGAATAAGTACAAATTTTGGCTGAGCACGTGAAATGAGCCACTTGGTCAATGCAAGTGGATGGATCTGTCAGAGAACAAAGCTAGGTACATATTGATAACCCAGAGATGTACATGGAGAGCCTTGAAAATCAGGCAGAATTTGAGCTTGATGTGATAAGAGACTAGGAGTCAGTAGTAATTTTATTGTAGAGGAAAACATGATGAAAGAGTAAACCTAATATAGAATGCAGAATGAAGAGGAGAGAAAAAATGATTGAAAAGGCCAAAGCATTCTTAATGAAGATAGGATATATTGTAAATTAATATCATTCAAAAGTAAAGCTGGTTTTCAGTAGTCAACCATGCAAACTAACCTTGCAAATTAACTAAATTTAGTATCAGAGACCATTAAGTGGTCATTTGAGTACTGGATGGTGGTGGTGTTACCAACGTTCAGAGAGTGGTGATAGAAAGGTTAATTCAAAGGAACATTAATACAGGAGAAAATGAGCAATATAGGCCTACACCCTTATTCAGACTCCAATTAATTTTAATGCTACCTTTAGGCAGGCCTTTCTCTCTCTCTCTCTCTCTCTGTTTAGTTTTTATTTTGCTTTGTTTTGCTGAAAATTATCAGTAGAAGAGTAGTTGCAATTCGCTCCAACTGCCCAATAAGTTCTTTCTGGTGTAGCGGGAAGTTATGCTGTTCTGTGAGATAATATGTATGATATATTATATGATGTATTTTCTCATAGAACAGTGAAATTTCCCCCACACCAGACATAATTTATTGGGGCTTCCCTGGTGGCTCAGGTGGTAAAGAATCTGCCTGCAATGCAGGAAACCTGGGTTCAATTCCTGGGGTCGAGAAGTTACCCTGAAGAAGGAAATGGCCACCCAGTCCAGTATTCTTGCCTGGAGAATTCCACGGACAAAGGAGCCTAGTGGGCTACAGTCCATGGGGTCATAAAGAGTTGGACACAACTGAGTGACTAACACTAAGCTGTTGTGTGAAAATACATCAAAGCTCTTTTCATGATGATATAATGTGCAATTATTTCAACCAATTTCACTGTCTTTATGGGGTCCCATGTTAAGTAGGTATAATATTACTTTGAAAAGCTAGTTGGTAGAACTTTCGAGTTCACAGCATTTTTTAGTTTCTGTACTTTCATTCCTTTATATATTCCTGTCCAATTAAGGCACTAAGAAATGGCCACTGAGAAGAAATTCTGTATATGCTCCTTCTATTGACATCAAATGGCCACATGAAAGTAAATGTGTATAACTGGTTGTTTTTCTATAGTAACCACATTTATGACCACTTTGGGAACCAGTTATACTGCAGCATAGGTTCCTAAAACCTTCAGAAGGCTGCAGTGAAAGGAATCTGAGGAAAGTCCATTAATAGCATTGCATAACTTGCTATATAACCTTAATGAGAAAAGAATTATCAATTTCACTCCATTTTCCATAATAGATGAAATGATGTATTAGACATCCAAATGATAAGTTCATGAATATGTATAAAATTTTATTAGTATAAAATAACAGTAATTATTTTATTGATATATGTCTGAGTGAACTCCGGGAGTTGGTGATGGACAGGGAGGCCTGGCATGCTGCGATTCATGGGGTCACAAAGAGTCGGACACAACTGAGCAAATGAACTGAACTGAACTGACTGATTATGATTGTTTGGTATAGGATTATTTCTTCAGATATAGCTGAATATCATGGTAAAATCGGTATCTAAATGTATTAAGACAAACTGTATTATTAGTATGTGTTAAAATGGTGTAAGAGGAAGAATGAGAGTAAGGGAGTAAAGACACCTTTCTCATCCTCACTGTTTCACCAAATATATGTAACTTAGGAAGTTACTTCACTTTCAAGGATCAAGTAATTTTCATCTGTCAGTTGATGTCATTTGGGCTAGGTCAACATGTCAAAATAATGTTACAGCAAATAATATAATTCTACTGGATATACATATTTATTAAGGAACAAAGGTAAATTGCATTAGCTTTGTAAGCAGCTTAAAGAAAATTAAGGAGGTTTCTTTACTGCAGAAATTCCCAGGGATTTTGATATACTCAGATGTCACATAAACAACTGAGTATTTGTTTGTTGTGAATTTCCAAACAAGATGATTAAAGAGTTGAGTATAAAATCAACATGATTTTCCAAATGTATTCTGTGTTGTAAAATGTTATGCTGACAGTTTAAGTAATACCAGACTAGACCTTACTCTTGCATTTTACACAGTACTGAAAATCTTTTAACACTATCTTTTGTTCGATAACAGTGGCTTTTCTAGTGCTCTGTGTTTCTCAATATGGTCTGTCTAGATCCCAGGTCCCCTGGATTATCTTTTTCTGAGGATTTGTCCTAACAGGTCAGACTGAGAATCAAATGGACTAATTAAAGCTTAATGTATTTAAATAAGAAAAATAAAATAATAATAAAAAAATCTGGCCCATAACTCAAAACTCAGGATTTTTAAATCAGAGTGTTATGTGGTTTATTATAATAATACCATGTTTTAATTGAAATATAGTTGAATTGCAATATTGTGTTAATTACTGCTGTACAGCAAAATGACATATATGCATATATATACCTGATTTTTCACAGTCTTTTCCACTATGGTTTACTACAGGATATTCAATATAGTTCCCTGTGCTATACAGCAGGACCTTGTTATCTATCTATCTTGTATACACCAGTTTGCCTCTGCTAACCCCAAGCTCCTAATCGTCCCTCTTCCATTCCCCTTCCCTTTGGCCACCACCAGTCTATTCTCTCTGTTCGTGATTTTGTTTATGTTTCATCTATAGGTTCATTTATATTCCACATATAAGGGTTTTCATATGGAATAATACCACATTATTACTGCTACTGCTACTGCTAAGTCACTTCAGTCGTGTCCGACTCTGTGCAACCCCATAGACGGCAGCCCACCAGGCTCCCCTGTCCCTGGGATTCTCCAGGCAAGAACACTGGAGTGGGTTGCCATTTCCTTCTCCAATGCATGAAAGTGAAAAGTGGAAGTGAAGTCACTCAGTCGTGTCTGACTCTTAGCGACCCCATGGACTGAAGCCTTCCGGGCTCCTCCGTCCATGGGATTTTCCAGGCAAGAGTACTGGAGAGGGGTGCCATTGTCTTCTCCGACCACATTATTAATCACGTCTCAAAGCATTTTGAGAATAAAGTGTTCCCTATGCTGCTCTAATTTTAGTAATCTTTTGATTATTATTTCTCTTCTCTATTTGAACAAGTTTGTTTTTTCAAGTAAGTTTATTTTACTTTTAGTAATGCCATATGAATAAGACTGGCTTTATTGTTTAGTGTTGGTGAGCACCTAGGTCTGCAACTTCCAGTGACTCTCTTACAGATACCCTCCTTCCCACCAGAACAGGCTGGATCTCCTGCTGACACAGTCTTACACCACCCTCCATTGGTCATCACAGCACTTAGGGCAATTTGTAGATACATACACACACAAGTGTGTATTGGTGATCATTGGTTAATTTAGATTATTTGATTAACATTTCCCCTGCTCTCATCCAAGATTATAAACTGTATGAGGACAAAGCCTAGTCTTCTTTGCTCTCTATTATTTTTTGCTAAGTCTAGAATCCTGCCTTACCTATAGTAATTCCTAAACAAATGTTGAATTTCAAAAGCACTTAGTTTATAGCCTTCTACACATAGATATTTGCTCTTATATAACTGTTCTTCTTTAGCAAAAAGAGATAAGATACCCATTTCCTTAATTTAAAACTTTTGATCCTTATGGAAATAAAATTTTTCCTGTCAGTGGTAATGCTTTAAATAATTATCAACCAATCATGTTTACCTTAGCTGAGAATGAAGTATCTGAGAATAGTATGAAGTGAGAGAGAGACTGCGGATGGTAGATAAGTGGAGAAATGATAAATAATAAATACTTTTCCTTAAAATTACTTTGCTATCAAATAATTGTGTCTGAATCTAGGCTTGGATTCTTAGTATTCTAATAATTCTCTATTTTAAGAGAAAGCTCAAATATAGTCTTTTGTTATTTAAGAAAAGCCGATGTAATCTCTATTTTACAATGACTGTATTTTCTAAGAAGAGCTAAGGCACTTCTTAAAGCTATATAGCAAGTAAATAGAGAAAAGGGAAGTAAACCAGAATCTCAGAATACATCTGGACAACTCATGAGGATTCTGCCCATAATCATTATAAAACACACAGCCAAAAGATACATGAGGAAAATGTATCCCCATCTACAGAGTACATATTTTGTAGTTTGTGTTACTTTTAAAAAATGAAACAAAAAACAGATAATTTTTATGTGCAAAACCCTACCTTATAGCAGAATAAATGTTGAACTATTAAATATGTATTACAGATTTGAAATTATAGGCACCACAGTGACCATAACCCAGTTCACATAAATGTGAAAGAGTTTATGATATTTTATAAATGCAATGAATGCCATTTGCCATAAAATAATGTTGCTTACTAGTGGGTTTTGGGGTTATTTTAATTTGAAAGTTTAAGTTTATACCACCATAGTCTGAATTGGTTTGTTTTTAACAATATATTCATGTTTTTTGTATGATCATAATTATTTGCATTCAACTTTATTTGGTGTAAAGGACAAAACAAGCAAGTGGGGAGGCCATACATTTCTACTAATTTTTTTTTAGTTGAAATTAGTACCTTTGTTGCTCTCTAGTATACTATCAAACCAAAAATCCAAGTTTAATTTTATATAGTGCATCTATAATGTGCAAGGCATGTGCTAGCTAGTGTAGGGAATGAAAAAAATGAATAAACCACAAATGTTGCTACTTTAGGAACTAATGCCCTCAGTTCAGTTCAGTCACTCAGTCGTGTCTGACTCTTTGCGACCCCATGAATTGCAGCACACCAGGCCTCCCTGTCCATCACCAACTCCCAGAGTTCACTCAGACTCACGTCCATCGAGTCAGTGATGCCATCCAGCCATCTCATCCTCTGTCATCCCCTTCTCCTCCTGCCCCCAATCCCTCCCAGCATCAGAGCCTTTTCCAATGAGTCACCTCTTCGCATGAAGTGGCCAAAGTATTGGAGATTCAGCTTCAGCATCAGTCCTTTGGCCACACCAAAGAACACCCAGGACTGATCTCCTTCAGAATGGACTGGTTGGATCTCCTTGCAGTCCAAGGGACTCTCAAGAGTCCTTTCCAACACCACAGTTCAAAAGCATCAATTCTTCGGCGCTCAGCCTTCTTCACACTCCAACTCTCACATCCATACATGACTACTGGAAAAACCATAGCCTTGACTAGACGGACCTTTGTTGGCAAAATAAAGTCTCTGCTTTTGAATATGCTATCTAGGTTGGTCATAACTTTCCTTCCAAGGAGTAAGCGTCTTTTAATTTCATGGCTGCAGTCACCATCTGTAGTGATTTTGGAGCCCAGAAAAATAAAGTCTGACACTGTTTCCACTGTTTCCCCATCTATTTCCCATGAAGTAATGGGACCGGATGCCATGATCTTCGTTTTCTGAATGTTGAGCTTTAAGCCAACTTTTTCATTCTCCACTTTCACTTTCATCACGAGGCCTTCTAGTTCCTCTTCTCTTTCTCCCATAAGGGTGGTATTATCAGCATATCTGAGGTTATTGATATTTCTTCCAGCAATCTTGATTCCAGCTTGTGCTTCTTCCAGCCCAGTGTTTCTCATGATGTACTCTGCATATAAGTTAAATAAGCAGGGTGACAATATACAGCCTTGACGTACTCCTTTTCCATGTCCAGTTCTAATCTAATGTCCTAGGAATTAATAATCAAGTAGCTAAATATGATGGTTAGTAGTAGTAGTCATTCAGTCGTGTCTGACTCTTTGTGACCCTGTAGATTGTAGCCCTCTAGGTTGCTCTGTCCATGGGATTCTCCAGGCAAGAATACTAGAGTGGGTAGCCATTCCCTTCTTCATGGGATATTCCTGACCCAGGGATTGAACCTGGGTCTCCTGCATTGCAGGCAGATTCCTCACCATCTGAGCCTCCAGGGAAGCCCAATATGATGTTACATGCATGAAAAATGGAAGTTTTGGAGAAGAGAACCAAGAGAAATACAAAAGAAGGAGGTACCATATATACTTGATTGCTCAGGAGAGACTAGACTTGAGAGTGAGTTGATCTGGGTTTATGGAAATGAGTAAAATGTCAACATGAACCTTATCTATAGATAGATTGTATTTTAGCATATCACATTTACATTCATAATTAGGACATTATTTCAAAATGATTTTTCTATTCAATCAATCAAAGTCTTTTGGTTCTAAATTCATTCTAAATTCAGGTAGGATTCTCACCATCATGATGATAGTAAAAATTTTAAAGGAGCAACTTCTTAACATTTGTAATTTGGGTTGGAATCATGAAGAACTGTGAATAACTTTATACTCCGAATGTATATTCTTTGCCACCAGTATACATACATACAGTCACAAAAACACACACAGTACTAGGCTACACTCTCTCTTACAGATAGAGACAGGCTGTTGTCAGTTCGTCTCTCCACTTTCCATCTATGAGGCTCCCTTTGTATGGCAAAGTGCTAACTGTAGCGATATAAAGGGTAAAAGAGATAGGAACCTTCAAGAGAAATAATTCTAACTGCTCTTTTATTTAAGTACAAGCAGTTTCCAGTGACATCACAGTACATCCACTCCAGTGGAATTGAGAGGGAAGATCTCTTAGTTGAGATAGAAAAAATGCTTAAATATTAACCAGATAACACGTGTAAGGAGTGTTTAAATCTGGAAACCGTTTTCAAAAGTAATAAAATACTTAAGTTTGAGACACTGGCTTTAGTTATATATGGTAAGTGTATACATTACCAGCTGAAAGAGACATGATATGAAACTAGAAAGAGAAAATTTAGACATGAATCATTAAAGATCTTATCATTTATTTTAAGGATTCCAAATATTGGATAGAAAACTTCTAACTGCTAAAACAGAGCTACTTATTATATAAAATAAAATTGAAAAAAATATAAGGAGTTATTTATAAATCCATAATACTTGGGAGATCTTAATATCCTTTCAGAAATTGATATATCAAGCAGAGTATAATATGAATACAGAAGTTTTGAACATAGCATGAAATTGATCTATTGGTCATATGTATACCACTGTATCTTCTCAAATTGTTTTCAGGCATACATGGAAATTGAAACATGATAAAATTCAAAAATAAAACACTGACACTGAACAGATAGGACTTTGAAGAATAGATAGGAAGTTTTAAAAAATGAGATCAAAGTGGGGTACATAGACAGTTCAACTGTTAATGTATTGTTTTAGTTCTTTACTTTTTTACAAAAAAGATACAAAATGTTGAGGGTTAACAAAGCTTGGCAGTAAATGCATGGGCTTTACTTTTTTTTAGTTTCCTATAAGCATGAAATATTTAATAATTAGAAAAAGGTTAGATATAAAAGGTAAACTTGTAAAAAGACAAGGATGAAGGAACCAGGGAGGAAGGTAGACTTCTAGAGCATAGTTATTGAAACTAAGGGAAGGAAAGAACTATTCCAAAGAGGAATTGATCGGTAATATACTTCACAGGTGGCCCTAATGGTAAAGAACTCGCCTGCTAATTTAGGAGATGTAAGAGATGCAGTAAGATACTCAGGAGACACAAGAGATGCAGGTTCAGTTCCTGTTTGGGAAGATCCCCTATAGGAGAGTATGGCAACCCACTTCAGTATTTTTTCCTGGACAATCCTATGGACAGAAGGGCCTGGAGGGCTACAGTCTGTAAGATCATGAAGAGTTAGACATGATTGAAGTCACTTAGCACACATGTACGTAATTATATAAAATGCTTGTGAGGTACCAAATAAGATAATTATACACATACACACAAGCATAGACACAAATACTGTAGATGAAGATGGTCTTGTTGAGAGATGTTTAAAATATCAATGAGGAAAAGGCCATTTTTCAATGCATTGCATTGCAGAATGAATGGGCAGTGAAGAAATGAAGAAAGAACATGTGTACAGCTCAGTAAATAAATCTGACAATAAAGGAAAGAGATTGGAGTTTAGGAAGGTTGATTTTCAGTTTTTCTTTTTTCTTAATGACTGGAAATCTTTGAAGTTATTTCAATGCTGATAAAATGAAACCAACAAAAGAAGAGGTCTACTAACATTGTCAGATGAGATAAAAGATAGTGAAGTCATTAAGAAGGATAAGTTTAATGAGATCTAGAGTATCATTACAGGGATTAACCTGGGGCTAGAGAAATGCTTCTTTGATTCTACCTGAAAGATAGAGGAAACATGCTTCCATGTGCAAGTTGGGTGACAGAAAATTAGTGAAGATCTCTGGATTAAATATCCTTTGTGATTTGAGAGGCAACTTCTTAAAGTAACAATGGCAGAGTGATGACTATTTTAAATAAGCTTTGGCAAATAAGAGAGACTGAAAAATAATCTGCTGGCAGCTCTGAAGATTCAGTTAAATGTAAATATTATGAATTGAGAGTCACAGACTGTACTGTTAGAGCTTTTCTCCAGCAGTTCAGGAACCTGGATATTGCCATAGGAAAGTGAATGTTTAGAAGAATCTTTAGTGTAAGCATTTGTGAGGCATGTACAGCAAGAACAGAAGGTAAATGGCAAGGTACAGAAGGACAAGAAATTTAATTGTAATGATACAGAATAGATTGAAATAATGAATCATGTCTTCCCCTGAAGTCTTTTCTCACCCACATCTAACATACTGTGCCTTTATCAATTTTGTGAAATTAATGAACTATATACAGATGGTCCCTAATTGTCAATAAATAGAAAATGTTTTCATTTATAATATATGTCAAGCAGAATATTTCTTTTGCACTTTTCTGAACAATTGTACATCTTTAAATATTTATTTAAAAAGCTGCATCATTACCATAATTTTTGTTGAAAGCTAATAGCACATTTCTAATTTTATTCAAAAAGGTTTTTATTTTAAAGGTATCAAGTCACTAAGAAACTGTCAAGGTAGATAATTTGTGCTGGTTTTGATTTTATAAAGTGTCACTGTTTCCTCTATTGGTATTTTTCGGTCTTGTTGTAGTTCAGTTGCTGAGTCGTGTCCGACTCTTTGTGACCCCATGGACTGCAGCATGCCCGTTTTCCCTGTTCTTAATCATCTTCTGGAGCTTGCTCAAACTCATGTCCATTGAGTCAGTGATGCTATCCAACCATCTTGTCCCTGTTGTCCCCTTCTTCTGCCCTCAATCTTTCCCAGCACCAGGGTCTTTTCCAGTGAGTCAGATCTTTGCGTCAGGTGGCCAAAGTATTGGAGCTTCAACTTCAGCATCAGTCCTTCCAGTGAATATTCAGGATTGATTTCCTTTAGGATGGACTGGTTTGATCTCCTTGTAGTCCAAGGGACTCTTAAGAGGTTTTTCCAAAACCTCAGTTCAAAAATATCAGTTCTTTGGTGTTCAACCTTCTTTATAGTCCAACTCACATCTATACATGACTACTGGATAAGCCTTAGCTTTGACTACACGCGGATCTTTGTTGGCAAAGTAATGTTCTGCTTTTTAATATGCTGTCTAGGTTTGTCATAGCTTTTCTTCCAGTATAACTGTTTCCTCTATTGGTATTTTTTGGTTTAAAGCCGACTTTACGTGTATGATTATACTCTTATTCTTTTGGTTGGTCTTTGTATGGTAAAACTATTATTATATTTTACTTTCACATTCTACATTCTTATACTTATGCCTCCTGTAGTTGTATTTCTTTTTGGATGTTAGTGTTTTTTCCTGATCCAGTCTTGTGTCTTCTATTTGCAGCATTTTGCACAGTTACATTAACATAATAAATATGTGTGTCAGTTGCTTAGTCGTGTCTGACTTTTTGCAACCCCTTGGAATGTAGTCTGTGAGGCCTCTCTGTCCATGGGATTCTCCAGGCAAGAATACTGGAGTGGGTTGCCATTTCCTTCTCTAGGGGATCTTCCTGACCCAAAGATTGAACCTGGTTCTCCTGCATTGCAGGAAGATTCTTTACCATCTGAGCTATAGTTAGGTTTAAATCAATGATCTACAATTTCCATCTACAATTAGTTATTTTTTCTTCTTTCTTAACCTCTTTTGTGTTAACATTTCTTATTTTTTATTTCTACCCCTTTATTAGCTTATTAGTTATAATTTGTCTTGTATTATTTTCAAAAGTTATTATTATTTTAGTCTGAGTTGATGTTTATGGTATTATAAACTTATAATAGACAATCTTTAGTTACATTTTTACTATATTCTGGGTAATGCAAGGCTATTCCAACTCCATTTGTTTCCTACCCTGTTTCATGCTCTTTTTCATCATTTACAAATGTCTGTTGTTGTTCAGCCACTCAGTCGTATTCCATTCTTTGCGACCCCATGGACTGCAGCATGCCAGGCTCACCTGTCCTTCACTATCTCACTGTGTTTGCTTAAACTCATGTCTGTTGAACCAGTGATGCCATCCAATCATCTCATCCTCTGCCACCCACTTCTCCTCCTGCCCTCAATCTTTCCCAGCATCAGCATCTTTTCCAATGTGTTGACTCTTGGCATCAGGTAGTCAAAGTACTGGAGCTTCAGCAGCAGTCGTTCCAGTGAATGCTGCTGCTGCTGCTGCTAAGTCGCTTCAGTCCTGTCCGACTCTGTGTGACCCCATAGATGGCAGCCCAACAGGCTCCCCCGTCCCTGGGATTCTCCAGGCAAGAATACTGGAGTGGGTTGTCATTTCCTTCTCCAATGAATATTGAAGCTTGATTTTCTTTGGATTGATTGGTTTGATCTCCTTGCTGTCCCAGCAACCCTCAGGAGTTTTCTTTAGCACCAAAATTTAAAAGCATTAGTTCTACAGTGCTCCTGCAGTGCTTGGCCTTCTTTATGGTCCAACTCTCACATCCATACATGACTACCAGAAAAACCATAGCTTTGACTATATGGACCTTTGTCAGTGATGCCTCTGCTTTTTAATATGCTGTTTAGGTTTGCCATACCTTTTCTTCCAAGGAGCAAGCATATTTTAATTTTGTGGCTGCAGTCACCATCCCAGGTGATTTTGGAACCCAAGAAAAGTCTGCCACTGTTTCTATTGTTTCCCATCTGTTTGCCATGAAGTGATGTGACTGGATGTCATGATATTCATTTTTGCATGCTGATTTTTAAGCCAGCTTTTTCCTTCTCTTCTTTTACCCTCATCAGAAGGCTCTTTAGTTCCTCTTTGCTTTCTGCTTTTAAGGTGGTATCTTCTAAATATCTGAGTTTGTATATATTTCTCCTGCAGTCTTGATTCCAGATTGTGATTCATCCAGCCTGGCATTTTGCATCATATACTCTGCATAGAAGTTAAATAAGCAGGGTGACAATATACAGCCTACTCCTTTTCCAATTTTGAAACAGTCCATTGTTCCATGTCTAGCTCTAACTGCTGCTTCTTAACTTGCATACATGATTCTCAGGAGGTAGGTAAGGTGGTCTGATATTCCTATCTCTTTAAGAATTTTCCACAGTTTGTTGTGATCCACACAGTCAAAGGCTTTAGCATAGTCAATGAAACAGAAGTAGATGTTTTTCTGGAATTCTCTTGTTTTTTGAAAGCAATTCCCTTACTTTCTGGGATTCCAATGTATGTTGGTAATTTGATCTCGGGATCCTCTTTACCTTTTCTAAATCTAGCTTGTACATCTGGGAGTTCTTCATTGTTGTATTATTTAAGCCTAGCTTGATGGATTTTGAGCATTACCTTGCTGGCATGTAATATGAGTGCAGTTGTATGATAGTTTGAACATTCTTTGGCATTGCCTTTCTTTGGGATTAGAATGAAAACCTTTCCCAGTCCTGTGGCTACTATGGGTTTTTCCAAATGTGCTGACATATTGAGTGCAGCACTTTAACAGCAACATCTGGGATTTGAAATAGCTCAGCTGAAGTTCCATCACCTCCACTAGCTTTGTTCATAGTAATTCTTCCTAAAGCCCACTTGACTTTATACTCCAGGGTGTCTGACTCTCTGTGAGTGACCACACCATCGTGGTTATCTGGATCATTAAGGTCTTTTTTTGTATAGTTCTTCTGTGTGTTCTTGCCACTTCTTTATCTCTTTTGCTTCTGTTGCTGCTAAGTCGCTTCAGTCGTGTCTGACTCTGTGCGACCCCATAGACAGAAACCCACCAGGCTCCCCCGTCCCTGGGATTCTCCAGGCAAGAACACTGGAGTGGGTTGCCATTTCCTCCTCCAATGCATGAAAGTGAAAAGTGAAAAGTGAAAGGGAAGTCGCTCAGTCATGTCTGACTCCTAGCGACCCCATGGACTACAGCCCACCAGCCTCCTGTGTCCATGGGATTTTCCAGGCAAGAGTACTGGAGTGGGGTGCCTTCTCCTTGCTTCTTTAGGTCTATACAATTTCTGTTCTTTATTGTTCCCAATTTTGCATAAAGTGTTCCCTTGGTATCTCTAATTTTCTTGAAGAGATCTCTAGTTTTTTCCATTGTATTGTTTTCCCTCAATTTCTTTGCATTGTTCACTTAAGACGGCTTTCTTAACTCTCCTTGATATTCTCTGCAACTCTGCAGTTAACTGGGTGTCTCTTTCCCTTTCTCCTTTGCCTTTGCCTTCTCTTCCTTTCTTAGCCATTCGTAAGGCCTCCTTAGACAACCATCTTGCCTTCTTACATTTCTTTTTCTTTGGTTTGAAAGCCCTTGCTTATATCATATCTTTAAGAAATTAGCCATCAGTTCTCCTGTTGCCCTTGGAAGATAACGTGTCTTTCTGCTAATAAGTTTGTCTTTTCATCTTAGGTTTCAGTATTTTCACAGTGCTGTGCTTAGATGAAGGTAAATCTCAAACATTATCTCTTTAAATATCACTTTTTCCCACTGCTTTTTTTCCTGAAAGTGAAAATGTTAGTTGCTCAGTTGTGTCTGACTCTCTGTGACACCCATGGAGTGTCCATGATCTGCCAGACTCCTCTGCCCATGGAATCCTCCAGGCAAGGATACCGGAGTGGGTAGCCATTCTCTTCTCGAGGGCATCTTTCCAACCCAGGGATCGAGCCCTGGTCTCCTACATTGCAGCCAGATTCTTTACTGTCTGAGCCACTCAGGTAGCCAGTTACAGCAGACCTTTTCACTTTTCACTGAAGTCATATATCTTTAATGTACTTTCCTGTATTTTTCATCCTTTTTTTTTCATGATCCTTCATTTTGGAGTTTCTTCAGAATTATCTTCCAGTTTATTATACTTCTCTTCTGCTGTATGTTACAGGGAATTCTTAATTATATTTCTTATTATTTTTTTTTTGCTTTGACTCACATTTAATTATTTTCAGTGAGCACACAAGTGACATTCCCTTTTTTCATCTTCTATGAGCTTTTATATCATATTTTAAAAGTTTCTACCCAGCACTCAGTATTTTTACAGTTTGAAATAATTATGTTATTTGGCCTTTTTTTCCTGTTTTATGACATACACTAAATTTTTAATTTGAATGATGAATGTACATGAAAATGGCTACAGCCTATAAATGTTATTGTCTCTTTTGTGAGGCCTTAATTTTCATCTAGCTTGCCAACCAGGTCTGAGCAGCAGATAAAGGACTTCAATTTAGCTAAGCAATCATATTATACATCTAAAACCCTGTTTAAACATATGATATCCATATGTATTTCTTGAACATAATTTTAATAAATAATGAAAAGCATTTTCAAGTCCATGTAAGTAATTTAGAAAAATTCACAAAGCTTTTCAGTTGGAACATTCGTAACACTGAAACTTGGAAAGAAAAAATAAAAGTAGTGGAAATAGGATGATTATTTTGTAAGACTGGATATTTCTGTTGGTGCCTGGACTTCTGTTAATATATATTAGATATATTCAGCAATGTATTTGTCAGTTTAAAGAAAGATAATCCTTTTTTTGAATTAGGCTAATCCAATAATACATGGAACAACAGACTGGTTCCAAATAGGGAAAGGAGTACTTCAAGGCTGTATATTGTCACCCTGCTTATTTAACTTCTATGCAGAGTACATCATGAGAAACACTGGGCTGGATAAAGCACAAGCTGGGATCAAGATTGCTGGGAGAAATATCAATAACCTCAGATAAGCAGATGACACCAGCCTTATGGCAGAAAGCGAAGAAGAACTAAAGAGCCTCTTGATGAAAGTGAAAGAAGAGAGTGAAAAAGTTGGTTTAAAACTCAACATTCAGGAAACTAAGATCATGGGTCCCATCCCTTCATGGTAAATAGGTGGGGAAACAGTGGAAACAGTGACAGACTTTATTTTTGGGGGCTCCAAAATCACTGAAGATGGTGACTGCAGACATGAAATTAAAAGATACTTGCTCCTTGTAAGGAAAGTTATGACCAACCTAGACAGCATATTCAAAAGCAGAGACATTACTTTGCCAACAAAGGTCTGTCTTGTCAAAGCTATTGTTTTTCTAGTAGTCATGTATGGATGTGAGAGTTGGACTATAAAGAAAGCTGAGCACTGAAGAATTGATGCTTTTGAACTGTGGTGTTAGAGAAGACTCTTGAGAGTCCCTTGGACTGCAAGGAGATCCAACCAGTCCCTCCTAAAGGAGATCAGTCCTGAATATTCATTGGAAGGTGATGCTGAAACTGAAACTTCAATACTTTGGCTACCTGATGTGAAGAACTGACTCATTTGAAATGAACCTGATTCTGGGAAAGATTGAAGGCAGGAAGAGAAGGGGACGACAGATAATGAGATGGTTGGATGGTTCACTGACTTGATGGACATGAGTTTGAGTAGGTCCCAGGCCTGGCATGCTGCAGTCAATGGGGTCACAATGAGTCGGACAGAACTGAGCAACTGAACTGAATAATATGTGAAATTGTATTGTAATCCATAACACACACACATACACACACACCCCACGCCACCCACCCAATTGTGAAACCAGTTGAGCCAGAACACTAGATATAAACTGCAAGTTCAAAAATATAATTTGGGAGAATGGCATTGAAACATGTGTAATATCATGTAAGAGACGAGTCGCCAGTCCAGGTTCGATGCACGATGCTGGATGCTTGGGGCTGGTGCACTGGCACGTCCCAGAGGGAGGGTATGGGGAGGGAGGAGGGAGGAGGGTTCAGGATGGGGAGCACGGGTATACCTGTGGCAGATTCATTTTGATGTTGGGCAAAACTAATACAATATTGTAAAGTTTAAAAATAAAATTAAATTAAAAATATATAATCAGGGATTTTTTTTTTAATCCTATGTCAAAACAAATACATCTAGGCAAAAGTTTCACTGCTTCATTATACAAAGATGCAGAATCTTTTTATTTTTATTAATTAATTTTAATTGAAGGATAATTACTTTACAATATTGTGATGGTTTCTACCATACATCAGCATGAACCAGCCACATGTTCACATGTGTCCCCCCACTCTGAAACCCCCTCTCACCTACCTCCCCACCCTATCCTTCTGGGTTGTGCCCTGCTTCATGCATTGAAGTTGCACAGGTCATCTATTTTACATAAGGTAATATACATGTTTCAGTGCTATTCTCTTAAATCATCCCACCCTCGCCTTCTCCCACAGAGTCCAAAAGTCTGTCCTTTACATCTGTGTCTCTTTTGCTGCCTTGCATATAAGATCATCACGATCATCTTTCTGAATTCCATATATATGTATTAATATACAGTACTGGTGTTTCTCTTTCTGACTTACTTCATTCTGTATAATAAGTTTCAGTTTCATCCACCTCATTAGAACTAAGTCAATTGTGTTCCTTTTTATAGCTGAGTAATATTCCATTGTGTATATGTACCACAACTTATCTGTTCATCTGCTGATGGACATCTAGGTTGCTTCAATGTCCTAGCTATTGTAAATAGTGCTGCAATGAACATTGGGGTATACGTGTCTCTTTCAATTCTGCTTTATTTGATGTGTATGCCAGTGGGGATGCTGGGTTATATGGCTATTCTATTCCAAGTTTTTAAGGAATCTTCACACTGTTCTCCATAGTGGATGTATCTGTTTGCATTCCCACCAACAGTGTAAGAGGGTTCCCTTTTCTCCACACCCATTCCAGCACTTATTGTTTGTAGATTTTTTGATAGCAGCCATTCTCACTGGTATGAGATGATACCTCATTGTGGTTTTGATTTGCATTTCACTAATAATGAGTAATGTTGAGCATCTTTGAAGAATCTTAATGCAGTGTTCCATGAGAACATCCTTTCTTTTAAAACTCAAATGCTCTGTAGCTCTCTCTCTTTTGAGAATGAGAGCCAGAGCTGCCAAGAGTAAGCTACCTAACACAGCCACCTTTTTTTGGGGGGGTACAATTGATTGACATCACTAAATATATTAATCCAGGATGATGATTCCACCTTAAAAATAATCTCCATAGAGAAAAGTTTGGAAACAAGATAGTTATATCCACACCTCAAGTGACTCTTTAAGTTTTTAAAACTATTTAGTGATTTTTTTTTTCAGTTGTTTCCTCTGAGTTTTAAAAAATTCTCTGTTTTCAAAATGTAAAGGTGGTAGATATAAGAAGTGGAATAAGATACTTAAAATGAGTAATTTGAAACCAGAGTAAATTTTAGCAAACATCTGACTGGAAAGGTCTTGACAGATAGAAAGTTCACTGTATTTGACATTCAAACAAGCAGTCAATATTTAAAGAGAAGTTCTACTTGTTTTTGAAATATTGATTTGAGGAGAAAATAAGTTGTTAGGAGGAACTCTAGCTACTTGAAGTTTAAATCTATGTACATTTCAAAGCTATCTCAAGGAACAGTTGCCCCTGTAAAGATAAAAAGCATAAATACATTAGAAATGAGAAATAATTATCTTGAATTTCAAGCCCAGTATAAGTGTGGAAATGCTCCATTGACATGGAAAAGTCTCAGAAGGTAACTAATGCCAATGTGCTTAATGATTTAGAAAAACCTTGGTATGAGAACAAAAACAAATTTTCCTTGTTAATAAAATAAACATTACCATTTGTATGTTTTCAATATGGTTTAATATAGATAGATAGCATGCATATATATATTTTCTCAACATAAAATGTTTCCTTGACAAGAATTCATAAACAAGAGGAAAAACTGTCTACATTGTGATTTAATCCTAAATTCAAATTTTATATTATTTTCAAGGTAGAGCTAAAAGAATCATTTGTTGTTTGTTGTTTAGTTGCTAAGTTGTGTCTGACTCATTGCGAACCCATGGACTGTAGCACGCCAGGCTTCCCTGTCCTTCACTCTCTCCCTGAGTTTGCTCAAACTCATGTCCATCAAGTCGGTGATGCCATCCAACTGCCTCATTCTTACCTCTTGCCCTCAGTCTTTCTTGTTATCCAGTGAGTTGGCTCTTCACATCAGGTGACCAAAGTATTGGAACTTCAGCTTCAGCATCAGTCCTTCCAATGAGCATTCAGGGTTGATTTCCTTTAGGGTTGACTGATTTGATCTCCTTGCAGTCCAAGGTTCTCTGGAGAGTCTTCTCCAGCATCACAAAAGAGAATTAATAAGAAGGAATATTTTTTCTTCAACTACTTGAGCTAAGTTTTCAGCTTCTAGAATATTCCAAATGATTTAAGTAATGACAGCCTAATTTCTCAGAACTTTGTGCACTTTAAAAATGGCATATTTTTTTCAGACTATGGCTGTTACACCTGCATGCAATCAGAAATTTTTGTTTCCTTTTTAGAAATTCTCTCTTCCTTTCTTAAAATATGCAAGTTCACCAGGTGTTTGTAATGCTAGTTTGGTAGCAGAGTTATGAAAACTTAATAGTGCTTTTTCTCCCTGTCACTTTGAAGTAACTTTTTCATCTGTGCTGTAACAGACTTGTGGGTAGTATGTTTGTTATGTTCACAGTAAACTAAAATATCTTCCATTTACTTCAAACACTTCTCTTTTCTTTAGGGGAAAAAAGTATCACTCAGCCTCATGGTTTTATCTTTCTTTAAAAAGTATCTGTTTGCTGTAGGTTTTGTTTTTTTCCTATCATTGACTCTTCCTAATTTTTCTTTCTGAAGTTCAGTAGGAACTTTTAAAAAGTATTTTAAGAAGCAAAAGATAAACAGGTTGAGAAATTTCTCAAGTCCATAATCGAGAATTGGAAGGAACTTTTTAAAGTGGTCCTACAAAGGAAGGTAGAATCATCTATAAAGAATAGACTTAAAAAAACCCCACAATTTTCCCTGTGTCTTTTAATCAACCAGTTAAAACTTTCATTAAAAATTATAAATGGTATGAATAATAAAGAACATGATTTCATATTTGATCCAGTAATAGGAAACAGAGAGATGACACAAAAGGTGATTCAGTGATATCTGAGAGCAATCCAGTTGAATTGTACAAAAAAAACTGTGACCACATTAAAATTAACATATAATTCAATTAAAGCATGATACCAGTTATTACATGCTAGATTGTAATTAATAGGTAGCTTTGAATATTTTATATTTTTATTCTATAAATCTATGTTTAAATATGCATCATTTATGTAAAAATATTAGCAAAGGAGTAGGAGATATTTTATTAACTTTTATTGGAGTTGAGTTGCTTTACTATGTTGTATTAGTTTCTGCTGTACAGCAAAGTGAATCAGCTATACGTATGTATATATTCCCTCTTTTTTGGATTTCCTTCTCATTTAGGTCACCACAGAGCACTGAGTAAGGCTCCCTGTGCTATACAGTAGGTTCTCATTAGTTATCTGTCCCATACATAGTACTGTATATATGTCAGTCCCAATCTTAGGGAGTAGGAGATTTGGGGAAGATAGCAATGGTAGTTTACAGAAGAGAACCACAAAGAATGACAGGATAGTGCAGTGATGTTGGAAGATGAAAAATCTTTGTGAGGCATTATTGTTTTGAGAAACAAGGAGCCATAATGTTTATTTGAGGTTTTACCAATTGTCTGCTGTGGTATGATATGCCCTGGGTGTTTTATCCAAGTAAAAGTCTGGATCCTGACTCTTAAGCTTCTAATACATTTTGAATACAAGTTAAATCAGCTTTAGAAAGGGCCAATGATGCAGATATATCTCTCAAACACAATGTTGACTGAGAGAAAGTAGATACAAAGGGATGACTTATATTAATGATTTAATTAATAGAAAGCATAGGTAGCTCAACTGGTAAAGAATCCCCCTGCAATGCAGGAGACCCTGGTTCAATATCTGGGTTGGGAAGTTCCCCTGGAGAAGGGATAGGCTACCCACTTCAGTATTCTTAGGCTTCCCTAGTGGCTCAAACAGTAAAGAATCTGCCTGCAGTGTGGGAAGCTTGGGTTTGATTCCTGGGTTGGGAAGATCCCCTGGAGGAGAGCATGGCAAACCACTTTGGTATTCTTACATGGAGAATCCCAATGAACAGAGAGGCCTGGTGGGCTACAGTCCATGGGGTTGCAAAGAGTTGGACATGACTGAGTGATTAAGCACAACACAGCACTTAAAACAAGCAAAGCCAGTCTGTCCTTTACAAAGTTACAGCAGTGGTTGAACTTGAAGGAGGTTGTTACAGAAAAAGGTAAAAAGAGCAGTGTTGAAAATATGCTGTGTCTTGATCTGGATATTGGGGTCACAGTTATGTACATTGTGGGATAATTCATCAAGATATGTGCTTATTAAATGATATGAGTTTTTGTTCTGTAATTAAAAATTCTAAATAAATTTATTGATAAAATGACAAACATATAAGCTTGAAAAGAAATCTGTAATTTTTTAAAGGCATATTTTGAGCAAATTCTTAGAAGTGGTTAATGGTAAATGATTAAAGGCTCAATGATATTCTCATTTGTGAAAATGGGGAATTTTTTTCTTTTTAAAGATAATTTTATTTACAATGTTGTGTTAATTTTAGGTGTACAACATAGTGATTCAGTTATACATATACATATATTAATTATTTTTCAGATTCTTTTCCCATATAGATTATTACAGAATATTGAATGAAGTTCCCTGTGCTATATAGTAGGTCTTTTTTTTATTATCTATGTTATATATAGTAGTGTATGTATGTTAATTCCAAGCTTCTAATTTGTTCCTCTCTTCATGTTTCTCCTTTGGCAACAGTAAGTTTGTTTTAGAAATCTGTCAGTCTCTTTCTGTTTTGTAAATAAGTTCACTTGTATCATCTTTTACAATTATTCCACGTATAAATGATACCATATGATATTTAATTTTGTCTTTCTGATTTACTTCACTATGACGGTTTCTATGTCTGTTCATATATTGCATATGGTAATATAGCATTCCTTTTAATGAATAAGTAATATTCCATTGTATATGTGTACCACATCTTCTTTACCTGTTCGTCTGTCAAAGAACATTTAGGTTGCTTATGTGTCTTGGCTATTGTAAACAATGCTCCAATGAACATCTTTTTGAATTATAATTTTCTACGGATATATTCCTAGGAGTGAGATTGCTGGGTCATATGATATTTCTATTTTTAGTTTTTTGAAGGAATGTCCATAATGTTCTCCATTGTGAAATACCAATTTACCTTCCCACCAGTAGTGTAGGAGGCTTCTCTTTTCTCCACACTCTTTCCAGCATTTATTGTTTGTGGCCTTTAAAAAATTTATTTTTTATAAAAAAAAAATTACTTACTTTTAATTGAAGGATAATTGCTTTATGGTATTGTGTTGGTTTCTACCAAACATTAACATAAGTCATAGGTTTACCCATGTCCCCTCCCACTTGAATATCCTTTCCACCTCCCTCCACATCCTACCCCTCTAGGTTGTTACCAAGCCTCAGTTTGAGTTCCCTGAGTCATCCAGAAAATTCCCATTGGCTATCTATTTAATATATGGTAATATAGGTTTCCTTGTTACTCTCTCCATACCGCCCACCCTCTCCTTCCTGCCCTCCCCAGCCATATCCATAAGTCTGTTCCCAATGCCTGTGTCTCCATTGCTGCTCTACGAATAGGTTCATCAGTACCATCTTTCTAGATTCCATATATTTGTGTTAATAGTAAACATTTGTTTTTCTTTTTCTGACATACTTCAGTCTGTATAATAGCCTCTAGACTCATCTACCTCAATGCTGCTAAGTTATTTCAGTCGTGTCCGACTCTGTGCGACCCCATAGATGGCAGCTCACCAGGCTCCCCCGTCCCTGGGATTCTCCAGGCAAGAACACTGGAGTGGGTTGCCATTTCCTTCTCCAGTGCATGAAAGTGAAAAGTGAAAGTGAAGCCGCTCAGTCATGTCCGACTCTTAGCGACCCCATGGACTGCAGCCTATGAAGCTCCTCCCATAGGATTTTCCAGGCAAGAATACTGAAGTGGGTTGCCATTGCCTTCTCCATCTACCTCAATAGGACTGATTCAAATGCATTCCTTTTTCAGTTCAGTCACTCAGTCATGTCTGACTCTTTGCGACCCCATGAATCGCAGCACGCCAAGCTTCCCTGTCCATCACCAACTCCCGGAGTTCACCCAGACTCACGTCCATCGAGTCAGTGATGCCATCCAGCCATCTCATCCTCTGTCCTCCTTCTCCTCTTGCCCCCAATTCCCTCCCAGCATCTGATTCTTTTCCAATGAGTCAACTCTTCGCATAAGGTGGCCAAAGTAGTGGAGTTTCAGCTTCAGCATCATTCCCTCCAAAGAAATCCCAGGGCTGATCTCCTTCAGAATGGACTGGTTGGATCTCCTTTCAGTCCAAGGGACTCTCAAGAGTCTTCTCCAACACCACAGTTCAAAAGCATCGGGCTGAGTAATATTCCATTGTATAAATATATACCACAGCTTCTTTATCCATTCATCCGTCAGTGGGCATCTAGGTTGCTTCCTTGTTCTAGCTATTGTAAATGGAGCTGCAATGAACATTGGGGTACATGTGTCTTTTTCAGTTTTAGTTTCCTCTGGATATATGTCTAGTAGTAGGATAGGTCATATGGTGGTTTTATTCCTAGATTAAAAAAAAATCCCTATATTGTTTTCCATACTGGCTGTATCAATTTACATTCCCACCAGCAGTGCAAGAGCATTCCCTTTTTTCCACACCTTCTCCAGCATTTATTGATTATTTATAGATTTTTTTTGGTGATGGTCATTTTGACTGGTGTGAGGTGATATCTCACTGTAGTTTTGATTTGCATTTCTCGTGCGTCAAGGCTCTATATTATCACCCTGCTTATTTAAGTTATATGCAGAGTACATCATGAGAAACCCTGGACTGGAAGAAACACAAGCTGGAATCAAGATTGCCGGGAGAAATATCAATAACCTCAGATATGCAGATGACACCACCCTAATGACAGAGGTGAAGAGGAACTAAAAAGCCTCTTGATGAAAGTGAAACAGGAGAGTGAAAAAGTTGGCTTAAAGCTCAACATTCAGAAAACGAAGATCATGGCATCCGGTCCCATCACTTCATGGGAAATAGATGGGGAAACATCCATTATGTTTTATTTTTTTGACTTTATTTTTTTGGGCTCCAAAATCACTGCAGATGGTGACTGCAGCCATGAAATTAAAAGACGTTTACTCCTTGGAAGGAAAGTTATGACCAACCTAGATAGCATATTCAAAAGCAGAGACATTACTTTGCCAACAAAGGTCCATCTAGTCAAGACTATGGTTTTTCCAGTGGTCATGTAATGGATGTGAGAGTTGGACTGTGAAGAAGGGTGAGCACTGAAGAATTGATGCTTTTGAACTGTGGTGTTGGAGAAGACTCTTGAGAGTCCCTTGGACTGCAAGGAGATCCAACCAGTCCATTCTGAAGTAGATCAGCCTTGGGATTTCTTTGGAGGGAATGATGCTGAAGCTGAAACTCCAGTACTTTGGCCACCTCATGCGAAGAGTTGATTCATTGGAAAAGACTCTGATGCTGGGAGGGATTGGGGGCAGGAGGAGAAGGAGACGACAGAGGATGAGATGGCTGGATGGCATCACTGACTCGATGGACGTGAGTCTGGGTGAACTCCAGGCGTTGGTGATGGACAGGGAGGCCTGGCATGCTGCGATTCATGGGGTCTCAAAAATTGGACAAGACTGAGCGACTGAACTGAACTAAACTGAATAATGAGTGATGTTGAGCATCTTTTCATGTGTTTATTAGCCATCTGTATGTCTTCTTTGGAGAGATGTCTATTTATATATTTTTCCCACTTTTTGATTGGGTTGTTTGTTTTTCTGGTATTGATTTGTATGAGCTGCTTGTGTAGTTTTGAAATTAATCCTTTGTCAGTATTTCATTTGCTGTTATATTTTTCCCATTCTGAGGGTTGTCTTTTCACCTTGTTTATAGTTTTCTTCACTGTGTAAAAACTTTTAAGTTTAATTAGGTCCCTCATGTTTATTTTTGCTTTTATTTCCATTACTATAGGAGGTAGTCATAGAAGATCTTGCTCTAATTTATGTCATTGAGTCTTCTACCTATGTTTTCCTCTAAGAGTTTTGTGGTTTCTGGTCTTACATTTAGGTCTTTAATCCATTTTGAGTTTATATTTGTGTATGGACTAGGAAGTGTTCTAATTTCATTGTTTTGCACGCAGCTGTCCTGTTTTCCCAGCAGCACTTATTGAAGATACTGTCTTTGCCCCATTGTATATTCTTGCCTCCTTTGTCAAAAATAAGGTATCCATAGGTGTGTTGATTTATTTCTGGGCTTTTTATCTCATTACATTGGTCTATATTTCTGTTTTTGTACGAGTATCATACTGTCTTGATGGCTATCTCTTTGTAGTATGGTCTGAAGTCAGGAAGGTTGATTTCTCCAGCTCCATGCTTCTTTATCAAGGTTTCTTTGACTCTTGGGGGTCTTTTGTGTTTCCATATGGATTGTGAGTTTTTTTTGTTGTTGTTCTAATTCTGTGAAAAATGCCTTTTGTAATTTGATAGGGATTGCACTGAATCTGTAGATTACATTTGGTAGTATAGTCATTTTTGAAAGGTTATTGTTGAATCACGCGAAGACACCGGGATTATTAGCCCCCGGAGGAGAAGAATTCAATCCAGGGCCAGAGACGAGGCTTGATCGCTCAGAGCTTTTGTGTAATAAAGTTTTATTAAAGTATAAAGGAGATAGAGAAAGCTTCTGACATAGGCATCAGAAGAGGGCAGAAAGAGTACCCCTTGCTAGTGTTAGCAATGAAGTTATATACTCTCCAATGAATCCAAAGAATGTCTGGAGGTTGTAAAGACCTCACCAGACCTACTCCCATAATTTACATTTTAAGATAACAGAATTAGCTAGAAGGTTTAATCCAGAGACTGTCCTAAGGCAGGATACATTATTGTTATATAATCCTAAGGAATGTAGAGAAGGAAAAAAAAGTTTGTCCTTTCTTCCTCCTTGAGAATTCCAGACCCCTCTCTCCTTGGGGACCCCTAGACTTCTTATCAACCTGCCTAGGAAATAACTCTCTCATTTTCACAATATTGATTCTTCCAACACAGGAACATGGACTATCTCACCATCTGTTTATGTCATCTTTGATTTCTTTCATCAGTGTCTTATAGCTTTCTGTATGTAGCTCTTTTGTCTCCTTAGACAGGTTTATTCCTAGGTATTTTATTCTTTCTGTTGCAGTGGTAAATGAGATTGATTACTTAATTTCTCTTTCTGATATTTCATTGCTAGTGTATAGGAATGCAAGTGGTTTCTGTGTGTTAATTTTGTATCCTGCTACTTTGCTAAATTCACTGATTAGCTCTAATAATTTTCTGATGGTATCTTTAGGGTATTCTGTGTGCAGTTTCGTGTCATCTCCAGTGAGAGTTTTACTTCTTTTCCTTTTCCTATCTGGATTCCTTTTATTTTATTTTTTCTGCTTTGATTTCTGTGGCTGTGCTGTGTGTGCTGAGTTTAGTTGCTCAGTTGTGTCCAACTCTTTGCGACCACATGAACTGTAGCCTGCCAGGCTCCTGTGTCCATGGAATTCTCCAGGCAAGAATACTGGAGTGGGTTTCCATACCTTTCTCCAGGGGATCTTCCCAACCCAGGGGCTGAACCCAGGTCTCCTGCATTGCAGGTCAATTCTTTACAGGGAGTCAGTCGATTCCCTGTCTGAGCCACCAGGGAAGCCCATGGCTCCCAAAACTATTTTGAATATTAGTGGTGAGAGTGGGCACCCTTTTCTAATTCCTTATCTTAAAGGGAATGCTTTCAGTTTTTCACCATTGAGAATAATGTTTCCTGTGGGTTTCTCATATATGGCTTTTATTATGTTGAGGTAGGTTCCTTCTATGCCAATTTTTGGAAGAGTTTTTATCATAAATGGGTGTTGAATTTTGTCAAAAGCTTTTTCTGCATCTGTTGAGATTGTCATATGGCTTTTATCTTTCAATTTGTTAATATGGTGCATCTCATTGTTTCATTTGTGTTATATTGGAGAATCCTTGCATCCCTGGGATAAACCCTACTTGATCATAGTGTATGATCTTTTTAATGTGTTGTTGAACTCTATTTGCTAGAATTTTGTTGAGGATTTTTGCATCTATTTTTTATTTTTATTTTTATTTTTTTGGCCACACTGCATGACATGTGGGATCTTAGTTCCTGGATTAGGGATCAAACTTACACTTCATACTTTGGAAGCATGGAGTCTTAACCAGTGGACCACTGGGGAAGTCCCCTGTCTGTAGACTTTTCAATGGTGGCCATTTTAACTGGTATGAGGTTATACCTCATTGTAGTTTTGATTTTCATTTATCTGAAAATTAGCAATATTGAATATCATTTCATATGCTTTTTGGCTATCAGGAATTTTTTTCTTAGAGTCAAATATATGCAGGAAGCTTGAGTGTTAATCACAGTAACTATAAAAATGCTACTAGTAATAATCACTGTTACAATTATTAGTATTAATTAACAGACATGGTTGTAAGTGTTTTACTTAAACTAATTTAACCCTTACAATGACTCTTGCTACAGTTAGTTTATCTTTGTTTTAAAAATTCAAAAATTGAGCTATAGAGTGAAGTACCTTGTCTAGGTAAGATGGAAAAAAACATGTTATTTAAGAAAAACTAATCATACATAATTAAAAGAATAAAGGAGGCTGTGCAGCTGTTTAGGACTGGCGATGGAGGAGCCTGGTGGGCTGCAGTCCATGGGGTCGCTAAGAGTCGGACACGACTGAGCGACTTCACTTTCACTTTTCACTTTCATGCGTTGGAGAAGGAAATGGCAACCCACTCCAGTGTTCTTGCCTGGAGAATCCCAGGGACGGGGGAGCCTGGTGGGCTGCCATTTATGGGGTCACTCCAGTGTTCTTGCCTGGAGAATCCCAGGGACGGGGGAGCCTGGTGGGCTGCCATCTATGGGGTCGCACAGAGTCGGACACGACTGAAGCGACTTAGCAGCAGCAGCAGCAAAGACCTGGAAAGACCATGAAGCTATCTATGTTCTCATCTTGAATGGCCATATTGGGAGTCTCAGGAGATACTGAAAAGCTGTATGGACATTGACTTCAGCTATACCACTGGAAGCTGAATGCTGCGACTCATTTCACCCATTGGTGGAGGTTTGTCCTGGGGACATGGTGAGCTAGAAAATCCTTAGGTAGTGAAGATGAAAGCAAATATTTTGTAAGGGAAGCTTTGTGGGTGCTGGGGATTGTCCACAGCTCCAGATAAGCTCATGTGACCCGGGGATGAGGGTGAATTACCTGGAGAATCTGATTCAGTGCCACCCCTCCCCCCAAAAAAAAACACTTTCCCGAGAGATTTCAGCATGTATCATCTGTCTCCAAGCAGCATATATTTAACTGCTGAAAAATAAAGTAAACTTTTACAGAGATTATAAATTGAGAGATAAGATTATGAATATTTCAGAAAATTACAGCTCAGAGAAGCCCAACAACTTGTAAGCTACTTCTGCCTAGCCTGTTTTACCCAAGTCATAACTTGTTTTACCCAAGCATCACACCACCTTCCAAAACTTGTCTCCCTTAATCTCTCAAATTCCAACCTTAGCTTATCTCTATGAATAAATGGCAATAAAGTACCTATCAAAACTGCTGCTGCTAGGTCACTTCAGTCGTGTCCTACTCTGTACGACCCCATAGACGGCAGCCCACCAGGCTCCCCCGTCCCTGGGATTCTCCAGGCAAGAACACTGGAGTGGGTTGCCATTTCCTTCTCCAATGCATGAAAGTGAAAAGTGAAAGTGAAGTCACTACCAAAACTTAGCTGTGTAAAAGTCTCCTTTATCAGGTGGTGTTTGGAAGTCTATTTTTAGCAGTATTTTGGGGGTTTTTGCCAGATAACACTAGGACACTTCAACAAGCTTGTTTGACATAGGTTTTTCTGGTGTTGGGATGGGGAGTGAATGGAACATTCCCTCTTTTCTCTGAAATATGTTTTGTTGCTAAAATTTGCATACTTCAAGTATAACTAATACTTTTTGTTACTAGTATTTTTCATGTCACGATGTGTCCCTTTATGTTCTTTATTTACTTGCTAGTAGGATTCATAATATTTCCTTATTCCTTTGTTCCAGTTCTTCATCTTAAAAATGTTACCTGTTTATTCTAAAGTCTTTGGCTCAAGCATATTCAGATTATTGTTTAGACTTATTTCTTTCTTTCAAATTTTGAGTATAGTTGATTTACCATGTTGTGTTAGTTTAAGGTGCGTAGTGTAGTGAATGTTAACTATATACATATATCCACTCTTCTTTAGTTTCTTTTCCCATAAAGTATGTTACGGAGTATTGAGTAGAGTTCCCTGTGCTATATAGTAGGTCCTTATTAGTTATCTATTTTATATGTAGTAGTGTTTATGTCAGTCCTCATCTTCTAATTTATCTCTCCCAACGCAATGCCCCCTGGTAACCATAAGTTTGTTTCATACATCTGTAAACTCTTTTCTGTTTTGTAGACAAGTTCCTTTGTACCCTTTTTTAGATCCCACATATAAGCGGTATCACATGATATTTGTCTTTCTCTGTTTGACTTAGTTCACTCAGTATGATAATCTCTAAGCCCATTCATGTTGCTGCAAATGGGATTATTTTGAAGGTTTTTCTTATGGCTGAGAAATATTCCATAGTATGTATGTACCAAAGCTTTTTTATTCATTCCTCTGTTGATGAATATTTAGGTTGCTTCCATGTCTTGGCTATTGTAAACAGTGTTGCAGTGAACACTGAGGTTCACATATCTTTTCCAACCATGTTTTTCTCTGGATGTATGCCTATAAGAGGGACTGCTAGATCATATGGTAGTTCTATTTTTAGTTTTTTTTTTTTTTTTTTTTAATGAACTTCCATACTGTTCTCCACAGGGGCTGTACCAATTTACATTCTTACCAACAGTGTGAGAGAGTTCCTGTTCCTCCACATGCTCTCCAGCATTTATTGTTTGTGGATTATTTGAAGATGACCACTCTGACTGGTGTGAGGTGATACCTCATTGTAGTTTTTTTTTTTTTATGCATTTAGTTTTAATAGTGTAATCACATTAAAATTCCCAAAGGATCCTAGCACATAAAGAAACCTGGTTGTAAATTTTTTTTTGTTTTTTTTGCAATTAAAAAAAAATTTTTTTTATTTTTATTTTTTTTTGTACTTCTCTGATGATTAGTAATGTTGACCAATCTTTTCATGTTTTAGCTATTTGTTGTTGTTTAGTTGCTCAGTTGTGTTCAACTCTTTGTTACCCCATGGAGACTGAATCATGCCAGGCTTCCCTGTCCATCACCATCTCCCAGAGCTTGCTCAGACTCATGTCCATTGAGTTGGTGATGCCATCCAAACATCTCGTCCTCTGTTGTCCCCTTCTCCTCCTGCCTTCCATCTTTCCCAGCATCAGAGTCTTTTCTAATAAGTCAGCTCTTCACATCAGGTGGTCAAAGTATTGGAGTTTCCACTTCAACATGTCCTTCTAATGAATATTTAGGATTCATTTCCTTTAGCATTGACTGGTTTGATCTTCTTGCACTCCAAGGGACTCTAAAGAGGTTTCTCCAACATTACAAGTCAAAAGCATCGATTCTTTATCACTCAGCCTTCTTTCTAATCCAACTCTCACATCCATACATGACTACTAGAAACACCATAGCTTTGACTAGATGGATATTTGCTGGCAAGGTAATGTGTCTGCTTTTTAATATGCTGTCTAGGTTGGTCATAACTGTTCTTCAAAGGAGCAAGTGTTTTTTAATTTCATGGCTGCAGTTATAATCTGCAGTGATTTTGGAGCCCAAGAAAATAAAGTCTGTCACTGTTTCTATTGTTTCCCCATCTATTTGCCATGAAATGATGGGACTTGATGCCATGATCTTAGTTTTTTTAATGTTGAGTTTTAAGCCAGCTTTTTCACTCTCTTTCACTTTCATCAAGAGGCTCTTCAGTTCCTTTTTGCTTCCTGCCATAAGGGTGGTGTCACCTGCATATCTGAGGTTTTTTATATTTCTCCTGGCAATCTTGATTCCAGCTTGTGCTTCATCCAGCCCAGCATTTTGTATGAATGTACTCTGCATATAAGTTAAATAAGTAGGGTGACAATATACAGCCTTGATGTACTCCTTTTCCTATTTGGAACCAGTCTGTTGTTCCATGTCCAGTTCTAACTGTTACTTCCTGATCTGAATACAGGTTTCTCAAGAGGCAGGTCAGGTGGTCTGGTATTCCCATCTCTTCTTTCCCATTCTTTCTCTGTGGAAAGATTTTTCCACAGTTTGTTGTGATCCACACAGTCAAAGGTTTTGTCATAGTCAATAAAGCAGAAATAGATGTTTTTCTGGAATGCTTTTGCTTTTCTGATAATCCAACAGATGTTGGCAATTTGATCTCTGGTCCCTCTCCTTTTTGAAATCCAGCTTGAACATCTGAAAGTTTACAGTTCACATACTGTTGAAGCCTGACTTGGAGAATTTTGAGCATTACTTTACTAGTGTGTGACATGAGGGCAATTTTGCAGTAGTCTAGTCAAGTCTTTGGTTTTCCCATGGTCATATATGGATGTGAGAGTTGGACTATAAAGAAGGCTGAGTGCCGAAGAATTAATACTTTTGAACTGTGGTGTTGGAGAAAACTCTTGAGAGTCCCTTGGACTTCAGGGAGATCCAACCAGTCCATTATAAAGGAGATCAGTCCTGGGTATTCATTGGAAGGACTGATATCGAAGCTGAAACTCCAATACTTTGGCTACCTAATGCGAAGAGCTGACTCATTTGGAAAGACCCTGATGCTGGGAAAGATTGAGGGCAGGAGGAGAAGGGGATGACAGAGGATGAGATGGTTGGATGACATCACCGACTTGATGGACATGGATTTGGGTGGACTCTAGGAGTTGGTGATGGACGGGGAGACCTGGCGTGCTGCAGTTCATGGGGTCACAAAGAGTTGGACATGACTGAGCAACTGAACTGAACTGAACTGGTATTGCCTTTCTTTGGGATTGGAATGAAAACTGACCTTTTCCAGGCCTGTGGCCACTGCTTAGTCTTCCAAATTTGCTGGCATATTGAGTGCAGCATTTTCACAGCATCATCTTTTAGGATTTGAAATAGTTCAACTGGAATTCCATCACCTTCACTAGCTTTGCTTGTAGTGATGCTTCCTAAGGCCCACTTGCTTCACTTTCCAGGATGTCTGACTCCAGGTGAGTGACCATACCATCATGATTATCTGGGTCATGAAGATCTTTTTTGTACAGTTCTTCTGTGTTTTCTTGACACCTCTTCTTAATATTGTCTCCTTCTGCTAGGTCCATACCATTCCTGTCCTTTATCGAGCCCATCTTTGCATGAAATATTCCCTTGGTATCCCTATTTTCTTGAAGAGATCTCTAGTCTTTCCCATTCTGTTGTTTTCCTCTATTTCTTTGAATTGATCACTGAGGAAGGCTTTCTTATCTCTCCTTGCTATTCTTCAGAACTCTGCATTCAAGTGGGTGTATTTTTCCTTTTCTCCTTTGCCTTTTGCTTCTCTTCTTTTCACATCTATTTCTAAGGCCTCCTCAGATAGCCATTTTTCCTTTTTGCATTTCTTTTTCTTGGGGATGGTCTTCATCCCTGTCTCCTGTACAATGTCTTGAACCTCCATCCATAATTCTTCAGGCACTCTGTCTATCAGATCTAATCTCTTGAATCTACTTGTCACTTTCATTGTATAATCTAAAGGGATTTGATTTAAGTCATACCTGAATGGTCTAGTGGTTTTCCCTTTCTTCGATTTAAGCCTGAATTTGGCAATAAGGAGTTCATGATCTGATCCATAGTTAGCTCCCAGTCTTGGTTTTGCTGACTGTAGAGCTTCTCCATCTTTGATTGCAAAGAATATAATCAATTTGATTTTGGTGTTGACCAGCTGGTGACGTTCATGTGTAGAGTCTTCTCTTGTGTTGTTGGAAGAGGGTGTTTGCTGTGACCAGTGTGTTCTTTTGACAAAACTCTATTACCCTTTGCACTGCTTCATTCTGTACTCCAAGGCAAAATTTTCCAGTCACTCCAGGTGTTTCTTGACTTCCTACTTTTGCATTCTCCTTTTAAAATGTTTCTATTTGCTTTGCTAGTATTTTGTTGATGATATATGTGTGTATAAAGCAAAATGGCTGTCTGGGGAGGCCTTAAAAATAGCTGTGAAAAGGAGAGAAGTGAAAAGCAAAGGAGAAAAGGAAAGATATAAGCCTCTCAATGCAGAGGTCCAAAGAATAGCAAGAAGAGATAAGAAAGTCTTCCTCAGCAATCAATGCAAAGAAATAGAGGAAAACAACAGAATGGGAAAGACTAGAGATCTCTTCAAGAAAATTAGAGATACCAAGGGAACATTTCATGCAAAGATGGGTTCGATAAAGGACAGAAATGGTATGGACCTAACAGAAGCAGAAGATATTAAGAAGATGTGGCAAGAATACACAGAAGAACTGTACAAAAAAGATCTTCACGACCCAGATAATCACGATGGTGTGATCACTGACCTAGAGCCAGACATTCTGGAATGTGAAGTCAAGTGGGCCTTAGAAAGCATCACTATGAACAAAGCTAGTGAAGATGATGGAATTCCAGTTGAGCTATTTCAAATCCTGAAAGATGATGCTGTGAAAGTGCTGCACTCAATATGCCAGCAAATTTGGAAAACTCAGCAGTGGCCACAGGCCTGGAAAAGGTCAGTTTTCATTCCAATCCCAAAGAAAGGCAATGCCAAAGAATGCTCAAACTACCACACAATTGCACTCATCTCACACACTAGTAAAGTTATGCTCAAAATTCTCCAAGCCAGGCTTCAGCAATATGTGAATTGTGAAATTCCTGATGTTCAAGCTGGTTTTAGAAAAGGAAGAGGAACCAGAGATCAAATTGCCAATATCCGCTGGATCACCGAAAAGCTAGAGAGTTCCAGAAAAACATCTATTTCTGCTTTATTGACTATGCCAAAGCCTTTGACTGTGTGGATCACAATCAACTGTGGAAAATTCTGAAAGAGATGGGAATACCAGACCACCTGATCTGCCTCTTAAGAAATTTGTATGCAGTTCAGGAAGCAACAGTTAGAACTGGACATGGAACAACAGACTGGTTCCAAATAGGAAAAGGAGTACGTCAAGGCTGTATATTGTCACCCTGCTTATTTAACTTATATGCAGAGTACATCATGAGAAATGCTGGGCTGGAAGAAACACAGGCTAGAATCAAGATTGCCGGGAGAAATATCAATAACCTCAGACATGCAGATGACACCACCCTTATGGCAGAAAGTGAAGAGGAACTAAAAATCCTCTTGATGAAAGTGAAACAGGAGATTGAAAAAGTTGGCTTAAAGCTCAACATTCAGAAAACGAAGATCATGGCATCCGGTCCCATTACTTCATGACAAATAGATGGGGAAACAGTGGAAACAGTGGCAGACTTTATTTTTCTGGGCTCCAAAATCACTGCAGATGGTGACTGCAGACATGAAATTAAAAGACACTTACTCCTTGAAAGGAAAGTTATGACCAACCTAGATAGCATATTCAAAAGCAGAGACATTACTTTGCCAACAAAGGTTCGTCTAGTCAAGGCTATGGTTTTTCCTGTGGTCATGTATGGATGTGAGAGTTGGACTGTGAAGAAGGCTGAGCGCTGAAGAATTGATGCTTTTGAACTGTGGTGTTGGAGAAGACTCTTGAGAGTCCCTTGGACTGCAAGGAGACCCAACCATTCCTTCTGAAGGAGATCAGCCCTGGGATTTCTTTGGAAAGAATGATGCTAAAGCTGAAACTCCAGTACTTTGGCCACCTCATGCAAAGAGTTGACTCATTGGAAAAGACTCTGATGCTGGGAGGGATTGGGGGCAGGAGGAGAAGGGGATGACAGAGGATGAGATGACTGGATGGCATCACTGACTTGATGGACGTGAGTCTGAGTGAACTCCAGGAGTTGGTGATGGACAGGGAGGCCTGGCCTGCTGTGATTCATGGGGTCGCAAAGAGTCGGACACGCTGAGCAACTGAACTGAACTGAACTGATTCTTCAGGGCTATTGACGTGTAATTTTCTTTCTGTGATGTCTTTCTCTAGTTTTAATATCAAGGTGATGGGTTCCTATTAGAATGAGTGTTCCTTCCTCTGCATTTTTTGGGGGCAGGTGGGGAAATTTTCAGAAGAGTGGTGTTAACTCTTCTCTAAATGTTTGGTGGAATTTGCTTGTGAAGATGTCTGATTCTGGACTTTTGTTCGCAGTTTCAGCTTCAGTACTTGTGATTTTTTGGGTCATATTTTATATTTCTTATTGTTTCTGTTTTGAGAGATTGTATCTTTCTAAGAATTTGTCCATTTCTTCTAGGTTTTCCATTTTAGTGGCATACAGTCTTGTAGTAATCTCTTATGATTCTTTGTATTTCTGTTGTATCAGTTGCAACTTCTCCTTTTTCATTTCTAGTTTTATTGATCTGAAATTGAGTCTGCTCCACCCTTTTTTTTTTTGATCAGTCTGCCTAAAAGTTTATCATTTTTGTATATCTTCCCCAAGAACAGTTTTGAGTTTCATTAGTCTTTGGTATTGTTTTCTTTATCTTTATTGCATTTATTTCTGCTCCAATTTTTATGATTTCTTTCCTTCTCCTAACTTTGGGTTTTATTTGGTCTTCTTTGTCTAGTTGCTTTAAGAGTAAGGTTAGGTCGTTTGAAATTTTTCTTGTTTCTTGAGCTAATGTTGTATTGTTATAAACTTCCCTCTTGGCACTGCTTCTGCTGTGTTCCATAGGTTTGGTTTATCATGTTTTCATTGTTATTTGTCTCTAGGTATTTATTAATTTCCTCTTCGATTTTCTTTCAGTGACTCATTGATTATTTAGTGACATATTGTTTAGCCTCCACTTATTTTTTTTACAGTGTTTTCCATGTAATTGGTTTCAAATTTCATAGGATTATTGTCAGAAAAGTAGCTCATTATGATTTCAGCTTTCTTAAATTTACTGTGGCTTGATTTGTGACCCAAGATGTGATCTATCCTCGAGAATGTTATGTGTATACCCGAGAAAGTGTTTTCTGCTGCTTTCAGATGAAATGTCCTATAAATATCAATTAACTCTATCTAATCCAGTGTATCAGATAAGTCTTGTCTTTATTGATTTTCTGTCTGGATGATCTGTCTATTGGTGTAAGTGAGGTGTTAATGTTCTCCACTATTATTGAATTACTGTTGATTTCCGCTTTTATGGATGTTAGCATTTGCCTTATGGATTGAAGTGTTCCAATGTTGGGTGCAAAAATATTTATAGTTATATCTTCTTCTTGGGTTGATCCCTTGATCATTAGGTAGTGTGCTTCCCTATACTTGTAGCAGTCTTTATTTTTAAGTCTATTTTGTCTAATAAGAGTATTGCTACTCCACCTTTCTTTTGATTTCCATTTGCATGGAATGTTTTCTCCATGCCCTCATTTTCAGTGTGTCTGTGTCCTTAGGTCTGAAGTGGGTCTCTTATAGAGAGCACATATACAAGTCTTGTTTTTGTATCCATTCATTCAGTTTATTTCTTGTTGGAATATTTATTCCATTTACATGGTGATCTTCAGTATGTATAATCCTGTTGACATTTTATTAATTGTTTTGGGTTTGTTTCTGTGTGTGTCTTTTCTTCCCTACCTGTTTTTCTTTCTTGTGTTTCCCACCTATAGAAATTCCTTTAGCACTTATTGTGAAGCTGGTTTCGTGGTGCTGAATTATTTTAGCTTTTTCTTGACTATAAACTTTTTATTTCTGTCTTGACTTTAAATGAGAGCCTTCCCAGATAGAGTATTTTTTGTGTGTATTATTTCACAGTAATCTTTAATCTTTGAAAAAGATGCTTCTTTGCTCTTAACCTTTTGAGAAACTGTTTAAAATATTCATTTTTACTTATCTTTCAAATATAATTATCTTCATACAAATGTTTGTTGTATTATTCAGAAGCACACTAAAATATGACTTTATTTGGGTGAATTGGTGTCTTTAGAATTTTTAGTCTTTTTATCCAGTATTTGGTATGTCTCTCCATCCCTTAAATCTTTTAGAGACTTTAGGTAAAGTATTATTGTCCTTATACAGTTAAGCTTGCATACTTTTTTTAAGTTTTATTCTTAAGTATTTTATTTTTATGACTAGAGTTAATTATATTTTCTAATTTTATATTCTTTTAAATTATTTCATATTAATATATAGAAATCTACTTATTTGTGTGCAGTGCACTTCTTTACACATACATCAGTGACTTTTTAAAAATAGCTAACAAAGTGTGCCAACAACATTTATTACATAACTGTTAATTTCCCAATTAACTCTGTTGCTTCCTAATGATATGTGTTAATACTATTAGTTCCCAAAACATAAATTAATTTCTTCTTTTGTATCTTTACAGTTTATTATGGAAATATGGCTCATTCATTTGAGTTTCATCAATTTGAAACTTTAAAATGGAATTTAAGAAAAGATTTTCAAATTTCTAAAATTAAAGTTAAAAATTATAATTTGAGTTGGAATTGCATTACTTTTTAATGCAATTGAAATGTTGAAATTGTTCAGCAATTTGAAAATGTTCAAGCTTTTTGTTCTATAACATGCTAAATCTTGCATTTCCATCTTTTTATGTACTTGATATTTGATGGTTTTTATTGCTTTCTTCATATATGTTTATTGTAGTTATATTGTGACTATATATGCTATTATGAATGAGTTTGCCATTATTTATTTCTAACTAAGCTTTGTAGGATACAACAATTATTAATTTCCTTGTCAAGAATTTTTCTTATACTGACCTATTGGACTGAATTTTCTTTACAAATATAATAATTTATTATTTAAATATTATTCTGAATACTGTCCTTCTGTAAATAAAAACACTTCCCTAATAATTTAACTTTGTACTGTTTTATATCTCCATACATAAGCCATACTTTTTATATAATTATCTCTTTCTTTTTAAATTGAGTAGAAATGCCTCTAATGTGGTGGTTATTAATATACTGGGGCAAAAAAAAACTTTTAAAAAATATTTTTGGAGTTATAAATCTTGTTTAACGATAACAAAGTTGTATCATTCACAAAACTTAAATGCTACTGAAGACTTTCAAAGACCATTTACCCTATTTTACTATATATGGCTGCTTTTCATATCTGATACTTATATCAGGTCTTTTGGATATTTATAATCTGGTGCAAATACAGCAGAACAAATGACAATTAAATAGTGCTCTGTTTTTATATTTATGTGATCCCTGACTTGGAAGTATGTTTATTATTCTGAGAAATGCACTTCATCTCTGTCATCTCTCCGATGTAACTGTGCTTCTTATCTCCAAATCAATAAACCTTAAAAGTGCCTTGTAATAGTTACAGTATGTTCCTCCAGGGAGAAATTGTTGTGTTAGGTTTTTGATGGGTTTTGACACTCTACTAATTTCATCTGACAGTGAATTGAAAGTTGAACAGTGCACTGAGCCATGCTGGTAATTTAATACTGTCCTTGGAATATTGTCTTTCAATCTCGAACAGAAAGTCATTATTTGTGAAAACTTGGCCTAAGTTTGTTCTTATATCATGGGTTTGGTTTCATCATGAGAGAGAGATTAAGAAGGAATATCTTAAAATAAACATGATAGTCTTATTATTGTTAGTGTAATAATGTTTTTAAGACTGAATACAAGACAACGAAGTAGATAACAGTCAACACCATTCACCATACTTCTGCCTCTCCCACAGTTGCTTCAGTTTTCTTCTATTAAAAACAGAAGACATTGCCTCAAATCCCAGTGCTTCCCTACTATCTGCTGCTGCTGCTGCTGCTGCTGCTGCTGCTAAGTCACTTCATTTGTGTCCAACTCTGTACGACCCCATAGATGGCAGCCCATCAGGCTCCCCTGTCCCTGGGATTCTCCAAGCAAGAACACTGGAGTGGGTTGCCATTTCCTTCTCCAATGCATGAAAGTGAAAAGTGAAAGTGAAGTTGCTCATTCGTGTCTGACTCTTAGCGACCCCATGGACTGCAGCCCACCAGGCTCCTCTGTCCATGGGATTTTCCAGGCAAGAGTACTGGAGTGGGGTGCCATCGCCCTCTCCATCCCTACTACCTATAGGGTCCTAAATAGGTCATTTAAGTGATCTAAGATGCACCTACTTTAACTGAAAGAGGAAATAATGATGAGACAAAGTTTGTCAAGTTTAAATCACTATACAAATGCCATTGCCTTGATTTTGTTGCTCCAGCTTTGAGAACCTTATAGTGTGGCACCTTACACAGACAGCTTGCTGGAATCTTTCCTGGATTTTCAAGTTTCCATTTCTTTATTGTTGTTGAGTTGCTAAGCCGTATCTGACTCTGCATTTCTGATAGGCAGGACTTGTGTATCTGAAAATCTGTTATAGTAAAACTATCACAGGAAAAGTTTAAAATCAATATAACACCTAGCTAAGAGTAATTGGAGGAACTGATGAAAAATTTGTAACCTCTAATATTAAGTTTGTCAAAATAGTTATAGAAATGAGAGAAACTGTTATAGAAACCCAAGGCAGTCAGGAACCCTTCCAGTACTGAGTAATACTCTAGGGAATATGAAAATGTCAACTGATAAGGAATCCTAAGGGATTCCTTAGGAGCTTTTTTGATAGATCTTGGAGCTCTGCTGCAGAAGCATGAATGCAGGAGACATATGGTGAACTCTGAGGGTACTTTACACTTCAGAAGGCTTTTGAGGATAACTGATCTGTCTGGTAAAAATATAAGGTGATAATTTAAAATTATCATAGTGGATATTCACTAGGTACTAGAGGTGCTTTGGGGAAGTAGTAAATTGAATTTGACTCCTACTAATTTTGTATATGTTGGGAAATTTTCCAGAAAATTATTTGAGTCTAGATCTCGTATACATCTGATACATTTATATCTGTTTCAGTTTACTAATCTAAAAATGATATGATAATAAAACACAAACCAAACAGCAAACATACAAATATTACTCTTTATCTTGAAAAATTATGGTTCTCCTTTTTGTGTAAACATGTTTTTGTTAATAAAGGGAATGGTTCAAGAGATTGAACGTTTTTATTCACTGTTAGGAATATTTATTTTTGGTATAGAATTTAAAGAAAAGAACTTGAAATAATTACTTCAGCAGTTGAACTGAGGAACTAAAAGATCAAAGGAATTTCTCACTTATTTCAATAACTAAGAAGTCATAAATCTTTCCATTCTTAAATTCATGTGATGGAATATTATATATGTGAAGGGTTGTTTAGTGTGAAGAAATTGTGCAACTGTCAATAAACATATTAAGATGGTGTATAGAATAGGAAAATATTTAAAGTAAGCAAGAAGAGTACTTCCTGAACTACCTTAAGATTAGAGGCCTCTTAGAAAATTTTCATCTTCTAAATATAGTCAGGCAGAAAATTGTTACTCTTTTGAAGTAAGTGGTTAAGAAGCCCAGCTCTGTCATTGGAATGGGAGCAATCAGAGTGGAAGGCAGACTAGCTGAATTTTTTATACAAGCAAAATCATCGTCAAAAAGTGCATACACACACACACACTTTTTAGTGGTCAGGAAGTTTAATATCTATTTATTATTTGATTCTGCTCAGGATCAGGATTAGGAGGTAACAGCTTTCCAAGGGAAAAGATATAAAAACACTTAGATCTAGAAATACAGTGTTTTCTAAATATTCGAGGCTTATTTGTCTAAGTACTTGAGAACCTTACTGGCTTGTATATGAGTAATGCAAAGTAGATAAAAACCCACTGTAGAATTCTACAATACACAATACATGCTACAATAACCATAATTCACAGAATTCCAATCATGATGATTGTTAAGGTTTCCAAATGAAGTGCCAAAGAATGAATGAGTTTCTTAGATTTGGGAAGACAATAAACAAGGTCTTGAAGTTATTTGGCTGAATCTGTGCTGTATGCTTTGATTGCTGGGTATTGGCTTCATTGATGGGCTGAATTGTATTTCTTCAAAATCTAAGGTGGAAATCCTAGCTGCCGGAGCCCCAAAATGTAATGATATTGGATATAGGGCCTTTAAAGTGGTATTAAGTTAAAATAAAGTCACTAGAATGAGCTGCTAATCATATGACTGGTGCTTTATAAGAAGAAGACAATTGGACAGAGATATGCACAGAGGCAAGAGTAGATGGAGGATACAGAAAGAAAATAGATGGCCAACCATAAGCCAGAGAAAAAGGCCTGGGAAGAAACCAGCCTTGCTAACACCTTGATTTCAGATTTGAGTCTCCAAAATTGTAGAAAATAATTTTCTGTCATTTAGTCCATCTAGTCTATGGTACTCTGTTATATCAGCCTAAGCAAACTAATATACCATCCTTAAAAGAGGCCCACCACCTTTGGGAATATTAGCTGTCTGCTCTCTTATGTCACAGACTGGAATAATGTAATAAGATAAAAAATTTTCAAAATATGAGAATTTTTCCACATCACACTGAGGTGGTGTGACAGAGGGTAGGAAAATGATTCTGGGCTGATATTTTGTATGTAGTGGATAAAACTTTCCATGAAGATTATAGCAAATTTAAGGATAATAAGTAGCCAGATTTTCAAGAAAGTTTGATAGTCTTTGATAGTCAATAGCAAAGACAGTATTTGAAATAAACTATAAAATTCTCAAGTATTTATTTGGAAGTTACTGACACAAATACTGGTCCATTATTGTCTGTAGGCTTATTTGTTGGAGTGGTGGCTTAATAAAGCACTGGAGGTCTAGTCTTGTCGGTCATCACAGAACCTTTCAACTTCAGCTTCTTAGCATTACTGGTTGGGGCATAGACTTGGATTACTGTGATACTGAATAGTTTGCCTTGGAAATCAACAGATATCATTCTGTCATTTTTGAGATTGCACCCAAATACTGCATTTCGGACTCTTTTGTGACTATGAGGGCTACTACATTTATCCTAATGGATTCTTGCCCACAGTAGTAGATAAAATGGTCATCTGAGTTAAATTCACCCATTCCAGTCCATTTTAGTTCACTGATTCCTAAAATGTCAGTGTTCACTCTTGCCATCTTCTGTTGACCACTTCCAATTTACCTTGATCTATGGACCTAACATTCCACGTTCCTATGCAATATTGTTCGTTAGCATCAGACTTTACTTCCATCACCCATCACATCCACAACTAGGCATTGTTTTTGCTTTGGCTCCATCTATTCATTCTTTCTGGATTTATTTCTCCACTCTTATCCAGTAACATATTGGGCACCTACCGACCTGGGGAGCTCATCTTTCAGTGTCATATGTTTTTGCCTTTGCATACTGTTCATGGGGTTCTCAAGGCAAGTATACTGCAGTGGTTGCCATTCCTTTCTTCAGTGGACCACGTTTTATCAGAACTCTCCACCATGAGCCATCCATCTTGGGTGGCCTTATACGGCAAGGCTCATAGTTTCACTGAGCTATGACAAGGCTGTGGTCCATGTGGTCCATGTTTGGTTAGTTTTCTGTGACTGATTTATAAGACCTTCTACAACTAACACCAAAAAAAGATGTCTTTTTCATCAGAGGGGACTGGAATGTGAAACTAGGAAGTCAAGAAATACCTGGAGTAATACGCCAGTTTGGCCTTGGAGTACAAAATGAAGCAGGGAAAAGGTTAACAGAGTTTTGCCAAGAGAAAATACTGGTCATAGCAAACACCCTCTTCCAACAACATGAGAAGCCTCTACACATGGACATCACCAGATGGTCAATACTGAAATCAGATTGATTATATTCTTTGCAGCCAAAGACGGAGAAGCTCTATACAGTCAGCAAAAACAAGACTGGGAGCTGACTGTGACTCATATCATGAACTACTTATTGCAAAATTCAGACTTGAGATGAAGGAAGTGTGGAAAACCACTAGACCTTTCAGGTGTGACCTAAATCAAATCCCTTTAGATTATACAGTGGAAGTGACAAATAGATTCAAGGGATTAGATCTGATAGAGTGCCTGAAGAACTATGGACAGTGGTTCATGACATTGTACAGGAGGCAGTGATCAAGACCATCCCCAAGGAAAAGAAATGCAAAATGATTGTCTGAGGAGGCCTTACAAATAGCTGAGAAAAGAAGAGAAGTGAAAGGCAAAGGATAAAAAGGAAAAATATACCCATCCGAATGCAGAGTTCAAAAAGAGCAAGGAGTGATATGAAAGCCCTTCCTTGGTGATCAGTGCAAAGAAATAGAGGAAAACAGAATGGGAAAGACTAGAGATCTCTTCAAGAAAATCAGAGATACCAAAGGAACGTTTCATACAAAGATGAGCATAATAAAGGACAGAAATGGTATGGACCTAACAGAAGCAGGAGATATTAAGAAGAGGTGGCAAGAATACACAGAAGTTCTATACAAACAAGATCTTCATGACCCAGATAACCATGGTGGTGTGATCACTCACCTAGAGCCAGACATCCTGGAATGCAAAGTCAAGTGGGCCTTAGGAGGCATCGCTAATAATGTGATAGTGGAGGTGAGGGAATTCCAGCTGAGCTATTTCATGTGCTAAGAGATGGTGCTGTGAAAGTGCTGCACTCAATATGCCAGCAATTTTGGAAAACTCAGCAGTGGCCACAGGACTGGAAAAGGTCAGTTTTCATTTCAATCTCAAAGAAAGGCAATGCCAAAGAATGCTCAAACTACCACACAATTGCACTCATCTCAAACACTAGCACCCCACTCCAGTACTCTTGTCTGGAGGGTCCCATGGACAGAGGAGCCTAGAGGGCTGCAGTCCATGGGGTCGCTGAGGGTTGGACACAACTGAGTGACTTCACTTTCACTTTTCATTTTCATGCATTGGAGAAGGAAATGGCAGCCCACTCCAGTGTTCTTGCCTGGAGAATCCTAGGGACGGGGGAGCCTGTTGGGCTGCCAACTATGGGATCACACAGAGTCAGACACGACTGAAGTGACTTAGCAGCAGCATCAGCAAACACTAGCAAAGTAATACTCAAAATTATCCAAGTCAGGCTTCAACAGTACATGAACCATGAACTTCCAGATGTTTAGAAAAGGTAAAGGAACCAGAGGTCAAACTGCCAGCATCTGTTTGATCATAGAAAAAGCAAGAGTGCTCCAGACAAACATCTATTTCTGTTTTATTGACTATGCCAAAGCCTTTGACTATGTGGATCACAATAAACTGTGGAAAATTCTTAAAGAGATGGGAATACCAAAGCACCTTACCTGCCTCCTGAAAAGTTGTATGCAGGTCAAGAATCAACACTTAGAACTGGACATGGAGCAACAGACTGGTTCCAAATTGGGAAAGGAGTATGTCAATACTGTGTTTTGTCACCCTGCTTATTTAACTTATATGCAGAGTACATCATGTGAAATGCTCAACTGGCTGAAGCACAGGCTTGAATCAATATTGCCAGGAGAAATATCAATAACCTCAGATATGCAGATGACACCATCCTTATGGCAGAAAAAAAAGAGAGAAACTGAAGAGTTTCTTGATGAAGGTGAAAGAGGAGAGTGAAAAGCTGGCTTAAAACTCAGCATTCAAAAAACTAAGATGATGGCATATGGTCCCATCATATTATGGCAAATAGATGGGGAAACAATGAAAACAGTGGCAGACTTCATTTTCTTGGGCTTCAAAGTCACTGCAGATGGTGATTACAGCCACAAAATTTAAAAATGCTTGCTCCTTGGAAGAAAAGTTATGACAAAACATTAAAAAGCAGAGACATTACTGCTCACCAAGGTGCATTTAGTCAAAGCTATGGTTTTCCAGTAGTCATGTATGGATGTGAGAGTTGGACTATAAAGAAAGATGAGTACAGAAGAACTGATGCTTTTGAACTGTGGTGTTGGAGAAGACTCTTGAGAGTCCCTTGGACTGAAAGGGGATCAAACTAGTCCATCCTAAAGGAAATTAGTTCTGAATATTCCTTGGAAGGACTGAAGCTGATGCTTCTATACTTTGGTCACCTGAAACGAAGAATTGACTCATTGTAAAAGACCTGATGCTGGGAAAGATTGAGGGCAGGAAGAGAAGGGGACGACAGACCATGAGATGGTTGGATGGCATCACCGACTTCATGGACATGAGTTTGAGTAAGATCTGGGAGTGGGTGATGGACAGGGAAACCTGGAATGCTGCAGCCCATGGAGTCACAAAGAGTTGGATATGACTGAGCGACTTAACTGAGGGGCTGCTGCTGCTGGTAAGTCACTTCAGTCATGTCTGACTCTGTGTGACCCCATAGATGGCAGCCCACCAGGTTCCCCTGTCCCTGGGATTCTCCAGGCAAGAACACTGGAGTGGGTTGCCATTTCCTTCTCCAATGCATGAAAGTGAAAAGTGACAGGGAAGTCACTCAGTCCTGTCCGACTCTTAGTGACCCCATGGACTGCAGCCTACCAGGCTCCTCCATCCATGGGATTTGCCAAGCAAAAGTACTGGAGTGGGGTGCCATCGCCTTCTCCAGAACTGAAGGTCTAGTGCTATATTATTACATAGTAGGTAGTCAGTACATTGGAGAAGGCGATGGCACCCCACTCCAGTGTTCTTGCCTGGAGAATCCCAAGGACGGGGGAGCCTGGTGGGTTGCCATCTATGGGGTCACACAGAGTCGGACACAACTGAAGCGACTTAGCAGCAGCAGCAGGAGCAATCAGTACATATTTGTCAGATGAATAATGTTGTTTTCCATACACATTTTCCTTCCCAGATTTTATTTTTGAAAATTGATTATGTTGTATAAAGAACCTGTACAAAATTTTTTTTGAAAATTGGCCAGGGTTATTTATCTCTTTCAAATTTTTATCATTTTTTGACACTATTATTAGCTTTTTTATTTCTAGAAATTCTATTAAATGATATGTTTAAAATTTCTTTTTTAAGCAACATTTTATGTTATATTGGAGTATAATTGAATAACAATGTTATATTCAGGTGTACAGCAAAGTGATTCAGTTATTCGTATTTGTGTATCTATTCTTTTTCAAATTCTTTTCCCTTTAGGTGGTTATATAATACTGAGCAGAGTTCCCTGTGGTTTATAATAGTTCCTTGTTGATTATCCATTTAAAATATAGCAGTGTGTACATGTCAGTCCAAACTCACTATCCCTTTCTCTTCCCCTCCCCTCTGGTGACCATAAGTTCCTTGTCCAAGGCTGCGAGTCTGTTTCTATTTATAAATAAGTTCATTTTTTTCTTTCTTTTCTTAGATTTTGTACAAAGCCATGTTGTCTTTGACAACATGTTGTCACTCCGTATGACAATTTCTAGGCGCATCCGTATTGCTGCATTGTCATTATTTCATTCTTTTTAATGGCTGAGTATATTCCACTGTTTGTGTGTACCACATCTTCTTTACGCATTCATCTTTTGATGGAAATTTAGGTTGTTTCCGTATTTTGGCTACTGTAAACAGTGCTGCAGTGAACATTGAGGTACATATATCTTTCTGGACCATGTTTTTCCCTGAGTGCCCAGGAGTGCGATTGTAGGGTCATACGGTAACTCCAGTTTTTTAATGAACTTCTGTGCTGTTCTTATAGTGGCTGCACCAATTTACATTCCCATCAACAGTATAGGAAGGTTCCCATTTCTCCACAATCTCTCCAGCATTTCTTGTTTGTAGATGTTTCGGCATGGCAACCCACTCCAGTATTCTCGCCTGGAGAATGCCATGGACAAAGAAGCCTGGTGGGCTACAGTCCATAGGGTTACAAAGAGTTGGACACGACTGACATGACTTAGCACACACACATTCTGATTGATATGAGGTGTTACTTCATTGTAGGTATTTTTTTTTTAATTGGAGTATAATTACTTTACAATGCTCTGATAGTTTTGGTTGTAAAACAGTGAATCAGCTATATTTATGCATATCCCCTGCTTCTTGAGTTTCCTTTCCAGCCACTCTTAGTCATCACAGAGCACTGAGTCGCACTCCCTGTTTTTACAGCAGCTTTCCACTAGCTAGCTATTTTAGACACGGTTGTGTATATATGTCAATGCTACTCTCCCTTCGCCCACTGTTTCCACATGTCAGTTCTCTATGTCTGGGCTTCTGTTTCTTCCCTGCGAATTAGTTCATCTGTACCATTTTTCTGGGTTCCATCTATATGTGTTAATATGCAGCACTTGTTTTTCTCTTTCTGACTTTCTTCACTCCATATGATATACTCTAGTTCCACTCACATCACTACAAATGCCCCAGTTTTGTTCCTTTTTATGGCTGAGTAATATTTAATTTCATATACGCATCATATCTTCTTTATCCATTTATCTGTCAGTGGACATTTATCTGTCTTTTGGTTGGAGCATTTAATCTGTTGCTTCCATGTCTGGCTATTGTAAATCGTGCTGCAATGAACACTGGGATTCATGTATCTTTTTGAATTAGTTTTCTCAGGGCGTATGCTCCGTAGTGGGATTACTGGGTCATATGGTAGTTCTATTTTTAGCTTTTTAGCGAACCTCCATGCTGTTCTCCATAGTGGCTCTATCAATTCACCTTCCCACCAGCAGTGCCGGAGGGTTTCCTTTTCTCCACACCTTCTCCAGTATTTACTGTTTGTAGATTTTTAAATAATGGCCATTCTGGCCACTGTGATACCTCATTGTGGTTTTTATTTGAATCCTCTAGTAATTAATGATATCTATTTGCACGAAATACCTTTCTCTTTCCCCTCATTTTCAATCTGCATATGTCCTTAGATCTGAAGTTGGTCTCTTATAGACAGCATATTTATAAGGGTTTTGTGTTTGTGTCCATTCAACTAGTCTGTCTTTTGGTTGGAGTATTTAATCCATTTATGTTTAAGGTAATTATCAATAAAAGAAAGTGAAGTGAAAGTGGTTTAGTCATGTCCAACTTTTTGTAACCCCTTGGGGTCTCTTGCATTGCAGGCGGATTGTTTACCAGCTGAGCTACTGGGGAAGACCCAGTTATCAATATGTGTGTTATTGCCATTTGTTTCTTGTTTTGGATTAATTTTTGTAGATCATTTTTCTTCCTTTCCTCTTTCATTCTCTTGTGATTTGATGACTCTGGTGCTGTGTTTGTGTTGGCTTTTCTTTTTTTGTGTGTGAGCTCATGTCATACTTCATTGACCTGAGATCATCTATGCTTAATATTTCTTGGTTTTATGTGATTATGTTTGTATAGAGGACAGGTTTTTTCAAATAGTATTTCAATTATAAAAAATAATTTGTAGCACCATAAAAAATTTAGAAGTAAAAATATATCAAAAATGATTAGGTTGGTGCAAATGTGATTCTGCACTGTGAATTTTAAGTCAATATAACTAGGCTCAAATACATTTTTTTAAACCAAAATAGGGACCATTATAATTAACCTATTTTTTTGCCAACAGGAAATAAGTTTGTTTATTCATATAGTGTAAAAATCCATGCTTTAGGATTTGATGAACTCTTCAGTTCAGTTGCTCATTTGTGTCCAACTATTTGTGACCCCATGGTCTGCAGCATGCCAGGCTCCCCTGTCCATCAATAACTCCTGGAACTTGCTCAAACTCATGTCCATCAAGTCAGTGATCCCTCCCAACCATCTCATCCTCTGTCATCCCCTTCTCCTCCTGTCTTCAATCTTTCCCAGCATCAGGGTCTTTTCCAGTGGGTCAGCTCTTCGCATCTGGTGGCCAAAGTATTGGAGCTTCAGCTTCAGCATCAGTCCTTCCAATGGATATTTAGGATTGCTTTCCTTTAGGATTGACTGGTTTGATCTCCTTGCAGTTCAAGGCACTCTCAAGAGTCTTCTCCAGCATTACAGTTCAGAAGCATTAGTTCTTCAGCATTCAGCCTTCTTTATGGTCCAACTCTCATATCCATACATGACTACTGGAAAAACTGTAGCATTGACTATATGGACATTTGTTGGCAAAGTAATGTCTATGCTTTTTAATATGCTGTCTAGATTCATTATAGCTTTTCTTCCAAAAAGCAAGTGTCTTTTGATTTCATGGCTGCAATCACCATCTGCAGTGATTTTGGAGCCCAAGAAAATGAAGTCTGCCACTGTTTCCATTGTTTTCCCATCTATTTGCCATGAAGTGATGGGACCAGATGTCATGAACTTAGCTTTTTGAATGTTGAGTTTTAAGCCAGCTTGTTCACTCTCCTCTTTCACCTTCATCAAGTTCCTCCCTGCTTTCTGCCATTGGGATGGTGTCATCTGCATATCTGAGGCTATTGATATTTCTCCCAGCAATCTTGATTCCAGCTTGTGCTTCATCCAACCCAGCATTCTGCATGATGTACTCTGCATATAAGAAAACATTTTCTTCCTCTTTCTGGTTGTGTTAAGTGCTTTCCCTGCAAGAAGTTGTTGAGATGCTTGAAGAAGTGGTAGTCAGTTGGCGAGAGATCAGGTGAATATGGCAGATGAGGCAAAACTTTGTGGTCCAATTCATTCAACTTTAAAAGCATTGATTGTGTGATGTGTGGTTGGGTGTTGTCATGGGGAAGAAATGAGCCCATTCTGTTGACCAATGCCAGCTGCAGTTGTGGCAGTTCTTGGTGCCAGTTTTCATTGATTTGTTGAGCGTACTTCTTGGAGGTAGTGGTTTCACCAGGATTCAGAAAGCTGTAGTGGATCAGATGGGCAGCAGTCCACCAAACAGTGACCGTGTCCTTTTATTTTTGGTGCAAGTTTGGCTTTGGGAAGTGCTTTGGAGCTGCTGCTTGGTCCAGTCACTGAGATGGTCATTGCTGGTTTTCATATAAAATCCACTATCTGTCACAAGTCAGAATATGATGGAGAAATGGTTCATTGTTGTGTAGAATAAGAGAAGACAAAACTTCAAAATGATTTTTTTTTTTTTTTAATTTTTGGTCAGTTCATGAGGCATATACTTACTGAGCTTGGTCATGTTTTCAAATGGTCGGTGTTAAGCTCTTTGGGAAACTTATATTTGTAAGAAGATCAGCTTTGAGATCTTCTCAATTGGTCATTGTCAATTTCCAATGGCTGGCCACTATGTTCCTCAACATCAAGACTCTCATCTCTTTTGAAAAATTTCTTGAACCACCATTGTGCTGTATGTTCATTAACAGTTCTTGGGCCAGATGGGTCATTGATGTTATGAGTTGTCTCTGCTGCTTTACGACCCATTTTGAACACAAATTTTAAAAAAAACACTTGAATTTGCTTTTTGTCTAGCATCATTTTCATAGTCTAAACTAAAATATAGAGCAAGTAATGTCTTTAGCAAAAAATCATAATTCAAGAAATGTGCATTCAGATCAGATCAGATCAGTCGCTCAGTGGTGTCCAACTCTTTGAGACCCCATGAATCGCAGCACGCCAGGCCTCCCTGTCCATCACCAACTCCCGGAGTTCACTGAGACTCACGTCCATCAAGTCAGTGATGCCATCCAGCCATCTCATCCTCTGTCATCCCCTTCTCCTCCTGCCCCTAATCCCTCCCAGCATCAGAGTCTTTTCCAGTGAGTCAACTCTTCGCATGAGGTGGCCAAAGTACTGGAGTTTCAGCTTTAGCATCATTCCTTCCAAAGAAATCCCAGGGCTGATCTCCTTCAGAATGGACTGGTTGGATCTCCTTGCAGTCCAAGGGACTCTCAACAGTCTTCTCCAACGCCACAGTTCAAAAGCATCAATTCTTCTGCGCTCAGCCTTCTTCACAGTCCAACGTTCACATTGATACATGACCACAGGAAAAACCATAGCCTTGACTAGACGAAACTTTGTTGGCAAAGTAATGTCTCTGCTTTTGAACATGCTATCTAGGTTGATCATAATTTTCCTTCCAAGTGTATAACATAGCCTCATTTACCTAAGAATCTATTCCAGTATCACACAAAAAATTTCAACCATGCAAAACTGCAATTACTTTTGCACCAACCTAATACATTTTCTTGAGAGTCCCTTGGACTGCAAAGGGATCCAACCAGTCCATTCTGAAGAAGATCAGCCCTGGGATTTCTTTGGAAGGAATGATGCTAAAGCTGAAACTCCAGTACTTTGGCCACCTCATACGAAAAGTTGACTCATTGGAAAAGACTCTGATGCTGGCAGGGATTGGGGGCAGGAGGAGAAGGGAACGACAGGATGAGATGGCTGGATGACATCACTGAATTGATGGACATGAGTCTGAATGAACTCCAGGAGTTGGTGATGGACAGGGAGGCTTGGCGTGCTGTGATTCATGGGGTCGCAAAGAGTTGGAAACGACTGAGCAACTGAACTGAACTGAATACGTTCATTGACATATAATGTGATTTAAATAGTACCATGTTCTCATATCCTTATAGAACTGTGTGCTCTTTTCAATTTCAAAATAAGTACCCAAGATTAACATTTATGGGACTAGAAACTCTAGAAATCTACACTTGTAGGATTATACTTTATAATTTATTGACTCTAAATCAAAGCACCTAAATTTATTTACTATAAATAAAACACACAGGGTAAATATCTTAAAAATACAATTTCAATGCAATTTTTGACAAAGGAATATTAAGAATTAATTTGAATTATGAACTGTGGTGTTGGAAAAACTCTTGAGAATCCCTTGGACTACAAGGAGATCCAACCACTCCATCCTAAGGGGAATCGGTCCTGGGTGTTCACTGGAAGGACTGATGTTGAAGCTGAAACTCTAATACTTTGGCCACCTGATGCAAAGAACTGACTCATTGGAAAAGACCCTGATGCTGGGAAAGATTGAATGCAGGAGGAGAAGGGGATGACAGAGGATGAGATGGTTGGATGGCATCACTGAGTCAATGGACATGAGTTTGAGTCAACTCTGGGAGTTGGTGATGGACAGGGAGGCCTGTCGTGCTGCAGTCCACAGGATCGCAAAGAGTTGAACACGACTGAGCGACTGAACTGAACTGAACTGATGCACTCAGTATGATAATCTCTAGGTCCATACGTGTTGCTGCAGATGGCATTATTCTCTTTAATGGCCGAGTAATAATTCCATTGTATATATGGACCACATATTTTTCATCTATTCATCCATTGTTGGACATTTAGGTTGCTTCCAAGCCTTGGCTATTGTAAACAGCACTGCAGTGAACATTGGGGTTTATGTATCATTTTGGACCATGCTTTTCTCTGAATCTATCCTCGGGAATATATGCACTGACTTGATGGACATTGTTTGATCAAGCTCTGGGAGTTAGTGATGGACAGGGAAGCCTGGCATGCTGCAGCATAGGGTTGCAAAGAGTCAGACATGACTGAGCAACTGAACTGAACTTATGAATATTCCATTTTGACTATTCTGACATTTACTATAACATATCATGCTTGTAAAAATTATTTGGATTATTTTCAATTTCTTAAGGTATTGAAGATTTAGACATGATTTGTGTTAGCATGGAATTTTTCTGTGTGTACTGGAAAAAGCAATGACCTTTCAGCAGCTCCTTTAATCTCGCTCAGCCTCAATTATTGGTCTGTGAAATGAGTAAAGTTATACTGAGCTACTTAGCTCACAAGGTATGTAAAAGTTAAGTAAATTGATGTATATATAAGAATGTCATATAAAAGCACCATATTTATACAGGTATCATTAATGTGATCTTGGCTGCTATAATGTTTGTAAACAGCTGAGTAGTATACAGTTTACTTGGGTATTCTCTAAACCAAGATATTTTGAGCTCAATCTCTCCATTACCAGAACAGACAATATATTGTATGTCAACCAATGAAATCTTAAAATATTTTTATAGATATGTAACTCAGTAGTGAAAATTAGGGGGGAAAAATGGACAAAAATGAGGGGAAGGAGTTGTCTGCAATGGGAGAGTGAATGGCACAAAGGTGAATCCAGAAGCAAGAGCTTCAAATGAAAGTGTGTCTTTTACCAGAAGTGTTCCCAGTATAAGTGTATAATAATCCTGAAAGTGACTGCATTTTATGAACCAAAGCAGATAATTGAAACAGGTGTCTGGCATTAGGAGAGATCAAAATAGTTTCTCTTCTTTCTGCTATCAAGATGAGGAAGATGTAGTAGAAATGCATATTGATTCCAAGGAGACCACCATGCCAGCTCTATGTAGCACACGGAATTGTGCAAGACATCCCAAATGATTAAGAATGAAAGACAGTCAAAACAAGGGAGCATGATACACAATAAAATAACTTTGTTTTGCTCTTGAATGTCTATTATCTTTCAAAGATATTGAGGCCAGTGATTATGTTTTCATCTGCTAATGATCACTAAAATAGTGTGTATTTTTAGCTGAGACTTAGTATAAAAATTTTTTGATTGGCTAAACATGAAATCAATGCAGTGTATATGAAAGATAGCTGTGTGCGTATTTTCTCTGTCAGATTATGGAGGTGAGAGTCTGGAGACATAGTTTAAAATGGGATAAAAAATGAGTTGACTTATGGTCAGAAGTGAAAATTCTTTATTTAAAAAAAAACTTATGGAGTTTTCGAAGGTTACTGAAAACTCCACATATTGAGGCAGTATATCACTATCTTCTAATAGATCTATAATAAAAAGCATTGCAATAAGTTCAAATTCATTGCTGGTGTCAGTTTAGCCAAACATTAATACTAAACATAAGATATGAGAAATAATATTGGATAATATTTTCCCAGGACATTAATTTCATTCTATTTACATGATTTTTTTTTTAAACCAAGGACTCTAGAGTGTATTTAACTACAGTTCTTTTTTTCTCCTAATCCAGTTTTGAAGCCATAACTAGGAGTCAGTCAATTCTCCTTCTTGAACAGCTGGTTAAGTCCATGTTCCCTTATCAGCCTTTCATACTGGGGTCACTATGCACCTGCCCTAATTGCTAAGAGCAGGTTTCAGAAAATAAGAGACAGAGAGAATGAGTGTGAGCTCATGTCAGTATTCCCCAGAGTTTGCAAAATTATTCAGATATATAGGGAGCCCTGGAAACCTAGCTAACCCCATCCTTCTTTTTTTTTTTAATATGATGAAGTCACTAATTTTTTATTGAATTCTAGTTCATTTACAACGTTGTCTTAGTTTCAAGTGTAAAGCCAAGTCATTCAGTTTATATTCAGTTTATATATATATATATATATATATATTTGGTTTATATACATTTTTTTCAGACTGTTTTCCATTATCAGTTATTATAAGATACTGAGTGTAATTCTGTGTGCTATACAGTAGGTCTTGTTGTTTACCTATTTTATATATTGTGATATGTGTGTGTTAATTGCAAACTCCTAGTTCATCTCTTTCTTCCACCTCGCTATCCCCTGTGGTAACCGGAAGTCCCCTTTGTATCTGTAAGTTTTTCTCGATAGCTCCAAATTGCTGTTACTCAGTTCTCAGGTGCAAGTGGCTTTTTGGCCCTATTTGGCAGCCTTCCAGTGTTTGGGGCTGTGTAACAAACAGTTCACCCTTTGACCTATCTTAATGTCATTTTGTTGTGTTCACTGTCAAAAGAATCTTTATATACTGTAAAACAGATAGGTGGATGCAAAATTGATGAAACATGCAAAATGTCTTTAAGCATCTCTTCATCCCCATGGGAACCAAATTATACAGACTCTGATAATGATGAATAGCTATCCTATTAAACACTATTATATGCAAGGACTGTTACATGGATCATTTTTATTTCTTAAAATAAACTTGAAGTTCTGACACTATTAACATTCTATTTTATAGGCCAATTAAAAGCCCTTAACAATTTTTAATTGTTAAGAGATGTGGGGGAGAGAGAGAGAGACTGAAAGAGTGGCTAAGCAAGCCACCTAAACACTGACAAAGACATCTGAAAATTAGCTGGGGAGATTTTGGAAGAAACTGATGATGGAGTAGATGCTTCTATGCAATTACCAAGACCCATTTTATTTTCCTTCTGGACACACAGCTGCCTAAATTTTGCAACTGCCATGCAATTAAGTATTGTCTTGCACAGAAGTCTAATAAAGTTATGGCCATAAACTTCTATATTTGGGCTATAGAAACCACTGAGGAATAAATCTCTATACTTTTTTTTTCATTATTGACTTCATGTATGGAAATGACACTCAGAGTGACCTTCGGACCCAAAAGTTAGAGAAAAAACATATAAGGAATCTGCATTTCTTTCTCAGTATTGCAGAGGAGCTACCAACAAGGAGGAATACCTGTTTTTTACTGATAAGAGTGATAAACAAATTGTATTAAATTAGCCTATCAAGTTCAATGAGTTTATTAACTATGTCAACTAGCTTATAAGCTGAAACTTATTAAGATAAGTGATTTCCAATAGTTTGGCTTTGTGATGAGAGATTGTGGTTGGGCTATGATTTTGTAGGAAGTACTAGAAGAGTTAGGCCTTTGACATTTGGGCAATGGTAATGGCTTTAGTTTTGGGCTTGTGGAGATTGAAAATGTGTGCAATATCTCAGTAGAGGTCCTGGAAGGCAATTGGATGTATGCTGCTGGTGGAGAAAATGTAAGAATTCTGCAAAGGAGAATTTGAGTATCAGCAATTCCAAGTCCATATTTCAGAGTGACATAGAAAAGAAAATGACCTAAAAGGATTAATATGAGATAGAAGTAAAAAAAAAAAAAAAGGAAAAAGAAGCTATCTGAGGTAACATCAAGAGCAATAGCAATAAACTATTTAGTTAATTTACTTTAAAAGTAGCCTTTACCTTGATTCTGTTTGCTGCTGCTAAGTCGCTTCAGTCGTGTCCGACTCTGTGCGACCCCATAGACGGCAGCCCACCAGGCCCCGCCGTCCCTGGGATTCTCCAGGCAAGAACACTGGAGTGGCAAGAACTCCTCCAATGCATGAAAATGAAAAGTGAAAGTGAAGTCGTTTAAGCAACAACAAAATAAAAAATGGTGTGAACTTAGAGGTGCAAGGAGTGAAGTTAAATGTAGTAGAAATAGAGCAGTGGGATTTTTATTGTAATAAAATAATTCTTTCCATTATGTAAGAGATAACCATATTGGGTAAAAGTAATGGTGAGAATTGTCCACATTTAAATTTTAAATAGTGATCATGGAAGATTGTATTCTAGTTAGAGATTAGTAGGTTTGAAAATACATATAATTCTAGCAATTGGCTCATCTGCTATGAAACAAAGCTAAATGGCACATTTATATCCTGTCCATATAAATGCTTATTCAACCCAAATGGAAGCCATTCTTTTTTAAATGTATTATCCTAGGCTTATTCTCATATAAAATGTGTTTTTATTTTTATTTTTTTAGGTCAATAAAGTTTTTTTAGAAAAAGGTTATTTTATCCTGGGTTATAGTTGATTGACAATATTGTGTTAGTTTCACATGTACAGCAAAGTGATTCCTCTGTGCGTATATGTGTATCTGTTCTTTTTCAAAGTCTTTTCTCGTTTAGGTTATTACAGAATGTTGAGTTCCATGTGCTGTAGAGTAGGTCCTTGTGAGTTACCTGTTTTAAATATGTACTGTGTGGGTTTTTCTGGTGGCTCAGAGGGTAAAGAATCTGTCTGCAGTGTGGGAGACCTGGGTTCAGTCCCTGTGTTGGAAAGATTCCTCTGGATTAGAGCATGGCAACCCACTCCAGTATTCTTGCCTGGATAATCCCCATGCACAGAGGAGCCTGGCAGGCTGCAGTCCCTGGGTCACAAAGAGTCAGACATGGCTAAGCATGCATGTGTATACATCAGTCCCAAACTTCTAATTTATCCTTCCTCGAAACCTCGGTAACCATAAGTTTGTTTTCTAATTCTGTGAGTTTATTTCTATCTTGTAAATAAGTTCATTTGTATCATTTCTTAAAATTCCACATATGAGCATTATCATATGATATTTATCTTTGTCTGACTTCTACTTTCAACTTTCACCTTCTGTGATAATCTCTAAATCCATCCAAATAGCATTATTTCATTTGTTTTTATGGCTTAGTAATATCCCATTGCATATGTGGTATGTGTGTGTGTGTGCATGTATTATTTTGAATTATACTTTTTTCTGAGTATATGCCCAGGAGTGGGATAGCTAGATCATGTGGTAGCTCTATTTTCAGTTTTTTAAGGAATCTCCATACTGTTTTCCATAGTGACTCTACCAATTTACATTCCTCCACATTCTCTCCAGCATTTATTATTTATAGAATTTTGATGATGGCCATTCTGACTGGTGTGAGATGATACCTTACTATTGTGATTTGCATTTCACTGATAATTAACAATCTTGAGTATTTTTTCATGTGCCTCTTGGCTATCTGTATGTCTCCTTTGAAGACATCTATTTAGGTCTTCTGCCTATTTTTTGATTGAGTTCTGTTTTCTTGATATTGAGTGGCTATATGAGCTGTTTTATATTTTGAAAATTAACCCCTGTTATGTGTTTTGGAGATTAATCTTTTTAAATTATATAAGACAAAACAGATTCAAGCAAAGTAACTCATAAAAATTTCATGGCAAATTCATTAGAGGATCATATCTCTATTTTTTAAAAATATTATAAAATTGCCAATATGCTACCCTTCATTTTGACACATAAAATTGAAAGTGACCTTAGGAAAATAATGAATGGCAAATGTGATTCTTAAATGTTAATGAGTCAAGCAATGCTTTATATTTGACTAACAATCCAATTTCTAAAGCATCTATAACAAGAATTTATTGTAATGCTACAATCAACAAAAGGGAAAGCTTTGTGATTTGCTACAAGTTTATTGTATCAATCATTCATCTATGCTATTAACAATCAAGAGATACTCTTCTTCTCTTAGTTTAAATGCCAGAGAACATATATTCCTACACAGTTCCTCAAACCTGGTGCTGCTGCTAAGTCACTTCAGTCATGACCGACTCTGTGCGACCCCATAGATGGCAGCCCACTAGGCTCCTCCATCCCTGGGATTCTCCAGACAAGAACACTGGAGTGGGTTGCCATTTCCTTCTCCACTTCACACCTAGTATGAGTTTACCAAATATTTGTTAAATAAATTAATATATGACAAAGTATAAAAGAACTATTATGTCTTTGTACACTGTAATCCAGTTCTTATTTACCTTCTGAATTTGTTCTTATTAATACTATTTATCCCCAGAGTTCTTTATAATCTATAGCAGGTATTAGTACTTTTCTAGGTTCTATAACAAAAGATAGCTGAAGAACATCTCTTAGCTTACTTGGATTACTAAATGTGTTTTGTTAGCCAAAGACAATTAAATTCAGGGTAGCTCTTCTGGTAGGAATTTTTTAAAATGACGCAATGACATAGAGTATTAAGCATAACATTGAAAGCATAAAAATTGAAACTCTCTTTCAAAAGGAAAGAGTAAAGAGATGATGAAAACGAATATGATATCCTTTTCAAAGAGTTACACTTTGAAAAGGAGAGCAAAAGAGAAATTTTAAACATCGTGGCTTTTTGGTATCACTTCTTCACTGGTAAAAATATAATTCAAAATCGTTACGTGCTGAAACCTGCAAACCATAAAATTTGGGGTAGTTTTATTTTCAAATACCTGGGGCAGACATGGGGTTTGGCAAGCAACTGATAATTCTTTATGGAGTTTTTATTCTGGTTGCTAAACAAGACACAGGGAAGATGAAACAAAGAAGTTGACAATAATACACATCCTTTGAGAATAACACACATTCTTATTTCAAATTCTGTGTAATCAACATTTAAAGTGGCAGAATACACATCTGGGTCTCACTATTAGGCATTTTTCCCGGCATAGAATTGTTCATAGTGTTTGATTCATTTATAACATTTAAGAATAAACGTCTGATTGCAGTAGAACTTAAACATCAACATGTTAGTTTACATCTCAAATGGAAGGCAGAGAGTAAAAATATTTTCCTCAGAAATCAAGGCATTTTTTTTCTCCCCATTCTCTGTTCATGTTCTGCTGTGGCACTTCTAAGTTTTATAATTGTATAAGATCCCCAATAGCAGAAGTTTTTAAGTGACTTGATTTTCTAAAACTTGTTTCAGTATGGTGTGTGACTCAGCATGTGTTTATTTACATGCTACAAAAAATATCCCAAATTTCATTTTTGTCGACAAACAGCCACTTTTAAAAATCAGAGTATAGTTGATTTTACAATGTTGTGTTAGTTTCTGCTATACATCAAATTGAATCAGTTAAACATATACATGTCATATTTGTCATTAAGTATTGAGTAGAGCTCCCTGTGCTATACAGTAGGTTCTAATTAGTTATCTATTTTGTATATAGCAGTGTGTATGTATCAATCTCAGTCTCCCAATTTTTCCCTCCCCATTTTCTTCCTTGATAACCATAAGTTTGATTTCTACATATATGACTGTTTTGTAAATAAGTTCCTTTGTACCGATTTTTTTTAGATTCTACTTATAAACAATATCAGATGATATTTGTCTTTATCTTTTGACTTACTTCACTCAGTGTGAGTATCTGTAGGTTCATCCATGTCACTACAAATGGCATTATTTTTTCATTTTTATAGCTGAGTAATGGCACCCCACTCCAATACTCCTGCCTGGAGAATCTCATGGATGGAGAAGCCTGGTGGGCTGCAGTCCATGGGGCTGCTGAGGGTCAGACACGACTGAACGACTTCACTTTCACTTTTCACTTTTCACTTTTCACTTTCCTGCATTGGAGAAGGAAATGGCAACCCACTCCAGTGTTCTTGCCTGGAGAATCCCAGGGACGGGGGAGCCTGGTGGGCTGCCATCTATGGGGTTGCACAGAGTCGGACAGGACTGAAGTGACTTACCAGCTTAGCAGCAATAATCAGCCACTTTTGACTGTTTTTAATGCCCATCACCAAGTATCATACAAGTTACTGTACTTCATGGAAAAGCCTTATTTTGGAGTTGTATCTTAAAAAAAAAAAAAAAACTTCATAGAAAATAAATCATCATTAACTAAACTTTGTTATTCTGATCTTCAAACAAAAATTGATTCAAAACATCACAGACAGTGACAGTTTCAAAAAAAAATGTCATACTACTTGAGATATATGGCCTAGCAAAGAGAAACTTATGAATGAAAAGATTTCTTGTTCAAAGAATTTCATTTCCTAAACATGAAAGTCCCTCTAATTTTCTCCAAATGAATGCCAGCTCTAGTATATTTTATGACTACCTTTATTGATGTTAGTTAGAGCCTGAAATACAATGAAATGACCCTAATATAGGATCTCTCAAAACATTTACTGGACTCTCCAGGAAGCTGTGTCAGCCTAGAATTGGAAATATTCCAAAACCATTACTTAGTAACTCTTTAGGGAGTTGTATTTAAAAGAATTTCATCTGAATAAGTAAACCCATCTCATTTTTAATGATGATGTAAAATAGCATTCTTCCATTTCAGTGTTTTCCCTTCTTGAACTGATCTTAGTCCTTCTCTGAAGATGGATTGGGTTCTAGCAACTTCTCTGAACACCTGGGAGGAGTGAGCCCTGGCTCCTTGCCATTGTTACAGAAGCATTTGTCTCCTGTAAACCTAATTAATGAGTCCTTATCCAGAGATCCCAATGTGATAGAAGGTGTTAAATGACTGTGGACCACCCCTTGTGAAATCATGTCTACAGTAATCATCATGGGGCATGGTATGCAAGAAAAAAATTGTTTCAAAAAGAAGCTGTCATCCTGAATTAACATAATGTAAAATGGCAGAGCACAGATGGTTCCGTGTTTTGTTTTTTTTTTTTTTAAACAATTAAACCTAAGAACGTAACACAGGGTCTTGGTGTTCATGTTGTGCCAGTGACTTCAACTCAATGGGGAAAGAGTGCTTGGAAAGCATGTTCAGAATAAAAAGTACCCATCAGTCTACTTTTTGTGCCTATGAAGAACTCTTCACAATTTGATTATGGATCCATCTACTACTGCAACCAGGAACAGGTAGTTCCGCATGTACCCCAGAATTGACATAGGGCTTCTTGTTCCCATTTTTAACTTACTTTCATTTCTTCTGTTGGCTCCAAAACCACACCTAAAAGAATGAAAAGAACACTTATTTTCAATGGAAGGCAAGAGAAGGAATGTTTAGAAGAGAATTATTCCTCAGTCTGTTAGCTGGACTTAGACTGCATTTAGAGTGAATACATTAAAGGGTACCAAACAGTGGCACTTGCCAATTTCTGTGTATTAAATTTTTTTCTATAAAGTCTATCCATATGAGCTTGAATTGAACCATCATAAACATCTCCAGCAGTCCTATCTCCAGGGAAAAAAAAAAGACTACTACCAGCTGTTTCATATACACAATCACTTGTTCAATCTCAGAGTTCCTGTGTTTTTTCTTTCTTGTCATTGGATTCTACTGTGATTCCAACCCCCAGAGGTGCTTTGACTTTAGCCACTTTGTTTTAAATTTGCTGACCTTCACACCTTTCCAACATACAACCAACAAAAGTTGAGGGATATCCTCCTGCAGCCATGAAGTTACACCCCCTCAGAACTCCAGCCCTGGGAAGCATAACTGATGAAAAATCCCAGCTACTGTGGTTGAAATCCACCACCAAGTTCACACAGAAGGCACCCTTACTCCAGGCTTTGTTCAACAACAATTGAGACCGGCAAGGATACTGAATCAGCTCTACTTCTGTGTGTTATAGGACTCCATTGAAGGCAATATGCTTCCATGAAGACAGCAGGTGGTGTCTGAGATTTGCACATAGTCTCTATACAACATCAATAAAAGACCAAAATTAAATATTGTGCTTTTCTTCAGGTTCTGTTAAGCAACTCAAGGGGATTAAATAGTTAATTTTATTCAAATGATGTGATAAATCACTTTTTTCCAAGAGAGACCTGCCTGATTCTGGTTTAGAGTTATTTATATTCATGTATTCAGCACCTAAGGTGGCTCAGATGGTAAAGAATCTTCCTACAATGTAGGAGACCTGGGTTCTGTCCCTGGGTTGGAAAGATCCCCTGGAGAAAGGAATGGTAACCCACTCTCGTATTCTTGCCTGGAGAATCCCATGGACAGAGGGACCTAGTAGGTTACAGTCCATTGGGTCACAAGGAGTCGGACACAACTGAGCAACCAACACTTTACTTATTCAGTACCTATTATTTTCCTAAGGAAAGATCAGTGTCCAAAAATTTTTTTTTGTTTATAAATACTTATTGAATTAACTGATATGAATTTTTTTTATCATCTACTTACAGTGGAAAATGACCATCAGTGTTACATATATCAGATCACATTTTATGCAGAAAACCAGGTAGGCAGGGTTTCACTGTTACAGAAAATGTATATAGGAAAAAGATGCAAATAAACAATTCATGGAAGAAATAATATTAAGTAAGCACATAGAAAGCTCCCAGTTTCGGTAATAATGTAAGGAATATAAATAAAAGATACATCTGAGATATTTATCACCTATCACTTTGTCATTGTTCAGTACCTCAGTCTTTTCTGACTCTTTGGGACCCCATGGACTGCAGAATACCAAGCTTCCCTGTCTTTGACTCTCCTGGAGTTGGCTCAAACTCATGTCCCTTGAATTGATGATGCCATTGAACCATCTCATCCTCTGTGCTCCCTTCCTCCTGTCTTCAATCTTTCCCAGCATCAGTGTCTTTTCCAGTGAATTGGCTCTTCACATCAGGTGGCTAAAGTTTTGGAGCTTCAGCATTAGTCTTTCCAATGAATGTTCAGGATTTATTTCCTTTAGGATTGACTGGTTTGATCTCCTTGCTCTCCAAGGGACTCTTCAGAGTCTTCTCCAGGATAACATTTCAAAAGCATCAGTTCTTTGGTGGTCAGCCTTCTTTATGGTCCAACTCTCACATCCATACATGACTACTGGAAAAACCATCACTTTGACTATATGGGCCTCTGGCAGCAAAGTAATGTCTCTGCTCTTTAATGTACTGTCTAGGTTGGTCATAGCTTTTCTTCCAAGGAGCAAGTGTCTTTTAATTTCATGGCTGCAGTCACAGTCTACACTGATTTTGGAGCCCAAGAAAATAAAGTCTGCCACTGTTTCCACTGTTTTCCCATCTATTTGCCATGAAGTGATGGGACCTGATCCTACAATCTTAGTTTTTTGAATGTTGAGTTTTAAGCCAGCTTGTTCACTCTCCTCTTTCACTTTAATCAAGAGGCTCTTTAGTACCTCTTTGCTTCCTGCCATTAGGATGGCGTCATCTGCACATCTGAGGTTATTGATATTTCTCCTGGCAATCCTGGTTCCATCTGTGTTTCATCCAGCTCAGCATTTCACATGATGTACTCTGCATGTAAGTTAAATAAGCAGGGTGACAATGTACAGCCTTGACATACTCCTTTCCCAATTTGGAACCAGTACATTGTTCCATGTCCAGTTCTAACTGTTGCTTCTTGACCTGCATGCAAGTTCTCAGGAAATGGTTAAGGTGGTCTGGTATTCCCTTCTCTTTAAAAATTTTCCACAGTTTGTTGTGATCCACACTGTCAAAGGCTTTAGCGTAATCAATGAAGCAGTAGATGTTTTTCTGTAATTACTTTGCTTTCTCTATGATTCAGTGGATGTTGGCAATTTGATCTTTGGTTCCTTTGCCTTTTCTAAATCCAGCATGTACATCTGGAATTTCTTGGATCACATATTGTTAAAGCCTAGCTTGAAGAATTTTGTGCATTACCTAGCTAGCATGTGAAATAAGCATAATTGTGTGGTATTTTGAACATTCTTTGACATTATTTGCAAAAATGAAAAAAGATCAATGCATGGTGGTTAGGAAGACATAGAGAAGTAGTCTATTTTATAGATTTCTGAAGTCATACAACCTCTTTTATGAGGGTTATTTGACAATATAAAAATTTCAACCATGCTTTCCTTTATATACAGAGTAATTCTTAAAATAAAAATACTCATGATGTAAATTGTACTGGTAATAATTAGATGATTTGTTTACCAGCCAGAAAATTGAACCCAATGTAACTTATCAAAAAATTAATAAAATATCCATGTAACTTATGAAGAAAACATACACATCTTCTAAATTAAAAAAAAATGTTTATTTGTGTGTACTTGTTTGCATGTGTGTTATGTTTACTCTTTGTTTTTTAAAAGATCCTGGGAACCATTATTTATAGCATCATCTTACTTTGTTTTCAAATAATAATATGCATATTTGTGTGACAGTAAAAAAGTTAGGAAAGATATGAATCATATTATTAACAGTGATTTACTTTAGGCAGGGAAGATTATGGGGGATTTTCATCTTGTATTTTATAAGATTCTGTACTATTGGAATGTTTTGGTAATAAGCATAATACTTTCATAATCAGGAGAGTAAAACCATTAATTCTAAATTCATTATAATTATGTAGTATTATACTTTTGCAATATAATTTTATATACACTTATACTTTTGTAATTATCCTTTTATAATTATGATTATACTTATATCATTATACTTATGTTTATAGTTTTGGTTTCATTTTGAGAACTAATTCCCTTTTTTCTATTTTAATAATTTGGGGCTCTGTTATTAGGCAGAAAATATGCTTGAGTAATTGAAGTTCATAAAAATGATAACACACAATCCAATCATGTCATGATGGGCTGATATATATATATATATATATATATTGCTAATATTGTATGTGTGTGCATACACACATGTATATGTGTATGATTCAAATATTTTCAATTATTTGATTTTGTTCCAAATAGGTATGGTGTCCCATGGACACAAAAATATTCTACAAAATGCTGCTGCATGCTTTTATGCTCTTTGTAAGTAATGTCATGATGAAATAACAATTTACTACCTATCTTTCTAGAGTTCAGCCAACCTATGTGCATAGATTTATAGAGTCAAGGGATCTATTGAAATAGTCATTCCTGGGGGTCAGTTTTCAATCTCCGCTTCCCTTTTAATGACTAAGATAATTTCATTGCCACCTTTGTTTCCAATTCTACCTCAGAAGACCTCAAGGGTCCTATTGATAATCACACGATCTGAAGGCAGAGATAAATGACCCATTGTGTTTTATTGAGGAGTTCTAATGCAGGAACTGACAGGCTGTGTGAATTACTGAGCTATTAGATCATTTCACAGAGAAAGTGTTGTACTCTTTTGTGTATCTACTTTCCCGCTCTACAAAAATGATGATTCATACATAATTGAAGGGATGTCATTTCAACACTATGGCTAGAATTTTGAAAATCTCAAACAGCTTGTATTTTTTTCATTAGACTATAATTCTTTCTTTAAAAGAAAAATTATGAGTGTGGAGGAGGGATGAGTATTTTGGCTTTTCCTCTCACAAATGTTCTTGAACAGAACTGCTCTCTACTTCCCATACCAGATGGAGGAGTAGAAACATACTGAAGTTTTTGGCAAAGAGGGGAGAAGAACAGTGTAAATCATTCCAAAGTGGTACATCAGGGGAATCCCTGGGGAATTAGCCAAGACCATGTTGTAGGAGAAAAGGGAACTAGTTATATTTATAACTTGTTCTTATTTTGCAGATTATTTAAAAGGCAGATATTCAAAGACAAAAGGAAATGTGAATCTGGTTATTCTTATGAGGAACTACAAACTGAGCTATGTCCTTTAAAAATGATGAAACCTAAAGCAAAACATATATGCATGTGAAAATCCCTGTGTAAAAATCGGACTCACTATTGTCAATACTTCTTACCAGTACACCAATATAGTATATTTCTCTTCACAGGGAAGTGGCTTGCTATGTATAGTATGATGGAGAAAATATGTTTGCCTTACTTTATTTTCAAATTGACCTGTTTTTAAAAGAATTATATATATATATATATATATATATATATATATATATATATATATATGAAGTCACTCAGTCGTGTCCGACTCTTTGCGACTCTGTGGACTGTAGCCCACCAGGCTCCTCAGTCCACGGGATTCTCCAGGCAAGAATACTGGAGTGGGTTGCCATTTCCTTCTCCAGGGGATCTTCCTGACCCAGGGATCGAACCCCAGTCTCCCGCATCTCGGGCAGACGCTCTAACCTCTGAGCCACGAGGGAAACCATAAAGATATATATATATATATATATATATATATATATATATATATTAATCGGGGTATAGTTACCTTAGAATATTGTGTTAGTTTCTGTTGTACAACAAAGTGAATCAGCCTTATGTGTCCATATATCCCCTCTCTTTTAAAGCCCCTTCCCCAACCATCTAGGTTACCCCAGAGCGCTGAGCTGAGCTCCCTGTGCTGTATAGACGGTTCCCACTAGCTATCTGTTTTACACATGATAATACATACTTTTTAGTCCCAATCTCCCAATTCATCCCACCCACCCTTTCCCCCCACCATCTCCACATGTCTGTTCTCTATGTCTACGTCTTGAGTCCTGCCCTAAGAATAGGTTCATCTGTAACATTTTTCTAGATTCCACATATATGTGTTAATATATGATATTTGTTTTTCCTCTTTCTGACTAATTTCATTTTGCATGACAGACTGAGTCCATACACATGTCTACAAATGACCCAGTTTCATTCCTTTTTATGGCTGAATAATGTGTGTGTGTGTGTGTGTACCACGTCTTCTTTATCCATTTGTCAGTGGATGTTGAGGTTGTTTCCATGTCTTGCCTATTGTAAACAGTGCTGCAATGAACATCGGGGTGCATGTGTCTTTTTGAATGATGGTTTTCTCTGGATATACACCCAGGTGTGAGATTGTTGGCAGCTCTGTTTTTAGTTTTTTAAGGAACCTCCATACTGTCCTCCATAGTGACTATCAATTTACATTCCCACCAACAGTACTAGAGCATTTCCTCTTTGCCACACCCTCTCCAGCATTTACTGTTTGTAGATTTTTAAATAATGGCCATTCTGACGGGTGTCAGCTGATACCTTATTGTCGGTTTGCCTTTCTCTGATGATTGGTGATGTTGATATCTTCACATGTGCCTTTTGGCCATCTCTATGTCTTCTTTGGAGAAATGTCTATTTAGGTCTTCTGCCCAATTTTTGATTGGGTTGTTTGTGTTTTTGTTATTGAGCTGTTTGTATGTTATGGAGATTAATCCCTTGCCAGTTGCTTTCTTTGCAGATTTTTTTTTTTTTTCCCCATTCTGAGGATGGTCTTTTCATCCCATTTATGGTTTTATTTGCCGTGCAAAAGTTTTTAAGTTTAATTAGGTCCCATTTGTTTATTTTTGTTTAATAATATAATTTTTAATCACTGGGTAATAAGGTATTGCCAGATAACTGTGCATACTGTATCATGAGAGATGATAATACATACAGCCTCTGTATCAGTTAATGTAGCAGTAAGTACCCTGAGAAAATAATGAGCATTAAAAGAGGAAAAAGAAACTTGCTAGGATAATTGTCAGAATTTTAAATTGAGAATAAGCTACCTGAAGTTCAAAAAAGCTAAAAAATATACCTAATTCACTATACCTAGTTAATAATTAATACATCTGAGACTTAAGTCTATATCTGTTTGAGTCTAATGTCTATGTGTTTTGGAATCATGATACCTTGCCTTTCCCATGGAACTGTTAAAATTCACTTTTTATGTAATGTTGCAAAAATGATTTCATGAGAGAGAAATTTCATTATCTCATATCATTTCATATTTTGAGACATTTTAAAATTAGTTTCTCTAATGTTACTTTAAGATATTTATTTATCTCTCTTCTACTTTGAGCCAAAATGTGTTTAAATTAACATGAAATATCAGAATGACAAAAACTAAAATGACAATTCTGACTTAAGTTAATGTTACTCTCTTATGTTTTATAAAGTTTATCTTAGGTAACAGAGAAGTTAGAGGTGCATTTATAGACCAATGTATTAATGACTGGTGGACTCTCTGTTTTAAATGAAGAATATACCAAATTTAAAATAGTCACTGAAATAAACTGAACAAGAAGAAACATTTCCCAATCTACATAAGAGATACTGATTTTTACACTCAATTTACTCATCCTTTGTTTATTTAATGGAATTCTACATTCTCCCTCATAATTTTGGGGAGGTCCTTTTCTATCATTTAGATTTCTCTGCTAATTTTTCTGTGAATCTTGAGCATATTTTTCTTTACATCACAAGCATAGTTATAATAGAGACTTTAAAGTCTTTGTAAATTCAAAAATCTTGTATCTTAGCATTCATTTCCAGTGAAGGTCAACTTGTGTGCTGTCTCCCAGACATTATGAATATATGTTGTAAAAATTCTGTGTTCTATTACATTCCTCTGAAGAGTGCTGAATTTTGTTATTCTTATAGCCATCAGTTAATTTGGTTGGAATATAATTGCAAACTCTCTTTTGAATGGTAGATCTTGCCTTGGGCTTCTTGAAGTCTGGAGTCAGCCAGGAGTTTGAGGGTAGTTTACAGAGTTCAAGGCTCCTATCTGTGACTCGACCTCTTTTGGAAATTTTCCCTTATTTTCCAACAGTTGTGATTGCCTGAAACCCGAAGGATTACTGGCTTTTATCAGTGATTGAGCTACCCTCTATGGCATACGATAAAAACTCTCACACCAAAAGTTGTAAAATCAAGAAATTGCTGTATACCTTCCCCTCATCCAAAGGTTGATTTCCCTCCTGAATCGCTTTGCTTTTGGTTACCTTCTAGTGCCTTTGATAGTTTTGTTTAGGTTTGGTTTTTTGCTTATCTAGGGATATATTTCTGTAATTTTAATCATATTAATTTTATCAGTTCTGTAATTCATTAGCATACTTATTGGGTTGCAAGTAACAGATACAACCTATTCTATCTTAAATCAGAGAGGTCAAGAGCTCACACTACTGAAATATCCAAGGTTGATTTCCAGAATAGCTGGATTAAGATTCTCAGTATCACCAGGAATGTATTTTTCTTATATATATTACATCTTATTTCTGATTCCTCTTCATACGGTTTGTCCTGAAGGATTCTCTCCCCATACAGTTTTTAAAACTCCAGACCTAAATGCTATCAGCTTAAGGACCTCAGCAGAAAGACATCTTTCCCACTGGTTCGAGGAAAAGTCTTAGAACCAACTTGCATTTTTTTGGCTGGTTGATCCATCCCAAACTAATCCCTATGACTGCAGTGGACCAAACACAGATCATGTGTTTTTCCCCTGGAATGCCTGTGAGTCCAGTCCCATCTGAGCTTCCCTGGTGACTCGGATGGTGAAGAATCTGCCTGCAATGTGGGAGACCTGGGTTTGATCCCTGGGTCGGGAAGATCCCTTGGAGAAGGGAATGGCTACTTACTCCAGTGTTCTTGCTTGGAGAATTCTGTGGACAGAGGAGCCTGGCAGGGGCTACATTTCAAGGGGTCACAAAGAGTTGGACATGACTGAGTGACTAACACTTTCGCTTTCAGTCCCATCTAATCCACATAACCTAAGAGTAAGGAGAGCAATTCCCTAAGGAAAATCAGGTGATAATACTTAATGAAAGAGAGCATAGTAGATAAGTCAAACAACAGAATCTCTCTGTTGGCACAGACAGGAAAAGAAAAACATGTCAAGCTGAGAGAAGGGTAATAACCAGTAACAGATGGTGACCAAAGTAGGCTCTTGTTAATTGACAGCTTTCTCCTTAGTCCTCTTGAGAGCCAAGTCTGAGTCCCCTCTTAAGCACAGTGCCTTTCTTTGACTCTTTTCATTAGAGTTCTGATCTCCCTTCCCTTTGCCACAGAAACAGGGATTTAGTTCAGTTTCATTTTACCAACAGTAAACAAACTATTTTCCCTATGCTGCCCCAGAGCAGCTCCAGACATATGTCCAACAAAAACGTCTCCTTTTCTAGAGGACTTGGAATAAACACAACAACTTTTACTGGCAACAGTGACCATAATCTACTGAGAAAAGGAAACAGAATCTCCATGTCAAAAAAAAAAAAAAGATCAATAAATGCAACATTTTATAAATAGAATAGTTAAAAAGACTAGTTTTTTTTGGGTTACAGATAATTTTTGTTCTTTGTGTGATTCATGCTGCTGCTAAGTCACTTCAGTCGTGTCCGACTCTGTGTGACCCCATAGATGGCAGCCCACCAGGCTCCCTTGTCCCTGGGATTCTCCAGGCAAAAACACTGGAGTGGGTTGCCATTTCTTTCTCCAATGCATGCAAGTGAAAAGTGAAAGTGAAGTGACTGCAGCCTACCAGGCTCCTCTGTCCATGTAGTTTTCCAGGCAAGAGTACTGGAGTGGGGTGCCATTGCCTTCTCCATGTGTGATTCATACAGATACATTAAAAGAATGTACAATTTTACTGCTAGTACTACTGCTAAGTCACTTCAGTCGTGTCCGACTCTGTGTGACCCCACAGACGGCAGCCCACCAGGCTCCCCCATCCCTGGGATTCTCCAAGCAAGAACACTGGAGTGGGTTGCCATTTCCTTCTCCAATGCATGAAAGTGAAAGTGAAGTCGCTCAGTCATGTCTGACTCTTAGTGACCCCATGGACTGCAGCCTACCAGGCTCCTCCATCCATGGGATTTTCCAGGCAAGAGTACTGGAGTGGGGTGCCATTGTCTTCTTGCTTAGAATAAAAATAATTCAAAATTTTTTAAATTAATTAATTTATTTTAATTGGAGGCTAATTACTTTACAGTATTGTAGTGGTTTTTGCCATGCATTGATAGGAATCAGCTACGGGTATACGTGTGTTCCCCATCCTGAACCCTCCTCCCACCTCCCTCCCCATCCCATCCCTCAGGGTCATCCCAGTGCACCAGCCCTGAGCACCCTGTCTCATGCATTGAACCTGGACTGGCGATCTGTTTCACATATGATAATATACATGTTTCAATGCCATTCTCCCATATCTTCCCACCCTCACCCTCTCCCACAGAGTCCAAAAGTCTGTTCTTTACATCTGTGTCTCTTTTCCTGTCTCACATATAGGGTTACTGTTACCATCTTTGTAAATTCCATATGTATGCATTAATATACTGTATTAATGTTTTTCTTTCTGACTTCTATGTATAAAAGGCTCCAGTTTCATCCACCTCATTAGAACTGATTCAAATGCATTTTTTAAATAGCTGAATAATATTCCATTGTGTATATGTACCACAGCTTTCTTGTCCATTCGTCTGCTGATGGACATCTAGGTTGGTTGCTTCCATGTCCTAGCTATGATGTGTCCATTATAATGGCCCTTAATCCCCAATTCATCACAATTCATCAACAAACTACAGAGTTGGTTGTTGTTGTTCTGGCTGATCTTTCCTGGGTGATGTGCATTTATAAGGCATCTTTGTAGTATTAGTAAACTCACTTCTAATATTACCACTGCTTTTCTCTCTACCAATCATCTCTATAGGGAAAGATCTTTTAATTGTTTTTACTATGTTTGGATTTTTTTTTCTCTTTCTTTATTTGGAGAAAGCTGCTTTACAGCTCTAGTTTTACCTCTATTAACTTGTTTAGACTTCTGATTCCCCTCCCTCACCTATATCATTGCCCATTATATTCAGTCCACTGTAGCAAGTAAAAATTCTGATTCTTATTCATCTACTGTGTGTGTGCTAAGCCATTTCAGTTGTGTCCAACTCTGTGCAACCCTATGGACTGTAGCCCACCAGGCTCGTCTGTCCATGGAATTCTCCAGGCAAGAACACTGGAAGAGGCTATTAAACAGAAGATTCTCTTGAGATTTTATATTAGAGAAACTACATATATTTTGTCCACTTCCCGATTGTTCTGTAAAGAGAAGCAGAATCCCAAAGCAATTGTGAATTGAAATTTGTTGTCTTGTTTGCACATCTTCTGATAGACGTGTTTTCTGCTCACCCCATAAACATGACTATCACCTCATAAGCCATGTTCCACTGTATCCATTGGCTTTTACCATTTCCTCAAATGATTAAGGGAGGAAAAAAAGCTTAAATTGGGCCAAACTTATAAGACCAAAGTACGAACTCACTTTTAAAAGATGGGCTACTTCAATCACTTACACGAAGAAATAAACTATAGCAGATGTTTGTTTTCCCACTTGTCCGTGTATCACCGTATAAAATTGGCAGCGCTCTGCCAAATGGCCTGTACAACTTGCGTTTATATGTGTGTATATGTTTTCATTCATTTGTATGCTCGTATAGACACATGTTTATGTGATACATATCATATTACTCCGTACTTAGGGACAGCATTTACATAGCCCTGTGTCAGCAGTTCATTCATCTATCCTGGGAATAGTGTTAATCGCTCTATTATACTAATGTTTTATATATAACCCACCCTTCAAATGAGCTTCATTTAAAGTTGTCAGTGTTGGTTTACACCTGCAAAAAGGTGAGTATTTTTGTCCTAACTTGGGAATAGAGAAGACTGTTTCTCATCATTTGGTATATACCTAAAGAATAATATTTTTGTTTGCTTCGATTATTATGCAAAGCCACAGGGCAGACTTTGTATTGAAAGAAATTTGCTATAGAACTTTAGGGGAAAATCATGACTTGAGAGTTATGAGAATAACCACATGTTAGATAGGATATTTATTTAAAACATTTGTTTGAATACATATGAGGCAGAGTGAATAGAATTACAGAATTATCTTATTTATAAATTCACTATTCCATTATTTAGATAGCATTGCCAACTTTAAAAATAAATTTTACCTTAAGATATTTTACTAATAGAGACTATATTTTCTTTCTTTGCATAATACAAATAGAAAACATTCAGCTATAAATACGTATCCTCAGTCACACAGTTTCTTTGAATAGCATAGATTAAGTAATTTAGAGATATGTGGGGTACTCTAATTCTAATATACAAAATGTGTCAGTTAAAGTATTAACTAGTAATGATCTCCATTGGTCCATGATGATGTGGTATCAATGATTTAGAGGCTTTGAACCATCACATAAGTTTCATGTGACTTTTTTATTTTCCACTCCAACACCAAGGTCACCTTAAAGCTCCCCCTGGGTACAAGTTGGGAGGCCAGTGGCAAAGAGGAGAGGGAGGGAAGGGGAGGGGGTGAATATACACTTAGACTCCATTTTTAAAATTAAAAGAGGTTCTGTGAAATCTGAGTTTTCTTGAGAGTTTCTGAGGATAATTTGGACTGATAAATTCTCATGTAGTTTCTTCCTTGAATAGTTGTGTCTTCCCAGAGTTCACATCAACATGGTGTTTATTGAACATCTGCTCTATGCCTCTGGGGACTCTGAGAAGGACTAGGAATATAAGGAGGAGAAGCTTGTATATTGATCTCATTATTTCTGTTGTATGATAAATAAATGTTGTCTTAAACGAACTGCTTCAGCAAGTAGTAATGTTTTAAGGCATTTCCTAAGGAGTTAAAAAAATAAAATGGAGTGAGAAGCCCCGCTGTTATATTCAGTTAGTTCTTTCCATTATACTAGCTTAGTTTTGTTTTCCAGGTCTCTAAACAATTACCAACATTATAGGTGAGATAGAAGAAATGTTGACTTCTTGATCTCAACCCCACTTTTTATCTTATTTGTACCATTATCTGTCTCTCAGTATTACTGTTGAGATAAACCTGGATACAGAAAAAGCACCTCCCTTCTGTATATAAACTCAATCAATGCAATAAATAAGATGTGTGTCCTTAGGAAAAGAAACCAAGATATGCTTATCCTTTACTGGATGACTGCAAGATAGAAGAAATGGCTAAAAACATACCTAGATTTCTTTTTTTCAGTTTGGTTACCTAAATAAGTAAGGGCTAAAATTCATCAGAGCTTCTGTGCTATGTTGGTCTGAGTAGAGAAAATAGATGCACAGATCATAAATTAAGGCCTGGAAACAGCCTGTGAACTTCTGCCAGCAATAGCTAATTTGCAACAATGGGGGCTTCGTGAAAATGACAATTTCAGTCGGCATGGAGAGGAAGGCAGAGCTATTTGAAAGGATGGAGAGCCTAGTGTCTGCCAATTGATGTTGGCAGGGGATTGTCAACCCACTGAGTACTAGGACTCATCAGCATATTTAGTGTTATGAGCACAGACATTGTCTTTAAAAACATAAGCCATGAGAGGGCAATGCGGGCTGCAGACTGCAGAGAATAGCATTTCAGGCAGGTGGATGGCACAAATACTTATAAAAGTTGTGGCAAATGGAAATCAGAATAGAAAGGAACCAGATATGAGGGCAAAGAGATAAAAGGCCGGAAGTAAATTCACGAGAAATGTGAGTATAGAAGTTTTAATAATAATTTTTTCTATTAATATAATAGCATAAGGAACAAATGTTGACTGCCAAAAAAAGAAAAGATAAGTAATGCTAGCAAATCCAGAAAAACACAAAGGGAATAAAAATTATTCTACTATCATCACCACAAATAGTACTGTTATGACTACTTTAAGATCTTCTAGGATTTTTAGCTCCATAATTTAAAATAATGAAAAGTATTAAGAGTTTGTTTGGACAAATCTATTATAATGAAGATAATGTTAACTTTCCTCCCCCTACATGTATTATAAACAATTAATCTGTAAATTAGGGTAATTTCAGTAAACACAAATATCATAAAGACCCTCTGTTAACTTGTAGTTTTACTTACATAATAGCAAATAGATATTTTGAGAATATTTGCTCATGTTCATATAATGATTGAAATTAATGAGACTATAAACTAGTTCTAATTATATTACACTAAATTCCTCTGTTTCAGAAAATTTGTGAACAGGTGGTTTATGCCACAAGAAAGCCTTTCAGTTGTTCGTTAAATACATAGTCTTACTTAGTCTTAGGTACGTCATGCTTTAATTTAGTATTGAAAATACAGGTGATAATACATCTTCAGGTACAGTGAGATACCATGTTAAAACAGTAACTGATGAGTTTTCCTATTCTAAGTTTTATGGAACTTCTCCAGTTGTATCTATCTTGTCTCTCAGCCTGGGAATTGAGTTTACAATTTTCCCTAGAAAAATTATACTTTTAGAGGCATTGAGTACCTGCTCTTCAAACCTTTCCTTCTCAAATCCAGAATAGATTAATACACTCTCACTGATGAAGGGCAAAGAGAGCTTAGGGGGAAAAGGAAGAGAAGCAAACTCTGGACTTCACTGCAGACTTTGCAGCAGTAGAACAAGGGCTCTGCAGTGGAGCAGGGGTATTGATTGGGTTGCTCACATTGGATGGGAATGGGAGGTGGTCTTTCCACATCCTTTGGGTTCCAGAATACCATAGAGGGAAAAAAAAAAATATCCCAGTATCTCCAAAAAATTTTAGGCTTTCATTAAGAGAAATAAGCTACTCTTTCATTAAGAGAAATAAGAGAGACTCAGGAGAGGCTGAACCCTGGGAACCTCTGTAGATACCAAGTTGAAAAAGTGTCCTGCACACCTCTATAACCATGGCTTCCACAGACTAAAACAGAGGATGGCCTCAGGTCTGCCCAACCTGCCCCACAACCAATTGCATAAAGGTAGGTCAGGTTTTTCTGTCATTAGTTAGAATATGGTTTGACAAATTTTAATAATCCTGCTACAAAATAGAAAAAGTAGAAAAAGATCACTTGTGTTCATCCTTGGGGGTTTCCTGGATAGCTCAGCAGGTAAAGAATCCTCCTGCAATGCAGGAGAGCTGGGTTCAATTCCTGGGTTGTGAAGTTCCCCTGGAGAAGGGATAAGCTACCCATTCCAGTATTCTTGGGCTTCCTTCATGACTCAGATAGTAAAGAATCCATATGCAATGCATGTGGGAGACCTGGGTTCAATCTCTGGCTTGGGAATATCCCCTGGAGGAGGGCATGGCAACCCACTCCAGTATAAAGAGTTTCCCTGGTGGCTCAGATAGTAAAGAATCTACCTGCAATGCAGGAGACCTGGGTTCAGCCCCTGGGTTGGGAAGATCCCCTGGAGAACTGAATGGCAACCCACTCCAGTATTCTTGCCTGGAGAATTCCATAGACAGAGGAGCCTGGTGGGCTACAGTCCATGGGATTGCAAAGAGTTGGACACTACTGAGTGACTAACACCTGTTTTGAATATTCAAACTCGACAAAACTGCATGCCTATTTCTAGCATATTTTAGAGCTGCTACTTACATCCTTGGGCTTCCCCAGTGGCTCAGGGATAAAGAATCCACTTGCAATGGCAGGAGATGCAGGTTTGATCTCTAGGTTGGGATGATCCCCTGGAGGAGAAAACGGCAACCAACTCCATCCAATATTCTTGCTAGGGAAATCCCATGGACAGAGAGCCTGGCCAGCTACAGTCCATAGGGTTGCAAAAAGCTGGACGCAACTGAGCACACACACATTCTTAATTAACCTCACAGTAACTCTGTGTTGTAGGTGTTACAGGTCCCTACTCTATTCACTCATCATAAATAAAATGTCTTAGAGCTATTAAGTGCCCAAATGTTCACCAGAGTCTGGATATTCTCTGTTAGATGCCTTTTGTGCCCCACCTAACCTCTACAGAGTCCAAATTAATTCTTTTTTTTTTTTTTTTTAATGGCAACCAGGTTTGAGATGGTGTGGCCTAACAATTACATCTCAGCAGCCATGGGTGCCTCATACTTATGCCTGTGCAATGTGAAAATGAAGGGTTGTTCATTATCCCATGAATGACCCTCGACCAATGGGGCTTGGGAGCCAGGGATCGATTTTTCACTTTTTGTTCCCTTGAGTAAACCATTCTGGCTTTTTAGAATCTCTTGGCATGACTGAACCTCAGTTATCCTCACCAGTAACCAACTCAACAGTGAATCTCCTGCTTTATGTCACTTCCCTCACTTCTTCAGCCTGCTCTCTACCATTCACTCCCCAATAAACCATCCATCCATCCACTCATCTATCCATCTCACACACACTCACATGTGTGCAATAGGATGTCTGTGTATGTGTTGTAGGGAAAGAGCTATGCCACTAATTTTTTTAAAAAAGGTTTAATTTATGGTCTCAGAAAGCTTACGGTTTTCTGGAAAAATTGCTAAAGCTAGAGATTAGGGGAGTTTAGACACTTTTTTGAGACTAATGAGAAGTGCAGCTGGATTTAAAAACTGGACTGAACATTCTCAAAATGTGTTCTTTCCACTATAAAATGAAAACCAGCAATTTATAAGTGCTATAGTTTATGTTGCAATGTTGTTAAAATTTTCCCTCATTAAGTATACTGTATTTTCTTCAAAATAGACAATGATGTTAGAGATAAGGAAAATGGGATATTGTATAAACTGATTTAGGTTGTGATGTTTAGCAGCATGTTCAAAGAAAGAAAGTTTGGGTGAAGAACCACGTGAAGAGAGTGGAAGAATAAAAATACAAATAAATTGTTTAATTCAGAGGAGATTAAGTCAGCAGACATCAAAGAATTCATATAAATCATTTGGACCCTCAAATCCAAATAACTTCCTTTCTCTCCATCTACAGTTTGAAATAAAGTCTTTGGAAAAATAATGTCCTGAAAAGTACAAAATTAATTAGTAGACCTCTACTAAAGCTTGAGAGTTATGGCTATATATTGTGTTACTTCTGCCAAATAGTTGTAAACATTTGATTAAAGACTCTATAGAAAGGCTATTTTTCAAAATCACTACAGGTTGTCTTGAGTTATACATATTTGAATTTCAGTGTAGTTAACATTACATGATAATATTCTAAAATATAAGTACTATTCATGATGTCATTTTCTTCTAATCAAGGGTTCATCTTAAATAGTATTATCATATTTATAGAAAAATATACAACTGATCATTATATTTGTTTTAGGGAATTTAAAAGTTCTTCCACAGATTTTCAGAGTCCTCATAAATTCCTGAGGTTTACAGCTGAAAGTCTAGTGGGTACCATAAGGGAGTAACCAGGTGGACTCTGGTGTCCCTACCTGATATTTCAACTAGAGCAGCCTTCCTTAAGTATGTTGCTTTGGCCTCCTGGTAAGATTGGGCTTCCTGGTAACTCAAGTAAAGAATCCACCTGAAATGCAGGAGACCTGGGTTCAATTCCTGAGTTGGGAAGATCCCTTGGAGAAGGAAAATGGCAACCCACTCCAGTATTCTTGCCTGGGAAATCCCATGGACAGAGGAGCCGGTGGACTACAGTTCATTCCATGGGGGACACAAGAATTGGACAAGTCTTAGAGACTAAACCACCACCACCAAGATATAATCATAGGAATGTTTTAGTGAAATAATTGAGAACTATAAAAATTAAAGCAATGATGCCAATTGAAAGAAACATGTTATTAAATTTAAAATAATTCAAACAAAATTACAGATTTAGGTGTGTTAAAATGTTTATATCTTTAGCTTGACTTGCAAGGTAACTAAACTTAAGGAGGCCAACTCTATGTTTAGTGCTAAAAGAATAAGTGCAATTAAATAACAAACATGACAACATAGAAATACATGGTTGGACATTTTACACACAGGTTAAAATTAGGGATATATCATATTTTTAATCACTGGGATTTTAACAAATTCCTTCAACATTTATTGAGCAGCTGCTTTGTGTCAATCCCGTCAATCCCTTTCTGACAAACAGGGCTATCCCAGTGCACAGAATGCCTTCTTGGAACATTCTAGTGTAGAAAAGGAGAACAATAAAAAGAAACAAACCAAAAGTAAACTATATCTTAGGTTATGTGACAGTTTCCTATGGCTACTGTAGCTATGAAACACAAATTTGGTGGCTTAAAACAACACAGATTTATTCTCTTACAGTCCTGGAGGACAGATGTCTGAAACCACTTTCAGAGCGTTGAAGTCAAAGCATCAGCAGAACTCTTGGGGGAACACTGTTTCCTGGCCTGTTCTAACTTCTGGAGGTTACCTGCAGTCTGATTCATGACCTCTTTGCCCTGTCGGGCCAATCTCCTCCTTTCATCATCAATCTCTTTCTCCTTTTTTGTATTCAGTCTCTTTCTCCTCTTTTAAGTGCACATGTAATGGCATTATAGAGCTTGGTTCATATAAATAACATGGGATAATATTCCTGTCTCAATCTCTTTAGTTTCATTACATCTGAAAAGGTCCTTTGGTCATGTTAGATAACATTCAGAAGTTCTAGTCATTAGGACCTGAATATTTTTTTGGGTAATCACCACAAGTGATTACCATGCAACATAAGAGAGATTAAGAGTAGTCTTGAAGAGCTATTTTTAAGTAGTGTCATCAGGGTAATCCTCATTGAGTAACAATTGACCAAAGATGGGTAAATAGTCGGTTCTGTGAATATCCAAGGCAGAGCACTACAGGGAGAGTAATACCCATTTAAAGAGTTTAAGGAGATGTGTCCACGTGTCCATGATTGAATTGGAAAAGAGGATAGAAATGGAATTATAAGTCAGGGAGCAAGTGGAAGGGTTATATAACATTTTTAAGGAAATCAGTTATTCTCAGTGAAATGAGGAGCTGTTTCAGGTATTGGGATAGAGATGTGACATGCCTTAAAGCAGGCTCACTCTGGCTACTGTGTTGAGAGTATTCTAAACAGCAAGAGTGAAAGGAAGGAAATCCATTAGAGAGAGATTGCAGAAAGGTGAGAAAGAGCTTATACCTGGTACCAGAGTGGTAGTAGAGAAGATGGCAAGAAATGCTCAGACTCTGAATATGTTTGAAAATTGTTCCCAAATGATTGGTCAATAGGTTGAATGGACTATAAATGAGAAATTGAGGAGAAAAGGCATCTCTGAAGTTGTGGACTAAGCTTTAGAAGGAAAGGACTGTAGGAGGATAAATTTAAGAATAAGGTCAGGAATTCATCTTTAGATGTGCTAGTTTGAGATTTCTGTTGGGCATCCAAGTGAAAGGTAAAGTAGCTACCACTTGAGCAAGCTGTAGAAGGAAGTATCTCAGCACACAGCTGTGCTTTCAGTTTCAGGGAGATAGTGAAGGGTATAAGGAATTATTCATAATAGTCCAGTTCAGTTCAGTTCAGTCACTCAGTCGTGTCCAACTCTTTGCAACCCCATGAACCGCAGCACGCCAGGCCTCCCTGTCCATCACCAACTCCCGGAGTTCACTCAGACTCACGTCCATTGAGTCAGTGATGCCATCCAGCCATCTCATCTTCTGTCCTCCCTTTCTCCTCCTGCCCCCAACCCCTCCCAGCATCAGAGTCTTTTCCAATGAGTCAACTCTTCACATGAGGTGGCCAAAGTACTGGAGTTCAGCTTTAGTATCATTCCTTCCAAAGAAATCCCAGGGCTGATCTCCTTCAGAATGGACTGGTTGGATCTCCTTGCAGTCCAACGGACTCTCAAGAGTCTTCTCCAACACCACAGTTCAAAAGCATCAATTCTTCGGTGCTCAGCCTTCTTCACAGTCCAACTCTCATATCCATACATGACCACTGGAAAAACTATAGCCTTGACTAGATGGACCTTTGTTGGCAAAGTAATGTCTCTGCTTTTGAATATGCTATCTAGGTTAGTCATAACTTTCCTTCCAAGGAGTAAGTGTCTTTTAATTTCATGGCTGCAGTCACCATCTGTAGTGATTTTGGAACCCCCCAAAAAATAAAGTCTGACACTGTTTCCCTATCTATTTCCCATGAAGTGATGGGACTGGATGCCATGATCTTCTTTTTCTGAATGTTGAGTTTTAAGCCAACTTTTTCAACTCTCCTCTTTCACCTTCATCAAGAGGCTTTTTAGTTCCTCTTCACTTTCTGCCAGAAGGTGTCATCTGCATATCTGAGGTTATTGATATTTCTCCCGGCAATCTTGATTCCAGCTTGTGCTTCTTCCAGCCCAGCATTTCTCATGATGTACTCTGCATATAAGTTAAATAAGCAGGGTGACAATATATAGCCTTGACGTACTACTTTTCCTATTTGGAACCAGTCTGTTGTTCCATGCCCAGTTCTGGCTGTTGCTTCCTGACCTGCATACCAGTTTCTCAAGAGGCAGGTCAGGTGGTCTGGTATTCCCATCTCTTGAAGAATTTTCCACAGTTTATTGTGATCCACACAGTCAAAGGCTTTGGCATAGTCAACAAAGCAGAAATAGATGTTTTTCTGGAACTCTCTTGCTTTTTTGATGATCCAGTGGATGTTGGCAATTTGGTCTCTGGTTCCTCTGCCTTTTCTAAAACCAGCTTAAACATCAGGTAGTTCATGGTTCACATATTGCTGAAGCCTGGCTTGGAGAATTTTGAGCATTACTTTACTAGTGTGTGAGATGAGTGCAATTGTGCGGTAGTTTGAGCATTCTTTGGCATTGCCTTTCTTTGGGAATGGAATGAAAACTGACCTTTTCCAGTCCTGTGGCCACTGCTGAGTTTTCCAAATTTGCTGGCATATTGAGTGAAGCACTTTCACAGCATCATCTTTCAGGATTTGAAATAGCTCAACTGGAATTCCATCACCTCCACTAGCTTTGTTCATAGTGATGCTTTCTAAGGCCCACTTGACTTCACATTCCAGGATGTCTGGCTCTAGGTCAGTGATCACACCACCGTGATTATCTGGGTCATGAAGATCTTTTTTGTACAGTTCTTCTGTGTATTCTTGCCACCTCTTCTTAATATCTTCTGCTTCTGTCAGGTCCATACCATTTCTGTCATTTATCGAGCCCATCTTTGAATGAAATGTTCCCTTGGTATCTCTGATTTTCTTGAAGAGATCCCTAGTCTTTCCCGTTCTGTTGTTTTCCTCTATTTCTTTGCATTGATCGCTGAGGAAGGCTTTCTTATCTCTTCTTGCTATTCTTTGGAACTCTGCATTCAGATGCTTATATGTTTCCTTTTCTCCCTTGCTTTTCGCTTCTCTTCTTTTCACAGCTATTTGTAAGGCCTCCCCAGACAGCCATTTTGTTTTTTTGCATTTCTTTTCCATGGGGATGGTCTTGATCCCTGTCTCCTGTACAATGTCACGAACCTCAGTCCATAGTTCATCAGGCATTCTATCTATCAGATGTAGTCAGTCCCTTAAATCTATTTCTCACTTCCACTGTATAATCATAAGGGATTTGATTTAGGTCATACATGAATGGTCTAGTGGTTTTCCCTACTTTCTTCAATTTCAGTCTGAATTTGGCAATAAGGAGTTCATGATCTGAGCCACAGTCAGCTCCTGGTCTTGTTTTTGTTGACTGTATAGAGCTTCTCCATCTTTGGCTGCAAAGAATATAATCAATCTGATTTCGGTGTTGACCATCTGGTGATGTCCATGTGTAGAGTCTTCTCTTGTGTTGTTGGAAGAGGGTGTTTGTTATGACCAGTGCATTTCCTTGGCAAAACTCTATTAGTCTTTGCCCTGCTTCGTGAGGGTAATAAAACAATGTATTGCCCATTACCGGATACTCCGGGGACTGAAGAAGGCACTTTCTATAGTTCCTGGGATAAGAAGCCTAAACTGATACTGCCTCAGGAAATGGGCCCACGTTCACCCTAAATTAAGAACATCTGGGAAAGTCAGATTTTTTTTTCCTCCCCTAAATGCATTGTCCCCATTTGGCCCCTGGTGATGATAGAAAACGCTTTTCAGAGGAGTGGCTTTGGTCCCAGGACACAAGGTTCACTCTTAATCTGTGTTGAGGGTATAGCAGGTTCATTAAATGTTCCCCTTTAGTCTGTGCTGCCTCACTTGAGGGAGCCTGGTTTTAATCCCAGTGCCTGGTGCCAAGTGTTGATCTCTGTCTGGCAGGATTGCTTGGAGAAAATGTGACTCCCTCTTGAAGATGATTGATGAAGTTGAGGACATCTGGAAAAGATACTCTGCTTAGCTTGGGTCTCTTCTGGATCCCTGTGCATATAAAGTAGAAATCCTTGGGGAAACATGGTCTTAGTTCTAGAGTATATGTTCACAGGGAATAGATGTTTATATTAGAATTTTGCATATTAGAACACCCTATTCTTTATAATCTACTTCACTCTAAACTAAGTTATTCAGAGCATCCACTAAGTTCTTAATTTCAGCAACTATGTATCTTATTTCTGGACATTCCATTAGAAATATTTCCAATTCTTTTTTTTCTCCTCATAATGGGTTTTATTTTAATTGTATTTTGTATTTCTTCTTTTATTACTCTGATCATTTAAAAACATATAGTTTATGGTCTCTTTCAAGTTGTTCCATCATCTCAAGTTCTTGGGATGCGTGCCAATTCTTCTATTTATTTTGTCTGCCACTCACTTTCTTTAGAGTAAATGGATTCTATTTTTTTCCTAAATTTTTAAACTTTTAGCTCATTAGCAGCTGGCATTTTTAAGTGTGTGTTTGGGAGGTAAGAGGCATATCAGACCTGACAAAGATTAGTTGTTTCCTTGTGATATCCTATGGGATTCACATGAAACCTGAGATGAAGAATTTTCCTTTGAAAAGAGAAATAGTTAATATTTGTTTCTATAGGGTATTTCAGAGGGTGGGTCCCAAACGGGGCTTGATCTGGTTTCCTTGGTGGTGTTAATTTTTAGACTTGGGATTCCCTCAAGATACTGTACATTCTGAACCTATAGTATTGTGTAGTTTAGGCTTGTATTTTTGGTTATTTTTCTCTCCAGCCTGGAGAGTGGAGATATATGCTATGTTGTTTTGTTGTTGTTTACTCATGCCTGTCTCTTTGCCACCCTGTGGACTGTACCCCACCAGGTCCCTCTGTCTATGGGATTCTCCAGGCAAGAATACTGGAGTGGGTTGCCATTTCCTCCTCCAGGGGATCATTCCGACCCCAGAATAGAACCCGGATCTCTTGTGTCTCCTTCATTGGCAGGCAGGTCCTTTACCACTAGAACCACCTGGGGAGCCACTTCCCAATCAATGCCCTGGGCCGGGAGCAGTGGCTTGCTTGTTCTTTATTCATGACTTACTCTTGAACTATTTATTCCAGTGTCCTGGATCTGTATGAGGATTTCAGTTCCAGATGCTCATCTTTTATGAGCTCATGAAAGTGAAAGTGTTAGTTGTTCAGTCATGTTTGACACTTTGTGACCCCATGTTCTGTATGAGCTCATGCTGCTGCTGCTGCTGAGTCCCTTCAGTTGTGTCTGACTCTGTGTGACCCCATAGACGGCAGCCCACCAGGCTCCGCTGTCCCTGGGATTCTCCAGGCAAGAACACTGGAGTGGGCTGCCATTTCCTTCTCCAATGCATGAAAGTGAAAAGTGAAAGTGAAGTCGCTCAGTTGTGTCAGATTCTTTGTGACCCTGTGGACTGCAGCCTACCAGGCTCCTCCATCCATGGGATTTTCCAGGCAAGAGTACTGGAGTGGGGTGCCATTGCCTTCTCCCATGAGCTCATGACCAGTTCTATAATCATTGTGTGTTGGCATTTGAAGCTCTGTTTCTGTCCATAAGGTTCGATTCCTGGGTGGGGAAGATCCCCTGGAGATCTTTCCTGGAAAATGCCATGGACAGAGGAGTCTGATGGTCTACAGTCCATGGGGTTAACAGGCCAATGCCTGGTCCATCTTCCCCATGGGTTCCTGCAATGTCTTCTCTAACTATGACTCCCTTCCTTATTTCAGACTCTGGAAATCCCTTTATTTTATACATACAGCTTTATATTTACTCATCATGCAATATTTGGAGCACAGATATAGTTGCATTGAGAAAGTAAAAAGTAGCTCAATCTACCAACTTCATGGAACTGGATTTTTCCCTACTTTTTAAAAAATCAGTTTTTATTGGAGTAGAGTTGCTCAGTTTCTAGTGTATAGCAAAGTGAATCAGCCATATATATATATATATATATATATATAAATCCCTTCTCTTTTGGATTTCCTTCTCATTTTGGTCACCACAGAGCATTGAATAGAGTTATTTGTGCAATACAGTAGATTCTTGTTAGTTATCTATTTTATAAATAGTATCAATAGTGTATATGTGTCAATCTCAGTTTCCCAGTTCATCCCATCCCCGTTTCTCCCTTGGTATTCATACGTTTGTTTTCTGTATGCATGTTTCTATTTTTGCTTTGCAAATTTGATCATCTATACCATTTTTATAGATTCCAAATGTTGCTGCTAAGTCACTTTAGTCATGTCCAACTCTGTGCGACCCCATAGATGGCAGCCCACCAGGCTCCCCCGTCCCTGGGATTCTCTAGGCAAGAACACTGGAGTGGGTTGCCATTTCCTTCTCCAATGCATGAAAGTGAAAAAATAAAGTGAAGTTGCTCAGTCGTGTCCAACTCCTAGCGACCCCATGGACTGCAGCCCACCAGGCCCCTCTGTCCAGGGGATTTGCCAGGCAAGAGTACTGGAGTGGAGTGCCATTGCCTTCTCCAAGATTCCACATATATGCATTAATATACAATATTTGTTTTTCTTTCTGACTTACTTCACTCTATATGATAGTCTCTAGGTCCATCTACAACTCTTACAATTGATCCAATTTTTTTCCTTTTATGACTGAGTAATATTCCATTGTATATACATACCACATCTTCTTTATCCATTCCTCTGTTAATGGACATTTAGATTGTTTCCTTGTCTTGACTACTGTAAATAGTGCTGCAATGAACATTGGGATGCATGTATCATTTTGAATTATGCTTTCCTCTGGCTATGTGCCCAGGAGTGGGATTGCTGGGTGATATGGTAGTTCTATGTTAGTTTTCAAAGAAACTTCCATTCTTTTTTCATTTGTTGTTTTATTTCTTTTTTGGAGGTAGGTGGGAAAGAATTATTTTTTAAACTATATTAAACTTAAAATAACCCTGTTCTTCATTCTTAAAATTTTTTTTACCTGCTCTGTATTCCTCTATTAATATTGCTTCAGTGATTTCTAAACCCTTGAAGACAAATCCTACATGCAAGTGTTTTCAAGATAATATTTTTGAACAAAGATGTGGGAAATACCAACATAATTGTCTCATTATTTGTAATTTCAGGAACAGTCAATAAATCCCTACATGAAAACTAATTAGAACAGTTAATTCTAATTTCTCAACAAATATAATTTTTTCAATTAAGTTCAGTTGCTCAGTCATGTCTGACTCTTTGCGACCCCATGGACTGTAGCACAACAGGTTTCCCTGTCCATCACCAATTCCCGGAGCTTGCTCAAACTCATGTCCATCAACTCGGTGATGTCATCCAACTATTTCATCCTCTGTCATCCCCTTCTCCTCCTGCCTTCAGTTTTTCCCAGCATCAGGGTCTTTTCTAAGGAGTCAGTTCTTTGCATCAGGTGGCCAAAGTATTGGATCTTCAGCTTTAGCATCAGTCTTTCCAATGAATATTCAGGACAGATTTCCTTTAGGATTGACTGGTTTGATCTCCTTGCAGTCCAAGGGACTCTCAAGAATCTTCTCCAATACTTCAAAAGCATCAATTCTTCAGTGCTCAGCTTTTTATGGTCCAACTCTCACATCCATATATGACTACTGGAAAAACCATAGCTTTTTTAGCAATTGTATTTTTTGCATATTTTAGGAAATGAACCATTACTTAAAGTTATTCAGAATCTGAAAAAAAAATTGTTACATAATGGAAATTCTTATAGGGAATGTTATTGATTATTAAGTATGATTACAAAATACTTAATCTCTGTTCATTGACTATATCAATTCAGTTTGCTAATTATATTAATATTAGCACTGTGTATAAGAATAAATGTAATATAAAATAGTGTTAAATCTTATCAAAACTAAATGGTAAAGATACAAAGCATCATCAGAAAGATAATTATCTGTGTAATAGACAGCATGGAAATTATGTTCTTTGGGTATATTTTAAAATCTCCATTAATAATTGATTTGTTCAAATCATATTTGATTTAAAAAAACAGAATATATTTAAAAATTTAACTCACCAGTTGGAGTGGATTACAAAAATATTTGACAGACTCTGTATTTTCAGATCAGATCAGATCAGTCGCTCAGTCGTGTCCGGCTCTTTGAGACCCCATGAATTGCAGACGCCAGGCCTCCCTGTCCATCACCAAATCCCAGAGTTCACTCAAACTCACGTCCATCGAGTTGGTGATGCCATCCAGCCATCTAATCCTCTGTCGTCCCCTTCTCCTCTTGTCCCCAATCCCTCCCAGCATCAGAGTCTTTTCCAATGAGTCAACTCTTCGCATGAGGTGGCCAAAGTACTGGAGTTTCAGCTTTAGCATCATTCCTTCCAAAGAAATCCCAGGGCTGATCTCCTTTAGAATGGACTGATTGGATCTCCTTGCAGTCCAAGGGACTCTCAAGAGTCTTATCCAACACCACAGTTCAAAAGCATCAATTCTTTGGCGCTCAGCCTTCTTCACAGTCCAACTCTCACATCTATACACGACCACAGGAAAAACCATAGCCTTGACTAGACGGACCTTTGTTGACAAAGTAATGTCTCTGCTTTTGAATATGCTATCTAGGTTGGTCATAACTTTCCTTCCAAGGAGTAAGCGTCTTTGAATTTCATGGCTGCAGTCACCATCTGCAGTGATTTTGGATCCCAGAAAAATAAAGTCTGACACTGTTTCCACTGTTTCCCCATCTATTTCCCATGAAGTGATAAGGCAAGTATAAAAAATCAGAAATAAATTATTTTTTTAAAAAAACCCACAATATGAAGAAACCATATAATCGATTATTGTGAAATAAAGCAGTAACAATTTATTATATAATGGATCTGAAACTTGGCCTTTCAGTACTGACAAATTTAGGATTTGTATCATATAGTTTTACATCAGTTAAGGATTGCGTCTCCTCTAATGTTATTACTTAAAAATTCCCAGCAATTTGTGTTTGCTACTCAGTGCCCTTAGTTCCAAGGCAAGTGCTTAATGAAGAAAAACTGAATGGTGACTGAATGAACTGTTGATCAGAAGCACGACCAGAGAACCAAAAAGTCACTGGTTAACTAGTAAGTACTTGGAGAAAGACACTCAACCCATTACAAAGGCTTACAAGGACACCTCAAAAAAATTAAAGGATCTAAACTTTGTGAAAATAAAATCCAATGGCTTCGATGGAATTCTGAATTTGTGATTGTGAAAATCTTTACACAAATCTAGACACCTTAAAGTAATGCTATTTTGTGGGTCTTCTGATCTGCTGAAAATATGCCTCATCTATGCTACCTGATACGGTAGCCTCTAGTCATATATGGCTATTGAGTACTTTGAATGGAGATACTATGACTAGAGAACTAAATTTTGAAGGTCATCTTAGATCTGATTTTAATTTAAATGGACACATACATATGTCATTATAGCCCTACAGAGTTCTCTGTGATGGAAAATAGATATGGAAGCAGCAAGGATCTGACCAAAAGGAACCAAGGTTGGAAGTAATCAGAGGCAACTATGCCCTGTTTCTCATTATTGTTGGTCATACATTCCTTCAATGGGTACATATACACAAATATCACACACCATGTGCAGTGTCAACAGAAATCAATCATTATATATGTAATGACTTAGGAACTGTGAACATTTATGACTTAGAATCATGAACAATTCCTGAAAAAGGTACATACTGAATACTCCATCTGGGAGATAAGTCAGACAAATAAGCATAGATATAAAAAGTTCACTGCTACAAATGAAGTAAGATATCTTTATCTAAACAATTGCTTCACTTACAGTGAGGATACAATATATGTGATGTGTCAGTGTGTGATGCAAGTGATGTGCCAATGAGCTTGCTTTATATTTGTAAGAAGATTGTAAATGTTTAAATAGTAAATGGTGTATTTTAGATAGATTATATTGGGTAAAATGAGGGTATCTTATTCTCTAAAGTTACTCTAGCATAAAACTCAGTTCTAGGCATATAAAAGAGAGTTAACTGTTACTCTTTTCTTTTTTATATGCAATGAAAACATATCATTATTCTTTGGAAGCCTTTTATGATGTATTTTTAAAATTAATTCTTGAAACACTGTGTGTTTAGTAAGGCAGGCATTATTGTTATCTATTTTTTTCAGAAGCAAACAATGTAATAAATTGATGGACCTAATCCACTACTGTGTATGTAATAAATGAATGAAACCAGGATTTGAAATGGGTCCTTGGGAAATAAGGTTAGTGTTGTTTCTACTCTATGCTCTTGGCCCTCTATTAATGGTGACAATAATGGCTATGATAACTACAGGGGGAAAATAATGATGTTGATAATAATCATCATTTACATGAACTATGAATTAGTTCCTCTAAAGAGATTTACACACACTGTATTATTCTCAAATAGAACTACCTTCCTCATTGATTGTACAATATTCCCTTTTTCATATGTGCTGTTGGAAATTATAGTCTTCTTTTAAAATTTTATGTCATATTCAAATAAGTTTTTAAGTTTTATATTTTTCCTTTACCTTATGCTATTTCCTCATACATTCTGGTTTACAATATTTTCTTCTTTTCTAGTTTATCAGAATGATTTCTGACTATGATCTTAAAATCAGAAAAAAATTTGGAAGCTAAATATAGTTCAGTTTTACACCAGCTCAAAATACAGAAATCATCACTATGAACAAAGCTAGTGGAGGTGATAGAATTCCAGTTGAGCTATTCCAAATCCTTAAAGATGATGCTGTGAAAGGGCTGCACTCAATATGCCAGAAAATTTGGAAAACTCAGCAGTGGCCACAGGACTGGAAAAGGTCAGTTTTCATTCCAATCCCAAAGAAAGGCAATGCCAAAGAATGCTCAAACTACCGCACAATTGCACTCATCTCACACGCTAGTAAAGTAATGCTTAAAATTCTCCAAGCCAGGCTTCATCAATATGTGAACCGTGAACTTCCTGATGTTCAAGCTGGTTTTAAAAAAGGCAGAGGAACCAGACATCAAATTGCCAGCATCTGCTGGATCATGGAAAAAGCAAGAGAGTTCCAGAAAAACATCTATTTCTGCTTTATTGACTATGCCAAAGCCTTTGACTGTGTGGATCACAATCAATTGTGGAAAATTCTGAAAGAGATGGGAATACCAGACCACCTGATCTGCCACTTGAGAAACTGGTATGCAGGTCAGGAAGCAACAGTTAGAACTGGACATGGAATAACAGACTGGTTCCAAATAGGAAAAGGAGTACATCAAGGCTGTATATTGTCATCCTGTTTATTTAACTTATATGCAGAGTACATCATGAGAAATGCTGGACTGGAAGAAACACAAGCTGGAATCAAGATTGCCGGGAGGCAACACCCTTATGGCAGAAAGTGAAGAGGAACTAAAAAAAACCTCTTGATGAAGGTGAAAGAGGAGAATGAAAAAGTTGGCTTAAAGCTCAACTTTCAGAAAACAAAGATCATGGCATTCGGTCCCATCACCTCATGGGAAATAGATGGGGCAACAGTGGAAACAGTGTCAGACTTTATTTTTCTGGGCTCCAAAATCACCGCAGATGGTGACTGCAGCCATGAAATTCAAAGACGCTTACTCCTTGGAAGGAAAGTTATGACCAACCTAGATAGCATATTCAAAAGCAGAGACATTACTTTGCCAACAAAGGTTCGTCTAGTCAAGGCTATGGTTTTTCCTGTGGTCATGTATGGATGTGAGAGTTGGACTGTGAAGAAGGCTGAGCGCCAAAGAATTGATGCTTTTGAACTGTGGTGTTGGAGAAGACTCTTGAGAGTCCCTTGGACTGCAAGGAGATCCAACCAGTCCATTCTGAAGGAGATCAGCCCTGGGATTTCTTTGGAAGGAATGATGCTAAAGCTGAAACTCCAGTACTTTGGCCACCTCATGCGAAGAGTTGACTCATTGGAAAAGACTCTGATGCTGGGAGGGAGTGGGGGCAAGAGGAGAAGGGGACGACAGAGGATGAGATGGCTGGATGGCATCACTGACTCGATGGACATGAGTCTGAGTGAACTCCGGGAGTTGGTGATGGACAGGGAGGCCTGGCGTGCTGCGGTTCATGGGGTCGCAAAGAGTCAGACATGACTGAGCGACTGATCTGATCTGATCTGATGCTTACAAAACTTACTTTCAAGTGAGATTCATTAAATTTAAATTCACAGACATAGATAGATAGAATAAAAGAAAGAAATTACTGCCAAAAATCAATGAAATATGTTTTCCCCTTGGAAGAACCAAAGAGTACATACTGTCGTACTTTGAGTAAAGAATAATTTTCAGCACACTTATAGATCACAACATAAAACAAAATGTATTTTCAATCACAGATGTACACTTTAACTTAATTCCTGCACAGCCAAACAAATGGAATAAAAATGAGAGTTTTCATCCAGCACAGTTTGGCACAATTCAGACAAAGGGATAAAATTATTTACTTATTCATTTTTTGAACTCAATGAAATAATTTTCATGAGGCTAGCCTGTTTCATCCTGAAATAAAGTGAGAGTAAATGGGAAGCTATTACTTTATTGATTTCACATATTTACTACATGGAGAGATTGTGACTCCAAAGATTTGGTAAATGCAAAAGTACAGTTGTAATGACATACCAGACCGAGCCTGGCAATGGACTCACCACAAATGTTAATGGGATTGGACTGGGAAAGAGAAAATGAGAACTAGATCTTTTAACTGATTAAGAACATGTAAAGGAAGTTAAACATATTTAATGTTAGAGCTGTGGTCCTGCTGTTTTAGAACATTTTAAAAAAGAACTAAGCATCTCTCCCTCTCCCCCACTTAGGGCCCCCTCTCTTTGTCCATTCCAAGCTATTCTTACTTTCAGAGTCAGAGGAAGGGAAGTCCATAGCTGAGAATAGGTCTGTTGCCCCAGAGCAGTTGCATATTCCACACAAACTAAAGGCCCCAGCATGGGCGTTAGAGGAACTAGAGTTGTGAGCACTAAAGGAAAATGTTGTCTATGGTGGGTGGTACATTCCAGCAGGTAGTAGGTTAGAACAGATGAGTTATCTTGAGTGAAGCATGAAGATCAAGAATTTGGCTACCTGAGGAAATGCCTGTCACTTTTATACATTGATCCTTGCCCTGATGTTTTTTGTTTTTCTTATTTTCTGACAATAAAACTTGTTTTTAACTATACAAAATAACCAGGGTATAAAAATGCACATTTTATACACAGGAAAAACTGCTGTTGGACTTCAATATAATGTATTCCTGCTGCTGCTGCTAAGTTGCTTCAGTCGTGTCTGACTCTTTGCGACCCCATAGATGGCAGCCCACCAGGCTCCCCCGTCCCTGGGATTCTCCAGGCAAGAACAATGGAGTGGGCTGCCATTTCCTTCTCCAATGCATGAAAGTGAAAAGTGAAAGGGAAGTCGCTCAGTCGTGTCTGACTCTTTGCGACCCCATGGACTGCAGCCCATCAGGCTCCTCTGTTCGTGGGACTTTCCAGGCAAGAGTACTGGAGTGGGGTGCCATTGCCTTCTCCGAACGTATTCCTAAGGTTTCTTCAAGAAAGGAATATTGCCCTGAATTATAATCTTGAGTCTTTACAGAAGATCGTGTATCCCTGGAGGGATAACAGCCGCACTAGGGAAACCCACTGTCTCTCCACATGCACGCTATTGGCATTTGGGCCTCACAGGCTCTGCATCCTATGGGATTGTCCCATGCATTGCAGAATATTTGGCCTTCCTACTAGTAAATGACAGCAGTGTCTCATAGTCATTCAAGGACAAGAAAAAAAAAAAGCCCCTTCTCAACATATATACAGTGTTTCCAAATAGCCTCTAGGGAATAAAGGTGACTTCGTTTCACCTGTGTTAAATACAATGAAGAAAGATTGCAGAAGAGGGACTTCTGACTCTACCTGAGGCTATGAAAGAGGGAACTTTGTTAATACATAATGAATAAGGGACAGATAATTATTCTAGATCATTGTTTTATGAGTCATTTCTCCTCTGTGTTTTCTTACTTCTTTACTTACCTGTTGTTCCTAAGATTGTCTTTTTGGTTTTATCTATTGAGCTTTCTGTTTATCTATCTATCTAGTGGCTTTAGATACTTGGTTACAAAAGTACGCTTATTACCATGAAAGAGAACCCCGTTTGCAAGCAAAATTAAATCACAGTGGGTATATACACCAACCATAACAGTACTAACTTGCCTGAACTCCTCTCCTGTTCTACTCCGCGACATTTTCTTTACTTGATTTTAAATAACCTTTCTAGGAATTATGAGTCTGCATTTTAAACTCATTTCAAGCTTCACTTCCCCTGCAAGGCTAAATCTATCTACATGGAAAGTTCAAAAGATGTTGTTGATTCTGTAGTTAGATTCACATGGTTCCATAGCAAGATGGGGAAAGAAACATTCCAAGCGGGTAATGAGATTGTTTGTTATGTTACTGCCCCTCCCCTCCCACCCCTGAGGCCTTCTGACCTCAAACCTGACCTCACCAGTTGGAGAAAACTGTATTGTGCAGAAACAGCCCAATTCAATACAGCAAGCATTTTTTGATTTCCCTAGATTTTGTTGTAGTCCGATGCAAGATTGTGTAAGGGCATGGGTGACAGCTCTCAAAGTGCCCAGTGTTCAGGTAAATGGAATAACTGTAATGAAACATGACAGTTGCTCTAACTGTAGGATTGCCACTGACACTCTCACTCCTAATCAAGTCTGTTTTAGTTCAAGTGTCATCCTCTGAGGGCTCCAGTTTCACTGGATAATCTGATCCAAATGATAGGAGCTAGCTGCTCACAGGACTCTGAGATCAATAATTCCTCATTTTATAATCGGAGAGAATATAATCCAAGTGATAATAACCTGGTCACATTTATCCAGGGAGCCACCCTGGATAAATGCTTGTTAAAGGACATCTAAGCAACTTACATGCATTTTGCAATGGTTTTCTGAAGATTAGGTGTTCAGTTTGTTTTTGTTTTTGTTTTTTCATATTCTGTAAGGATGATTGGTCTCAGTGCAATAAGGAGAAAATGCAGAGGGGAATTATTTGAAGTGGAAATGAGGTGAAATTTTGAAGGTCTAAGGAGATAATTTAGAGATGATGTCTTTAACTGTGCTGTGTAAACATTTATCTTGTATGACCTCAGTTAATCTAATTAATTATTTCCCCCAAAAGGACTTCAATTCCTAAATTATAATTTTATTTGGAGAAATTTAATTGAACATTTTGTAAAAGTCCATTAGTTTTATATATATATGTATGTATATATATGTATATATAGTGATGCTGTGTGCCTGATATCATTACTTCATTAAAAAACAATCTGCAGAATTATAATCATACAGAGCAGAGTTCCTTGTGCTATGCAGTAAGTCCTTGTTGGTTATCTATTTCAAATATAGCAGTGTACATGTCAGTCCTCATATCTTAGTCTATTCCCCACCAGCAAGCTTCTCCTCTGGTCACCATAAATTTGTTCACAAAGTCTGTGAGTCTGTTTCTACTTTGTAAATAAGTTCATTTCAATCTTATTTTTTAGATTCCACATATAAGTGATAGCATATGGTATTTGTCTTTGTCTGCTTTACTTCACACCCAAAACTAATATAACATTGTTAATCAAATATACTCTAATATAAAATAAAAAAACAGTGTTGTTCAGTTGCTCAGTCATGTCTGACTCTGTGCGACCCCATGGACTGCAACATGCTAGGCTTCCCTGTCCTTCACCATCTCCCAGATTTGCTCAGACTCATGTCCATTGAGTCAGTGTTGCCATCAAACCATCTTGTCCTCTGTCATCCCCTTCTTTTCCTGCTTTCAGTCTTTCCCAGTATCAGGGTCTTTTCCAATCAGTCAGTTCTTCGTATCAGTTGCCCAAAGTATTGAAGCTTCACCTTCATCATCAGTCCTTCCAATGAATATTCAGTGTTGATTTCCTTTAGGATTAAATGGTTTGATCTCATTGCTGTCCAAGAAACTCTCAAGAGTTTTCTCCAACACCGCAGTTCAAAAGCATCAGCTGTTTGGTGGTCAGCCTTCTTTACGGTCCACCTCCCACAACCATACATTACTACTGGAAAAACCATAGCTTTGTTGGCAAAATAATGCCTCTGCTTTTTAATACACTGTCTAGGTTTGTCATAGCCTTTCTTCCAAGGAGCAAGCATCTTTTAATTTCATGGCTGCAGTTCACCATCTACAGTGATTTTGGAGCCCAAGCAAATAAAGTCTGTCACTGTTTCTATTGTTTCCCCATCTATTTGACATGAAGTGATGGGACTCGATGCCATGATTTTTGGTTTTTGAACATTGAGTTTAAAGCAAGCTTTTTCACTCTCCTCTTTCACCTTCATCAAGAGGCATTTTAGTTCTTCTTCACTTTCTGCCATAATAATGGTGTCATCTGCATGTCTGAGGTTATTGATATTTCTCCTGGCAATCTTGATTCCAGCTTATACTTCAACCAGCCTAACATTTTGCATGATGTATTCTGCATAGAAGTTAAATAAGCGAGGTGACAATATACAGCCTTGATGTACTCCTTTCCCAATTTTGAAACAGTCTATATCTGCCTGTTAAAATTGAGGATGATTCACTGTTGATCTAAAATAATAAAATGAATCTATTTGTATATTTATCATTAACTAATTGGTTATCTAGATGACTAAGTTTCATACAAATGAAAAAAGACTTGTTTCATTTTCTCTCAAACAATAGCCTTCTTAAAACACTAAACGAGATGCTATGTATTCAATACAATAGTGTACTTCCATTAAAATACTTTCTGCTAAAAGGTCCCCTAGTAGAAAATCTAGACAACATGACCTGCCATCCAGATTCCTTTACATTTTAAAACAAACATGAAGAAAAATGAGTGAATGCATATTTTCACTCAAAGAAAATTTTCAAAGTGCTACATGGTCTTTTGTTTTACCTCCCTTTGGCATCTTAACTTGGCATCTAAACTGCAGATGAAATACATGGAAATTGTTTCCTATATCCTTAGTCATCCATACTGTTCTTGTTGATGGAAGATGTTCTATAGGGGAAAATAAAACGTTTTCTCAAATAGGATTAAACAGTTGTGCACCTCGTTGTTTTGGGGATATAGTATATCCTAATAGCACTTAGTGCTTTTTAAATACAAGTGATGATTGATACAAGCTACAGCGGGGATTAAGTTCTATCTTTGCTACATTGCTTGCCTATGCAAACTGTGGGAGATATTTACACTTTATGCCAGAAATATGAGCAAGTGTTAGTTTACATGGCATACAGGTAAAAAAAGTACAGTGATTTAGAAAAATTTTCCTGGTGATCATAACTCAGTGCACTAGAACATCAGTATGCTCACATTTTGGCTCCAAGTTGAAAATTTTAGAGTTAAATTAATAGAGATAATATGTCCAAACTTACATCTCAGTGAAAAGTTGTTAATGGTTGGTTGGTGATGTGTTTTTCAAGGATCACAAATCTTTATTTTTCATTATTGGCATATGCTAATGATACTAAAAAATGCAATTTGATTTAGCTTTTTTCAGGGGAAAAAAAAGCATAGTCAAAATTCAGTTTGAAAGGAGTAATTCCAGTGTGCTCCTCAGACAGCCACCTAAGCAGATAACCTTATTTTTATTTTAATGATGTTATAAAAGAACAATCAAATATGAACTTGCTCTTACTTCCATTAAATCTCCCAGGCCATTTGCATTTGTGTACTTTCTGCCTCCCTCCAGTTACAACCTTTAGGAAATGTTATTACTTCAATCAAATGCTAACCTTTCTGCTCTGGATGCCATCTGCTCTTCCATCTCAAGGATTTTGCTCCTTGATTAACCCCTCTTTCTTGCAAGGTTGGCTTCTTTTTCTCCTCTTAACCAATTCACTGAGCAGAGAAACATGCATTAAATCTCTGATTATCAGGAAAAAAATAGTACAGGCTGTCCTTTCATCTCAGTCTTTCCATCTATGGCTACATTTCTCTGATATCCTTCACAGTAAAACCACTTGAAAAAATTGTTTGCAGTTACATCTTTACTTCCTCTTCATCTCCCACTTTTCTCCTGAAATAATTCGAAATGTCTTCACATTCCACACTTCATGGACATTGCTAATATCATGGTAGCTTTGCCAAATTTAATAATCACTTGTTGGAGTTTATATTTCTTTATCTTCAACAGCTTTCAACACAGTTCACAAGTCTTAAACTATTTTCTTCTCCTGCCTTCACTCTTACTGTTCTCCTGGTTATTTTTCTTCGATTTTGAATTACCTTTCTCAAAGATCATTGCTGCTTTCTCCTATTTCTATTGGACTTGAAAGTGTTGAAATGCTTTAGTGCTCTAAGCCCCTTTCTCTGCTCCAGGTAATTTTTTCTCCAGATAATAAATCTCATTGAGAGCAAAGGCTTTAAATAATATCTCTATATCTTTCTTTATTATTGACATCTGTAGACTCATTTCCAAGCGGTCCATCAGTTATCTACCTTGAGAGGAAACTAACCATCCTAAATTTAATAAGACCAAGCAAAATACTTGTTACTCCAAACCTGCTCCTTCTGCTTTCTTATTTATATCAGTAGATGCCACCTCTGTGTACCCAGATGCTCAAGCCAAAACCAAAGAAACATTCTTGATTCCTCTCTTTTTGTCACCGTAGCATCTAATCCACTAGCAGACCTTGTGGTGTAACTTCCAAAATGTATCCCCAAAATACAGTCTCCTTCATTCAGTTCTCCACCCAGCAAATGGAGTTTGCATATCCATAAGTGCTTTACTCCAGTTTATGTACTTTACTCTTGTGACTTCTTATAATCACATAGAATCTTTTCATCATGCTTGGAATCTTTACATTTCTTTACAATTTCTGAGTCTGGCTATTAGAATCCCATCCTGGTAACTTTACAACTCCTTTCTCTGTCTATTACAACCACATTGACACTCCTTCTATTTCTTATTTGTATATTAGCACATTGTAGAAACGTTCTCCTTTACACAGAATATTACTTTTTCTTCCTGGAATACTCCTCCCCATAATCTTAGAATATCTGGATTTTTCTTATAATTCAAGCCCAGAACTGTAGTGCTGGTTATACAGGCCATCTGTGGTAGCCATATTCAAGTTTTAGCTCAGATTTCATTCATGGAGAAAGTCTTTCTTATCACTAAATCTAAAACAAAACAAGAATTAAACAATACAACAAAATTCAGAGTAATTTGTGGAATTTGGAGCAGAAGTGTAAATAAATGTGTTCTGCTATTTTTACTTAGAAGTCTCTGCTAATATTTAAAAAAAAAATATTTGTAAAATGAATGATTTTGATCCATCTGTCCCTGAGAATAAACTCTACAATATCATAAAAGCTGACAATCCTGTAAACTATTCTAATTTCATTCAGCTAGACAAATAGCAGGTAATAAACATGTATTTGTTAAACAATAAGTGAATCAATTAAGTAGAAAGAGCATGTGATTTGAAATTAAAGAATTTGCATTCAAGTTATAGGAATGACCTTTTGATACTTTGCAACTTTGAGCAAATATACTATCCTTTCTAAGGCTCAGTTGCCTCAGATTCAAAACTGGGAAAGTAATTCTAATAATAACCTCTCAGACAGAGGTATTTTAAATACTAAAAGTACTGTGTATGTGTGGGCATGCATGCTAAGTCACTTCAGTCGTGTCTTACTCTTTGTGACCCTATGGACTGTAGCCTGCCAGTGTCCTCTCTCCATGCGATTCTCCAGGCAAGAATACTGAAGTGGGTTGCTGTGCTTTCTTCCAGGGGATCTTCCCTACCCAAGGACTGAATCCACATCTCTTATGTCTCCTGCATTGGCAGGTGGATTCTTTACCACTAGTGCCACCTGGGAAGGCTGGTATATTTATATCTATATCCATATCCATATAAATATCTGTATTTATCACTTTTGCAATATAGAAAGCTTTACAAAAGGAAATGTCATTATTAGGTAAAAATCTCACTTAGTAAATATGATATCACGGATAGTTTTAGTGTTACAGAAAATTTTAAAAAAGACTACAGACAGAAACTGTTATATAAATAGTTTGAGGGGAAAATGGAAATGGGAACCTGAATAGAGCTTTAATAGCAAAGCTTTACTCGTATACATGTAATCCCTAAAGATCAGTGTGGTCAGAAATAAGAGTAAAATGAAAAGATAGAATTAAGAATTGCTTTGGCATTAAGTTTGGAGACCAGCAGTCACATAGCACAAAAGCCTGAAAAGAGACATTATATAGCTTGTATTATTAGGGCAGAAATACAAAGCAAAATGGATAGAACTTCCAGGTGTAAATGGCCACTTGGACAATCCTACCAAAATGATAGTAGTCCAGTTTTATTTTGCTTATAAATATGAGATGGAAAGAGAATGGATGAAAAGAGTGACAGGATTTTTAAAACTGGGGAAAAGATATAGCAGAGACCTTAAATTATTCAGAAAAACTAAATCCTAAGCCAAGAGTGAAAAAACCCAAGAGCTAAGCTGGTGAACAGTTCAGAATTCCTAAAGGTCCAAAGCTTGAGAGCACCAAGCTTTGGGGTTATGGAGAGACGGAAAGCTACAATAAAAGATAAGCTTGAAACTCTGTAAAATTAAACTACTTTCTGAGATACACTTCCAGTAGCAACTGTCCTTCATGAGTGTAATCGTACGAAGACTACAAGGACTGTGAAAGTTGGAGCCCCATATAAACAAAGAGGTAAATAGAAGTTGGGAGAAAAAGACTAGGCTGAAAGATTAAAACTTGAAAATGTAAGCAATATACTCAGAGGGATAAGAAAGCATATTGAATATGATAAAAAAATATTAGTTTTCCAAAAAAAAATGAAGGGAAAGATCTTGGAAATTAAAACTATAAGGAGTCTTCAGATTTCAAACTGAACCACTGCATTCCTTTGGTAAATTCCATTTCCGTTCTCAAAAATAGTGCTTTCACAATTTCCCTTCTCTCTTCAAGCCTCTTTACCCTCAAAACTTTTCTCCTCTAGTCTCTGCATCTATGTGCAATCACACCACCACAATGCTCAACCCTCAAACCTGCTCTTTCTCATGCTTCCTCTTACCCTGCTCTCCCTGCTGTCACTTAACACATAGTATATCACCAAGTCCTGTTGACTCTACTTCCAAAACACGTGCTTAATCCATCCATTTCTCTACATCTCCCTCACTCTCACCCCAGTCTTCATCACTGCCAGCTTGCATTTGGACTACTGCAATAGCGTCTCCCAAATCTGTCTCATTACACTTAAAATTAAAAGCTAAATTTCTTGAAGTGAAGTGAAGTGAAGTGGCTCAGTTGTGTCCGACTCTTTGTGACCTTGTGGACTGTAGCCTACCAGGCTCCTCCGTCCATGGGATTCTCCAACTTAAAATCTCAACATAATTCAGGTCCCATCTTCCTTTGAGTTCATTCAACCCCTTTTTCTCTTATTTACTGTACTCACTTCCCTCCAGTCATAATGACTATATTTCTTTTTTTTTCTTTTCTTTTTAATTAACTTGAATGCAATTACAACATTCCCTGGTGGCTCAGAGAGTAAAGCGTCTGTCTACAATGCAGAAGACCTGGGTTCAATCCCTGGGTCAGGAAGATTCCCTGGAGAAGAAAATGGCAACCCACTCCAGCACTCTTGCCTAGAAAATCCCATGGATGGAGCAACCTGGGGTCGCAAAGAGTCAGACATGACTGAGCAAATTCACTTCACTTCACTAATTACAACATTATGTTAGTTTCTGCTGTACAATGAGGTGAATCAGCTATGAGTATACATATATCCACTCCCTCTTGGACCTCCTCCCCCATCCCACCCCTCTAGGTCGTCACAGAGCACCTAGCTGAGCGCCCTGCATTATACTGCAGGTTTCCACTAGCTGTTTTAAGCTTTCCTGGCGACTCAGTCAGTAAAGAATCCCCTGCCAATGCAGGAGATGATGCAGGAGACAAAGGTTCAATCCCTGGGTGGGGAAGATCCCCTGGAGAAGAAAATGGCAACCACCCCAGTATTCTTGCCTGGGAAATCTCATGGATAGAGGAGGCTGGTAGGCTGTAGTCCATAGTAATGTATATATGTCAATCCTAATCCCCCAGTTCATCCCTCCCTCCCCTTCCCACATCTGTGTCCACATGTCCCTTCTCTGATCTGCCTCTGTTCCTGCCCTAGAAATAGATTCATCTGTACCATTTTTCTAGATTGCACATATTACTCAGCCATTAAAAGGAACAAAATTGGGTCTTTTGTAGAGATGTGAATGGACCTAGAATCTGTCATACAGAATGACTATATTTCAAATGCTTCGTTTTTCTTAGAAAACTTCGAGCAAGTCTGAATTTCCCCTAAAAGTGACTTGCTATATTTTGTTTTTTCACTGTTAGTATTGTCACCTGAAACTTAGAGGGGGCTTGCCTGTTGACTCATTGGTAAAGAATCTGTCTGCCAGTGCAGGAGATGTGGGTTCAATCCTTGGGTTGAGAAGATCCCCTGGAGAAGGAAATGTCAACTCACTCCAATATTTTTACCTGAGAAATCCAGTGGGCAGTGGGGCCTTGTGGGTTAAGTCCAAGGGGTCAATAAAGAGTCAGGCACAATTTAGCAGCCAAAGAACAACACTTAGAGGACTGACTATCTTTGAAGTCTCATAACATTAAGGCATATCCTGGGTTTGATAAATCCATATTGACTTAATTTGAAATACACCTCACCCTTTAATCTGTCGATTCAACACTTCCTCGATTTCAGGAACACTGTCTTAAATTATATCCCTGGATATTCTGTTTCTCCTTTTCTTTTTTTCTCTTCCAGGTAACAAAATATGCATACCTTTCTTTGGCTCTATTCTCTTTAATTTTTAAAAAAATTATTTGAGTTTGTTCTTCAAGTGTATTATCTGTGTTGCTGCTCTATTTTCATCCATATCCATTTTTCCTTCTTTCTGTGATCCATAGGACCTCATTTTTGTTATAATTTAAAATTTCCCTTCTTTTTCTTGAGCACCACCAACTAATTTTTCATATTCTTTTGTTGTCTTATTTTATCCTTAAGACCTGTATCTCTGCTGCAAGTTCCTCATTCATGGAGGCTGAGTTCATCCAGTTCTCTGAACCCCATAGACAGCTGCATAGCATGGTTTCCCCTGACCTGCAGCAACACTCTTCTGCTATGAGCTCTTAATCTTCCTTTTGTTTATTGTGTGTCTTCCTTCCTTCCTTCCCACTTGCTTTCCTTCTTCCCCAACCCCTACCTCTGTGTGTGTGGCTTGGAATTTAACCATCTTCAGTTCTCAAAGACCTGGAATGATCAGTAGCTTCTGCAGTGGCCCCTCTTCTAAGCCACATGCACAGTTAACTAGTTGCAAGGAAGGTGGCTTTTCGTGTTTCTTTTCACAAACCCTTTCCTTGACACTTTGTGGCTCAGGCAACTTCTCAGTAGCTCCTACAACCAGTACACCACTCCCATCTTATTTCAGACAGGGTGCCACGAGATTAGCTCATAAAATCTGGACAGTCATTGCATAGTGCATGCTCTGCCAGCATGGTCTTGACTCGGCCCATCAGGCATCTTCTCTCAGATCTACCTTCCCCACATCACCTCCTGGAAGCACATCCTATGTTGTCTGATAATCACATCCCACATCTTTTGTCAGGTCTACACTTCCCACATCTACCAGATCTACACATCTCATGTCATATCTTAGATCAGCTGGTCTGATCTGTCCATCAGATCCTCATGCCCCATGTCATATCCTAGATCAGCTGGTTTGATGTCATCTGTCAGATCTCTACATCCCAAATAGTCTCCGAGATCTGCATGTCTGATGTCCTCCTATAGTGGGTGATCTTAGTCTAGAGCCCGTAAGGGTGGCACTTTGTCTTGTGATCTAGCAGGGTTAGGGTTATACCCCAAAACAATACACAAGAATTGGGAAGAGAGAAGTTCATACACAGGAGGGATCCCCCATGATCAGAGAAGTGTAGTCCAAAGATGCTTTAAGATGGCTGGAGTCCTGACAAATCCATTTTTCCTAGCAAGGTTTTTTTTCCCTAAAAAATGTTAGCTCTATGAAACCTCCTGCTAAGACCTGCTTGAGATGCTCTGCTATGTTGGTGTTGGACATCTCCTCCTTTACAAGATGTGAATTTGGTCAGGTCTCTGGCTTCTGTTCTCACCTGGAGTGGACATAGTCCTGCTCTAACTCCCTCAGGAAGCCATCTTGCTGTGTGGACCATAGGGGATGGGGATGAATGAGTTAAGATAGTGTAAGCTGCTGGAATAAACACCTATCCATATGATGGTCAACAGGAAATCAGTTATGTAGAGCTCATATAAAGTCCAAAATATGAACTGCTGATTGAAGATGTGTCCCCTCCAGAGGTGACTCAAGTATCCAGGTTACTTCTTTTTGTGTAGCTCCAGCAGTTCCATTATTTGGCCTCCAAGGTCCAAAGTCAAGCTAGAAGGTCAAGGAACAGTGGAAGGTTCATAGGTGATTTTATGAGTGAGTCATGGCAGGATAATCATCTGTTCTGCTCACCTTTCCTGACCTCAATCTCGTCACTTCTCCTCACATGGCACCTGAGACCTGGTACGCTTGGTCTAGCTGTGGGTCTTGAAAGTCTAGGATGCATGTGTGACCACTGCAGAGTCTCTGCCCCTCAAGTGTTCAGGAGAATGACACAGACCAGGTACAGTGCCAAGTGAAGGTTGAGCTTCTGATGTGCCATCAGGATGAGACTGCGTTGTACTGCCTTGGGTCATAGGATTCCTCTTCTTTGTGCCTACATAACGCTTAGGAACACCTAAGCCCCACCATTACTCTGGCGTTACTCTTGGGAAACTTCCCCGGTGGCTCAGTGGTAAAAATCTGTTTGCCAATGCAGGAGAAACAGTTCAATTCCTGGGTCAGGCAGATTCCCTGGAGAAGGAAATGGCAACCCACTGCGGTATCTTGCCTGGAAAATTCCATGGGTAAAGGAGCCTGGTGGGCTACACTCCATGGGTTCAAAGAGTTGGACACAATTTAGTGACTGAACAAAAACAAAGGAATGCAAAGCAAAGGAAAAAAATGGGAAGAGGGGAGAAGGAAAATCAGAAAGGGAAAGAAGGAAGGAATGAACAAAGGAAACAGGAAAGAAGGTAAAAATAGGAAAAGAAAAAAATGTAGAGGGAGGAGGAGAGGAAAGAAAATCTGCTGTATTTGAATGTTTTGAGAGACGATTTATATTTAGGAAGAAGATTGGAGAATAATTTGATTATACTGCCAAAAAAAATGAGACAATTATTAAACTTATGGAAATAAGTAGATTATTAAAAAAATCATAATAAACCATTTGACATAGTTGAGCATAGGAAAGGTGTAATTGGATAAGAGAATATGATAAAGACTCTCTTTTTAACCAAACTTCATGCGAGCTCCTTGAGTCCTCTTTTCCATGAGGCTTCCTCCTGAGCCATGTCTTCCGCCTGCAAAGCCCATTTCAAGCAAGAATCCTGCTAATCAGTTTAGCAAGAATTCCTCCCACCCTTGATAGCTGATTAAATTTCTCATCCCCACTCCTGACATCTGGTCACCTTGGCATGCCTCAGCAAAAATCCTGTTAATTCGGCTTAACAAGCATGCCCCACTGCTTGATGTCTCCTCTTAGTAGTTTTCCATCCACTGACTCCCTCACTCTGCTCCTTGGCAACAAATCCCCAGATGTCTTCACTCCATTCAGAGTTGAGCCTGAGCTCTCTCCCCTATAGTGAGAGTCTTGAGTCTGATCTCTCTCGCCTATTGTGACATTCTTGACACCTATTGCAATAGTCCTGAATAAAATATCCCTTACCATTTTAATGAGTATCAAAATATTTTTTCAACAGGTACATATAAAAGAACAAATCCTAACCTTCTGTAGGGGAAGGCAATATTCCTAAAAGAAAAATCAAAACGTACCAGCATTAGTATGGTTTTAGACACATGGAGGTAAACATCAAATGAAAAAGCTTAGGTTTTAAATGGTCACATTTGGCAGTGCGGGGATGTGGGGATTACTTTGAGGAAAGGAAAGGAGGACTTTTGCTTTTTATCAACCATGTAGAATTATTTATGTGTGTAACTTTTAGTTTTTCTTAAATGCATAGAATACCAAACTGAAAAACAAAATTAATTATGTGTGTTTATAAATACACATATATATGTATTACAATCTATGGATCATTAATATTTGGATAGATGAAATGAAAATCATTTTATCATACATTAAATTCTTAATTACTAAATAATTAAGATGAGCTTTAATGAGTAGTTAGGGCTATTTTCAGGATAGATGTCATAAAAGCTATGTTCTTTTAAATTTGGTCTAAAGACCAGAAGCTGATGAGTAAGATGAATTGACCCAACATTTCTAGTGTGATGTACAAGTCTTTCTTTTCCTAAGCAATATAAAAAGGTTTCCATAGAAATGATCTCCTCTATTCAAACTGCACAGGAAACCCCAATTGTCACCTCCACCTTTTGGCCACTGCAGTATGGGCCTTACTTTCTTTTCTGTTTCATCCATCCCCTTTCCATCTACCCACTAACACACAATAGCATGGTCAATATGCTGTGACTTGGAACTATCCACACTCGAAGCAAATAACTGAGACCCACTCAGCCTGAATTGTCCTCTATCTCTCAAGGGAAAGAATAGGACATAAGGAGGGAGAGAGTGGTTAGAGTATATGCCAAGAAAGCAAATGCAGAGGCTCCCAAATATTTTCCCTGCATGCTTGTTTCCTTTTTCTTGGATATCTAATTGGAAGCTGTGAATATCCACCATCCCACTGTTTCTCAGAAGTCTAATTTGAAGCCAATGTGGTTCTGCATTAGAATAAGCTCAGCATTTGCCAATGACGTCTGTGTTTTGCAGGTGTCACTGCCAAGTGCCAATGCTATCCAATATTTGCTCACCACCACCCACGTGGGATCAAACCCACACTTAATAAGACAGGGACTGCATTGTCATGACATATGTGCAATAATATTCCTTGTGTTTAAGCCCCAGAAGCATGGTTATTTAGCTAACAGAGTCTTCTACTATTATCATAGCAGTTTTTCTTCCAGCAGTAAAAGTCTCACCAACTACAGTTAGGCATTTTCTGCTTTCCAATTACTTGCTGATGCTATGCCAAGTACAGAGCAATATTTTCATGTATCATTAAACAAATGCAGTTGTGCTCCCCAAACAGGTTTCATTTTGGGCTAAACTATATCCATTAAAGCTTTCATAAATGGCACACCCTTCAGCTTATAGTTTCTTTTTGCTCATAAATATTTAAGCTGCACAGATAATACCTCAACTTCCCAGCAAGTGCTGCATTAGCTGGGCAATCTTTAAAGCATAAAACTTTGTAGCAGGAGGAAACTAGGAAGGGAAAAAGAAGTTGTACTAATAGCAGAAAATGTAACAGAATCCTAGTATCCCTTATTTTTTAAAATAATATTTTTCCTTCCTACAAATATAAAAGTAATCATTTGAAAGATACATATAACAATGATAGTACATATAAGGGTGAAAAGTAAAAGTGTTAGTCGCTTAGTTGTGTCCGATTCTTTGTGACCCCATGGATTGTAGCCACTGTCCATGAAATTCTCCAGGCAAGAATACTGGAGCCATTCCCTTCTCCAGGAGATCTTCCTGACCCAGGGATTGAACCTGGGTCTCCTGCATTATAGGCAGTTTCTTTACAATCTGATCCACCAGGGGATCTACACATTTAAAAGTAGTAGGTCCTATGGATTTAAATTTTTAAATGGGCAATTTTTTTTTTTTCCTGAACACTTCAGTCAGTTCAGTTCAGTTGCTCAGTCATGTCCGACTCTTTGTTACCCCATGGATTGCAGCAGGTGAGGCCTCCCTGTCCATCATCAACTCCTGGAGTTTACTCAAATTTATGTCCATTGAGTTGGTGATGCCATCCAACCATCTCATCCTCTGTCATCCATTTTTCCTCCCGCCTTCAATCTTTCCCTGCATCAGGGTCTTTTCAAATGAGTCAGTGTCCACTTCTTCACATCAGGTGGCCAAAGTATTGGAGTTTCAGCTTCAACATCAGTCCTTCCAATGAGCACCCAGGGTTGATTTCCCTTAGGATGGACTGGTTGGATCTCCTTGCAGTCCAAGGGACTCTCAAGTGTCTTCTCCAACACCATAGTTCAAAAGCATCAATTCTTCGGTGCTCAGCTTTCTTCACAGTCCAACTCTCACGTCCATACATGACTACTGGAAAAACCATAGCTTTGACTAGACGGACCTTTGTTGGCAAAGTAATATCTCTGCTTTTTAATGTACTCTCTAGGTTGGTCATGACGTTCCTTCCAAGGAGCAAGTGTCTTTTAATTTCATGGCTGCAGGTACCATCTGCAGTGATTTTGGAGCCCCAGAAATAAAGTCTGTCACTGTTTCCATTTTTTCTGCATCTATTTGCTATGAAGTGATGGGACCAGATGCCGTGATCTTAGTTTTCTGAGTGTTAAGTTTTAAGCCAACTTTTTCACTCTCCTCTTTCACTTTCATCAAGAGGCTCTTTAATTCTTCTTCGTTTTCTGCCCTAAGGGTAGTGTTATCTGCCATATCTGAGGTTATTGACATTTCTCCCAGCAATCTTGATTCCAGCTTGTGCTTCCTCCAGCCCAGCATTTCTCATGATGTACTCTGCATATAAGTTAAGTAAGCAGGGTGACAATATACAGCCTTGACGTACTCCTTTCCTGATTTGGAACCAGTCTGTTGTTCTGTGTCCAGTTCTAACTGTTGCTTCCTGACCTGCATACAGATTTCTCAAGAGGCAGGTCAGGTAGCCTGGTATTCCCATCTCTTTAAGACTTTTCCACAGTTTGTTGTGGTCCACGCAGTCAAAGGCTTTGGCATAGTCAATAAAGCAGAAGTAGATGTTTGTCTGGAACTCTCTTGCATTTTCTATGATCAAACGGATGTTGGCAATTTGATCTCTGGTTCCTCTTCCTTTTCTAAATCCAGCTTGAACATCTGGAAATTCATGGTTCACATACTGTTGAAGCCTGGCTTGGAGAATTTTGAGTGTTACTTTGCTAATGTGTGAGATGAGTACAATTGTATAGTAGTTTGAACATATATTGACATTGCCTTTCTTTGGGATTGGAATGAAAACTGACCTTTTCCAGCCCTGTGGCCACTGCTGAGTTTTCCAAATTTGCTGGCAAATTGAGTACAGCACTTTCACAGCATCATCTTTTAGGATTTGAAATAACTCAACTGAAATTCTATCTGAACACTTAGAGTGAAAAATAAGCCTTAACCCAGAGATGTTAATGTAGTAATTATAAGAGTGAAGTGAAAGGAAAGTCTAATTCTGTATTTTTGTCGCAGAAAGTTTGAGGTGAATGAAAGACTGTTCTGTACAGGGTGTGAATTGCCTTGGTTTGGTTAGTTGGGGATAATAATCTGGTTGCTAAGAACCAAAACCCATATCTTCTCTCCTAAGTGAAGGGAGATTAATGTTAAGAATGCAAAGTAGAACCCAGAACCCAAATGCGGTAATTCCTCGGGCAGTAGTTCCCTCCTCTTCCTTTTGGTTAAGCCTCAGAAGCCAAGCTTTGCTCATCTCTCCTTCTGCTCTTTTTCATTCTCTGTAAAAGAATCTTTCTCAGCAAGGTTCTTAGTTTCAATTTCCTCATAATTTTAGTTTATCAGAAGATTTGGGTAAGCACTGAACGAACTTTGATCATGACTTTCTATAACCCTAAAGTTCCAGGAACATCATCTGGAAAACACTTTCTGTAACACATTTCAAATTTTGGGGAGGAAATGATAAAGTCAGCCTGATCATATGCTGAACTCAGTTCTGTCATTCAGTGCAGACATTGATTTCTAGGCTTAACTTCATCAGAAACTAGACCAATTTAACATAAGCAATGTAAATAAGAAACATATTCCACAAACGTCTATGAAAGAGTCTTCAAAAAGGCTTAATTGGAGGTCAAGATTTTAAAAGAAATGGGGATCTTCTTCAAAACAATTTTATATTTTGCATTTGAATTTACAAATTGCACCAATGTACATTTTCACATATGCTTCTTGTAACACCCTTGTGATATATGGAGGGTGGTAGCACTTTATTTAAAAATAGAATACCAAAAGTCGGAAAGGTGTGATAGAATGGCATTTAGGTTAAGCATTTGGACGCAGCTGCTATAAGTACCTGCAGTGTGCCCATAGATTTGAAACTCTCTTTATAGCTCTAAACCAAGCTTATAGAATGAAAAGGGTTGTTTTGAGATGGGTGCTATGGACAAAAAATATGGCGCTAGCTTCTTACCCTCTCATTCTTTTATTCTGGTCTATTGGAAGAATTCTTTCAAGGAAGATAAGCTGTTTATCTGTTGGCTTGAATGAGGCTTAAGTTAGGTTTCCCTGGTGGCTCAGAGGTTAAAGCATCTGCCTGCAATGCGGGAGACCTGGGTTTGATCCCTGGGTAGGGAAGATCCCCTGGAGAAGGAAATGGCAACCCACTCCAGTATTCTTGCCTGGAGAATCCCATGGATGGAGGAACCTGGTGGTCTACAGTCCACGGGGTCACAAAGAGTCAGACATGACTGAGCGACTTCACTTCCACTTCACTTGCGCTTAAGTTAGTTCAGTTCAGTTGCTCAGTCATGTCCAACTCTTTGCAACCCTATGACCAGGCTCCCCTGTCCATTACCAACTCCTAGAGCTTACTCAAACTCATATCCATCTAGTTGGTGGTGCCATCCAATTATCTCATCCTCTTTTAGCCCCTTCTCCTGCCTTCAGTCTTTCCCAGCATCAGGGTCTTTTGAATGAGTCAGTTCTTCACATCAGGTGGCCAAAGTATTGGCGCTTCACCTTTAGCATCAGTCCTTCTGATGAATATTCAGGACTGATTTCTTTTACGGTTGACTGGTTTGATCTCCTTGCAGTGCAAGGGACACTCAAGAGTCTTCTCCAACACCACAGTTCAAAAGCATCAGTTCTTTGGGGGTGCTCAGCTTTATTTATGGTCCAACTCTCACATCCATACATGACTACTGGAAAAACTATAGCTTTGACTAGATGGACCTTTGTTGGCCTAGTTATATCTCTGCTTAAGCATGACCAAATAATAATCTACTAAACTGAAAAAAAACAGCAAAATAAAAGGGATGTTATTAATAATTAAAATAGGATGACAGATATAGTCCTGATGGTCTTATGTCAACCAAGTTCTGTCTCCACCCTTCTTAAGATGTATGTTATGACTCTTTCCTTCTAGAATACAGTTCAGATCCATGGGCCAATCTTCTCTTTCCTGGAGAAAACTTTGTGGTGTGGGAAATTTGTATTTCAAGGGTTGAAACAGAATGAATGTTATTACAATGTCTTAAAGTGTGGTGAGGCCACAGAATTTTTAGTGCTTTTCACTTATTTTTTGTATACTGAAAAAAACCTGATTCTTTCACCATACAGTGATCAGAACCAGGGCCTCATTACCTTAGAGATATTTAGTTATAAGAGTTCTTGAGTAAATATAAAAAGCCTTTTATAGGGAATATGTTTTATAACCTTTCTCTCAAACTTTGACTTGCTTTACAGCAAATGTTTTATATTTTCACCCAAAGTATGGCTTGCTGTTGCAATTCGTTAACAGTGGCTTTTGAAGAGCAAAAGTTTTTAATTTTCGAGACTAAAATATTAACTTTTAGTTTTCATGCTTTTTGTATTAAGTCACAAAGATTTTTCTAGTTGTTCTTCCAGAAGCATTACAACTTTAGATTATACAGCTATATTTAGTATCCACTATGAGTTAATTTTCATATAATTTTTGCATATGCTGTGAAATAAGGATTATTGTTCAATTTCATTTATTTGTGTTTCTATTTACATTTCAGTATCCAAGTGACCCAGCTGGTTAGTTGAGAAGATTAATCTATATGGCTAGATAATATGCCATATTATGGCATATTGTGGCAACATATTATGGCAACAATATGTCAGTTGTTTATCAGTTTATCTCTTGATAGGTATTTGAACTGCTGCTGCATTTTGGCTATTATGAATAATGAATATTTGTGTGTAAGTGCCATTATGAATATTTATGTACAAGTGTTTGTGTGTACCTGTGTTTTCGATTATCTTGGATTATTCTCAGGAGTTGAATTGCCGAGTCATGTGGTATTTGTCTTTAACTTCTTGAGGAACTATCAAAACACTTTTTATCAAGTCGCTACCACATTTAATTTCCACCAGTACTCTTGCCTGGGAAATCCCATGGACGGAGGAGCCTGGTAGGCTGCAGTCCATGCGGTCGCTAAGAGTTGGACACGACTGAGCTTCACTTTCACTTTTCACTTTCATGCATTGGAGAAGGAAGTGGCAACCCACTCCAGTGTTCTTGCCTGGAGAATCCCAGGGACGGCGGAGCCTGGTAGGCTGCCGTCTATGGGGTCGCACAGAGTTGGACACGACTGAAGCGACTTAGCAGCAGCAGCAATATACCTGGCTTCCAATGTTTTCACATCTTGTCAACATTTGTTATCATCTCTTTTTGATTATAGTTGTTCTAGTGAGTGTGAAGTGTTATCTCACTGAGGTTTCAATTTGTATTTCCCTAGTGACCAATTACATTGATCTTTTCATATGCTCATTGGCTACTTATACTTAATAATTCTTTGGAGAAATATTTATTCAAATCCTTTGCCCATTTCTAAATTAGATTATGTAACTGTTGTTGAGTTATGTGTGTGTTAGTCGCTCAGTCGTGTCCGACTCTTTGCAGTCCCATAGAATGCAACTCATCAGGCTCCTCTGTCCATGTAATTCTCCAAGCAAGAATACTGGAGTGGGTGGCCATTTCCTCCTCCAGGTTGTTGAGTTGTAAACATTCTTTATTTATTTTGAATACTAGGTCCTTATTAGGTATATGATTTGAAAATATTTTCTCCCATTGTGTAGGTTGTCTATTACTTTCTGATTGTGTCTTTTGAGGCATGAAAAGTGTTCCATTTTGATGAAGTCCAGTTTATTTTTCTTTAGTTGTTGAGGCTATAGGTGTTATATCTAAGGAATTGTCACCTAATTCAAGGTTATCAAAGTTTATACCTATGCTTTCTCCTAAGCATTTGTTATCTTTTGCCTTTAGGAATTTTATTTTATTTTTTATCCTACTTGGATTTTGTTGAGCTTCTTATCAGATGTGTAAATACTTTTAACAAATTTGAAAAAAAAGTGACTATTATTCTTTCAAGTACTATTTTCCCCCTTCTCTCTTTCCTTTCCTGCTGGGACTCTCATTATATGTATGTTGGTATAGTTGATGGTATCTAACAGTTTTCTCAGGCTCTGTTTATTTTCTTTTTCTTTTTTTCTTGTTCCATAGACTAAATAAACCCAACTGATCAGCCTTCAGGTGTGCTGACTTTTTCTTCATCTGCTAAACTCTGCTACTGATACCCTCTAGCAAATTTTTCATCTTAGTTACTATACTTTTCAACTCTATTGCATCTATTTGGTTTTATTTTATAATTCATATACCTTTATTGATATTATCTTTCTGGTCAAACATCAAACTAATGTTTTCCTTCAGTTTTTAAACATAGTCCTTTAATTCTTTGAACATAATTAAAACATATTTAAAATAAAGGATGTAGTGTCTCTGTCTAGTAAAAACAGATGGATTTTCTTAGAAACAGTTTCTATTGACTGCTTTTTTTCCTGACTGTGAGCCATAATTTACTATTTCTTTCCATATCTAACAATTTTTGTTGAAAACTGGATGTTTGAAATAATAGAATATGGCAGTATTTCTCCTTTACCAGGATTATTGTTGTTTGCTAAAGGACATCTCTGAACTAATTGTGTAAAGTCACTTTATCATACTGGCCACTGAAATCTTAATTTGGCTATCAGCCAGTCAACGGGCAAAGATTATTCTTAGCTGTCTCAAACGAATAAGCCTCCCAGTCTTTAGGGAGGCATACTCTCAATACTGTGTGGATCACAATAAACTGTGGAAAATTCTGAAAGAGATGGGAATACCAGACCACCTGACCTGCCTCTTGAGAAACCTATATGCAGGTCAGGAAGCAACAGTTGGAATTGGACATGGAACAACAGACTGGTTCCAAATAGGAAAAGAAGTACGTCAAGGCTGTATATTGTCACCCTGCTTATTTAACTTATATGCAGAGTACATCATGAGAAATGCTGGGCTGGAAGAAGCACAAGCTGGAATCAAGTTTGCTGGGAGAAATATCAATGACTTCAGATATGCAGATGACACCACCCTTATGGTAGAAAGCCTCTTAATGAAAGTGAAAGAGGAGAGTGAAAAAGTTGGCTTAAAGCTCAACTTTCAGAAAACGAAGATCATGGCATCCGGTCCAATCACCTCATGGGAAATAGATGGGGAAACAGTGGAAACAGTGTCAGACTTTATTTTTCTGGGCTCCAAAATCACTGCAGATGGTGACTGCAGCCACGAAATTAAAAGATGCTTACTCCTTGGAAGGAAAGCAACCTAGATAGTATATTGAAAAACAGAGACATTACTTTGCCAACAAAGGTCCGTCTAGTCAAGACTATGGTTTTTCCAGTGGTCATGCATGGATATGAGAGTTGGACTGTGAAGAAAGCTGAGTGCTGAAGAATTGTTGCTTTTGAACTGTGATGTTGGAGAAGACTCTTGAGAGTCCCTTGGACTGCAAGGAGATCCAACTAGTCCATTCTGAAGAAGATCAGCCCTGGGATTTCTTTGGAAGGAATGATGCTAAAGCTGAAACTCCAGTACTTTGGCCACCTGATGCAAAGAGTAGACTCATTGGAAAAGACTCTGATGCTGGGAGGGATTGGGGGCAGGAAGAGAAGGGGACAACAGAGGATGAGATGGCTGGATGGTATCACCGACCCAATGGATGTGAGTTTGAGTGAACTCTGGGGGATGGTGATGGACAGGGAGGCCTGGCGTGCTGTAATTCATGGGGTTGCAAAGAGTCGGACACGACTGAGCGACTGAACTGAACTGAACTGAAACCTCACTTGGATATATGTAAATATAAGTTCAGTTCAGTTGCAGAGTCATGTCCAACTCTTTGTGACTCTATGGACTGCAGCACATGAGACTTCCCTGTCCATCACCAACTCTTGGAGCTTGCTCAAGCTCATCTCCATTGAATCAGTGATGCCATCCAACCATCTCATCCTCTGTCATCCCCTTCTCCTCCCGCCTTCAATCTTTCCCAGCATCAGGCTCTTTTCAAATGAGTCAGTTCACATCAGGTGGCCAAAGTTTTGGAGTTTCAGCTTCAGCATCAGTCCAGCAATGAATATTCAGGACTGATTATCTTTGGGATTGACTGATTTAATATCCTTGCAGTCCAAGGGAATCTCAAGAGTCTTCTCCAATACCACAGTTCAAAAGCATCAATTCTTTGGTGCTCACCTTTCTTTATAGTCCAACTGTCACATCCATACATGAACACTGGAAAAACCATAGCTTTGACCAGACAGACCTTTGTTGGCAGTGTCTCTGCGTTTTAGTATGCTGTGTAGGTTTCTCACAGCTTTTCTTCCAAGGAGCAAGGGTCTTTTAATTTCTTGGCTTCAGTCACCATCTGCAGTGTTTTTGGAGCCCCCAAAAGTAAAGTCTCTCACTATTTGCCATGAAGTGATGGGACCAGATGCCATGATCTTAGTTTTCTGAATGTTGTGTTTTTGTTTTGTTTTTTTTTCTCTTTTTTTTCTTTTATTTTTAATTTAATAATTTTAAAACATGTGTTCCCCATCCTGAACCCTCCTCCCTCCTCCCTCCCCATACCATCCCTCTGTGAATGTTGAGTTTTAAGCCAACTTTTTACTCTTCTCTTTCACTTTCATCAAGAGGCTCTTTAGTTCTTCACTTTCTGCCATAAGGGTGGTGTCACCTGCTTATCTTGATTCTGTCCTATGTTTCATCCAGCCCAGCATTTCGCATGATGTATTCTGCATATAAGTTAAATAAGCAGAGTGACAATATACAGCCTTTGATGTACCCCTTTCCTGATTTGAAACCAGTCTGTTGTTCCATGTCTAGTTCTTATTGTTGCTTCTTGACTTGCATACAGATTTCTCAGGAGGCAGATAAGGTGGTCTGGTATTCCCATCTCTTGAAGAATTTTCCAGTTTGTTGTAATCCACACAGTCAAAGGCTTTGGCACAGTCAATAAAGCAGAAGCAGATTTTTTTTTTTTTTTTCTGGAACTCCCTTGTTTTTTGATGATCCAACCAATGTTGGCAATTTGATCTCTGGTTCCTCTGCCTTTTCTAAAACCAGCTTGAACATCAGGAGGTTCATAGTTTATGTACTGTTGAAGCCTGGCTTGGAGAATTTTGAGCATTACTCTATAGCATGTGAGATGAATGCAATTGTGTGGTTGTTTGAACAGTCTTTGGCATTGCCTTTCTTTGGGATTGGAATGAAAACTGACCTTTTCCAGTCCTGTGCCCACTGCTGAGTTTTCCAAATTTGCTGGCATATTGAGTACAGCACTTTCTCAGCATCATCTTTCAGGATTTGAAATAGCTCACCTGGAATTCCATCACCTCCACTAGCTTTGTTCCTAGTGAGTCTTCCTAAGGCCCACTTGATTTTGCACTCCAGGATGTCTGGCTCTAGGTATGTAATCACACCAGCATGGTTACCTGGGTCATGAAGATCTTTTTTGTACAGTTCTTCTGTGTATTCTTGCCACCTCTTCTTAATTTCTTCTGTTTCTGTGAGGTCCATACCATTCATTTATTGTGCCCATCTTTGCATGAAATATTCCCATGGTATATTTAATTTTCTTGAAGAGATTTGTATTCTTTCCCATTCTATTGTTTTCCTCTATTTCTTTCCACTGATCATTGAGGAAGGCTTTCTAATCTCTCCTTGCTGTTCTTTGGAACTCTGCATTCAAATGGGTACATCTTTCCTTTTCTCCTTTGCCTTTAGCTTCTCCTCTTTTCTCAGCTCTTTGTAAGGCCTCCTCCAGACAACCATTTTGCCTTTTTATATTTCTTTTTCTTGGGGGTGGTCTTGATCACTGCCCCCTGTACAGTGTCGTGAACCTCCATTGATAGTTCTTCAGGCACTCTATCAGATCTAATCACTTGAATCTATTTGTTACTTCCACTGTATAATCGTAATAGATGTGATTTAGGTCATACCTAAATGGTCTAGTGATTTTCCCTGCTTTCTTCAACATAAGTCTGAATTTGGCAATAAGGAGTTCATGATCTGAGCCACAGTCAGCTCCCTGTCTTGTTTTTGCTGACCGTATAGTTTCTCCATCTTTGGCTACAAAGAATATAATCAATCTGATTTTGGAGTTGACCACCTGGTGAATTCCAAGTGTAGAGTCTTCTGTTTTGTTGTTGGAAGAGGGTGTTTGCTATGACCAGTGTGTTCTCTTGGCTAAACACTGTCAGCCTTTGCCCTACATTGTTTCATACTCCACGGCCAAAATTTCCTATTACTCCAGGTATCTCTTTGTTTCTGACTTTTGCATTCCAGGCTCCTATAATGAAAAGGACATCTTTTTTGGTTGTTTTATAGAAGGTCTTGTAGTTCTCCATAGAACTATTCAACTTCAGCTTCTTCAGCATTAGTGGTTGAGGTGTACTCTTGGATTACTGTGATATTGAATGGTTTGCCTTGGAAATGAACAGAGATTATTCTGTAGTTTTTTGAGATTGCACCCAAGAACTTCATTTTGAACTCTTTTGTTGACTATGATGGCTACTCTATTTCTTCTAAGAGATTCTTGCCCAGAGTAGTAGGAATAATGGTCATCTGAATTAAATTTACCCATTCCAGTCCATTTTAGTTCACTGCTTCCTAAGATGTAGATGTTCACTCTTGCCATCTCCTATTTGAACATCTTTTCCTGCAAGAACTCCAAAATTGCAACTCATTGCTGAACAACCATCCACAGGAGAATATTGGATCCCACCAAAAAAAGATACCCCACATCCAAGGACAAAGGAGAAGCCACAGCAAGAGGGTAGGAGGGGGAAAACTGTATTTAGAACCAAAGCCCATACCCATCAGAGATGCTTGGAGAACTCAAACAGAAGCTTGTGTACACTAGGAGACCCCACAGAGACTGGGACAGACCTGCCTTTGAGTGTTTGAATGTCTTCTGCAGAGGTATGGGCCAGCAGTGGCCTGTCGCAGGGGCAGGGGTTCTGGGTGCTGTAGACCTGGGTATGGCATAAACCCTTTGGAGAAGGTTGCCATTAACCCCACCATAGAACTGGCATAACTTACACAGGGCTAGGGAAACAAACTCTTGGAAGGCACAAAGAAAACCTTGTGCATAGCAGGACCCAGGAAAAAGGACCCCCAAAGAGACTGACCCAGACTTGCCTGTGCATGTCCAGGAGTCTCTGGAGGAGGCGTGAGTCGGTGGTGGCCTGCTGCAGGGTTGGGGCACTGGGTGTGGCAGTGCATGCACAGAATCTTTTGAAGAAAGTTGCCATTATCTTCATTACTTTCAGGATAGTTTGGTCTCAGGTCAAACAACAAGGAGGGAACATAGCCCCACCCATCAACAGGAAATTGGATTAAAGATTTACTGAGCATGGCCCCTCCCATCATAACAAGACCCAGGTTCCCCCACAGTCAGTCTCTCCCATCAGTAAGTTTCCATTAGCCTCTTATCCTTATTCATCAGAGGACAGAGAGAATGAAAATCACAATCACAGAAAACTAATCAAACTGATCACATAGACCACAGCCTTGTCTAACTCAATGAAACTATCAGCCATGCCATGTAGGGTCACTGAAGACAGATGGGTCATGGTGGAGAGTTCTGACAAAAAGTGGTCCACTGGAGAAGGGAATGGCAAACCACTTCAGTATTCTTGCCTTGAGAACCCCATGAACAGTATGAAAAGGCAAAAAGATAGGACACTGAAAGATGAACTCCTCAGGTCAGTAGGTGTCCAATATGCTACTGGAGAAGAGTGGAGAAATAACTCCAGAAAGAATGAAGAGACTGAGCCAAAGCAAAAACAGTGCCCAGTTGTGGATATGACTGGTGATGGAAGTAAAGTCCAATGTTGTAAGAACAATACACACACACACACACACACACACACACACATATATATCTGTATAAAAATTAAGTATTTTTGTGTCCACATTTGTAATATATAGTGTTCTGTAGTTTTATATATATTTTTGTAATATCTTTCTGTCTTTTAATATCACGACAACAGAACCATCATAAAATGAGTTGGAATCATTTCTATTATTGAATAGTATTGACAATTTCTAATCATTCTCTATTATTTTAAAGAACTTATATAAGATTGAAATTATTTTTCCTTAAACTTTACAAATAATTTAACAATAAATAAATCTGGGCCTGGAATATTCTTTATGGGAATACTTTTAATTATGCACTGGATTTTTTTAATAGAAAGGTACAGAGCTCTTATCATCATCTGTTGCTCTTTTTTTTAATTTAATTTTATTTTATTTTTAAACTTAACATAATTGTATTAGTTTTGCCAAACATCAAAATGAATCCGCCACAGGTATACATGTGTTCCCCATCCTGAACCCTCCTCCCTCCTCCCTCACCATACCATCCCTCCGGGTCATCCCAGTGCACTAGCCCCAAGCATCCAGTATCTCAAAGAGGACACTAATAGATGGAGAAATATACCATGTTCATGGATTGGAAGAATCAATATAGTGAAAATGAGTATACTACCCAAAGCAATTTATAGATTCAATGCAATCCCTATCAAGCTATCAACAGTGTTCATCATCTGTTGCTCTTTAACTGAGTTTTGCTAGTTTGTCATTTTCAAAGACTCTGCCTATTTCATTAAAATTATTAAATTTCTTGCTGTAAAGTTTATTAAATAATGGAGGATTCCAGAAAGTTTTTCTTATGAGGGTTAAGCTGTCTTACTGAACTAGAAATTAAAACTAAGCATTTGAACATAAGAATACACATTATCATTCTTGCTTTCAACAGAACAATGATGTTTTCATACAGTGTAATCTCTGAAAAATTCCAATCATGAGAAAAATAAGGATTTAAAAAGCATTTGATGTCTGAGAATTATTAATAAAATTATTTTTATTTTACAGACCCACTTAAAGTGTTTGATAATTTGATAATTGCTGGCATAATCCATCTTAGAAATTGTCAATACTGTTCACTAAGTTGCTTGGTCAAGAAATCTAAGAGAAATTCTACCTTCATTTTTCCTCGTCAAAACCCAAATCCAATTCATCAACAGTACATGGCCAAAGTAAGATATACAAGTATTCAGTTGTTTTAGTTGGCTGTAGACTCAATGTGAATTAAGTGTGATATGACCACCATATTCTGAAACTCCTACCACCACTCTTTTCCCACCTAGTATAGTTGCTTTCACATCTTATATATGTTTCTTTTCATCTATCTTTCCTCTCTACTTTTCTTTATAATATTAGGGAAGAAAGCCATCATCTTTAGGAGGGCTAGCATGTGCTGTGCACCACTGCCCACTCCATCATGTTTTGCATCCCAGTCTAGTGCTTACTCTTTCTCCCTGCCTGAAATACTCAAACATTAGAACACAAGAGAGAACCATAGACCTCCTAGAGCTATTTGTAACAGTTGCCTTGTGTCTACTTCACTGGTTCCAAATCCACTTCCCAGTTTATTCTGTCTCTATCTTATTTAAAACTATTGAACCAACATCCTCACTGGATCCTAACTCTAGTTTCATGGGCAGAGATCATGTTTTTGTTCTTCCTAGCATATCATAATTGGTTTTACTTAATTGATTTGCCACTCCAAATTCTTCAGTTCCTTTGGCTCCAGCCTCTGGAAACCAGCCTCTAACATGGACAACCAGTCCTTTGCATATTGTAGCCTATGACAGAGAGTGGTTCAGACAACTTCATCTTTAGTTCCCTTTTTTGCATTACTCTTCATCTTTTGCTCATTAATGCATATACTTGACATTCTTATTCTTTCATCTTTCTTTACTTTCTTTCCCTTTCATTCTACTCTTTGTATGATCTGACAAGTATACTAGTTATAAAAAGAAATAATTTTTCTAAGTTGAATGTTTTAAATGGAAGAACTTAACATTCTTTTCTACAATGGAATGTTTATAGATAGCCAACAGATTTGAAATACTATCCAAGATCTGCTAGCAACATATGGTTTTGTTTAGAAACTGTGTTCATATTGAAATAGGATTTTGAACATCCTTTAAACAATCAACTAAAAATTTCAGATAGTTTTCTTAGTTGTTTACTGAAACCAAATAACATATTTTGGCATGGCTCCAAGGATTCATTAAATTGAAAGAATCTCATTAAAATGTCATACAAAATAACTCAAAGTCAAAAAGTTAGTCAAAGAAAGTCACATTTTGGAAATAATATTTAAATATTTCCCCCTTACTTTGAAAATGGTTGGCAAATTTAGATGTGCAGTATAAAAAGAAAAAATGACAGTCTGTGAAATATTTTACATTTGAGATGATAAGGGCTTTTCCATATTATAGAAGACATCCTATATGGCAATTAGAATTTTTTTTTTTTAAAGTAGATCAGTATATTTCAAACTTAAGCAGAGTCACAGAGGAAAATAGGAAAAAAAAATTGTCTTATGGCTTCTTGTGTTCTCTAACTAACTTGAAGCTGGTATTTTTGTTCTAGGATGCCTAATATTTAAGTGTTGCTATTAATAAGATATTCTGATAATATATAAGATTATATTAAGAATCTATCATGTTATATTTATTTGACTCACTGGGCTAGGTAATTGGAGTCTCTTTATTTTTCTCCATTTGACTCCTGTCCAGACTCCATTTATTTGCTCTCTTAACCACTCAATGTTTTAATAACTTATTTTCTAGAATCTAGTATTATATACATGAGAATAATAAAATATTTATTTACTAGAGGATTATAAAGAGTAACATGAACATTTGCTATGTACTTTGAAGTTTTATAGGAACATGATTTTCACATGGAAAGCATTAATTTTTATCAAATAAAGTTGTTTTCATGATTGTTATTATTTGCAGATTCTTGTGGATTAAATCATGGTATGTCCTCCATGTAATCCACAATTTTAGTTAATTCTTTTTCTAACACTTCACATTATACAGGACATCTATAGGAAGCAGTTTTAAGGACCTGACTCCTTTACAGAGAACAAAAGCATCATTGAGAGGCAGCATGGAAAGTCCAATGTGACTTGTGTTAAAAACTGTAACATCAGTTTATATTCAATTGGGCCCCTACAATGAGTACAGTGTCCAAATTACTATAATGTAATTCACATCATTATACTGACAACCTCCATAAACTGTTATGTATTACTTCATATTAAAAAATAATTAAGTTTTGATAGCATCAGAGCACCTCATTGTAACTCAAATCTAGTATAAAATAAATCTCATTTTATCGATCCTCTAGATTAATTTTTGTCTCCTCTAGACTGCCTATAAAGAACCAATTCAGATAATCAAAATTAAGTTTAGTGGGAAGATAATATTTAAATGAATAATAGCTGGATTGCATCAGTAAACTCTTCTTTTCAAAATAGTCTTACATTGAAAGCATACCTAGGAAATAATATAAATGGAATTAAAATGATTTTAAATAGCTTAAAGCTATTCTTATGATAATTTAATCCATCATTTATAATAGCAACCAAAACCACCCTAATACTGATAACAAAGGCTCTAGATGTTTCCTTCCCAAAACACAGGTTAGAGGTCATGACTTTCAAGTTCCTGATATTTCTCTTTACTTTTTAAAAAATAACATTTAAAATTTGAGGAGCTCTTTGTATATATGCTAAAGAATAGATTTAACAGCCATAAGGGAAAGATGCTGTTGTTATTCCCCATTTATAGATGTGGCTTGGAGTAATGAAGTATCTTGCTTAAGAATAAACCCATGAACCTCTAACATGGACTTTAACTAGGACGGCAGAGAGCATTCTGGTTACTATAGAGCTTATGTATAGTGGTGACTCTACTTCTGTTTTGTAAATAAATTCATTTGAACCCCTTTCTCAGATTCCACATAGAAGTGACATCATATGATATTTGTCTTTCTGTGTTTGACTCACTTCACTCAGTATGACCATCTCTAGATCTATACATGTTGTTGCAAATGGAGGTATTTGATTTCTTCCTACGGCTGAGTAATATTCCAGTGTGTGTGTGTGTGTGTGTGTCTGTGTATGTATATGTGTGAGTATGTATATATAAATATATCACTTCTTTATTGATTCCTCTGTCAATAGATATTTAGGTTGCTTCCATGCCCTAAATGCCCATGCTGTTGTAAATAGTGCTTCTCTAAAACTGGGAGTGCATGTATCGATAGTCTCTATATACAAAGGAGTGGGATTGCTGATCATATGGTAGTTCTACTTTTAGCTTTTTAAAGAATATCCATACCAATTTCCATGGTATCTGTACCAATTTACATTCTCACCAGTAGTGTAGGAGGGTTACCTTTTCTCCACACCCTCTTAGGCATTTATTGTTAGTAGATTTTTTTATGATGACTATTATGACCAGTGTGAGGTGACTGTCTATTATAGTACAGTGAAAGTCAGAGTCAGACATGACTTAGTGACCGAGCAAGCAGCAAATGATAATTAGTGATATTGAGCATCTGTGCTTTTTGGCCATCCATATGTCTTCTTTGCCAAGAAAATGCACTGATCATAACAAACACCCTCTTCAACAACACAAGGGAAGACTCTACACATGGACATCACCAGGTGGTCAACACCGAAATCAGATTGATTATATTCTGTGGAGCCAAAGATGGACAAGCTCTATACAGTCAGCAAAAACAAGACCAGGAGCTGACTGTGGCTCAGACCATGAACTCCTTATTGCCAAATTCAGACTGAAATTGAAGAAAGTAGGGAAAACCACTAGACCATTCATGTATGACCTAAATCAAATCCCTTATGATTATACAGTGGAAGTGAGAAATAGATTTAAGGGACTGACTACATCTGATAGATAGAATGCCTGATGAACTATGGACTGAGGTTCGTGACATTGTACAGGAGACAGGGATCAAGACCATCCCCATGGAAAAAAATGCAAAAAAAGCAAAATGGCTGTCTGGGGAGGCCTTACAAATAGCTGTGAAAAGAAGAGAAGTGAAAAGCAAAGGAGAAAAGGAAAGATATAAACATCTGAATGCAGAGTTCCAAAGAATAGCAAGAAGAGATAAGAAAACCTTCCTCAGCGATCAATGCAAGGAAATAGAGGAAAACAACAGAATGGGAAAGACTAGGGATCTCTTCAAGAAAATCAGAGATACCAAAGGAGCATTTCATTCAAAGATGGGCTCGATAAAGGACAGAAATGGTATGGACCTGACAGAAGCAGAAGATATTAAGAAGAGATGGCAAGAATACACAGAAGAACTGTACAAAAAAGATCTTCATGACCCAGATAATCACAATGGTGTGATCACTGACCTAGAGCCAGACACCCTGGAATGTGAAGTCAAGTGGGCCTTAGAAAGCATCACTACGAACAAAGCTAGTGGAGGTGATGGAATTCCAGTTGAGCTATTCCAAATCCTGAAAGATGATGCTGTGAAAGTGCTGCACTCAATATGCCAGCAAATTTGGAAAACTCAGCAGTGGCCACAGGACTGGAAAAGGTCAGTTTTCATTGCAATCCCAAAGAAAGGCAATGCCAAAGAATGCTCAAACTACCGCACAATTGCATTCATCTCACATGCTAGTAAAGTAATGCTCAAAATTCTCCAAGACAGGCTTCAGCAATATGTGAACCGTGAACTCCCAGATGTTCAAGCTGGTTTTAGAAAAGGCAGAGGAACCAGAGATCAAATTGCCAACATCTGCTGGATCATGGAAAAAGCAAGATAGTTCCAGAAAAACATCTATTTCTGCTTTATTGACTATGCCAAAGCCTTTGACTGTTTGGATCACAATCCACTGTGGAAAATTCTGAAAGAGATGGGAATACCAGACCACCTGATCTGCCTCTTAAGAAATTTGTATGCAGGTCAGGAAGCTACAGTTAGAACTGGACATGGAACAACAGACTGGTTCCAAATAGGAAAAGAAGTTTGTCAAGGCTGTATATTGTCACCCTGCTTATTTAACTTATATGCAGAGTATATCATGAGAAATGCTGGACTGGAAGAAACACAAGCTGGAATCAAGATTGCCGGGAGAAATATCAATAACCTCAGATATGCAGATGATACCACCCTTATGGCAGAAAGTGAAGAGGAACTAAAAAGCCTCTTGATGAAAGTGAAAGTGGAGAGTGAAAAAGTTGGCTTAAAGCACAACTTTCAGAAAACGAAGATCATGGCATCTGGTCCCATCACTTCATGGGAAATAGATGGGGAAACAGTGGAAACAGTGTCAGACTTTGTTTTTCTGGGCTCCAAAATCACTGCAGATGGTGACTGCAGTCATGAAATTAAAAGACGCTTACTCCTTGGAAGGAAATTTATGACCAACCTAGATAGCATATTCAAAAGCAGAGACATTACTTTGCCAACAAAGGTTCGTCTAGTCAAGGCTATGGTTTTTCCAGTAGTCATGTATGGATGTGAGAGTTGGACTGTGAAGAAGGCTGAGCGCCGAAGAATTGATGCTTTTGAACTGTGGTGTTGGAGAAGACTCTTGAGAGTCCCTTGGACTGCAAGGAGATCCAACCAGTCCATTCTGAAGGAGATCAGCCCTGGGATATCTTTGGAAGGAATGATGCTAAATCTGAAACTCCAGTACTTTGGCCACCTCATGTGAAGATTTGACTCCTTGGAAAAGACTCTGATGCTGGGAGGGATTGGGGGCAAGAGGACTAGGGGACGACGGAGGATGAGATGGTGGATGGCATCACTGACTCGATGGATGCGAGTCTGAGTGAACTCCGGGAGTTGGTGATGGACAGGGAGGCCTGGCGTGCTGCGATTCATGGGGTCGCAAAAAGTTGGACACGACTGAGCGACTGATCTTATCTGATCTGATGTCTTCTTTGGAGAAATGTCTATTTAGATCTTACACACATGTTTTGAGTTTTTGTTGTTGTTGTTACAGACCTGCATGAGCCATTTGTATATTTTGGTGATGAATCTTTTGTCAGTTGTTTCATTTGCAAATGTTTTCTCCCATTCTGAAGGTTGTCTTTGTTTGTTGTTTCCTTTGCTCTGCAAAGACAACCCTTTTAATTTAATTAGATCTTATTTTTTTGTTTTTCTTTTCATTACTCTAGAAGCTAGATCAAAAAAGATCTTTCTGATGTCCTCCTCCAATGCATGAAAGTGAAATGTGAAAGTGAAGTCGCTCAGTCGTTAAAAAAAAAAAAAAAAAAAGATCTTTCTGTGATTTATTCAGAGCGTGTTCTGCCTATGTTTACTCTAAGAGTTTTAGAGTATCAGACCTTACCTTTGGCTCTTTATTTTGAATTTATATTTATATATGGTGTTAGAGAATTATACTTTCATAATTTTACATGTTATCTATTCAGTTTTTCTGGCAACACTTATTGAAGAAACTGTTGTATCTCCTCTGTAGATTCTTGCCTCCTTTGTCATAGATTAGGTGGCCATGAGTATGTAAGTTTATCCCTGGACTTTCTGTCCTGTTTTATTGATCTATATTTCTGTTTTTGTGCCAGTGCCATACTGTTTTGATTATTGTACCCTTGTAGTCTAGTCTCAAGTTAGGGAGCCTGATTTCTCCAGCTGTTTTTCAAGATTGCATTGTCTATTATGGCTTATCTGGTGACTGAGAGGTTAAAGCATCTGCCCGCAATGCAGGAGACCTGGGTTTGATCTCTGGGTCAGGAAGATCCCCTGGAGAAGAAAATGGCAACCCACTCCAGTATTCTTGCCTGGAGAATCCCGTGGACAGAGGAGCCTGGTGGGCTACAGTCCACAGGGTGGCAAAGAGTCAGACACGACTGAGCGACTTCACTTCACTTTGTCTATTAGAGATCTTTAGTGTTTCCATATAAATGGTCAAAATTTTTGTTTGAAATCTGTGAAAAATGCCATTTTGTAATTTGATAGGAATTGCATTGAATCTGTAAAATGCTTTCAGCAGTATAATCATTTGCAGAATACTGATTCTTCCAATCCAAGAACGTTGTGTATATCTCCATTTTTTGTGTTATCTTTGATTTATTCCCTCAATATCTTATAATTTTTTGTGTACTGGTCTTTTGCCCCCATAGGTATTTTTATCCCTAGATATTTTATTCTTTTCATTGTGTTGGTAAATTGGATTGTTTTATTGATTTCTTTTTTCTGATCCTTCTTTGTTCATGTATAGAGTATAGAATGCAAGAGATTTCTGTGTATTAATTTTGTACCACACAGCTTTACCAAATTCATGATGAGCTCTATAGTTTTATGTGGAATATTTAGGATTTTCTATGTATCACATCATGTCATCTGCAAACTGACAGTTTTATTTCTTTTCCAATTTGGATTCCTTTTATTTCTTCTCTAATTGTCATGATTAGAACTTATAAAATGGTGTTGAAAATAGTGGTGAGAGTAAACATCTTTATTTTGTTGCTGATCTTAGAAGAAATGCTTTTAGGTTTTCACCACTCAGAATGAGGTTTGCTGTGGATTTGTCACATGCAGCCCTTATTATGTTGAGGTACATTGCCTCTGTGCCCACTTTCTGAAGAGTTGTTCTCATAAATGGACATTGAATTTTGTCAAAAGTTTTTCTGCATCTATTGAGCTGATCATATGGATTTTAGTCTTCAATTTGTTGATGTGGTATATCACACTGATTTGTGCATATTGAAAAATCCTTGCATCTCTGGGATAAATCCCACATGATCATGGCGGGTGGACCTTTTAGTTTGTTGTTGAATTCAGTTTGCTTGTTTTTTGTTTAGGATCTTAGTGTCTATATTTGTCAGTGATTTTGGCCTATAATTTTCTTTTTTGTCTGAGTGATGTCTTTGATTTTGTTATCAGGATTATAGTGGCTTCATAAAACGAGCTTAGGGCTTGGAATGAGTTCCTTCCTCTGCAAGTTTTTGGAAAACTTTGAGAATATGGGTGCTAACCCTTTTCTAAATGTTTGGCAAAATTTGCCTGTGAAGCCATCTTGTCCTGGACTTTCATTTCTTGCAATATTTTAAATCAGAGTTTCAATTTCACTACTTGTGCTTGTTCAGTTCATATTTCCTACTTCTTCCTGGTTCAGCTTTAGGAGATTGTGGCTTTTTAAGAATTTGTCCATTTCTTCAAGGTTGTCCATGTTAGTGGCGTACAGTTGCTTGAAGTAACCACTTAGGGTCCTTTGTATTTCTATAGTTGTAACTTCTTCTTCATTTCTGATTTTATTGATTTGTGTCCTCTTTTTTTTTTTTATTTTCTTGATGGGACTAGCTAAAGGCTTATCAATTTTATCTTTTCAAAGAAATAGTCTTTAGTTTCATTGATCCTTGCTATTGTTTTCTCTCTTTCATTTATTCTTGCTCTGATCTTTATGATTTCTTGGTTATTTAATAACATATTGTTTAACCTCTATGTGTTTGTATTTTTAAGTTTTTTTCCTGTAATTTATTTCTAATTTCATGATGCTGTCATTGTAAAAGATGTTTGATATGATTTCAGTTTTCTTAAGTTTACTGAGGCTTGATTTGTGACCCAATAAGTGATCTGTCCTGAAGAATATTCTGTGTGCACTGGAGAAGACAGTATTCTGCTTTTGGATGGAATGTCCTATAAATATCAGTTGAGTCTATCTGGTCTAATGTGTCATTTAAGACCTGTGTTTCCTTATTCTCTGTCTGGATGATCTGTCCATTGGTATAAGTAGGGTGTTAAAGTCTCCCACTATTATTGTGTTACTGTTGATTTCTCCTTTTATACTGTTAGCATGTGCCATATCTATCTAGGTGGTCTCATGCTGGATGTATAAATATTTGTAATTGTTATATCTTCTTGGATTGATCCCATGATCATTATGTAGTGTCCTTCCTTGTCTCCTGTGACCGTTTTTATTTTAAAGTCAATTTTGTCTGATATGAGTATTGCTCTTCCAGCTTTCTTTTGATGTCCATTTGCAAAGAATATGTTTTTCCATCCCCTAACTTTTAACCTATATGTGCCCCTAGGTTTGAAGAAGTTCTCTTGTAGACAGCATATATATGGGTCTTGGTTTTATACTTATTCAGTTAGTCTGTGTCTTTTGGTTGAAGCATTTAATCCATTTATTTTTAAGGTAATTATTGATATGTAGTTTCCTACTGCAATTTTCTTGATTGTTTGGAATTTGTTTTTCTGTCTTTTTTCTTCCATTTCTCTTTTGTGTCTTACCTAGAGAAGTTCCTTTAACACTTGTTGTAAAGGTGGTTTGCTGATACTGAATTGTCTTATGTTTTGCTTCTTTAAAGATTTTGATTTTTCTCTTGAATCTGAATGAGAGCCTTGCTGGGTAGAGTTCTTGGTTGTAGGTTTTTTCCCTTTCATCATTTTAAATATATCCTGCTACTCCCTTCTGTCCTGCAAAATTTCTGCTGAAAAATCAGCTGATAACATTATGGGGATTCTCTTTTAGTTTCATTGACCCATTTGAATATGTATATGATTTGTTGTTGTTGTTCAGTCACTAAGCTGTGTCTGACTTTTGTGACCCTATGGACTGCAGCATGCCAGGCTTCCCTGTCATTCACCATCTCCCAGAGCTTGTTCAAATTCATGTCCATTGAGTTGGTGATGCCATCCAACCATCTCATCCTCTGTCACCCACTTCTCCTCCAGCCTTCAATCTTTCCCAGCATCAGGATCTTTTCTAATGAGTCGGCTCTTTGCATCAGGTGGCCAAAGTTTTGGAGTTTCAGCATCAGTCCTTCCAATGAATATTCAGGACTGATTTCCTTTAGGGTTGACTGGTTTGATCTCCTTGCATTCCAAGAGACTCTCATAAGTCTTCTCCAACACCACAATTCAGAGGCATCAATTCTTTGGTGCTCAGCTTTCTTTATGGTCCAACTCTCACATCCATACATGACTACTGGAAAAACCATAGCTCTGACTAGACAGACCTTTCTTGGCAAAGTAATGTCTCTCATTTTTAGTATGCTGTCTAGGTTTGTCATAGCTTTTCTTCCAAGGAGCAAGCGTATTTTAATTTCATGGCTGCAGTCACCATCTGCAGTGATTTTATCGCCCAAGAAAATAAAGTCTGTCACTGTTTCCATTGTTTCCCCATCTGTTTGCCATGAAGTGATAAGACTGAATGCCATAATCTAAGTTTTTTGAATGTTTAGCTTTAGGTGTATATGATTATGTCATTACAAGTGGAAAAGATGTAGTTAAAATAATGTTATGAAACATTTTTCTAACACAGATTTTGATATCCTGAAGATAAGTGATTCTAGTTCATTAGTGATATTATACATATATCTGTTTACTTAGGGAAAAATCTCATGTTCTAAATATAATTGAAATTGACTTTGTTCTCATAGTAAATTTCAGACTTCTCCATTAAAATTTATTTTTATTAAGATTTATGATAAATAACATCTGACTTTATTTTGAAATCAAAGAATTGATAGACTTTTTACATGTAGAAGTGTGACTATACACTAATATGATTTATACTGTATTTAAACTCACATACTAATGTAACAAAAAGATTGAAATTAAATAGAGCATCTTTGGTTGATTGCCTCTGGTTCAGTTAAAATGACCTTTGTAAAGTGTAAGGTGAGGTCAGATACAAACACATGGTTAAAGGGCTCATGTACTAAACAGGGCAGTCTGTCAGCACAGAAAGCAGTCTGTTCTCTCAGGGGCGTGGCTGTGGTGAATGTGTGAGGTTGACCTGAAATGGTGTTAATTCCAAACCAAACCCGTATGTTCAGTCACTACTGCTGCAGTGCTTGTTTGACTTCTTCAAACTGTTAACAGTCACTTTTTACGTTGCTTACAAAAATGGTGATTTTACATATTTATTCAGTGAGTCAGTCTCAAGGTTGACTGACAAAGATTGCAGAGAATTTACTTACCTTAAATCCATATTTCCTTACTCAAGATGTGGTCAGAATGTTAAGGAAGCAACATAGCATGCAGACAGGCGTCGTATAATTCCCTATGGCCTACTTGTGAGAAATAAGTCTAAATTCAAAGATGAAATTGTGCATTCATAAATCATTAAGTGGCATTGGGGGAGCTTGTGGTATTTTCCCTTTGAAAAGGGTTAGGTTGACCCACAAGACAAGAAGGTGAATATATGCTCATTATCCTCAAGGCAGGCAAAGTGAGGCAGCTGAAAGCACTAACTCTAGAGCCTGACAGCTTATGTCTACATACTGCTGAGCTGCTGACTGTGAACTTGGGGTGGGGATAAGGGCTCTTCAACCATCACTGCCTCAGTTTCCTCACCCATGGTGCAGATAAAAGTAATGCTTCCTAGAAGGGCTTGTTGTGAGGACTGAGTTATACATGTAATGTACTTTAACTGGAACCTAACATAGAGTAAACACTAGGTAAGTGTAATCTGTTTTTAAACTGATATCTTCCTTCGTTTTAACTGCCTGGTCGCACAGTCAGACATGACTGAAGCGACTTAGCAGCAGCAGCAGACTGAGCCTTGAGAGAGACAGAAAGTAAGGGAATGTTCTGTCTAGGGAGCTGCTTGGTTATGAATACAGTGATCCAGGCAATGCTGTGAGGTTGTGCTGTAATGGGGTCACTCTTACAGGTGAAGTGTCTGCCTGGGCTTGCATCCTAGATTGTCCCTGAAAAGCAGTATTACTTCAGGAGAGTTATTTAACCCCTTTGCATCTCAGTTCCTCTTCAGTTATGTAGGAAAAATACCTACATCTCATGATTGGGGTGGGGGGTGGGGGGTGGGTGGAGTTTCCCTGGTGGCTTAGGCAGTAAAGAATTTGCTGGCAATGTGGAAGACTCAGGTTTGATCCCTGGGTCAGGAAGATCCACTGGAGAAGGGAATACCTACCCACTCCAGAATTCTGGCCTGGAGAATTCTGTGGGCAGAGGAGCCCGGTGGCTACAATCCATGGAGTCGCAAAGCATCGGACATGACTGAGCAACTAACACAAGATTTGGGGAGAGATTAAATAGGTTACCACATATAAAGGGCACAGAGCTTTATTTAGATGTGTGTGTTCAGTTGCTCAGTAGCATCCTACTCTTCAGGACCCCATGATCTGCAGCCTGCTAAGCTCCTCTGTCCATGGAATTTTTCAGGGAAGAATACTGGACTGGGTAGCCATTCCCTTTTCCAGATTTTCAAGAATTGGTGATAGAACCTGAGTCTCTTGTATCTCCTGAATTGGCAGGCAAATTCTTTACCACTGTGCCACCTAGGAAGTCTAGCATGTAGTAAAGTCTATAAAGCTTAGTAGCTTTTATTCAGACAAAGAGAGTGTAAGGCAGAGATAATTTGGATGGCATTAAGTAGGAAGGAGTAGGGAGAAGCAAGGAGTTAAAAATGGGTTAAGAGAATTAACAGTAATAATAAGTATTCTGAGAGAGGCAGAAAATACTACCTAATGGCAGAAAGAAGGACAGGATTGAGTGAGGGTGGTCGAGTCTTTCCTGGGTTGGGATCCCCTGGAGGAGGAAATGGCAACCCACTCCAGTTTTCTTGCCTGGAGAATCCCATGGACAGAGGAGACTGATGGGCTACAGTCCATGGGATTGCAGAGTCAGACACGGCTGAGAAACTTAGCACACACACACACAGTCAAGAGTCTACATTTTTTAAATTCAGTGAGCCATGAATCCTAATCCTAATGAACAAGTTTGTTCATTGTATGATTTTTTTCCTTTTAAAAATATCTCTAGATTTCAAATTTAATACCTAATTCTGTTATTCTAGTTTTCTATACTTATATTTTAACCATGTGTTCACAGTTTTGACATCCACTCATACAGTTACAGATATTTCCAAGATGTTTTAAATCTTTTGATATCTTGGAGCTCTCTTATACTTGAAAGAGTGAAAATGATTTGAGGCAATAGTAGGAGTGAGGCTCATCCCCAAAAGAGCAAATTTGTCTCTACTTTATCTGCATAACCACAGAATAGAAATGTCATCTCACTACTGAGATGTGATGGTGCTGCAAAAGTGGAGGTCGTTCAAATAAGACAGAGTCCTATCTGGCTAGTTCAGTTGTACACTCACACAAGCTACTGCCTTCTATTTTGGGACTAACCAGATTAAATAATCAAATATATTCTTTTTCTATTTTAGAAATATTTTGTAATCCTGAACACTTGGGAAAATAGAGAATGGTAATTATGTAACAGAATAATTTATCCCAAAGTACTTACCAAGGACAACATCAAGGCTAATACTGTTGTCAGCTGGTCATATCCAAAAAGTCTCCTAAAGTGTTTAATTACAGCCCAAAGAACACATCTGACATTTATTTAAGCAATACCTATTCTATAAATTCTTCATTGTATTAATTATAATCATATAATTGCAATCCCATGGATTGTAACCCACCAGGCTCCTCTGTCTGTGGGATTACCTGGGCAAGAATACTGAAAAGGGTTGCTGTCTCCTTCTCCAGGGGAACTACCCAAGCCAGGGATAGAACCCAGGTCTCTTGTATTGCGGGCAGACTCCTTACCAACTGAGCCACAAGGGAGGCTCTGGTCCATAAATTCTTAATTGCATTAATTATAATCACATAATTAGGTAGTTAGCTATTTTCATTTAGACTATTGCTACTTAGTATTATTATGAACCAGCAGATCATAAATAGAAATCATCTAGAAGCTTGCTAGAAAGGTAGGCTCTGAGGCTCCAACCCAGAGTTACTAGAATTGTAGCCTGATAAAATCCACAGGTGACACTTTAGTAGTAAGTGTAAGATGCATAAAGCTAAACTAGCTTCTCAATGAATGTTCCATATCAGAATCACACACAGGAGAACTCATGGATTAAGCTGTTTTTATATGTCAGTCAGCAAAGTAGACAGAAATAGAATCTAGAAATAACTAAGCATTTTAGAGACAGAGAACATGTAATTACCCTAATTTGCAATAAGACAAAATTCAAACTACATATGTGTATTCATAACCAAGATCCATAGGGAAAAAGTAGCAAAAGAGAAAAGCAGTTGGTCAAAGAAGAAAAATAATCAGGAACCAAAATATTCACTAGTGAGTACTAGATTTTTCTGGTTAACTTTTAGTTTTGACAGTAAATTTTTTATTGGTTTATGTTGAGGTGTTTTGTTTGTCTTTTAGTTTCTGCATGTGCAAAGACCAATTCTAGCTCAGAATCCAAAGACAGAGTCAAAAAGTAATTGCACAGATTTGGAACAGAGAGATTGGGGATAAGACCACCAAGCTAAGTCATCCCATGTCATCTTTCATTTCATTGACTTACTTGAGTCTGGGTGTTCTCTGTTTTGAGTTTGTTGCACTGGGATGACCCAGAGGGATGGTATGGGGAGGGAGGAGGGAGGAGGGTTCAGGATGAGGAACACATGTATACCTGTGGTGGATACATTTTGGTATTTGGCAAAACTAATACAATTATGTAAAGTTTAAAAATAAAATAAAATTAAATTAAAAAAAAATCAAACATAATGCTATAGAAAAAAAAATAAAAGAACATTCATGATGTTCATCTGTGTAACAATAGCTGCTATACATACATGTTAAGTAATGTATAAATAGTGAAATTTAACGTTTTAGGTAAATATTGTCCATTTGGTTAGATAGATGTAATTTTGAAAATCCTGGAAGATTTAGGCAATTATTTGCAGATGTGTGGAAAGAAGGATGGGTTTTCTTTTACTCATTATTGGTGCCTTTTCTAAAACCTTTGTTAAATTTGCATTTAGTCACATATTTCCATTGTGGTAATTAAGAGTAAATAAAATTAACTGTTAAATAATCCAACCCAATACAAACCAATACAATACAATTATGTGAAGAATCCACGTAATTCATAAATGAATTCCTAGTAAAGTGATAGCCTGAAACTTTCATAGTCTCTTTTAAAAAGATAATCAAAATTCCCTTTTTGTTTTATTTCTATCTGATGAGAATTTTTAATGTATTTATAGGGAGAAATGTGTGAGAAAAGAAAGACTAGACATTGGGAGAAGTTTTCTTTTGTAAATTAAAAACTGAGATACTAAAGTAATAATTAAAAAGAATGTTTGTAATGTAGTCTATTTTTTCAATTTTTTAAAGATACTATATTTCAGAGTTAGTTAATAATTTTTATTAGTGGGGTCAAAACCATTGTTGATACAGGGCAACACTCTGTCTGCTCTAGCTCCAGGTAAAATCTGCTAAAGTCAGGATTATAACATCTAAATATTAAGGACATTTCTGAAATATCAAAGGCTTCTAAGGTAATCCATTCTGAATGAGTCATTGAAAAAGATACTTCTTCTAGGAGCTAGTTCAATATTTAGTGGTAAGTAAATTAAACTGAAAATCCTTAAAAAGTTTGAAAATATTTTAATTTATCTTTTTCATCTATTTTAAGAACCACTATATTAGCAGAAATGAAAATGTTTGAAAATTACTTCTGCAGTGTTTGAAATTCCTAATGAAATTCCTACGCAGCCATAGGCAATTATAGTTAGACTTCTCATTGGAAATCTAATCCTACGTGATTATTTTACAGAATAGAGAACATTTAATCTACAGGGTCCTTTTTAATCATAAAATGCTGTCTGTTTCTGAAAAGTATGTGTGAAAAATAAGATATAACTTCTCATTTTGGTAAAACTTGACTCCTCAACAATCAGTACCCTGTCTGTCTCTCTCTTTCTCTCATTTTGGATGAGGATGAAACTTTTTCTGTGCTTCCCTAGTGGCTCAGTCAGTGGTAAAGAATTCGCCTGCCAACGCAGGAAATGCAGGTTCAATCCCTGGGTCAGGAAGATCCCCTGGAGAAGGAAATGGCAACCCACTCTAGTGTTCTTGCTTGGGATATCCCATAGACAGAGGAGCCTGGTGAGCTACAGTCATGTGGTTGCAAAAGAGTTGGAAATCACTGAGCAACTGTGCTGTGAGACTAAACACCAATAAAAACCTTTTCTGCCCTGCCTTTTTCATTCTTGCCTTCGTTTGTTTTTCTAATCCTTTAAAACTTTACAGTGGAGTGCACTTTTAAACTTACTATGCTTTTTGAGCCTCTCCTCCTCTGGCATATTCATACCAAAGTATTTCTCCTTCTAAGTTTCAGCTTAAACCCACCAAGTCAACCCTACCTTTAAACTTCATGGCAAACCAGAAATGAAATCAGCATTGGGAAAGTTTTAGAGTAAGATAAAACTATTTTAGTCTCTTTCTTATACTGTAAAGCTCACACCTCTGGGACGTTTTTGGTTACCTTCAGAAGAATGATTTAGATCTTGAATATCAGTACTTTCAATCACTAAAGGAAATGCAGTGATTGTTGTGTGCTGTATAACACTCGGTTTTGCTAATGAAGTACTTGTATATTTATTTCAGAATTGGAAAGCTAGGTGACTTTCACATGTTCACTAACTCTGAAGCTTAAGTAGGTCTTTAAAAGTTAGGGTTCAGTTCAGTTGCTCAGTCATGTCCAACTCTTTGCGACTCCATGAATCGCAGCACGCCAGGCCTCCCGGTCCATCACCAACTCCCGGAGTTCACTCAGACTCACGTCCATCAACTCAGTGATGCCATCCAGCCATCTCATCCTCTGTCGTCCCCTTCTCCTCCTGCCCTCAATCCCTCCCAGCATCAGAGTCTTTTACAATGAGTCAACTCTTCGCATGAGGTGGCCAAAGTACTGGAGTTTCAGCTTTAGCATCATTCCTTCCAAAGAAATCCCAGGGCTGATCTTCAGAATGGACTGGTTGGATCTCCTTGCAGTCCAAGAGACTCTCAAGAGTCTTCTCCAACACCACAGTTCAAAAGCATCGATTCTTTGGCGCTCAGCCTTCTTCACAGTCCAACTCTCACATCCATACATGACCACTGGAAAAACCATAGCCTTGACTAGACAGACCTTTGTTGGCAAAGTGATGTCTCTGCTTTTTAATATGCTGTCTAGGATGGTCATAACTTTCCTTCCAAAGAGTAAGCATCTTTTAATTTCATGGCTGCAATCAACATCTGCAGTGATTTTGGAGCCTCAAAAAATAAAGTCAGCCACTGTTACCACTGTTTCCCCATCTATTTCCCATGAAGCGATGGGACCAGATGCCATGATCTTAGTTTTCTGAATGTTGAGCTTTAAGCCAACTTTTTCACTCTCCCCTTTGACTTTCATCAAGAGGTTTTTCAATATGAGATGAGTGTAATTGTGTGGTCATTTGTGCATGCTTTGCATTGCCTTTCTTAGGGATTGGAATGAAAACTGACATTTTTCAGTCCTGTGGCCAATGCTGAGTTTTCCAAATTTGCTGACATATTGAGTGCAGCACTTTCACTGCATCATCTTTTAGGATTTGAAATAGCTCACCTGGAATTCCATCACCTCCACTAGCTTTGTTCATAGTGATGCTTCCTAAGGCCCGCTTGACTTCACATTCCAGGGTAGATTCACTTGAAAAAAAAAATCAACCAAAGAGAGATTTGTGATATTAATAAAAAAGAGAAACATAGCTGAAGTCCTACAGAAAACTAAATGAAATATACCAAGAATTGTCAAAGATATTTAGTTCAAAATTCATCCAACCAAGCAATAAATGATAAGGGAAATTTATGGGGGTTAGTAAAAACAGGAAATAGGAAAAATGAGGGCACTGTGGTGAAGATATTGGATGATGTCAATAAGAATGTAATTAGAATAGCACAATGGCATGTATGGTTATGGTTTTAAAAGGAGACATGGAAAATTATCCTGTAGTTTGTTTCTGTCTTGAAGCCAAATATTTCCTATCTTTCAAAAATTATATTTCCTCATTTCAATTATAAGTCGATTGTTTTAAATACTTTTGGACATGATAAGTTGAAACAGTCCAAGATTTATAAATTTTTCAAGTAGGATTATTCCTCAAGTCTGTATCATTTCTCATCTCAAAATGTGAATAATATACTAACAATTATGTTGTTCAAAAATATCTTTCCATTGCTCTAAGGTAAACAGCTTTTCTTTCTTTCTTTTTTTTTTTTTTTTGTTTTTTTTAACTTCTGGGCACTCTGGAGGTTTTAAATCTAATCTTTGAAATTCCTTCTATTCAAGAGTAAAGACAAATCCCCTGCTAAATCTGCCCCAACTTGCAGATTTCTGAACAAAATAACAAATTATTATAACTTCACATCACCAAATTTGGTGTTCCTTTGTTACATGGTAATAGATAACTGAGTGCTCAAACTACCACACAATTGGACTCATCTCACATGCTAGTAAAGTCATGCTAAAATTCTCCAAGCCAGGCTTCAGCAATATGTGAACCGTGAACTTCCTGATGTGCAAGCTGTTTGTAGAAAAGGCAGAGGAACCAGAGATCAAATTGCCAACATCCGCTGGATCATAGAAAAAGCAAGAGAGTTCCAGAAAAACATCTATTTCTGCTTTATTGACTATGCCAAAGCCTTTGACTGTGTGGATCACAATCAACTGTGGAAAATTCTGAAAGAGATGGGAATACCAGACCACCTGATCTGCCTCTTGAGAAATTTGTATGCAAGTCAGGAAGCAACAGTTAGAATTGGATATGGAACAACAGACTGGTTCCAAATAGGAAAAGGAGTATGTCAAGGCTGTATATTGTCACCTGCTTATTTAACTTATATGCAGAGTACATCATGAGAAATGCTGGGCTGGAAGAAGCACAAGCTGGAATCAAGATTGCCGGGAGAAATATCAGTAACCTCAGATATGCAGATGACACCACCCTTATGGCAGAAAGTGAAGAGGAACTCAAAAGCCTCTTAATGAAAGTGAAAGAGGAGAGTGAAAAAGTTGGCTTAAAGCTCAGCATTCAAGAACGAAGATCATGGCATCTGGTCACATCACTTCATGGGAAATAGACAGGGAAATAGTGGAAACAGAGTTGGACTTTATTTTTTTGTGCTCCAAAATCACTGCAGATGATGACTGCTGCCATGAAACTAAAAGACGTTTACTCCTTGAAAGAAAAGTTATGACCAACCTAGACAGCATATTGAAAAGCAGAGATATTACTTTGCCAACAAAGGTTTGTCTAGTCAAGGCTATGGTTTTTCCAGTGGTCATGTATGGATGTGACAGTTGGACTGTGAAGAAAGCTGAGTGCCAAGGAATTGATGCTCTTGATCTGTGGTGTTGGAGAAGACTCTTGAGAGTCCCTTGGACTGCAAGGAGATCCAACCAGTCTATTCTAGAGGAGATCAGCCCTGGGTGTTCTTTGGAAGGAATGATGCTAAAGCTGAAACTCCAGTACTTTGGCCACCTCATGCGAAGAGTTGACTCATTGTAAAAGACTCTGATGCTGGGAGGGATTGGGGGCAGGAGGAGAAGGGGATGACAGAGGATGAGATGGCTGGATGGCATCACTGACTCTATGGACGTGAGTCTGAGTGAACTCCGGGAGTTGGTGATGGACAGGGAGGCCTGGTGTGCTGTGATTCATGGGGTCACAAAGAGTCGGACATGACTGAGCGACTGATCTGATCTGATCTGAGTTATTTTTAACTGAAGTGCGGGGTGGGTGATTCCATAACAAAAAGCAACATGTGTTATGGGTTTGCACTGGGCAGCAGGTAGAAGCCAGGAAAGCCATGAGGAGAGTCTTATTGAAATAGCCCAAAGGCTATTGAGAAGGTTGTTGGTGAAAGTGTAAAGGAAAATGAAGGAAATGTTATTGAAAACTGGAAGAAAGGGGACTCATTAAGCCATGGTGGAAGTGTTGTTGACCTGTCTCCTGCAGTAAATGCTGAACACAGGAGATGACCCTAATGAATTCAATGATGTAGGAGAATGTTGAAAATTCCACGTAGCTGCTTCTTGATATCTATGGGAAAAAATGTAAAAGGAGAGAGCAGGGTGAGGGACTGCTGTGTTAAGTGTAAATGAGCCAGAATTTGCTAAGTTCAATAATAAAACACTTTCTCTTTCTAGGCTTTTCCATATGACCAAAAAAAAAAAAAAATCTTCAAAATTTTGGTGCACAAAATCTAATTCTGTGTGAAACTGTAGGGTTCATATATCAGAAGGAATTGAGATGGGTAACTCAGAAACCCTTTCCAACAGACGGAAGGGCTTATAAGAATTAGAAGGGCATGTTTTTCAAATCCTCCCCATTTAACAATGGGGTTTCTAAAAGTCTTAAAGGACCTTGTTGTCTCAGAGAACGTCATTCAGGAACCCAAGATAGAGAAGGACTTTTGCAAAAAGACTTGTAGATGTGACTTTTAACTAGTAGAACATAATTACATGGAAAACCCACTCAAATTTAGAATTGAAAGTAACTCCAGATAAAAATAAAATGGATCCTTAAACTTTTATGGGCAGAAAGCTGGTTGAAAAGAATTCATGAGCCCAGAGAATGCAGACAAGAAACGCAGACAGTAATTCTTATAGAGCCACAGTAATTCTTATGAGGCCTAATTTGTTGTTGGTCTTGTTCAATCGCCAAGTTCTGCCAGACTGAGGACCCATGGACTGAAGCATGCCAGGCTCCTCTGTCCTCCACCATCTCCCAGAGTTTGCTCAAATTCAAGTCCATTAAGTAAGTGATGCTATTTAACCATTTTATCTTCTGTCACCGGCTTCTCCTTTTGATTTCTATCTTTCCCAGCAACAAAGTCTTTTCCAATGAGTCAACTCTTCATAGCAGGTGGCTAAGTATTAGAAATTTAGCTGCAGCATCAGTCCTTCCAATGAATATTCAGCATTGATTTCCTTTAGGATTAACTGGTTGGATCTCCTTGCAGTCCAAGGGACTCTCAAGAGTCATCTCCAACACCACAGTTCAGAAGCATCAGTTCTTCAGTGCTCAGCCTTCTTTATGATCCAAAATAAAGTCTCTCACTGTTTTCATTGTTTCCCTATCTATTTGCCATGAAGTGATGGGACCGGATGCCATGATCTTAGTTTTTGTAATGTTGAGTTTTAAGCCAACTTTTTCACTCTCCTTGGCCACCTTCATCAAGAGGCTCTTTAGTTCCTCTTTGCTTTCTCCCATTAGGGTGGTGTCCTCTCCATATCCAGGATGTTTGGCTCTAGGAGAGTGATTACACCATCATGGCTATCTGGGTCATTAAGACCTTTTTTGTACAGTTCTTCAGTGTACTTTTTTCATTTCTTCTTAATCTGTTCGGTTTCTGTTATATCCTTGCCAATTTTGTCCTTTATTGTGCCCATCTTTCCATGAAATGTTCCCTTGGTATCTCCAATTATCTTGAAGAGACCTCTAGTCTTTCCCATTCTATTGTTTTCCTCTATTTCTTTGCATTGTTCACTTAAGAAGGCTTTCTTATCTCTCCTTGCTATTCTTTGGAACTCTGCATTCAGTTGGATATATCTTTCCCTTTCTCCTTTGCCTTTCTATTCTCATCTTTTCTCAGCTATTTGTAAGGCCTCCTCAGACAACCATTTTTCCTTTTTGCATTTCTTTTCTTGGAGATGGTTTTGGTCTCCTGTACAATGTTATGATCTTCCATCCATAGTTCTTCAGGCACTCTGTCTATCAGATCTAATCCCTTAAATCTATTTGTTACCTCCACTATATAATCGTAGGGGATTTGATTTAATTCATACCTGAATGGCCTGGTGCTTTTCCCTACTTTCTTTAATTTAAGTCTGAATTTTGCAATAAGGATTTCATGATTTGAGGCACAGTCAGTTCCTGGTCTTGTTTTTGCTGACTGTATAGAGCTTCTCCATCTTTGCCTTTTCACCACCAGACACATCCACAACTGAGAGTTCTTTCTGCTTGGGACCAGGCAGAAAGAAACTTTCTTTCTTTCTAGAGCTATTAATTTCCCTCCAATCTTCCCCAGTAGCATATTGGACAACTTCAGACCCGGTGTGCTTATCTTCTGGTGTCATATATTTTTGCCTTTTCATGCTCTCCATGGGGTATTTTAGGCAAGAATACTGCAGTGGGTTGCCATTTTCTCCTCCAGTGGATCATGTTTTGCCAGAACTCTCCTCTATGACCAATCCTTCTTAGGTGGCCCTGCATGGCATGAGTCATAGCTTTGAACTACTCAAGCTCCTTTGCCATATAAGGCTGTGATCCATGAAGGAAGATGCTTTCAAAGGCCCAGCCTCCAGTCCTCCACCCCAAAGGCTGTCCCCAACCCCAAAGGCTGTCCCCAACCCCAAAGGCTGAGTCCCCAACCCCAAAGGCAGAGTCCCCAGTCTCCAGTCTATGGACCTGTACCTCCTGTCAGATAAGCAGTGGCATTAGTTCAGAAATAAAGTATGCTGTAAACGTAATATGCTTGAATCATTCTGAAACCATCCTCTCACCTGCGCCTGCACGAACCCCCAGCCCTAGTTTGTTCAAAAAATCATCTTCCATGAAACTGGCTCCTGGTGCCAAAAATGTTGGAGACCATTGGTCTAAAGGATGAAAACAGGCCAACTGGAGTTTACAGTTGTGATAGACTAGTGACTGCTATGCACCTCTTGTTACTCCCTTTTGAATGGGAACATCTATGGCAATTATCTTACATCATCCCCTTGCTCTGTGTCATGTGTGTTACAGAGGAAATAACTTATTTATGGCCCAGGTCTTCAGACTAGTAGAACTGTACTTAAGGAGCTGCCTACAAAAAGCCAAACCCATGGAGCCTCACCTGCACCCTGGTCTTACCTGAACCTACTTTGGTTAATGAAACTTCAGGCTTTGAGCCTGAGACCAATTGTGTAAAGTGTTTTAGGGTCTTGAAAGAAGGTATATTTTACATGTGGTGAGAATATAAATAATTTATGGCCACAAGGTATACTGTGGCAGTTTTAAAGCATGACTCCAAAATGTTTTGACATTCCTCCCATTGATCAGTAGCTTTATATGCCTCATCATTAAATTTAGGCTCTTTGACAGCTTAACCAAAAGTATAGGCTGGAAGTGATTCTTTACTAGTTTTAGTGCTAAGTCACTTCAGTCATGTCTGATTCTTTGTGACTCCAGACGGTAGCCCACTAGGATCCTCTATCCCTGGGATTCTCCAGGCATAAATACTGGAGTGGGTTGCCATTTTCTTCTCCAGGGAATCTTCCCAACCCAGGAGTCAAACTTGCATTTCTTATGTCTCCTGCGTTGGCAGGCAGGTTCTTTACCATTAGCACCACCTGGAAAGCCCCATACTAGTTTTTAGAGCCAGGGTTTAAAAATGGGTGGATTCTGTTTCCTGAATTTTTCAATTACTCCTGAGACCTAGTCCTTCCCTGTGAGAGGAGAAGACTCTGGGGAGGCCAATATAAGAGAAAATCAAGCCCTTAGCCATCAGTCAGTACTAATTTGCCAACGTTATGAGAGAGCTACTCTGCAGTCTACAGTTGTACTATGAGAAGCAAGGGGCTGATTTCACAGAGTCCTGCTCAAATTGCATATAAATGAGTAAAATAAATAATTCATATTGCTTTATGTAACCAAGTTCTGAGGTGGTTTTTAATGCTGCAATAGATAACTGACACAAGTCTACTGTGCAATGTTTACTCAGCAAACCAAAATGAAGTGATTCTTGGGACTTCCCTGGTGGTCCAGTGGTGAGGACTGGACTCTTTCACTGCCATGGCCTGGGTTGGTTCTGAACTAAGATCCTAAACGCCATGTGGCATGGTAAAAAAAAAAAAGTGATTCTTCAGATCTGTAAATTTGTATCCCTATGTCTTTCATAATTCTTAAATTGTGTTTTCAAAAGATTTCTCTGCTAATTTCTCTGTAATTGATATTATCCCATTACAAATCTATGGCAATACATTATTTCTACCCCTTCCTTACAGGAGCTTAGTGGGATCTATTACTTGCATGTGGGATAAGTCATAAATAAAATTTATACAAAATTAAGCTTTATAGAAGATGAATATTAATCTAGGCTCTCTAGAGAAACTGAACCCACAGGAATGAGGGAGAGGGATTTATTATAGAGAATTGGCCCATGCTCTTATGGAGGTAAGTGTAAAGTCTGCTTGGGCCAATGACCCCAGGTCAAGTTTGAAAGTCTGACCTTGCTGTAGCAAAGGGAAGAGCTGATGTCCCAGCTCAAGGCCATCAGGCAGGAGAATTCGCTTACTCAGGGAGAAAGAGAGAGAGTCAGCTTTCTGTTCTATTGAGTCTTTCAGTGGTTTGGATCATCAGAGAAGGGATCTGCCTTACTCAGTTCACAAATGTACTTGTTAATATTACCTAAAAACACCCTTATCACACTCCGAAAAGCATTTTGTAACACTACAAATCATGTTTGATGAAACATTTGGGTATCCTATGGCCCATAAAATTAACTGCCACAGGGAGCTAGACATCTGGGAGTATGAAGTCAAATGGGCCTTAGAAAGCATTACTGCAAACAAAGCTAGTGGAGGTGTTGGAATTCCAGCTGAGCTAGTTCAGATCCTAAAAGATGCTGCTGCTCAAGTGATACACTCAATGCCAGCAAATCTGGAAAACTCAGCAGCGGCCACAGGACTGGAAAGTGTCAGTTTTCATTCTAATCCCAAAGAATGGCAATGCCAAAGAATGTCCAAACTACCACACAGTTGCCTTCATTTCACATGCTAGCAAGGTCATGCTCAATATCCTTCCAGCTAGGCTTCAACAGTACATAAATTGAGAACTTGCAGATGTACAAGATGCATTTTCTGGATTTAGAAAAGGCAGAGGAACCAGAGATCAAATTGCCAACATCCGTTGGATCATAGAAAAAGCAAGAGAGTTCCAGAAAAACTACTTCTGCTTCATTGACTACACTAAAGCCTTTAATTATGTGGATCACAACAAACTGTGGAAATTTCCTAAAGAGATGGAAATACCATTCCGTCTTATCTGCCTCCTGAGAAACGTGTATGCAGGACAAGAAGCAACAGTTAGAACTGGAACAACATAAAACAACACACCGGTTCAGAATCGGGAAAGGAGTAGGTCAAGACTGTACACTGTCACCCTGCTTATTTAACTTATATGCAGAGTACATCATACAAAATGCCAGGCTGGGTGAATTGCAAGCTGGAATAAAGATTGCAGGGAGAAATATCAACAGTCTTAGATATGCAGATGATACCACTCTGCCGGGAGCCATCTCCCGGCATATTGCATATTGAGTGCAGCACTTTCACAGCATCATCTTTCAGGATCTGGAATAGCTCAACTGGAAGTCTATCACTGCCAGGAGCCAGTGTGAGGAACTCCGCCCGTGGCAAAGGTCATGAGGAAGGAGGCTCGGCATACGCAAAGGCGGGATCGAGCCTCAGGAGTCCCCCTGGAAATTCTCGAGCATCTACCCTCAAAACTAGAGTCTGCCTATTTTCCGCTTTGTGCTCTCACCTACACCTCTGACTTTACGGGGGGCTGTCCCCCACTACCTCTCTCTGAAAAAAGAGTTAGCTTACAGCTCCAGTTAATAATTCCTGGGTGTGACAGTGTTTAACCTACAAACTCCTTTGCAAGTCCTCTAGCCTGCCTGAATAGGTTTTTCTGGCCACATGTGACTGCTCAGAGCCTCCCAACTGTGAGAGGCATGAGATGTTCTAAACTGTCTAAATACAGATTCCTTTGAGCAGTTAAAAGATTGATTAGAAATTGTATTGGTAAAGGGTTTTTCACTTCGTGGGCCAATGTTTGCTGCTAAGTCTCCATATCCCTTACCTGCTATGTCCCTGGCAGTGTATTGATGAATATAATTGGTGTAAGTAGTAGCTTTAATGTTTGTAACCTGGGACCCTTGAGTTAATTCTTTTTCTTGTTATAGCCCACCACACCTTTGCCCTATAGGAATGCAACTTTAATGTTTTTGGAGGGTGGCGCTTGACTAATCACCTTTAGAGAAAAATAAGTTTTCTGAAGAAAGAGTCTTAAAATGTTAACAGGCCTCCGGGCCAGAAGATGATGCAAATCACCTAAACTTTTGCATATGATAAGTTTGCAGGAAGAAAGCCTGGCTTACTGCATGACTCTACCCCTTCCCCCATTATCCTCTATGCATAACTTAAGGTATAAAAACTACTTTGGAAAATAAAGTGCGGGCCTTGTTCACTGAAACTTGGTCTCCCCATGTCCTTCTTTCTTTCTCTTTCTGGCTGAATTTTTCCTCTGAGGTGGGGAAGCTCGTCAAGCCTACTAATTTTGCCTGGGCTTCTAAGATCTGACCGGGGAGGTCTTAGTGTCTCCTCTCCTTCGGAAGAACGGGAGGATGCCTGTGGCCTTCATAGGTGACATAAATTCCCTGCTTTGGAATTTTATTCAGCCTCTTTTCTTCACTGAATTTCTTCACTGAGCTATCCTTATTTCACCACTCTTTATATCCTTAATTAATGTTTAATTAAGCAGTTGTTTCCTGATCCTCGACGATGCCGTCCCCGCTTCGAATTCCCTGGATCCACCGGGGCTGGACCCCAGCACCATTCCAATGGGAGAAAGTGAAGAAGAACCAAAGAGTTTCTTGATGAAGGTAAAATAGGAGAGTGAAAAAGCTGGCTTAAAACTCAACATTCAAAAAACTAAGATCATGAGATCTGGTCCCATCACTTCATGGCAAATAGATTGGGAAAAAAATGCAAGTAGTGACAGATTTTTTTTTTTTTTTAATTTTCTTGGGCTCCAAAATCACTGCAATGACTGCAATCATTTAATTAACATTAATTTATCCTTGGAAGAAAAGCTATGACAAACTTAGACACATTTCTAGTGTATTAAAAAGCAGAGATATGTTTGCCAACAAAGGTCCATATAGTCAAGACTATGTTTTTCCAATAGTCATGTATGGATGTGAGAGTTGGGCCATAAAGAAGGCTGAGCACCAAAGAATTGATGCTTTCAAACTGTGATGCTAGAGAAGACTCTTCAGAGCCCCTTGGACAGCAAGGAGATTGAAACAATCAATCCTAAAGGAAATCAATCCTGAATGTTCATTGGAAGAACTGATGCTGAAGCTGAAGCTCCAATACTTTGGCCACCTGATACAAAGAGCTGACTCATTGGAAAAGTTGGGAAAGACTGATGGGAAAGATTGAGGGCAGGAGAAAAAGAGGGCAACAGAGGATGAGATGGTTGGATGGCATCACTGACTCAATGAACATGAGTTTGAACAAACTCCAGGAGATAGTGAAGGACAAGGAACCCTGATGTGCTGAAATTAATGGGGTTGCAAAGAGTCAGACAGAACTAGTCAAAACAACAACAAAATATTTAATGAAATATACTGGAGCTAGAAATCCCCAATCCCCTGTAAGAACAAATTTCTACTCTTGAATAAAGAATTCCCTTTTTCCTTACCCTCAAAGAAATCTGTCATTGTTGAAGAAATATTGCTGTGTAAATTAACTTCTATGTGTGCCTTACTTTTCAATCTGTTCTTGAAAGCACCTTATCCTTATAGATTTGCATTACTTCCTCCCATTGGATGTCTTTAACTGGATGCCCCACTGCTTCATAATTATACATGCAAGACATTTAACTTGATCTTGTAACAGGATTCATACCAAAGTTTTCTCCAAATGAAAGTACCATAGGTTAAGGCCTCATTTCCAGCCACTCAAACATGTTTTAGGGTAAAAAAATTTCAAATAAACATAGTTTCTAGTGTTCAAATCTTATACAGATTCTTGACTTTGTACAAATATTGACATAGCAATTGCCAATGGTTAAAAAACAGCTAGTGATTACCCTCAGCTACTTTCTAAGATATTGGAGTTCTTTTCAACATTATATTGCATTTGCTACACATCTAATTGTCATTTAAAGGCAAGAATGTAAAGAATTTCAGACCCATTCCAGGCACAAAATTACACACTTAATTAGTATATCTTGCTTCAAAATTTGAAAAGATTGCTTTTCATTTTTAGAATTGGAAAGTGTACTATCATTTTCAATAAATTCAGAAATCACAGTGTGGTATGAAGAGTTATGTATAGAGCTTAATGTATAGTGATTAAATTTCAGTTTCATTTCAGAGATTTGGATATCTTTCTAGAGCCAGTTAAGTCGTCATACAAACTGAGCCACCTTTGCATATACTCGTTGCTTATTTACCACTGGTTTATCAGTACTGAATTTTATAACAGAAGTTAACACAGAGTTGGATCTAATATCTGTCACTAATTAGCTATTTTTGACCTGGCACAAATTATTTAATCTTCTGGAAGCTCAGTTTTCTTGACTGAAATGAGGATAATCACAGTCCCTACCTGATAGAATGATGGCAAGGATTAAATAAGGCAAATATCTTAAATGTTTAACAAAGTGCATATTAAACTTTCAATAGGTGTTATCTGTAATTATTTTAAATATAACATAATTAGTGTAGTGTCTGAAATTAACGTGAGAAAATACATTTTGGTTCCTGAGGAAATTAAGCTCTCTTTTAAGGAAGATGCAAAGCCACTCAGAGAGAGGTTGACCTCCTGTAATTCTATAACATGTGGTGACATTTTCAAGTGATCATAAAGATAACTTCAAGAGTGTTCAAGTTTTATCCACTGTTCCATCTACCCCCACCCCACCCCCACTCCCCTGTTTGACTTCTTACAGTTTTTGTGTACAGTTCCAGGTGTTTCCTCTTTGAAACTTATGGACCTTCTCCATCTTTGTTCCTGCTCTTGTTCTTTTCTTTCCTAATTAGGCCTCTCTGTTAGGTAGATGACTCTTCATATGCACTGGGCACAGATTACTCTTCAATAATAAGTGACACTTCATGAATTTAGAAAGGGGGGTTCAGGAAGGGGAACACGTGTACACCTGTGGCGAATTCATGTTAATGTATGGCAAAACCAATACAATATTGTAAAGTAAAAATAATAATAATAATAATAAAGAAATGATAAATGTTTTTTTTTTTTTTAAGTCAGTAAAGACAAATTGCCATACTCTTGCTAATGTACTTTTCTCTATCACATGGTCACTCATCTAACCATTTCAAGGAAAGATCTAAACAGAGGTCAGTCCTTCCCAAATGAAAAACAACATAGCCTGTGTCAGCCTAGCCCAGGGTCAAATGGTTCTTCTGATCTTTCCATTAGGAGCATCATCTTTTGTTAGGGTTAGACCAGTAGTCATGTGCTTATGAAGATGGGGGTGGAAAGTAGATTCCATCAAGTGTTGCTTAGGGATCTTTCTATGTTAATGCTTAATATGTGCTGAGACTGTAGTCAAGATGGAGAAAAGGTCTGACTTTTAATTTCCATGACTACTCTTTGTTTTGAGCTACTACTGCAAAAAATACAGTAAGAAGGTGGTGTAGATCTTGTTCTAGAAATCAAGTTAGATTTACTTGTCTCCTCTTAGTTAAATTGTGGTTGGGCTAAAATAGCTTGTGGGGCTTCCCTGGTGGCTCAGATGATAAAGGATCTGTCTGCAATGCAGGAGACCTGGGTTTGATCCCTGGCTTGGGAAGATCCCCTGGAAGAAGGGAATCATAACCCTCTCCATTATCTTTCCTGGAGAATTCCATGGACAGAGGAGCCTAGTAGGGTACAATCCATAGGGTCACAAACAGTTAGACATGACTGAGTAACTAACGCTTAATTTGTTTTCCTTCCATACTTAAAATAGCTTGCACCAGCTTGCTAAAGTAACAGGAATGAAGTGAGCTTTGAAACAACAGTCAGAGTCAGGTTAATAGCTATGACCAGGGTTCCAGAAATAATTTAGCACCACTACACTTAAATTAGAAAGGAAAATGTTGGCTAGAGTTAATGAGCTGTTTGAGGGTCACTGAGATAATTATACAAGAAAAATATTATTTTGCCTTTATGCTTTACAAACCCTGCCTCCTGAGAGAGCAGCAGCCTCCTTTCCTTGGGATGCTTTAAAGATACATCGTAATGATTTACTCATTGTGTAGCCCTCACAATATTCATTACAGATCTAAAAAAATACGTCTTTCATAATTAAAAATAAGATATTTCTGACTCATTAATATGCATTGAAAGAAACAAGATAAAAATGAAATCAGTATTAGAATGTAAGTTTCTAATATGGTGGCCACCTCAGCCACCCAACTCCCATATTACTAAGAAAATCCTACCAAGTATAAAACTGCTTTCCTTTACTACTACTCAGTTTGTAAAATCTATTTCCCTCTGGAGATTATATGTCCAACAACAATAAATATAGTGATAACCTGTCTCAACTATTAGGAATGCATAGAAGAATTTTGTCAGTTTTAATGAGATCTTGATGGTATTTAACTAGACCTCTTAAGTGGTATACTAGATGGCCTTATATATGAAGCTTTCTAAGTCAGAATAAGCCAATTCTTTAATCCATCCAACAGAGATAAGAGACAATGCAATCTAAAGTTTATAAGGCATCTACTATAGGCCAGGCTTAGTTCTTAATGAGACCACATTACTAAATTTTAACTATGATCAATTCTATCATCATTCCCATTTTGCAGGTGTACAAATTACATTAATTAGATTCTACAAGGTTCCAAAGCTAGTTATGGAAAAAAATCAGGATTTAAACTAGTGCTTACCTTATTACGGGGTACAATTTCTTACCATTATTCTTTACTACCCCAATTAATGTTTTGAACACAAAAATCATGCCAGGCGTTGTGTTACATGTAAGAATAGATAAACATGCAAGTTCTCCAGATTTCACTTCAGCTGGTGAACCTTGTTCATATGGTCTGTGAAGCATTTATTGTTGCCCAAGGAAAGGAGTAGTTAACCCTATCTCAAGGGAATCTATCAGAGAGGTCTTGAACTTGACTTGAAATATGAATATATGAACAGCAACAGGGTGGGGAGGATAGGCAAGGTAGACTTGTGTGTGAAAACACATGGGATATGGAATAAATGCCATATGTATTCAAGGAGTTAAAATTTTGCCAGTATGTTGCTTTGTCTGGAGTATGGAAATCAAGCAAATCAATCAGGCTAGAAAGAGACAGTGCTGAAGAGTTGAGAACTAAACAAATTTGCATATAATGCTAAAGAGTTTGTATTTTACTCAGCAGATCATGGGAAGCAATTGATAAGTTGTCAAGGGAAGCAGATTTAAATTTAGAAAGTAATTCTCAGGTGATAATTTGAAAAACATACTAAAGGAATACATAGGAAGGTCAGTTAGTGTTCTGTTGCAATAATTATTTTCAGTTGAAGGTAAGGGAGGAAATTGAGTACAACCAGGTTTCTGATATTGGTGATAGAGCTGATGTTAATTTAAAGAAACAGATACATTAAAAAATGGGGTTTTTCTTTAACTTCTAAAGTGACTCCTGGCTCACATTTGTACTAAAATCCTTGAACTTCTGAAATTAGGCCACCCTCAACTGGCCTCCAATGCCCATCTCAGATATGACCAGAGGATGATTAGATTGGGATCAACTGGAATGAAAAGCTAAGGATGTGGAGGAATTCTGATGGGGAGTTTCTCCACATGGGAGGAAATGAAGGCCTGACCAAAGGATTTATTTCCCTGCCAAGGCAGGAAATGTTAACCTGCACAGTAAGATTTCAGCAGTGTTATGGATTCACAGCCACTGTATAAATCTTAGAGTTCCTTTTCTTCAGTTGAATGTATTATTTCAAGTATACTGTTCTTAATGATATCAGGATACAATTATACATAAAGGGTTGTGATACAGATTACTTGTTTATTCATTTGAGGGTCATCTGCCCAAGAGGAGCCATTTGTTGTTGTAGTTTAGTTGCTAAGTGGTGTCTTTCTCTTTTGCAACCCCACAGACTAGAACCCACCAGGCTCCTCTGTCCATGGGATTTCCCAGGCAAGAATACTGGAGTGGGTTGCAACCCGCATCTCCTGCATTGCAGGTGGATTCTTTACCCACTGAGCCATTGGGGAAGCCCTTTAAATAGGTAACTAAAAGTTAAATGAGGTCCTGTGAGTAGGATTTAGTCCAGTATGACTGGTGTCCTTATGTAAAGAGGGAGACATACTGTGATGTGTATGCGTAGAGTAAGCCATTTGAGCACACAGTAAGTAGGTGCCCATTTGCAAGCCAAGGAGAGAGGGTTTATGAGAAACCAAAACCACTAAACAACCTCACCTATTATGGGTCTATTTTCCAAAAACACAAAGGTAATTGTCTATGAGATGTGATCCCTTATTATGTAGAAACTAGAATGTTAGTTTGATGCCAGAGTAAAGACAAAATGAGGGAGATTCTCCTTCCTTTTTATATTTGGGAGATAGATGGACAAAAGAAACATCTATATCTTAATGTTATAGTGTGATCTATAATCATTTTTGCTCCTTAAATATATGATTACATCTATAAAATCCTCCCCCTGCAACCAAAATTTTTACAAAATCTTTGCAAGAGTCAGCCGTATGTGGATCTGCCTATGCTGAAAAAGATTCTACCTCTTTGGGTGTATTTGAGACATTAGTTAACAATGAGTGTATGTGCCTAACTGGGCTTATCTTGGTTAATCTTGAATAATTGTAGCTATGAAAAGATTTTACATATCCTACTTTTATTACTACTCACTAACTGATATTTCCAGTATAGCAGAAAGCATATCCTGTTTATAGAGACTTTTCCAAGACACTGTTTTTATTTTCCCCAGTGTTTGCGACAATGGTTTTGATTCATCTTTGCTGCTGCTAAGTCGCTTCAGTCGTGTCCGACTCTGTGCGACCCCATAGACGGCAGCCCACCAGGCTCCGCCATCCCTGGGATTCTCCAGGCAAGAACACTGGAGTGGGTTGCCATTTCCTTCTCCAATGCATGAAAGTGAAAAGTGAAAGTGAAGTCGCTCAGCCGTGTCCGACTCCTAGCGACCCCATGGACTGCAGCCTACCAGGCTCTTCCGTCCATGGGACTTTCCAGACAAGAGTACTGGAGTGGGGTGCCATTGCCTTCCCTAGATTCATCTTTAGACTACACCAAACACACAGTAAATATGGCAGTATATTTCCCATAAAAACAAAATCAGTATATAACTCTTACCTGTTTGAGCAAATTAGAACAATGATTTTTGACTCTTTAATCTAAAAATAGTATACTACAGGCCCAGAATCAGTTAATGAGTTAAAAAGGAAGAACAAATTATATAAATTGTAAGTTGAATTAAATTGGTTTTGGCAACATGTTTACTATGCGTAAATTTGAACAGATCCAACTGAGCTTTTGAAAAATAATTTTAAAATATCCCTAAAGCTATTTTCAAGAAATTTTTGTGATTGAGGGAAAACAAAAACAAGAATGATTTAGTTGAAGTGATTGGATTCTGACAGTTTGTTCCAGTAGGAGTTAGATCCTATCAGAAGCAGGGTGCATTTCAGTTCAGTCACTCAATCCTGTCCAAATCTATGTGACCCCATGGATTGCAACACACCAGACTTCCCTGTCCATCACCAATTCCCAGAACCCATTCAAAGTCTGTCCATCGAGTCAGTGAGTGCCATCTAACCATCTCACCCTCTGTCATCCCCTTCTCCTCCTGCTTTAAATCTCTCCCAGCATAAGGGTGTTTTTCAGTGAGTCAGTTCTTCTCCTCAGGTGGCCACAGTCTTGGAGTTTCAGTTTCAGCATGAGTCTTTCCAATAAAAATTCAGGATTGATTTCCTTTAGAATGGACTAGTTTGATCTGCTTGTGACCCAAGAGGCTCTCAAGAGTTTTCTCCAACACCGCAGTTCAAAAACATCTATTCTTCAGTGCTCAGCTTTTTTTATAGTCCAACTCTCACATCTATACATGACCCTGGAAAAACCATAGGTTTGAATGGACATTTGTTGGCAAAGTAACGTCTCTGCTTTTTAATATGCTGTCTAGGTTTGTCACAGCATTTCTTCCAAGGAGCAAGTATCTTTTAATTTCATGGCTGCAGTCACCATCTACAGTGATTTTGGAGCCCAAGAAAATAAAGTCTCTCACTGTTTCCCCATCTATTTGCCATGAAGTGATGGAACCAGATGCTGTGATCTTAGTTTTCTGAATGTTGAGTTTTAAGCCAACTTTTTCACTCCCCCTTTCACGTTCACTTTCAAGAGGCTCTTTAGTTCTTCACTTTCTGCATAAGGGTGGTGTCATCTGCATATTTGAGGTTATTGATATTTCTCCTGGCAATCTTGATTCCAGCTTGTGCTTCATCCAGTCTAGCATTTCACATGTTGTACTCTGCATATGAGTTAAATGAAAGGATGTACTCCTTTCCTGACTTGGAACCAGTCTGTTGTTCCATGTCCAGTTTTAACTATTGATTCTTAACCTGCATACAGATTTCTCAGGAGGCAGATCAGGTGGTCTGGTATTCCCATCTCTTGAAGAATTTTCCACAGTTTGTTGTGATCCACACAGTCAAAGGATTTGGCATAGACCATAAAGCAGAATTAGTTATTTTTCTGGAACTCTCTTACTTTTTCGATGATCCAACAGATGTTGGCAATTTGATCGCTGGTTCCTCTGCCTTTTCTAAATCTAGCTTGATCATCTGGAAGTTCACAGCACATGTACTATTGAAGCCTAGCTTGGATAATTTTGAGCATTACTTTGCTAGCATGTGAGATGAGTGCAATTGTGCGGTAGTTTGAACATTCATTGGCATTGCCTTTCTTAAGGATTGGAATGAATACTGACCTTTTCCAGTTCTGTGGTCACTGATGAGTTTTCCAAATTTGCTGACATATTGAGTGTAGCACTTTCACAGCATCATCTTTTAAGATTTGAAATAACTCAGTTGGAATTCCATCACCTCCACTAGTTTTGTTCATAGTGATACTTGACTTCACATTCCAGGATGTCTGGCTCTAGGTGAGTGATCACATCATCATGGTTATCTGGGTCATGAAGATCTTTTTTGTATAGTTCTTCTGTATATTGTTTTCACCTCTTCTTAATATCTTCTGCTTCTGTTAGGTCCGTACCATCTGTGTCCTTTATTATGCGCATCGTTGGATGAAATGTTGCATAGGTATCTCTAATTTTCTTGAAAATATCTCTAGTCTTTCCCATTCTATTGTTTTCCTCTATTTCTTTGCTCTGATCACTGAGGAAGTCTTTCTTATCTCTCCTTGCTATGCTTTGGAAGTCTACATTCAAATGTGTATGTCTTTCCTTTTCTCCTTTGCCTTTCACTTCTCTTCTTTTCTCATCTATTTGTAAGGCCTCTTCAAACAACCTTTTTACATTTCTTTTTCCTGGGGATGGTGTTGATTACTGCCTACTGTATAATGTCATGAACCTCTATCCATAGTTCTTCAGGCACTTTGTCTGTCAGAGCTCATTCCTTGAATCTATTTGCCACTTCTACTGTATAATCATAAGGGATTTGATTTAGGCCATACCTGAATGGTCTAGTGGTTTTCCCTACTTTCTTCAATTTATGTCTGAATTTTGCAATAAGGAGTTCATGATCTAAGCTACCATCAGCTCCTGGTTTTCTTTTTGCTAACTGTATAGAGTTTCTCCATCTTTGGCTGCAAATAATATAATCAATCTGATTTTGGTATTGACCATCTGGTGATGTCCATGTGTAGAATCTTCTCTTGTGTTGTTGGAAGAGGGTATTTGCTATGACCAGTGCATTGTCTTGGCAAAACTCTGTTAGCCTTTGCCCTGCTTCATTTTGTACTCTAAGGCTAAATTTGCCTGTTATTCCAGGTATCTCTTGACTTCCTACTTTTGCATTCCAGTCCCCTGTGATGAAAAGGACATCTTTTTTGGCTGTTAGTTCTAGAAGTCTTATAGGTCTTCAAAGACCCATTCAAAGTCAGCTTCTTTGGCCTCAGTGTTTGGGGCATAGACTTGGATTAGTGTAATATTTAATGGTTTGCCTTGGAAATGAAGAGAGATGATTCTGTTTTGGAGATCATTCTGTTTTGAGTCGTTTTTGAGATTGCATCCAAGTACTGCATTTTGGAATCTTTTGTTGACTGTGATGGCTACTCCATTTCTTCTAAGGGATTCTCACCCACAATAGTCGATATAATTATCATCTGAGTTAAATTCACCCATTTCAGTCCATTTTAGTTCACTGATCCCTAAAATGTCAGTGTTCACTCCTGCCATCTCCTGTTTGAGCATTTCCAATTTACCTTGATCTAGGGAACTAGCATTCCAGGTTCCTATGCAACATTGTTCTTTACAGCTTTGGACTTTACTTCCATCACCAGTCATACCCACAACTGGGTCTTGTTTTTGCTTTGGCTCCATCTCTTCATTCTTTCTGGAGTTATTTCTCCACTCTTCTCCAGTAGCATATTGGGCACCTACCGACCTGGGGAGTTCATCTTTCAGTGTCATATCTTTTTGCCTTTTCATACTGTTCATGGGGTTCTCAAGGCAAGAACACTGAAGTGGTTTGCAATTCCCTTCTCCCATGGACCACATTTTGTCAGAACTCTCACCGTGGCCTGTCCATCTTGGGTGCCCCTGAATGGCGTGGCTCCTAGTTTCATTGATTTAGACGGGCTGTGGTCCACGTGGTCCATATGCACAGGCTGCTGACCTGTACCTCCTCAGGGGACACTCACACACTCAAAGGCTGGTCTCTCTCTGTCTCTGTGGGTTCTCCTGGTGGCACAAGATTTCGTTTGGGCCCTCTGAGGTCTCTGGTAGGTATGGGGTTTGATACTAGATGTAATTTCTCCCCTCCTACCATCTTGTTGGGGCTTCTCCTTTGCCTTTGGACATAGGGTATCTCTTTTTGGTGGGATCCAACATTTTCCTGTTGACGGTTGTTCAGCAGCAAGTTTTAATTTCAGAGTTCTCACAGAAGATGCGTGCATGTCCTTCTACTCCAACAGGGTAGAAAGGGAAGGTAGGTGTAATATAAGAAAAGGAATCAACTATAAAGGTATTGATTTTAAATTATTTAACAATAATTTACATTTTGCATTAATAAGATTGGGTAATCTTCATTAATAAAGAAATATGTATGCATTTACTTAAAAGATAACAGATTTTTAAAATACGTTTTTAATGAGTCTCTTTTAAGTATACATGACATGGTTGACAGAAATCTAAGTGACTAGCATTCTGGTGTTTTATCATTTTGCATTACTAAATATCTGATGCATAAATAATTATTGCATATAAATATAGGCTAGTTGTTCAAAATAAGTTTTGCACCATTCAATCCAATGTATATTCTGTAAACTTCAAATCTTATTCTTCAGTGGACAGCAGTCTTTTAACCCAAATCACTTACAGCCTATATTGGTTGCTCCAAATTAAATTTTTATTAAAATAAATCCTATAAATAGTTTAATTTTAAGTTAGTAATCTGATAGTTTACTTTATCTAGAAATATACTGCATAGACTTTATGTATATAGAATATTCAAATTTTATTTTTCCAAAAGCTTGAATATCCACCTACTGTGGACATTAAAAGAATGTGAAAATCAGGACACATGCCCATTCTTCCCTGCTCACTAGGGGACAAATATCACTCAAGGGAACAGGTGTTCTTTCCATCCCCTCTGCCAACTTCCTGCCCACTCCCAGGTGATGGTTCTATTGGATACATCAACTGGATGCCAGAGCTTGAAAGGCCCACTACCATTTGGCTTGAGCCCTTTTATATATGGCTTTCAGAAGTGAATGTTAAAGAGAACCTACCGCAACAGACTCTGGGAAAATGTCCAAAATATGTGAAACATCATAATGGAAGGAAGCAAGCAATAATACTGCCCTCTTCTGATTCAAGGAGGAAGGCAAGCAATTTCAAATGAATATGGGCTTTCCTAGTGGCTCAGAGGCAGAGAATCCTTTTGCTAATGCATTATTGATTATTATAGAACCACGAGTAAACAAAATTGATAGATAATCTATGACATACTATTGATTATAAAACAATCTGATTTCTGAGATGCTAACATGAAAAAAAAGTAATATCTGCTATTTAATGAGTGCTTTTACTTTTGTCGGAAATTGTGCTTAATGTTTTATTTACAGTAATTCACTCTCAGAGCATATAAACTATTAGTAATATTGGGTATATTTATGGTGCTATTTCTACAAATTGAGAAAATTGAGGCTTAGAGAAGTTAAACAGCTTCCCCTTGGCTAGACAGCAGACAGAGAGGGCCTCAGGATTTGTACTCAAATTATATCTGACTAAAAAATTAGGTAGGAAATGATGAGTGCACAATAACTAAAGGGCAAAAGAATTGTGAATATTAATATTATTTATATCATAGATATGAGGAAACTTGAATAACTGAATCTAATGGGTAAAGTAAAAATAGGAATCCATGCTGCTTCTATATTTTCAAATACAGGGAATTACAACTAAAGCCGTTATCCTTACAGTCATGGGAGTATTCTGAAGGGTAACTGAATTCAGGGAAAAGAATATTTGTGTAGGAAAGGCTGAGTTTCCAATAATGTCAGGGAAATGAATTTGTATTGCCATTTAGTTTTACATATATGGGCCTGAAGCAAAGGTGAGTAACCAGGGAGTGGGATGTAAAAACCTATGAGAGGACAGATCGTGTGAGTCTTTAAGGAGGGGAGCAGGAGACACAGAACCAAATTAGAGTAAGAACCACAGTTATGAATCAAGAGGAAAAGGGCCAGGTCTGGAGAAAGAGAAACTAGCAGAAAAGAACAGAAGAACAAGAATAATAAAGAGGCTTAAAGATCAAAAGTCTAAAGAATTGGAGAGATTTAATAAAACACGAATTGAGAAAAGGTTATTGAATTGAGGTAGGCAGGTGGTGATATTAACAGAATAATTTCCGTAGTAGGGTGTTTTCAAAAGCCAGATATGCAGAGGATTAAAACGTAAATGAGTTGAAGCTGTGGCACAGGTGTGACTCACATCTCAGGAATTGGCAATAAAAGGAAGAAGGGAAATAGAATGTTACCACGGAACTCTGTGAAAAGGAGAAATTTAAAATGTCAGCAAAAGAGGCATTGGGGAACGAGAATGAATCAAATGCAGAACATAATTTGAAAATGCGCTATAGAGAAATGTTTGAGGGGTTTGAGAGTTCTTCTGTTCACTGCCCAATATTTTATTGAGTCACTATTGTGAACAGCACTGCCAAGGCTGGGGTTGGGATGATGGCTCAAAGCATGCTTCCCGAGCACAAGTTGCTTAAAACTTAGATGGGAAAACTGAGATATTAAAAAGCAACTAAACTATAGCAAATAATATATAGTAGGCAAAGGAGACACAAAGGAAAGGGCCTACCTCAGATGAAGGACAGCAAGGTTGCCATGGAAGTGATGTCCAAACTGACTTTTAAAACCTCAGTGTGTGGAGGGCAAGGGGGCAATGAGAAAAAGCCAGAGTTTAGGGGAGCATTTAGCTCTTTTAGAAAGCTGTACATAGAATGGCGTGGGTCTTGAATGAAAGAATAATGATGGGAGATGCAGTCAAAAAGCGTAGAAGGGTTCATGTGAAGAGGATTCATGTTCTAAAATCATGGCATCTGGTCCCATCACTTCATGGCAAATAGATGGAGAAACAATGGAAACAGTGAGAGAATTTAATTTTTTAGGCTCCAAAATCACGGCAGGTGGTGATTGCAGCCATGAAATTAAAAGACATTTACTCCTTGGAAGAAAAGCTATGCCCAACCTAGACAGCATATTAAAAAGCAGAAACATTACTTTGCTGACAAAGATCTGTCTAGTCAAAGCTGTGGTTTTTCCTGTAGTCATGTATGGTTGTAAGTGTTGGACTATAAAGAAAGCTGACACCAAAGAATTGATGCTTTTGAACTGTGGTGTTGGAGAAGACTCTTGAGAGTCCCTTGGACTGCAAGGAGATACAACCAGTCAATCCTAAAGGAAATCAGTCCTGAATATTCATTGGAAGGACTGATGTTGAAGCTGAAACTCCAATACTTTGGCCACCTGATGTGAAGAACTGACTCACTGGAAAAGACCCTAATGCTGGGAAAGATTGAAGGTGGGAGGAGAAGGAAACAACAGAGGATGAGATGGTTGGATGGCATCACCAACTCGACGGACGTGAGTTTGAGCAAGCTCCGGGAGATGGTGTTGGATAGGGAGGCCTGGTGTGCCACCTTCCATTGGGTTGCAAAGAATCGGACACAACTGAGCTACTGGACTGACTGACTGACTGACTGACATTTGGCTACAGCTGTTTATAATCAGGTTGCAAACACACACAGAAAACACTTGTGGAAAATTTAAGCTGAGTAAAAATATAATCTTCATATGATTCAGAAAATCTCAGTAGATTTTCCATGAAAGCCCATCTTTAGTATTTTTATCAAATAAATGGTATGTTAGTTATATATTCATTTCCTGTGACTGCTGGAACATATTATCATAAACAATGGCTTAAAACAGCACAAACTTATCATCATATAGTTCTGAAAGTCAGAGGATGAAACTGGTCTCCCTTAGGTTAAAATCACAGCTACCCTTCTTTCTAGAGATTCTAGAGGAAAATATTTTTTATTTTTCTTTTTTTTTAAACCTTTTCCAGCTTTTGAAGGCCATTAACACTGTCTCTCTCTCTCTCTTTTCCTTTTTATTGGAGTATAATTGCTTTACAGTGTTGTTAGTTTTTGCTGTACAATGAAGTGAATCAGCTACGTGTATACATACATCCTCTCCTTCTTGGACCTCTCTCCCACTCCACCACCATCCACCCATCCAGGTCATCACAGAACACCTAGCTGAGCTCCCTGTGCTTTCATTCACAGTCCTTTGCTGAATCTATAAATCCTTCTCATGCTACCATCTCTCTGGTTCTCTCTCTCCTGCTTCTCTCTGTTATTTATAAGAACTCCTGTGATGTGTCAAGCCTCCCAGGTAATCCAGAATAATCTCCCCATCACAAGGTCAGCTGATTAGCACATTTAATTCTTTCTATGATTCTTTAATTGCTCTTTGCATTTAACCTAAACAAATCATAGTTTCTGGGGATTAAACATGGACATCTTTGGGAGGCCATTAATCTGCCTGCCACAACTATGTCTAGAGACAGAAGAGACAGTATGCGATGGGAAAGATCAGTAATGAGTCAACAAGCATTCAATTAATATTTGCTATGTGCAAAGAACTTTATCAAGTATTATATAATATGTTTAAATATCAAAAGACATAGTATGTCCAAGAGAGTTGCAGTCAAACTATAAATATCAAGGTCAAACAAACTATAAACTGATACAGCAAATGAAGATAGTATAGTAAAATTTGAATGAATAAGTATGGAGAAAATTAATTAATTTTAAAAATAATAAAAATAAGATGAATTCTACCCAGAAGTGATTTTCTAAAGAAGGTAAGTTGGTGTCCTTGAAGAAATAATAGACATGGAATAATACAGAATGAAGAAAAGCATTTCAAGTAAAAGGGTTTTTTTTGTTTTTGTTTATATGTGGCCAGGTAACCCATTATTCTTGAAGAAAACTATCATTATGGGGACATCTGACGTATGCAAAGTGGTATTGATCATTATATTTGGAAGATTCATATTTGAAGGCAGAATACCTAAATTCAAACTGGGGGTATTCTCAATTGCCCTATTATTTCAGAAGAGTCATTATTTCTCCTAGAAAAATAATATATCTTACCTATTCTCTGTAGATTAATGTCATGATCATGGTATGAATGTTCCTTATAAACTTTAGAGTGCTATGCATGTTGGTACAGTTAGAGTAATTATGATGGCCCTTAATTACTGCTGCTGCTGCTGCTGCTGCTGCTGCTGCTAAGTCGCTTCAGTCGTGTCCGACTCTATGCAATCCCATAGATGAAAGCCCACCAGGCTCCTCCATCCCTGGGATTCTCCAGGCAAGAATACTGGAGTGGATTGCCATTTCCTTCTCCACCTTAATTATTAGATTGAAGAATTAAGATTCTAATTTATGAAAAATATAAATCATAAGTTTATGATTCACAAACTGCGAGTTATATATAGAGTATTATAGACACTTGATATAGAATTAAAAAGATTAAATCAAAGGGTACAATTTGAAGGCCACAGTTGAAGTAGACTAAGAAAAAAATGAACTAGGTTTGGATGAGGAATAGAGAACTGCACGGACACATTTGCAGTGAAGGTGTTACAATGAAATGCATCCATAGAAACTGGTAATTGACTTGGCAGGGATTGGAAGAAGAGCAAGAATGTAATACCTAAGATTGTGCATAGGAACAAAGGGCTTCTGTGGTGACTTAGATGTTAATATTGTGGGTGAAATGGCTCTGTTCAGGCTTAGCAGTGTTATAATCTGATATTGATGTCTGCCATTAAAGTGATAGCACATATGTGTAGTTTTAGTACCTATCGTCTTTGACAATGAGAAGTTCAGAGATTCACTGTATATGTGCTTATGTTCTTTATAGCAATTACCACAGCACTTTGTACTTCCTTGTCTTTCTAAATTTTGATTACACGTTTCTTAAGGTCAAAGCTGTCTCTTTCTGTCACTGCTTTTCATAGTGCCTATCATAGCAATAGCTCAGCAAATATTTAAATGAATCAAATAGTTACACGGCTTTCCTGAGTTTGTCTCATACAGTTTTTGCAAGTAGCTGTTTCCGCCATGAATTGGCAGAGGCCGTCTCTAGTCAATTTGTGCATCATTGATCATTTAATACACAATGGCTTTGCAAATCCTTGGCTCCCAATAAGTGTTTTCTCAGTTGAGTTGAGGACATGCAACTTTGGCAAAAGAAGTCATATAGCATACAGCCACACACTTTGTAAATTACCCTCAAATTACAAAATGGGCTTGATATTCCATTATGGTGACATATCAATATTTCAGACTGCGTATTGGAAAACCATACGTATCACTAAAATGAGAAAATTAGATCTAGGTATCAACTCCATCAAAGGAATATCCTGGCATCTTGGCTGTTAAAGATGGTAGGAAGGAGAGAGAAAAGAAAGGACAAAGAAAAGGAAGGAGAAAAGAAAATTCAAACTCTTTCAGAACACACTTTTTTTCCCTCCTACCTTATATCCAAACAAAAAAGATTTCACTGTTCCCATAGTATAGCAAATAAAATACCTTTTATTAAACTATATTTTTATAATTGTCTATAATAAATTGTTGCTGACATTGAATTCACAGTATATGTTTTGTACATCCTCTGGGGCTTTAAGTCATATCGCAACATGGTCTGAAAATTAGGCAGCTATTTGGTTGGATAATCTGATAGACAATACTTTGCTTTGCTTTTAAGAAGCCCAAATAGCCAAAGATGATCAATGGGAGAACTTTGCAAGGAAGTCTTTTGCTTACCATATGATGCAACATTTTCTTTCTACTTATCAGTGAGAGGCACTTAATGAAAAAGACTGAATATCTGCCAGAGTCAACAAGACTCATTCCCAAAGAAAATAAAAGAGAACCAAATGATTGCTTGAATAAGTGTTTAGAAATGCTAGTCTTTTCATTTCCTTCATAGGAAATAAGTGGGAAAATAGCATTTCTATTTATTTATAGAATTTATTTATGGAATTTCTATTTATTTATAGAATGTGTATATTTATAAGCTGCAGTTCTGAATAATGAACTCCAGTGGCCATGCCAAATCTCCAGCAAATTGCCCAGCAGGCAGGGAGGTGTGAAGGCGGGGGCAGTGACAGAGTGGAGAGAAAATCACCACCTTTAGTCACTGAAATAGCACCTTGCCTGGAATCAGAATATATAACCGGTATGTCACTGTTTCACAAATCTCATTATGCAGTCAACTACCTATGTTTACTTCACCTGGACCAGCTCGATAGACGACATCATGGTTTGTTCTCAAATCACAAAGTTGCAATATCTTACCAGTCTAGCTCCTAGGTGTAGGAGGACTCAGAAAGACTAAAAACACTCGTTGTTGGTTCAGTGCCCTCCTTAACAATCAGCTGCTCCTCTCCGCCCCTCTGCCTTTCAGTGATTGCGCAGCTCCAGTTCTATTATTGAAGAATGGCTTGAAGAAAACGATACTGCTCTACAGTTCATAACTTCCTTGACTCCCTTCAATTTTCTAAGATAATAGCCAAAGGATGCAGAGACTGTAATCAAGAGCTTCTTTCTTGGATGCCAGTTGACACTGGTAGATCTCTAAGATCAATTTTCTTCTGGCCACCTGTCATCTGAGATGATTTAAAAGGAATTCTCTTTTTCTAACTTGATTTGAAATTGTCTTAGCATCTTCAGAAAACTTTAGCCTAGGCATTAAATGATGGCAATTAAGGAATTTCAATAGAAGGAATTTTTTAGATCAGTGTGCATTTATCTGTAATTTCTATGCCTTTATTTAGAATTGGCTTAGTTTACAATGCTGAAGCACATAAACTGTTTACATTGTCAAAGGATTAACTTTCACAGTTTTCACATTCTACCATTTGGTATATAAACCCTTAGTTATCTTACTGTGGTTCTTATGAGGTTCTCAGTTCAAGATGTAATTGGTTTATATTATATATGTAAGATAAGGCCATGAGTGTGTACATGCTAAGTCGTGTCCAACACTTTGCAATCCCATGGACTGTAGCCTACCATGCTCCTTTGTCCATGGGATTTTCCAGGCAAGAATACTGGAATGGGTTGCCATATCCTACTTTAGGAACTCTTCCTGACCCAGGGATCAAACATGCGTCTCTAGCATCTCTTGAGTTGCCAAGTAGATTCTTTACCATTACACAATGAGACCAGATCTACATTAGCAATATAAATATTTTCAGGATAAAACCTTTACAATTTAAGCCTGTAAAGGTTTTATCCTGAAAATATTTATATTGCTAATGTAGATTTTATCCCTTTTTAATATAAAAGTGTTCTACATTATCTGATATTCTTTATACATTGTTTCCATTAGGCAACTTCCTTCCTTAGCAGTAGGTACTACTTACTATGGTCTTCCCTGGTGGTGGTTCAGCAGGTAAAGAACCCTCCTGCAATGCAGGAGACGTGGGTTCAATACCTGGGTCAGGAAGATCCCCTGGAGAAGGAAGTGGCAATCCACTCCAGTATTCTTGCCTGGGAAATCCCATGGACAGAGGAGCCTGGCAGGCTACAATCCATGGGTTCACAAAAGAGTCAGATATGACTTAGTGACTAAACAACAACTACTGCTACTTATGTAACAGAAATAGTATATGTACTTTGATACCACAAAATCTTAGGCTCCACTGCTCCATTTTTAGGACCCCCTAATTAAAGCATGGGCTTCCCCGGTAGCTTAGTGATAAAGAATTCACCTTCCAATGCCACAGACACCATTTTGATCCCTGGATTGGGAAGATACCCTGGAGAAAGAAATGGCAATGCATTCCAGTAATCTGCCTGGGAAATCCCATGGACAGAGGAACCTGATAGGCTACAGTCCATGGGGTCACAAAAGAGTGAGAAAAGACTAAATGACTAAACACCAACAATTAAAGTGCACAAGCACTTGAAAACTTTTAGACCTTCACTACTTAAAGTATGGCCTGGGTACCAGCAACAGAAGCTCTGGGAGGAAACTTAGATATGCAGAACGGCTGGCCTCACCCTAGGCCAACTGTATCACTATCTGAAGTTTAACAAGATTTCCCGGATGAATTTTATTTAAGACGGGCGTTTACCACACACTGCTTTAGACATTTTATGTTGCATCATAGACGGCCAGAGGAAGGCAGCCACATTCCTGCCCCTCATCCTTTTAAAAGGGATAATTTTGGAGTAAGAAGATATTGGCTTCCAAGCAGGGAGACTTGCTGATGATTTGTCATACTGGTCAGAATCAATAGCTTCCTTCGAACCCAGATCACTATCCATTGGCTACCGTTTACTGGTCTAATTTTATCACTTCTGATAGTAGTAATTTTTTCTAAAAGTGCCATTTTTATTTCCTTTTTTCCCTTTTTAGAGCTTCTTTTCTGTCACCATCTCAGCTAAGCCCTTTACTAGTAAAATGGTAAGTACCATAGCTCTCAAACAACCTGAATAACATTCTCCAGTGACATTTTTTCTCTTTCTCTTTCCACCATTCTGGCTGCTAGAAACAAGCACTATTCTAGGCCCAGTTTGAGTTCCAGGAATTGATATTTCTTCCCCTTTCACATGGTTTTTGTTGGAATCAGCAGTTTCTTCACAGACTTGTGCTGATCAGTATTCAGCGGAATATACCACCACAGAGCCTCTCCATAGCTCAGAGGTGTTTTTCTGCATGGTCTTCTTTCTCCTGTCCCCTGATCTATGAACTCTAGCTGCCTTGCTGTTTCTCCACCTCAGCTCCATCCGTTTACTGCAGAGAGACTGCCAGGCTCCAGTTAGCACCCCCTCCTGCCCTGTTGCCGGAAACTCTCCCGGAACAGAAACCTGAGGCAGTTGGGGGCCCCTTTCCACTACCTTTACCATCCTCGTTTGCTTCTTGTCATTCAAGGATACTTGGTTTTTGTTGTTTGACATCCAGTACCTGAAAAATCACAGCTAGTTTTGTTTTGTTTTTGCTGTTTTAAGCCAGAGGTAAATCCAGTCCATGTTATTTCATCTTGGCCTGAAGTAAAAGGCTCAATTTCATCTTGATGTGAAGTTAGCAAGCAATATTAAAATCACATTTGCATAAAGAAAACCTTTACATCGGTTCTTTAAAACTTAAGCTTTTATTTTAAATAAAATTAAAAGCCATTGTTGAATTTGGAGCATAATGACATGAAAATGTGCATATTTTAAGAGGGGGAAGGTAATGAATTAGGCCCATTTCTCTCTGCAACCTATGTATAGAATATGCTCCGTAGATGCTTTTTGATAATGTATGTGCATGTGTTCAGTCGTGTCCAACTCTGCGACCCCATGGATTATAGCCTGCCAAGCTCCTCTGTCCATGGTATTTTCCTGGCAAGACTAGTGGAGTGGGTTGCCATTTTGAGAAAGTAATCTAGTTAATTTTTTGCCTTAGAGTCTGGATAGAGTATCTTATCAATTTATTTAATATAAACATTTAAAGTATCTATTTGGGTTACTATTTATTTGTCTATTGTAATATTTCAGACTCCACACTAGATATATGATTCTTCCTATTCCAACCTCTTCTTACAAAAATTAGATAAGTATATTGCACCCATTTTGGAAGAGAAAAATGAGACTTAGCAAGTTTAACATCTTTCCTAAATTTGCACATTTGGTAATAAAATTCAATGTCAAGTTTGTCTGGCTGAAGTATCTATGCTTTGAGACATTTTACATACATTCAAGGTATATAATAAGTACATTCAGAAAACATAACTTTCACTTTTTTGCTCGAATTGAAATCTGACTCTCAAACTTAATCACTGTTTTCCCTGAAACTTTCTAGTGAGCCATGAGATCGGACAGATTTCTTCTTTGCTCCTATTTCTACCCTTCAGACTCTTAGCTGCCATCCCTTTTCCATAAAACCCCCAGGTTTGAAGCTCACTTGCTCTTATAGGGCACATTACCTGCCACCTGTCTTTTCTGTCATCTCTGTAGGCCTGGGATTACTCCTCCTTACTCCTAGGAGATTTTAGCAATTGGTTATGATGGGATTCAGGGCACATCACCCCCGAAATATGATGCCTTGTCAGTGTTAATATTTTAAGCTGAAGGAATTTGAGAAATGGCAGGTTCAGAAAGGACTTTGTGACCATCTCCCTGAAACAGGACCTAAGACTCTCATGTGAGAAGTGTTCTTTCTCTACTGGGAGGAATAGAGCCTTCTCATCTCTAAAGATGGAAGGACATGAGGGGAACCTGAACCATGTGACTTACTCAGTTCCCCTCCGTTCACTACACTTACTCAGATGCATGGTTCTATCACATTTTGCCATGATTTCCATTCTTCATCAAAACCATAAAAATGTTCAGTTCAGTCTGTTCAGTTCAGTCACTCAGTTGAGTCCAACTCTTTGTGACCCCATGGACCGCAGCATGCCAGGCTTCCCTGTCCATCACCAACTCCCAGAGCTTACTCAAACTCGTGTCCATTGAGTCAGTGATACCATCCAACCATCTTATCCTCTGTTGTCCCCTTCTCTTCTCGCCTTCAATCTTTCCCAGTATCACGGTCTTTTCCAATGAGTTGGTTATTTGCACCAGATGGCCAATGCCTATCCACAACTGCAGAAAAGAGAATTTTCTTTCGAAAGGCTCTAGCCTAATGCCATCATGGCCCACTCACAGAACAAAGGATTGAGCAAATACCAAAGGGGAGCTTGAAGGCTGAATACTGGCCCCTCCCCGCCTGGAGGCAGAAAGGCAGGCTTGAGACAGTCAGAGCAAGGGGCTACTACAATCTCAGCCCCAGAGATGGCATCTTCTACCAAACCATGAGCGGGCTCCCAGATGCTAACCACGTTTTCCTGAGATCCTGGATGGTTGACATCCGCCAGGAGGGTCACAGCCTGAGATCAACTCTCCAGAAGAGACATATGGCACACCTGAGGTGATGCTCTTGCAGCGCACCTGGAAAACCCAGCAGCCTGGACAGGGAGGTGATTAAGACACATGGCCCACCTGGGACAATGTGCTCACTATGCACCTTTCACCTGTGCTGCTCAGACCTGGGAAGGGCACAGTGCACATCCAACCCACAGAGCCTGAGCCAGAACTATGTCAGTATCTCCTGTGGAGGTACAGGTCAGCAGTGGCCTGCTGCAGGGCCTGATGCAACAGACCTGGGTATAGCTTAAGCTCTCTTGGAGGAGGTCGCCATGAACCCCACCATAGAACCACCAGAAACTACACAGGACGGGGGAACAGACTCTTGGAGGGCACCAACAAAACCTTGTACACACCAGGACCCAGGAGAAAGGAGCAGAGACCCCACGAAAAACTGACCCAGACACGCCCATGAGTGTCCAGGAGTCTCCAGTGGAGGCGTGGGTCTGCAGTGGCCTGCTGCAGGGTCGGAGGCATGGAGTGCAGCAGTGCATGCAAGGGACCTTTTGGAGGAGGTCACCATTATCTTCATTACCTCCACCATAGTTTGGCCTCAGGCCAAGCAACAGGGAGGGAACACAGGCCTTCCAACAGAAAATTGGATTAAAGATTTACTGAACACATGGCCATACTGATGGCCACACCCATCAAACCAAGACCCAATTTGCCCCTCAGTCAGTCTCTCCCATCAGGAAGCTTCCATAAGCCTCTTATCCCTATCTCTCAGAGGGCAGAGAGAAGGAAAACCACAATCACAGAAAACTATCCAAACTGATCACATGGACCACAGCCTTGTCTAGCTCAGTGAAACTATGAGCCATGCCATGAAGGGCCACCTAAGACGGACGGGTCGTGGCAAGAGTTCTGATAAAACATGGTCCACTGGAGAAGGGAATGGCAAACCACTTCAGTGTTCTTTCCTTGAGAGCCCCATGAGCATTATGAGAAGGCAAAAAGATATGACACTGAAAGATGAACTCCCCAGGTTGGTAGATGCCCAATATGCTACTGGAGAAGAGTGGAGAAATAACTCCAGAAAGAATGAAGAGATGGGCCCAAAGCAAAAACAACACCCAGTTGTGGATGTGACTGGTGATAGAAGCAAGGTCTGATGCTGTAAAGAACAATAATGCACAGGAACCTGGAATGTTAGGTCCATGAATCAAGGTAAATCAGAAGTAGTCAAACAGGAGATGGCAAGAGTGATCACTGACATTTTAGGAATCAGTGAACTAAAATGAACTGTAATGGGTGAATTTAACTCAGATGACCATTATATCTACTACTATGGGCAAGAATCCCTTAGAAGAAATGAAGTAGCCATCATAGTCAACAAAAATGTTCAGGTTTAACCATTTATTTGACTGGGTCTTCATTTCCTTATGAAGCTTCCCATGTCATGTAAAACAAATTTGTACATGTTTCTCGTATTAATCTGTCTTCTGTTACAGAAACACAGCTGAGAAGCTAACATGGATAGAGGAAAGGTATTTTTGCTCCTCCACGGCTCAATGTAACTCTTACTCTGGACATGATAGTCAGTGATTTCTGTTCCATGAAAACGCTTAAATTTTTAAATGTGCTTCTTTTAAAATGTATATGGGTTTCATCTCATTCCTCGGCTCGCTACTCTATAATGGCTCTTGATTTCACTCATACATATATCATTGTAAAAGCGTATTATTTTTAAGTAGGGTGACAATATAATGTTTTTTCTAAACAAAAGCACTTTTGAGAGTAAAAGAAAGCAGTTGACAATTGAGCTGGAAAATAGGCAAAACTATAATTCTTCTCAACAGAGTAAGACTTACAGACACCTTATCCATAAGGTCCTACATGAGCTGGCTTCTACCCCATTCTCTTTCCTCTAACACTTGGCTACTCACTCACTTTGCTCAGTTTCACTGATTTCTTTGTTCTTCCACTAATACACTGACAATTAAGGACTGTACACTGACTGGTCTTCTATTTGGGGAAAGATTCTCCTTCATTGGAATCTCATACAAGGGAGGCGTTTTCTAGCAGCAAACCCACCTCAGCTCTGTGAATTGTCCAAACCCCTTCAGACAGTTCAGTTCAGTCGGTCAATTGTGTCCGACTCTTGGCGACCCCATGGACTGCAGCGCACCAATCTTCCCTGTCCATCACCAAATCCCGGAACTTGTTCAAACTCATATCCATTGAGCCAGTGATTCCATTAAACCATCTCATCCTCTGTCATCCCTTTCTTCTGCCTTCAGTCTTTGCCAGCACAAGGGTCTTTTTGAATGTGTCAGTTCTTCACATCAGGTGGCCAAAGTATTGGCGCTTCAGCTTTAGCACCAGTCCTTCCAATGAATATTCAGGACTGATTTCCATTAGGGTTGACTGGTTGGATCTCCTTGCAGTCCAAGGGACTTCTCCAAAACCATAGTTCAAAAGCATTGATTCTTCAGTGCTCAGCTTTCTGTATAGTCCAAATCTCACATCCATACATGACTACTGGAAAAACCATAGCTTTGACTAGACAGACCTTGGTTGGCAAAGTAATGTCTCTGCTTTTTAATACACTGTCTAAGTTGGTCATAGCTTTTCTTCCAAGGAGCAAGTGCCTTTTAATTTCATTGCTGCAGTCACAATCTACAGTGATTTTGGAGCCCGAAAAACAAAAGTCTGTCACTGTTTCCATTTTTTCTCCATCTATTTACAATGAAGTGATGGGACCAGATGCCATCATCTTAGTTTTCTGAATGTTGAGTTTTAAGCCAACTTTTTATCTCTCCTCTTTCATGTTCATCAAAAGGCTCTTTAGTTATTCTTTGCTTTTTGCCATAAAGATGGTATCATCTGCATATCTGAGGTTATTGATATTTCTCCTGACAACCTTGATTCCAGCTTGTGGTTCATCTAGTCCAGTATTTTGCATGATGTACTCTGCATATAAGTTAAATAAGCAGAGTGACAATATACAGCCTTGATGTGCTCCTTTCCCAATTTGGAACTAGTCTGTTGTTCTGTGTCCAGTTCTAACTGTTGATTCCACTGGCATAGTCAGTAAAGCAGAAGTAGATGTTTTTCTGTAATTCTCTTGCTTTTTCAATGTTCCAACAAATGTTGGAAATGTTGAACTGTGGTATTAGAGAAGACTCTTGAGAGTCCCTTGGACTACAAGGAGATTAAACCAGTCCATCCTAAAGGAAATTAACCCTGAATACTCATCAGAAGGACTACTGAAGTTGAAGTTCCCATACTTTGGCCATCTGATGCAAAGAGCCTACTCATTGGAAAATACCCTCATGCTGGGAAAGAAGCTAAATCTAGCCTTTTCTAAATCTAGCTTGAACATCTGGAAGTTCATGGCTCACATACTATTGAAGCCTAGCTTGAACATCTGGAAGTTCTAAATCTAGCTTGAACATCTGGAAGTTCATGGCTCACGTACTATTGAAGCCTAGCTTGGAGAATTTTGAGCATTATGTTGCTAACGTGTGCTGCTGCTGTTGCTAAGTCACTTTAGTCGTGTCCGACTCTGTGCAACCCCATAGACGGCAGCCCACCAGGCTTCGCCGTCCCTGGGATTCTCCAGGCAAGAACACTGGAGTGGGTTCCCATTTCCTTCTTCAATGCATGAAAGTGAAAAGTGAAAGTCAAGTCGCTCAGTCGTGTCCGACTCTTAGCGACCCCATGGACTGAAGCCCACCAGGCTTCTCTGTCCATAGGATTTTCCAGGCAAAAGTGGGGTGGAGTGGGGTGCCATTGCCTTCTCCGTGCTAACGTGTGAGATGAGTACAATTGTGCGGTAGTTTGAATATTCTTTGGCATTGCCTTTCTTTGGGATTGGAATGAAAACTGACCTTTTCCAGTCCTGTGGCCATTGCTGAGTTTTCCAAATTTGCTGGCATATTGAGTGTAGCACTTTCACAGCATCCTCTTTTAGGAATTGAAATAGCTCAACTGGAATTCCATAACCTCCTCCACTAACTTTGTTCATAGCGATGTTTCCTAAGGCCCTCTTGACTTCACAATCCAGGATATCTGGCCCTGGTGAGTGATCACACCATTATGGTTATCTGGGTCATGAAGATCTTTTTTGTATAAATCTTCTGTGCATTCTTGCCACCTATTCTTAATATCTCCTGCTTCTGTTAGGTCCATACTGTTTCTTTCCTTTATTGTGCTCATCTTTTCATGAAATATTCCCTTGGTATTTCAAATTTTCTTGAAGAGATCTCTAGTCTTTCCCATTCTATTGTTTTCCTTTATTTCTTTGCATTGTTCACTTAAGAAGGCTTTCTTATCTCTCCTCACTATTCTTTGGAACTCTGCATTCAAATGGGTATATCGTTCCTTTTCTCCTTTGGCTTTTATGTCTCGTCTTTTCTCAGCTATTTGTAAGGCCTCCTCAGACAACCATTTTGCCTTTTTGCATTTCTTTTTCTTGCAGATATTCTTGATCACTGCCTCCTGAACAATGTCACGAACCTCCATCCGTAGTTCTTCAGGCACTCTGTCTATCAGATCTATCTCTTGAAACTATCACTTCCTCTGTATAATCATAAGGGATACCTGAATGGTCTAGTGGTTTTCCCTACTTTATTCAATTTAAGTCTGAATTTTGCCATAAGGAGTTCATGATCTGAGCCACAGTTTCCAGTCTTGTTTTTGCTGACTGTCCATACCCCTTACCCTACTTTTTTTCTTACTCTACAATACTTATCGCCTCAGAAAAAGAAACTGCCTTGAATCAAAATAAAAAATTGACTAAAGACATTTTTGTCCTCTAGAGAACTGACAAACCTCTAGGAAATCTGGCTCTTTACTTTGTTCATTCAGGAAAACACTATGATCCATCTCTATGGAAACTTTTAATTGACCAGTTGTGTCCTTTTGGGCATAGTCAGATCCAAGAATGAGATGAAGAGGATGCTCAATTTCTTTACATAGTATAGTAACGAACAGTGAATTTCTGTAGGCCATAGAAGTAGAGAGATGACTGAGAATCGTACAGTTCAGTTCAGTCGCTCAGTCATGTCTGACTTTTTGACAGTAGAAATTTTAGAAATATATGCTCTAGAGAGAGGAGTAGCTGAGGTCTTTGGATACTAATGTATACTGCTAAATGTTAAATGGTTCCTTTTCTGTGTTTTAGTTATACAACTACCTTAGCATTAGTCCCCAAAGTGCTGTACATTTCTTCAAAGTACCACAGTGTTGCAGGAACAGATGAAAAATGCAGGGCTCCATATTGGTAATAAAACAGGTAAGGCGAGGGGAAAAACAGACCATTTGAGATGTCAGGAAAATTGTGATTTTGAAATGGGACGAAAAGGACTATCAGGGGTACTTTCTGTTTACTCCCTACAGGTGATCCCTGTCTTTCATGGTTTTTGAGCTACTTTACTTCATCAGTTGTAGGAAACATATACTAATGCAAATAATGCCTATTCATAGAAATGTAAGTTGGTTGTGTCCAGAAGTTGTATAATCACTAAGTCATGTTCAACTCTTTGCGACCCCGTGGACTGCAGCACACCAGGCTTCCTTGTTCTTCACAATTCCCCAGAGTTTGATCAAATGTATGCCCATTGCATCAGTGATGCCATCCAACCATCTCATCCTCTGCCACTCTCTTCTCCTTTTGCCTTCAATCTTTCCCAGCATCGGGTCCTTTCCAGTGAGTTAGCTCTTTGCATTAGGTGGCCAAAGTGTTGGAGCTTCAGCTTCAGCATCAGTCCTTCCAATGAATATTCAGGTTTGATTTCCCTTAGAATTGACTGGTTTGATGTCCTTGCAGTTGAAGGGACTCACAAGTCTTCTCCAACACCACAGTTTGAAAACATCAATTCTTTGGCCTTCAGCCTCCTTTAGGGTCCAACTCTCACATCTGTGTATGACTATTGGAAAAACCATGGCTTTGATTATATGAACCTTTGTAAGCAAAGTGATTTTTCTGCTTTTGAATATGCTGTCTAGGTTTATCATAGCTTTTCTTCCAAGGAGCAAGTGTCTTTTAATTTCATGGCTGCAGTCATCATCCACAGTGATTTGGGAGCACAAGAAAGTAAAATCTGCTACTGTTTGCATTTTTTCCCATCTATTTGCCATGAAGTGGTGGGAGTAGATACCATGATCTTAGTTTTTTGAATGTTTTAAGCCAGCTTTTTCACTCTCTTCTTCCACTGTCATTAAGAGGCTCTTTAGTTCCTCTTCACTTTCTTCCATTGATTATTGCCTATGCTATACCAATTTTTGCATCTATTTTAAGTTCATTTTAGCATTTCTTTACTTCATAGTTATTTTTAAAAATTTCCTTTTAGTAAGTAATAACATGTTTTCAATTCCTTCAGTAATTGAGTTAAATGAAATACTTGACATCTGTTCATTTTTATATTTCTAAAAGAGCCAAAATGTTACCTTAAGGAAAGAAAAGTATTCTTTAATGAAGCTAAGACTATCAGAAATCAGACTACTTTGGGCAACATTGGAATATATCTGGCTTAAGATTTTGCAAAAGTAAATAATTTGTGTTCTGTCAAAAGTTTATCAGAAAATTCATCTTTTAAATTATAAAAGGAAGACATGTGTTCTTTCTTAAGTTTTGTGAGTAAATATAGGTATTTACATAGCAGTCTAAATTGTGTAGTAGATGTTTTGAAAATCTTAACCCTTTTCATGCCACTACAGTGCTTATCTGACTATTTAGCTTTTTTCCCCTTTCAAGTATTTTAAATGTGTTTTTAAATTTCTTTTTGTTTTTGGTATTTTTTCCTGTGGAAAGTCTTAAAATCACTGGCTTTTCCAAAATAACAGAGATAAAATTCAGCAAACTTTTTCTATAAAGGAACAGGTAGTAAATATTTTATGCTTTGCTGGCCATATGGTCTCTGTCACAACTATTCAGCTCTGCTATTGTAATGCAAAAGCAGTCACAGAAAACACAAACAAATGAGCCCCCAAAACTTTTTTGCACAAAAGCAGGGTTTGGCCAGTGGGCCATTGTTTGCCAACCCCTGAGATAGATTATGATTTGTTTACTCAGAGCTTATTATAAAACTATTAAAATAACTAGTTGGAACTTTTGGAGTTAGAAATTATTTAATGTAATTAAGAGTAAGAAGGATAAGACAGATTTTTTTTATCATTCTATTAAAATGTGTATAGATATAGATTATAAAGAAGGTTAAATAATGGGTAAAAAATATAAAAATATTCTGTAATTCAATAACATTGCCAGTAGCACGGCACGATGAATATAAAAGATCCATAACTAAAGATCCACTGCTTAAAACAAAAAGAAATTTGATCAAAATCAGAGTAAAAGTGAGTCTTCTAGTTCAGTTCAGTTCAGTTCAGTTCAGTCACTCAGTTGTGTTTGACTCTTTGCAACCCCATGAACCGCAGCACACCAGTCTTCCCTGTCCATCACAAAAATCCGGAACTTGTTCAAACTCATATCCATTGAGTCAGTGATTCCATTAAACCATCTCATCCTCTGTCGTCCCCTTCTCCTCCTGTCCTCAATCTTTCCCAGCATCAGGGTCTTTTCAAAGGAGTCAGCTCTTCACATCAGGTGGCCAAAGTATTGGAGTTTCAACTTCAACATCAGTCCTTCCAAAGAATACCCAGGACTGATCTCCTTTTGGATGGACTGGTTGGATCTCCTTGCAGTCCAAGGGACTCTCAAGAGTCCTCTCCAATACCACAGTCAAAAACATCAATTCTTCAGCACTCAGCTTTCTTTATAGTCCAACGCTCACATCCATACATGACTACTGGGAAAAACCATAGCGTTGACTAGACGGACCTTTGTTGACAAAGGTCAAAGGCAAATTTGGCTGTGGAGTACAGAATGAAACAGGGCAAAGGCCGATAGAGTTCTGCCAAGAGAATGCACTGGTCATAGCAAACACCCTCTTCCAATTACACAAGAGAAGGCTCTACACATGGACATCACCAGATGGTCAACACCAAAATCAGATTGATTATATTCTTTGCAGCCAAAGATGGGGAAGCTCTATACAATCAGCAAAAACAAGACCAGGAGCTGACTGTGGCTCAGATCATGAACTCCTTATTGCCAAATTCAGACATAAATTGAAGAAAGTGGGGAAAACCACTAGACCCTTAAGGTATGACCTAAATCAAATCCCTTACAACTATACAGTGATAGTAGAAATAGATTTAAAGGACTAGGTCTGATAGAGTGCCTGATGAACTATGGATGGACATTTGTGACATTGTACAGGAGACAGGAATCAAGACCATCCCCAAGAAAAAGAAATGCAAAAAAGCAAAATGGCTCTCTGAGGAGGCTTACAAATAGCTGTGAAAAGAAGAGAAGCAAAAAGCAAAGGAGAAAAGGAAAGATATACCATTTTGAATGACTTCTCTGGTGGCTCAGATGGTAAAGCGTCTGTCTACAATGTGGGAGACCTGGGTTCGATCCCTGGGTCGGGAAGTTCCCTGGAGAAAGAAATGGCAACCCACTCCAGTACTCTTGTCTAGAAAATCCCATGGACGGAGGAACCTGGTGTCCATGGAGTTGCAAAGAGTCGGACACGACTGAGTGACTTCACTTCACTTCACCCGTTTGAATGCACAGCCTTCTAGAGAAGGAGATAAAAAAATGTAATCAACTCCAAAGCTTTGACAAGTGAGTTGTCGAAGTTTCAGTCAATTTCTTGTTCTATCAAAACTCAAGAGGAATTTGAATCAAGGAATAGCTCTGATATGCTACATCAGAAGAATACAGCAAAGACAGCAGCTATTCCAGAATAGGCAGAGTATATGCCCACCCCACCCTAAGCCTGAAGATAAGGAATGAATAGGAAAATTCCCTGGGAATTAAGACTGGTCAGATAATAAAGAAGACACTTAGTGTCTTTTCAGAGGACAAAGCAGGAGTCTTTAACTGCTGTTGTTGTTTCTATTTGTTCAGTCTTGTCCAATTCTTTGTGACCCCATGGACTGTAATATGGCAGGCTTCCCTGTCCTTCACTGTCTCCTGGAGCTTGTTCAAAGTCATGTCTATTGAGTCAGTGATGCCATCCAACCATTTCGTCCTCCATCGTCCCTCTTTCTATCCTGTCTTCTGTCTTTCCCAGCATGAGGGTCTTTTCCAATGAGTAGGCTCTTTGCATCAGATGGCCAAAATATGGGAGCTTCAACTTCAGCATCAGTCCTTCTGATGAATATTCAGAGTTAATTTCCTTTAGGATGGACTGGTTTAATCTCCTTGCAGTCCAAGGGATTCTCAAGAGTCTTCTCCAACACCACAGTTCAAAAGCATCAATTCTTCAATGCTCAGCCTTCTTTATGGTCCAGCTCTCATACTCATACATGACTACTGGGAAAACCACAGCTTTGCAAATATGGACCTTTGTCAGGAAAGTAATGTCTCTGCTTTTTAATACACTGTCTAGGTTGGTCATAGCTTTTCTTCCAAGGAGCAAGCATCTGTTAATTACATGGCTGCAGTTACAATCCACAGTGATTTTCTAACTCAAGAAAATAAAATCCATCACTGTTTCCATTGTTTCCCCATCTATTTGCCATGGAATGATGGCACCAGATGCCATGATCTTAATTTTTTGAACGTTGAGTTTTAAGCCAACTTTTTAACTCTTCTCTTTCACTTTCATCAAGTGGCTCTTCAGTTCCTCTTCGCTTTCTGCCATTAGGGTGGTGTCATCTGCATATCTGAGGTTATTGATATTTCTCCTGGCAACCTTGATTCCAGCTTCCTCTTAATCCAGCACAGCATTTCACATGATGTACTCTGCATATAAGTTAAATAAACACAGTGACAATATACAGCCTTGATGTACTCCTTTCCCAATTTTGTTCTGTGTGTGGTTCTAATTGTTGCTTCTTGACCTGCATACAGGTTTATGAGGAGGCAGGTAAGGTGGTCTGGTGTTCCCATCTGTTTAAGAATTTTCCCCTCTGCCATGATCCACACAGTCAAAAGCTTTTGCATAGTCAATGAAGCAGATGTATATTTTTCTGGAATTCTCTTGCTTTTTCTATGATCCAAGGGATGTTGGCAGTTTGATATCTGGGTCCTCTGCCTTTTCTAAATGCAGCTTGTACCTCTGGAAGTTCACAGTTCATGTACTGCTGAAGCCTAGCTTGCAGGATTTTGAGCATGACCTTGCTAGTATGTGAAATGAGTGCAATTGTGCAGTAGTTTGAACATTCTTTGACATTGCCCTCCTTTGGCATCGGAATGAAAGATGACATTTTCCAGTCCTGTGGCCACTGCTGAGTTTTCCAAATTTGCTGGCATATTGAGTGCAGCACTTTCCCAGAATCGTCTTTTAGGAATTGAAATCACTCAGCTGGTATTCCATCACCTCCACTAGCTTTGTTCATAGTGATGTCTCCTAAGTCCCACTTCACATTCCAGAACGTCTGGCTCTAGGTAAGTGATCACACCATTGTTGTTGTCTGGGTCATTAAGATCTTTTTTGTATAGTTCTGTGTATTCTTGCCATCTTTTCTTAATATCTTCTGCTTCTGTTAGGGCCTTACCATTTCTGTCCTTTATTGTGCCCATCTTTGCAAGAAATGTTTCTTTGGTTTGTTTAATTTTCTTGAAGAGATCTCTAGTCTTTCCCATTCTATTGTTTTCCTCTATTTCTTTGCTTTGATCACTGAGGAAGTCTTTCTTATCTCTCCTTGCTATTTGGAACTCTGCATTCAGATGAGTATATTTCCTTTTCTCCCTGCCTTTTGCTTCTCTTCTTTTCTAAGGTATTTGTAAGGCCTCCTCAGATAGCCATTTTGCTTTTTTGCATTTCTTTTTCTCACAGATGGTCTTGATCATGCCTTCTGTACAATGTCATGATCTTCCGTCCATACTCCTTCAGGGACTCTGTCAATCAGATCTAATCCCTTGAATCTATTTGTCACTTCCACTGTATAATCATAAGGGAATTGACTTAGGTCATACCTGAATGGTCTAATGGTTTTCCCTACTTTCTTCAATTTAAGTCTGAATTTGGCAATAAGGAGTTCATGATCTGAGCCACAGTCAGCTCCTGGTCTTGTTTTTGCTGACTGTATAGAGCTTCTTCATCTTCAGCTGCAAAGAACAATAAAAGCCATAAGACTTCCTATGTGGTGCTCGTGGTAAAGAACTCACCTGCCCATGGAGGAGACTTAAAGAGACTCCGGTTCCATCCCTGGGTCAGGAAGAAACCTTGGAGGAGGGTGTGGCCATCCACTCCAGAATTTTTCCTGGAAAATCCCATGGACAGAGGAGCCTGCTGGGCTACAGTCCATGGAGTTCCAAAGAGTTGGACATAACTGAAGCAACTTAGCACACAACACTATTCAGTAAAGAGAATATTTGATGGCAAATGAAGACGAAGTTGACTATTTTACTGTGCTGTTATGTAGTCCCCTAAAAAGCCGAATGGACCTCACCCAAAGTTTGGTTCATGTTGAGACAGTGCCACACACAGGAAAAGGGTGTGAAAAAGTTTATTACTTATGTAATAAAGACTCTGGAGAGTATAGGTAGTCTTGCAAGCCATTTCTCAGATCTGAAATGGCTTCAGAAAACAAAGGTGACTGGCTGAAGTTTTTATCATCTTTATTAGATAGGGCTGGAGAAGAATCTTGCTTGGTTTGAATCTCTCACCTGTGCCATAGGAAGGCAACACAAGTCTCCTTATCAGCTTGATCAGGTATAGCAAACCAGGGGAAGAGGGAAGGCTGAGGCTCAAAGCTGTCAATAGTCAAATATTAAAAAAAAAATTGAGTCAGACTTCTTATTACATATAATACCCTGTACCATTATCAACATTCACATTATTCATATATTAACATTGAAAACACGTATATAAGAGAATAGACAGAATACATCACGAGTCTATCCCACAAAGACGTTCATAGGTGACAACTTAGCAGATGGTTCTGTATCTGTAGATCTCTAACTTGGCTGTATATTGGAATCATCTTGTGTGTTAGTCATTCAGTTGTATCTGATTCTTTGTGACCCCATCAAGCTCCTCTGTCCATGGAATTTTCCAGTCAAAAATATTGGAATAGGTTGCCATTTCCTACTCCAAGAGATCTTCCTGACCCAGGGATCAAACCTGTGACTCTTGTGTCTCCTGCATTGGCAGCGGGGTTATTTACTGATGACACTTGGGAAGCCTAGAATCATCTTAAAGGCATGAAAATATTTTTGGTACTTCTATCTCACCTCCAGAAAATCTGATTGAATTGATCTGAATCGAGTCTCGGTCATTGAATTTTATAATCTCCCTAGTTGATTTTAACTTGTAGCAAAGTTTAAGCATCACTGTTGGAGAAGACATGTGTGTGTGCACATTTTTTGCAGTAATAAACAGGGAATATAACTATTCATACAGTTTATAAGCAATTTTCATTTAACATATCATAGGATATCTTTCTGTGCCTATAAATACAACACCTACAGTGTCATTATAATGCCTGCCTATTACCTTACTATATCAACATACTGTAACTTCTATCCCAACAAGCCTCTGTGCAGGACACTTACATTATATCAAATTTGTCATATTTTTTAAAACACTTAAGAATATCTTTTATATGTACAACCTTGCTCATTTTTATAATTCTTAGTGAAATTTTTCTAGAAATATAATCACTGACTTATAGAATATAGATATGTTTAAGTCTATTTTCTGTCATCCCTCCAGCAGGAAATGAGGTTGTGTATATCCCTAAAACTCCACCATGCTGGGTATTAAGGTAGAAATAAAAATGTAATTAAATTCTGTAATTTAACTTACTTTAAACTGAACAACAACAATAACATTAAAAAAACACACAAACTCTGACTCTATTTCCTCCCTAACAGCAAGTCTGAAGAACTGATTCATTAGAAAAGACCCTGATGCTGGGAAAGATCAAAGGCAGAGGGGAAGAGGACAACAGAGAATGACATGATTGGATGGCATTACCGACTTGATGGACATAAGTTTGAGTACACTCCAGGAGTTGGTGATGGACAAGGAAGCCTGATGTGCTGCCGTTCATGGGATTACAGAGTCAGACACGACTGAGCAACTGAACTGAACAGTAAGTCAGTTTTCCCAGATTGGTTATTCAGTCATCCTTGATTTGCTAAACTCAGAGAATTTATATCTAAACTGGGGCAATGATAATACCTACCTCACATATTTTCAGGATGAACTAAATTAGTTAATATATATTAAACACTTAGAATAGTATACAGCATATAATAAATACTCAGCATGTGATCACTATTATTTTCATGATCATCGTCCTGACAATATTTACTATATACTGTGAGTCTGTTTCTTGATTCTGAGTTCTGTGGGACTGGATCATAGCTAACTTTGCCCCAGTTGCCTAAGTTTCAGTGAGTATAGCTTTGACATACATATCTTCATATCAGAACATTTTCTGCTTTGTCAAAATGGGCCACTGTTCTGGCTATTTTCACATATTCTATTGAAGAAAGTTAAAATCATATTGTCAGATTCAAAAGGGAAATTTCATTCTGTTTTTTTATTCTGCCTGAGTTAAATACAAGTCAATTAGAGCAAGATTTACATTGCTTACAATTCTTTCTACCTAATGGAATGTTATACCTCTTCCTATTGTCAAATTTCCTGTTACATGCGCCTATAAATTGATGTAGTTTTCCTCAGAGAGATTTTGCGTATTCTTATTAAGTTTATGCTAAGAATTTTGTATTTTTATTGATTGTCAAAGGATTACTTTTATGTTATATTTTCTGTTTATACTTAGTATATTTGATTGATGGCTTTTTAAATATTTATTTATAACTGACTGACTTCACTGAATTCCCTGGGTAGTTATAATTCAAGGACATTATAATTCAAGTCTTCTCTTTGTGTGAAGAATGCTGTGTGTAGCAGCTAAATCTTCATTCCGGTTTAGGATGGGATTAAGAGACAGGGTAGAGGGGATAAACTATCCTCAATTTCACCTTTAGAGTTAAAAAATGTGCTATCCCTTTTAGTTAAAGAGTCTATACTTCATTTTTGGAGTCAAATATTGTCATGACTAATTATAAAAAGTTTTAGGTAAGAAGGTGACTAAGAAAATATAATGTTGTTGTTCAGTTGCTCAGTCATGTCTGACTCTTCAGTTCAGTTCAGTGGCTCAGTCCTGTCCGACTCTTTGCGACCCCATGAAGAGCAGCACGCCAGGCTTCCCTGTCCTTCACCATCTCCCAGAGCTTGCTCAAACTCATGTCCATTGAGTTGGTGGTGCCATCCAGCCAGCTCATCCTCTGTCTCTCCGTTCTCCTCCTGCCTTCAGTCTTTCCCAGCATCAGGGCCTTTTCCAGCGTGTCAGCTCTTCTCATCAGGTGGCCAAAGTATTGGAACTTCAGCATCATCCTTCCAAATATATTAAATAGAGCCTTACCTCACAAAATTAACCACCACTGTCCTTTTACCCTAGCAGTTATAACAAGTATATCTCTAAACTTTATTTTCAAAAGTATATATTTGAAGTAAAGTAGCTCTAAGTGTGAAATAGATGAGGAAACAGTGTCAGACATTTTTTTTTGGGGGGGTGGTGCTCCAAAATCAGTGCAGATGGTGATTGCAGCCATGAAATTAAAAGACACTTACTCCTTGGAAGGAAAGTTATGACCAACCTAGATAGCATATTAAAAAGCAGAGATACTTTGCTAACAAAGGTTCGTCTAGTCAAGGCTATGGTTTTTCCTGTGGTCATGTATGGATGCGAGAGTTGGACTGTGAAGAAAGCTGAGCGCTGAAGAATTGATGCTTTTGAACTGTGGTGTTGGAGAAGACTCTTGAGAGTCCCTTGGACTGTAAGGAGGTCCAACCAGTCCATCCTAAAGGAGATCAGTCCTGGGTGTTCATTGGAAGGACTGATGCTAAAGCTGAAACTCCAATACTTTGGCCACCTCATGCAAAGAGTTGACTCATTGGAAAAAACTCTGATGCTGGGAGGGATTGGGGGCAGGAGGAGAAGGGGACGACAGAGGACGAGATGGCTGGATGGCATCACTGATTGGATGGAAGTGAGTTTGAGTGAACTCCGGGAGTTGGTGATGGACAGGGAGGTTTGGCGTGCTGCTCTTCATGGGGTCGCAAAGAGTCGGACACGACTGAGCCACTGAACTGAACTGAATTCAACTGAAGTGTGCCCCAGTGGACTCCTAGGGGTGTCCAAACTTTTTTTTAAGGTGATCTGTGATATCTAAGGAGAAAGCAATGGCTCCGCACTCCAGTACTCTTGCCTGGAAAATCCCATGGATGGAGGAGCCTGGTAGGCTGCAGTCCATGCTAAGGGTTGGACATGACTGAGCGACTTCACTTTCACTTTTCACTTGCATGTATTGGAGAAGGAAATGGCAACCCACTCCAGTGTTCTTACCTGGAGAATCCCAGGGACGGGGGAGCCGTGATATCTAAATTATCTTGTATAATAGCACTGTTATCTACTTTTGCACTTTGTTGCCATTTACAACAGCTTTGTTGCCATATTTTAATTTCATGCCATTTATGATAGTGAAATATTTGTAATAAAACTGGTGTTATTAGCATGAATCAAGGCAGTAGTATGAAGGCTAGTAATCATGGCATTTTTCATGTGCCTGCAGACAAAACAAAAATACAGTTTCAATTAAGAATGCCCTGATGAAACAGTAAAATCTACTAAAGTTATTAAATCTCAACCCTTATGCATGCATCTTTTTAAGGCTCTGTGTGACAGTGAGAAATGCACAAAAAGCACTCTGCAGAATAATATGTTGGTGACTGGATGAAAAAAACACTTATATGACTATCTGAGTAAAGAGGTGAACTAGCCACTCTTTTCACAAAGCACCATTCTTTTTTTTTATTTTTTTTTATTTTTAAACTTTACATAATTGTATTAGTTTTGCCAAATATCAAAATGAATCCGCCACAGGTATACATGTGTTCCCCATCCTGAACCCTCCTCCCTCCTCCCTCCCCATAGCACCATTCTTATTTAAAAGAAGATTCCCAAGCTAATGATTGTGCCGGAGTGAGTGAAGTCGCTCAGTCGCGTCAGACTCTTTGCGACCCCGTGGACTGTAGCCTACCAGGCTTCTCAGTCCATGGAATTCTCCAGGCAAGAATACTGGAATGAGCTGCCATTTCCTTCTCCAGGGGATCTTCCCAACCCAGGGATGGAAACGGGGTCTCCTGCATTTTAGGCAGACGCTTTACCATCTGAGCTACCAGGGAAGCCCAATGGTTGTTCAGACCTTCGTATTTGACAGATATTTTCTTGAAAATAAATTCAGTGAGCCTGTCACTTCAAAGAGAATGACTGACAATATTTGTTATCAGTGATGAAATCTGAACTTTCAGTTGAAAATCAGAATTTTGGAAAGCTTGTCTGCTACCACAGGCTTGATAATTTCCCAATACTTAAAGGTTTTCTGATGAGATTGGAAAAAATAGCAAATGTGTTTTTATGTTATTATTGTACAATCTATCAGAGTTCAGAATATCTACACAGCATAAGGAATCAATTTTCCAAATGACCAATTCATGATATTACAAAATTGTATATGAGTCGATGATCCATTCAAAATGAAAGAGTGATGAATGGATTTTAACTTAACAAACTACAGAAATTTGCTGGTTTCAGATTCCACACCACAGTTAATCTTTAAGAAACTATTATTTAATCAAAGAAGAATATTAACAACCATCTGTAGACGCTATTAAAACACTCCTTTTTCCAACCACATATCTGTGTAAAGCTGAATTTCCTTCATACATTTCAACCAAAACAATGTATATAGCAGGTCAAGTACTATGTGGGCACCCAGATTTCTTCCTTTAAGCAGGCCATTAACGGGATTTGACAGAAACATAAAACAGTTCCACTCACCTCACTGATATTTTTGTTAGGAAAAATAATTATTTTCATAGAATATGTTAGTTATATTAACGTATAATGGATTTATCCTCTTAAAGTTAGTAAAAAAATATCTTAACACTTTTCTCTATTTTCTCATACTCTAAGTGTTAGTAGCTATAACCCCAGAGAAGGCAATAGCACCCCACTCCAGTCCTCTTGCCTGGAAAAATCCTATGGACGGAGGAGCCTGATAGGCTGCAGTCCATGGGGTCGCTGAGGGTCAGACACGACTGAATGACTTCACTTTCACTTTTCATTTTCATGCATTGGAGAAGGAAATAGCAACCCACTCCAGTGTTCTTGCCTGGAGAATCCCAGGGGCAGGGGAGCCTGGTGGGCTGCTATCTATGGGGTTGCACAGAGTTGGACACGACTGAAGCAACTTAGCAGCAGCAGCAGCTATAACCCACAAAGACACAAATTTTGGGGCATTTAAGACACTCAATAGTTTTTCAGAGTGTAAATTGTTTTAGGACTAAAAAATTTGAGAACCATTGATATGGGGCAGTGGGGTGGGAAGGATTATCTAGCATCATGGTAGAACTTGCCTCCACCAAAATAAAGAGACCTTGATTGAACTTCTAAGAATGCCAATCCCCACTGAGAAATTCAGATTTCACTAAAGACTGTCCTGGAATATCTGAGATGGGTTTCCTGATGAATTTCTGATTCATCCTTCCTTTGGAAATCTTCTGCTCCTGGTTAGCACTAGAAGAGATTGTATTTGGTTACAGTGTTATGTCTGTGAGTAGAGAGAGGCTGAGAAATAGGTGCCATGGGGAGCCTTAAGTTCTACTTAGATTTTAAGTAATTTATAAGCTTTGGGCGACAGAGGATGAGATGGCTGGATGGCATCACTGACTCGATGGATGTCCGTCTGAGTGAACTCCGGGAGTTGGTGATGGACAGGGAGGCCTGGCGTGCTGCGATTCATGGGGTCACAAAGAGTAGGACACGACTGAGTGACTGATCTGATCTGATAAGCTTTGGTGACCTTTATAAGAGCAAACAACATAAAACCAAGTTTATTGAGATGTTTAGAAAATTAACTCCAAATATAATTATGTTTTTGTCTATTTTTCCTTTCAGTTCTTTTATTATTATTATTATTTTATGTATTTTAAATCTCTGTTGCTGTGTGCTTAAAATTTTAGAACTATTATGTCTTCTTGATGCATTTACCCCTTCTTATTACATAATGTTCCTGTCTATTCTAGTCATATTCTTTGTTACAAAGTTGTCTTTTTCTATTAATATAGCCATTTCTGCTTTCTTTTGATTATATTTGTAGATTATGTTTTAAATTTCCATTCAATTTAAAGTAGCTTAGTTATAGATAGTATCTGTTTGGGTCTCTGTCTTCTATTTGGTATGTTCAAAGCATTTATAATACTTTGATATTGATATGTCCATTTTGCTAGCTATGTTCTATTTCATCTGTTGTTCATCCTGTGTTTCTGCCTTTTGGATTGATGAGTTTTTGTGATTTTATTTTTTCCTTCATTGTTATTCATAACTTTCAAGAAAAAAGATTTTGCCTTAGAATGTATATAAATGCACACACACGTGCACACATATAATTAAAAGTAGACTGAAACAAGAGCTGACAACTGTTATACAACAATAGGAAGTTCATATGGTAACAACCTAACATAACACATTCCCAGTACCTCTCTCCCATCATTTGTAATACTCCCATCTTATGTTTTACTTTCATGAATGTTATCAGTGTATATAAATTGCTTTCCCATTTGTTTTAGATAGTTTTGTTCTATAGCAATTAATTTTCTTAAGTTTTATGTTTATACTAATTCATTCCACCTTCATTTCTTTGAGTTGACCTATCTTCCCTCCAACAGAGAATATTGGGCCCCCAAATCTGTGATAGTTTTCTGTTGCTGCATAACAGTTTATTGTCATTGTTTAGTTGCTAAGTCATGTCTGACTATTTTGCAACCCCATGGACTGTAGCCCACCAGGCTCCTCTGTCCATGGGATTTTCCAGGCAATAATACTGGAGTGGGTTGCCATTTCTTTCTCCAGAGAGTCTTCCTGACCCAGGGATCTTCCTCACGTCTTCTGCATTGACAGGTGGGTTCTTTACCACTCAGCCACTGTGTAACAGGTTACCACAAACTTAAAATGACACCCTTAAAATGGTTAATTTCCTGTTATATGAATGTTACCTAAAAACATAAATAACCATTTATTGAAGCCAAGGATTTTTATTCCCTTAAGTAACTGATTAGAGCTTATTCAACTGAAGGTGATTAAAATGGAGATAAAAAGAAAACAGAAAAGACACATTTATAATCTAACAATTCCTTTGGTCAGAAGTCCAAATACAGTGTCTTCTCAGAGTCATCAAGGCCGAAATCAAATTTTTAGCTAGGGCTGCAATTTCATTTCAGATTCTGGTCACCTTCCATGATCATTCTGGTTGTTGGCAGAATACAATCTCTCACGATTGTAGGACTAAGGTCCTTACTTTCTTGCTGTCTGTTAACTAGGGGTCATTTCTAGAAGCTGGACATGCCTGCCTTTCTTTGCAAATCTTGGCAGATTGCTTATTCAAAGTTAACCTGAAAATCCCTCTGACTTCAGGATGTGGAGGGACAAATTTAGGATTCTACCTCCCACCTCACATTATTCATGATGCTCCAAAGGTTTCACGTTCATCTACTGTTTGTTTCTTGTGTTTGGGATGAGATGGGTGTGGCAGATTTTTCTCAATGTCTGTTGCATCTACAGCTTTAAACCTTCTTCTTCAAGTTCACTTCAGAGAGGGTCTTTCTCTGTGCTCTTGACCTTCATCCAGCAGTGAACAGCTATGACTTATAACTCAGATTATTATCTTGCTTGTGGAGGGTAGGAAAGGGGTTCCCAGGTGTTTGGGGTCAGCTTCTATCTTAGGTAGGTAGTATGTTCCTGATTTTTGGTTGTGGAGCCTTTTCTATGCTTTTGCCCATCTCCACCTGTGGTAGGACACTTCTGATTATCTGGCCCCAAGATGTATTCCTGCCCCTCCTCCAAGGTGGTGGTTGTTGCTTAGTCACTAAGTCGTGTGCCACTGTTTGGACCCCATGGACTGTAGCTTGCCAGGCTCCTGTGTCCATGGGATTCTCCAGGCAAGAGTACTGGAATGGGTTGACATTTCTTCCTCCAGGGGATCTTCCCCAACCAGAGGTGGAACCCATGTCTCCTGCTTTATAGATGGTTTTTTACTGCTGAGCCACCAGGATGCTTAGAGAGAATTATTTTACATTCTTTTCCCCCAGCTGGAATGGGTTTTCACCCTTGCCCTAAAGGTGATATGATTTGCTATCCAGTCTTGCTGATTCAAGGCTTTTCTTTCATAGAGGAGATAGAGACTAAAAGATGTTATCTTTTTCCTAGAAATGCACCAAAAAACGATTTCTTGGGTCTCTTGCCCCCATGTTTTGTCATGAGTTCATAGTGAGGTCTTTGTGGAAGAAACTGTGAGATTGTAAAAATTCAATACTTCTGCATTTTCACGTTTAGCCATACTCAACATTGAACAATTTATTTAAAATTTTGGCCTCCAGAGTATCCTGTATTTGTTCCAGGTAGGCAAATACTAGCATCCTATGTCTCCTTAGATATCTCTGCTTTTCTTTAATATTAGCTTAGGTGGTTGCCCTGCAGCCATAACTCTCTGATAAATTCAAGATAATGGGATTCTGTAGGTTCTCTGATGCTATATTGTTGTCAGTGTGGAAGCAGCCCTCTTAGCTTTTTTACATCCTAGGAAAGCTTGTTAATTTTTGTTGTTATTGTTGTGGGTGTCCATTAAAATCAATTCCCATGAGGATAGTAAGTATACCTGTGGATCCACCATATCTGATTCTTATTTGATGAACATTATGTATTTGTTGAATGAGTCAATAAAGATGTGAACAAAAGAATGGATACTAATAGAAAGGCACAAGAAGGAATTAAACTTTATGATCACTTTTAGATTTTTACTGCCAGATATGTGAGACAAAAATTTGTCTCATTTTTAAGCTACTCATGTGTGAAATTTGTTATAACATCAAAAGAAAACTAATCTACATGGTAGGAACAGAGGTATGAAGTTAAAACAAACTCAAAGTATGACCAAGTGTTTACAGAGATGGAACCAGAGAAATAAAACCACTAATGTCATTTCTATTTTTATCAATGTGTATAATGTGGTTATTTTTCATAATATAAAATGAATTTATAATTGAACTTTTAAAAGTATTACTACTAATATCTGCTGTATCTATTGCTCCTTGAATTCAGTGGTTATATGATTTTTTTAGTACAATGTGTGCACAAATGTTGATCAGAGACAACAAGGATTTTAGTTACATGACCATGACCATGCTAACCATGTTATCACTTAATAGTTTGACTTATTTCATCTCTTGGTACTTGAATCCCTAGATTTATATTCTAGCAAGTGACATCTTTAAAATCCCCTTCTCTGACTGTTATTCTTGGCATTTGTCCAGTCTTGATTTTAACTTTCCCATCTCCAGAAAAAAGGATAAAAGTGACATAAACTACATACTTGTCAACATAACAGCTTGTACATGATTTCCCACCAACATCTCATACATTAATGTAGCTCACATGTGCATACCTTAAATCTTTCTGAAACCCAAATTTTTACCTGAAATAGACTGAAAATCAACTAGCAATGATGGCAAATTTTCACCAGAAAGGACATTTATAAGATATGAGTGCTTGAAACACATGGTTGTGTTGAAAACTTCCTAACTGCTTGAGTTCAGTTCAGGCTCTCAGTCACCTCTGACTCTTTGCAACCCCATGGTCTGCAGCACACCAGGCCTCCCTGTCCATCACTAACTCCCAGAGCTTGCTCAAACTCATGTCCATCAAGTCAGTGATGCCATCCAACCATCTCAGTCTCTGTCTTCCCCTTTTCCTCCTGCCATCAATTTTTTCCAGCATCAGGGTCTTTTCCGAGGAGTCAGTTCTTCACATCAGGTGACCAAAGTATTAGAGTTTCAGCTTCAGCATCAGTCCTTCCAATGAATATTCAGGACTGATTTCCTTTAGGATGGACTGGTTTGATCTTTTTGCAGTACAAGGACTCTCAAGAGTCTTCTCCAACACCACAGTTCAAAAGCATCAATTTTTTGGTCCAACTCTCATATCCATACATAACTACTGGAGAAACCATAGTTTCGACTAGATGGACCTTTGTCAGGAAAGTAATGTCCCTGCTTTTTAATATGTTGTCTAGGTTGGTCATAGCTTTTCTTTCAAGGAGCAAGTCTCTTTTAAATTCATGCCTGCAGTTACCATCCTCAATGATTTTGGAGACCAAGAAAATTAAGTCTCTCACTGTTTCCATTGTTTCCCCATGTATTTGCCATGAAGTGATGGGACCAGATGGCCATGATATTACTTTTTTGAATGTTGAGTTTTAAGCCAGTTTTTTCACTCTCCTCTTTCACTTTCATCAAGAGACTCTTCAGTTCCTATTCACTTTCTGCCATTAGGGTGGTATCACCTGCATATCTGAGGTTATTGATATTTCTCCCAGCAATCTTGATTCCAGCTTGTGCTTCATCCAATCCAGCATTTTGTATGATGTACTCTGCATATAAGTTAAATAAGCAGGATGACAATACCAGCCTTGACATACTCCTTTCCTGGTTTGGAATCAGTCTGTTGTTTCATGTCCATTTCTAACTGTTGATTCTTGACCTGCATACAGATTTCTCAGGAGGCAGGTCAGGACGTCTGGTATTCCTATCCATTTAAGAATTTTGCACAGTTTGTTGTGATCCTCACTGTCAAAGGCTTTGGCATAGTCAATAAAGCAGAAGTAGATGTATTTCTGGAACTCTCTTGCTTTTCCTTTGATCCATCGGATGTTGGCAATTTGATATCTGGGTCATCTGCTTTTTCTAAATCCATTTTGTACATCTGGAAGTTCTCAGTTCACATACTATTGATGCCTCACTTGGAGATTTTTGAGCATTACTTTGCTCACAAGTGAGATGGGTGTAATTGTGTGGTAATTTGAACATTTTTTTGGCATTGCCTTTCTTTGGGATTGCAATGAAAACTGGACTTCTCCAGTCCTGTGGCTACTGCCGAGATTTCCAAATTTGCTGTCATTTTGAGTTCAGCACTTTCACAGCATCATCTTTTATATTTGAAATAGCTCAACTGGAATTCCATAACCTCCGCTAGCTTTATTCATAGTGATGCTTCCTAAGCCCCACTTGACTTCACAATCCACGATGTCTGGCTCTAGGTGGATGATCACACCATCATGGTTGTCTGGGTCATTAAGATCTTTTTTGTGTAGTTCTGTATATTCTTGCCACCTCTTTTTAATATCTTCTGCCTCTGTTAGGTCCATACCATTTCTGTCCTTTATTGAGCCCATCTTTGCATGAAATGTTCCCATGATATCTCTAATTTTGTTGAAGAGATCTCTAGTCTTTCCCATTCTATTGTTTTCCTCTACTTCTTTGCACTGATCACTGAGGAACGCTTTCTTATATCTCCTTGCTATTCTTTGAAACTCTGCATTCAGATGGGTATATCTTTCCTTTTCTCCTTTGCCTTTAGCTTCTCCTCTTTTCTCAGCTATTTGTAAGGCCGCCTCAAACAACCATTTTGCCTTTTTGCATTTCTTTTTCTTGGGGATGGTCTTTATGACTGCCTCCTTTACAATGTGTTTAGTTCAAGATATATGAAGAATTCTTCAAGGAATAATGACTATGATTAGACCATTTACACCATTGTTCTCCGTATATGTGGACCACTAATTTCAACTATGCTTTTATTAATACAGCGATAGATTTCTTGGTGATCCTAAAGTTGCTCAACTAAAATATTGAAATGGCTATGCCCATGAATATGACACACTCTCCCTTTAAAACTTACATTTCTAATCCTATAAGTAAATTGTGTACTTATTCTTTTTTAAATTTTTATTTATTTTAATTGGAGGCTAATTACTTTGCAATATTGTAGTGGTTTTTGCCATACATTAACATGAATCAGACATGCGTGTACCTGTGTTCCCCATCCTGAAACCCCCTCCCACCTCCCTCCCCAACCCCATCCCTCAGGGTCATCCCAGTGCACCAGCCTTGAGCACCCTATCTCATGCATTGAACCTGGATTGGCGATCTGTTTCACATATGAGAGTATACATGTTTCAATGCTATTCTCTCAAATCATCCCACCCTCGCCCTCTCCCACAGAGTCCAAAAATCTGTTCTTTACATCTGTGTCTCTTTTGCTGTCTCACATATAGGGTCATCATTACCATCTCTACAAATTCATATATACGCGTTAATATACTGTATTGGTGTTTTTCTTTCTGGTTTACTTCACTCTGTATAATAAGCTCCAGTTTCATCCATCTCATTAGAACTGATTCAAATGCATTCTTTTTAATAGCTGGGTAATATTCCATTGTGTATATGTACCACAGCTTTCTTATCCATTCGTCTGCTTTAATGGACATCTAGGTTGCTTCCATGTCCTGGCTGTGGTAAACAGTGCTGCAATGAACGTTGGGGTACATGTGTCTTTTTCAATTCTAGTTTCCTCAGTGTATATGCCCAGCAGTGGGATTGCTGGGTTGTATGGCAGTTCTATTTCCAGTTTTTTAAGGAATCTCCACACTGTTCTCCATAATTCTGTACTAGTTTGCATTCCCACCAACTGTGTAAGTGGGTTCCCTTTTCTTTGCACCCTCTCCAACATTTATTGTTTGAAGGCTTTTTGGTAGCAACCATTCTGAGCAGCGTGAGATGGTACCTCATTGTGGTTTTGATATGCATTTCTCTGATAATGAGTGATGTTGAGCATCTTTCCACATGTGTGTTAGCCATCAGTATGTCTTCTTTGGAGAAATGTCTGTTTAGATCTTTGGCCCATTTTTTGATTGGGTCTTTTATATTTCTGGCATTGAGCTGCATGAGCTGCTTGTATATTTTTGAGATTAATTCTCTGTCATTTGTTTATTTGCTATTACTTTCTCCCATTCTGAAGGCTGTCTTTTACCTTGCTTATAGTTCCCTTTGTTGTGCAAAAGCTTTTAAGTTTAATTAGGTCCCATTTGTTTATTTTTGCTTTTATTTCCATTACTCTGGGAGGTAGCTCATAGAGGATCCTGCTGTGATTTATGTCAGAGAGTGTTTTGCCTATGTTTTCTTCTAGGAGTTTTATGGTTTTTGGTCTTACATTTAGATCTTAATCCATTTTGAGTTTACTTTTGTGAATGGTGTTAGAAAGTGTTCTAGTTTCATTTTTTAACAAGAGGTTGACCAGTTTTCCCAGCACCATTGTTAAAGAGATTGTCTTTTATCCAGAGATCAAATTGCCAACATCCACTGGATCATGGAAAAAGCAAGAGAGTTCCAGAAAAACATCTATTTCTGCTTTATTGACTATGCCAAAGCCTTTGACTGTGTGGATCACAATCAACTGTGGAAAATTCTGAAAGAGATGGGAATACCAGACCACCTGATCTGCCTCTTGAGAAATTTGTATGCAGGTCAGGAAGCAACAGTTAGAACTGGACATGGAACAACAGACTGGTTCCAAATAAGAAAAGGAGTACGTCAAGGCTGTATATTGTCACCCTGCTTATTTAACTTCTATGCAGAGTACATCATGATAAATGCTGGACTGGAAGAAACACAAGCTGGAATCAAAATTGCCAGGAGAAATATCAATAACCTCAGATATACAGATGACACCACCCTTATGGAAGAAAGTGAAGAGGAACTCAAAAGCCTCTTGATGAAAGTGAAAGTGGAGAGTGAAAAAGTTGGCTTAAAGCTCAACATTCAGAAAATGAAGATCATGGCATCCATTTCCACCACTTCATGGGAAATAGATGGGGAAACAGTGGAAACAGTGTCAGACTTTATTTTTCTGGGCTCCAAAATCACTGCAGATGGTGATTGCAGCCATGAAATTAAAAGACGCTTACTCCTTGGAAGGAAAGTTATGACCAACCTAGATAGCATATTCAAAAGCAGAGACATTACTTTGCCAACAAAGTTTCGTCTAGTCAAGGCTATGGTTTTTCCTGTGGTCATGTATGGATGTGACAGTTGGACTGTGAAGAAGGCTGAGCACCGAAGAATCGATGTTCTTCAACTGTGGTGTTGGAGAAGACTCTTGAGAGTCCCTTGGACTGCAAGGAGATCCAACCAGTCCATTCTGAAGGAGATCAGCCCTGGGATTTCTTTGGAAGGAATGATGCTGAAGTTGAAGCTCCAGTACTTTGGCCACCTCATGCAAAGAGTTGACTCATTGGAAAAGACTCTGATGCTGGGAGGGATTGGGGGCAAGAGGAGAAGGGACGACAGAGGATGAGATGCCTGGATGGCATCACTGACTCGATGGACGTGAGTCTGAGTGAACTCCGGGAGTTGGTGATGGACAGGGAGGCCTGGCGTGCTGTGATTCATGGGGTTGTAGAGAGTCAGACACGACTGAGCAACTGATCTGATCTGATCTGATCTGATATTCTTGCCTCCTTTGTCAAAGGTAAAGTGTTCATAAGTGCCTGGATATCTCTGGGCTTTCTATTTTGTTCCATTGATCTATTTTTCTTTCCTTGTGCCAGTACTATACTCTCTTCATGACTGTTGTTTTGTAGTATAGTCTGAAGTCAGGCAGGTTATTCCTCCAGTTCCATTCTTCTTTCTTAAAATTGCTTTGGCTATTCGAGGTTTTTTGTATTTCCATACAAGTTGTGAAATTATTTGTTCTAGTTTTCTGATAAATACCATTGGTAGCTTGATAGGGATTGCATTGAATCTACAGATTGCTTTGGGTACTATACTCATTTTCACTATATTGATTCTTCCAATCCATGAACATGGTATTTTTCTCTGTCTATTTGTGTCCTCTTTGATTTCTTTCATCAGTCTTTTATAGTTTTCTATATATAGGTTTTTCTTTCTTTAGATAGATTTATTCCTGAGTATTTTATTCTTTTCATTGCAATCGTGAATGGAATTGTTTCCTTAATTTCTCTTTCATGTTTTCTCATTGTTATGTATAGGAGTGCAAGAGATTTCTCTGTGTTAATTTTATATCCTGCAACTTTACAATATTCATTGTTTAGCTCTAGTAATTTTCTGGCGGAGTCTTTAGGGTTTTCTATGTAGAGGATCATGTCATCTGCAGACAGTGAGAGTTTTACTTCTTCTTTTCCAAGCTGGATTCCTTTTATTTCTTTTTCTTCTCTGATAGTTCTCGCTAAAACTTCCAAAACTACGTTGAATAGTAGTGGTGAGAGTGGGCACTCTTGTCTTGTTCCTGTCTTTATGGGAAATGCTTTTAATTTTTCACCATTGAGGATGTTTCCTGTGGATTTATCATATATGGCTTTTATTATGTTTTCTTCTATGCCTGCTTTCTGGAGGGTTTTTATCATAAATGAATGTTGAATTTTGTCAAAGGCTTTCTCTGCATCTGTTGAGATAATCATATGGTTTTTATCTTTCAGTTTGTTAATGTTGTGTATCACATTGATTGATTTGCGAATGTTGAAGTATCCTTGCATTCCTGGGATAAAGCCCACTTGGTCATGATGTATGATCTTTTTAATGTGTTGTTGGATTCTGTTTGCTAGAATTTTGTTAAGGATTTTTGCGTCTATGTTCATCAGTGATATTGGCCTGTAGTTTGTGCGTGTGTGTGTGTTTGTGGCATCTTTGTCTGGTTTTGCTATTAGGGTGATGGTGGCCTCATAGAATGAGTTTGGAAGTTTACCTTCCTCTGCAATTTTCTGGATGAGTTTGAGTAGGATAGGTGTTAGCTCTTCTCTAAATTTTTGGTAGAATTCAGCTGTGAAGCTGTCTGGTCCTAGGCTCTTGTTTGTTGGAAGACTTCTGATTACAGCTTCAATTTCCATGCTTGTGATGGGTCTGTTGTCTATTTCTTCCTGGTTCAGTTTTGGAAGATTATACTTTTCTTTTCCAAGTTGTCCATTTTATTGGCATATAGTTGCTGATAGTAGTCTCTTTTGATCCTTTGTATTTCTGTGTTGTCTGTTGTGATTTCTCCATTTTCATTTCTAATTTTGTTAATTTGATTCTTCTCCCTTTTTTCTTGATGAGTCTGGCTAATTGGTTTGTCTATTTTATTTATCTTCTCAAAGAACCAGCTTTTAGCTTTGTTGATTTTTGCTATGATCTCCTTTGTTTCTTTTTCATTTATTTTTGCCCTAATTTTTATGATTTCTTTCCTTCTACCAACCCTGGGGTTCTTCATTTCTTCTTTTTCTAGTTGTTTTAGGTGTAGAGCTAGGTTATTCATTTGATTTTTCTCTTGTTTCTTGAGGTAAGCTTGTACTGCTATGAGCCTTCCCCTTAGCACTACTTTTACTGAATCCCATAGGTTTTGGGTTATTATGTTTTCATTTTCATTCATTTCTATGCATATTTTTATTTCTTTTTTGATTTCTTCTGTGATTTCTTGGTTATTCAGAAGCATGTTGTTTAGCCTCCATATGTTTGTATTTTTAATAGCTTTTTTTCTGTAGTTGACATCTAATTTTACTGCATTGTGATAAAAAAAAAAAAAAGATGCTTGGAATGATTTCAATTTTTTGAATTTACCAAGGCTAGATATATGGCCCAGGATGTGATCTATCCTCGAGAAGGTTCTGTGTGCACTTGAAAAAAAGGTGAAATTCATTGTTGGGGTGAAATATCCTATAGATGTAAATTAGGTCTAACTGGTCTATTGTATCATTTAAAGTTTGTGTTTCCTTGCTAATTTTCTGTTTAATTGATCTATCCATAGGTGTGAGTGGGGTATTAAAGTCTCCCACTATTATTGTGTTACTGTTAATTTCCTTTTTCATATTTATTAGCATTTGCCTTACAAATTGTGGTGCTCCTATGTTGGGTGCACATAATTTATAACTGTTATATCTTCTTCTTGGATTGATCCTTTGATCATTATGTAATGTCCTTCTTTGTCTCTTTTCACAGCCTTTGTTTTAAAGTCTATTTTATCTGATATGAGTGTTGCTACTACTGCTTTATTTTGGTCTCCATTTGCATGAAATATCTTTTTCCAGCCCTCACTTTCAGTGTGTCCCTTGTTTTGAGGTGGGTCTCTTGTAGACAGCATATATGAGGGTCTTGTTTTTGTATCCATTCAGCCAGTCTTTGTCTTTTGGTTGGGACATTCAGCCCATTTACATTTAAGGTAATTATTGATAAGTATGATCCTGTTTCCATTTACTTTGTTGTTTTGGGTTCAAGTTTATAAACCTTTTCTGTGTTTCCTATCTAGAGATCCTTTAGCGTTTGTTGAAGAGCTTGTTTGGTGGTGCTGAATTCTCTCAGCTTTTGCTTGTCTACAAAGCTTTTGATTTCTCCTTCATATTTGAATGAGATCCTTGCTAGGTACAATAATCCAGGTTGTAGGTTTTTTTTCTTTCATCACTTTAAGTATGTCCTGCCATTCCCTTCTGGCCTGAAGAGATTCTAATGAAAGATCAGCTTTTATCCTTATGGGAATCCCATTGTGTATTATTTATTGTTTTTCCCTTCCTGCTTTTAATATTTGTTCTTTGTGTTTGATCTTCATTAATTTGATTAATATGTGTCTTGGGATGTTTCGCCTTGGGTTTATCCTATTTGGGACTCTCTGGGTTTCTTGGACTTAGGTGGCTATTTTTTCCCCCATTTTAGGGAAGTTTTCAACTATTATGTCCTCAAATATTTTCTCATGGCCTTCCTTTTTGTCTTCTTCTTCTGGGATTCCTATGATTCAAATGTTAGGGTGCTTAACATTGTCCCAGAGGTCTCTGAGGTTGTCCTCATTTCTTTTCATTCTTTTTTCTGTTTTCCTCTCTGCTTCATTTATTTCCACCATTCTATCTTCTATCTCACTTATCCTATCTTCTGCCTCAGTTACTCTCCTGTTGGTTCCCTCCAGAGTGTTTTTTATCTCAGTTATTGCATTATTCATTATTGATTGACTCTTTTTTTATTTCTTTTATGTCCTTATTAAACATTTCTTGCATCTTCTCAATCCTTGTCTCCAGACTATTTATCTGTAACTCCATTTTGTTTTCAAGATTTTGGACCATTTTTACTATCATTATTCTGAATTCTTTTTCAGGTAGACTCCCTATCTCCTCCTCTTTTGTTTGGTTTGGTGAGTATTTATCATGTTCCTTTACCTGCTTAATATTTCTCTGCCTTTTCATCTTTTTTAGATTGCTATGTTTAGGGTGGCCTTTCTGTATGCTGGTAGTTTGTAGTTCCTGTTTATTGTGGAGGTTCCTCCCTGTGCTTGGGGTTGAGAGAGTGGCTTGTCAAGGTTTCCTGGTTAGGAAAGCTTGCATTGGTGTTCTGGTGGGTGGGGCTGGATCTTCTCTCTCTGGAGTGCAAGTGTCCAGTAGTGAATTTTGAGGTGTCTTTGTGTTTGGTGTGACTTTTGGCCACCTGTATTTTAATGCTTAGGGTTATGTTCCTGTGTTTTTGGAGAATTAGCTTGATATGTCTTGCTCTGAAATGTTTTGGCTCTTGGGTGGAGCTTGGTTTCAGTATAGGTACAAGGGTTTTGGATGAGCTCTTGTCGATTAATGTTCCCTGGAGTCAGGAGTTTTCTGGTGTTCTCAAGTTTTGGATTTAAGCCTCTTGCCTCTGGCTTTCAGTCTTATTCTTAAAGTAGTCTCAAGAATTCTCCATCCATACAGCACTGATGATAAAACCTCCGGGTTAATGGTGAAAAGATTCTCCACAGTGAGGGAAACCCAGAGAGGTTCACAGAGTTACATGGAGAAGAGAAGAGGGAGGAGGGAGATAGAGGTGACCAGGAGGAGAAGAGGGGGAATCAAAAGGGGCGAGAGCAATCTAGCCAGTAATCAATTCGCTATGTGCTCTCCACAGTCTGGAACACTCAGAGAGGTTCATGGAGTTATACAGAGAAGAGAAGAGGGAGGAAGGAGATAGAGGTGACCAGGAGGAGAAGAGGGGGAGTCAAAGGACAGAGACAGATCTAGCCAGTAATCAGTTCCCTAAGTGTTCTCCACAGCCCAGAACACTTAAAAAGATTCACAGAGTTGGGTAGAGAAGAGAAGGGGGAGGGATGAGGTAGAGGTGACCTGGGGGAGAAAAAGGAGAGTCAAAAGGCAGAGAGAGCAAGCAATCAAGCCAGTAATCACACTCCTAAGTAAAAATGACTTTGGAAGATTGGATTCTTAAAGGTAAAAAATTGATGACAAAAACCATAAAGCAAAGATTAAAAATCTAGAGTAGTGGTCAGACTCTCAAAAAGACAATATTAAAAAAACAAAATCACAAAAATTATAAATATATATATATGAAATTTGCTTTAAAAATAGGGTCTTTTTTTGGGGAAGGTAATAGGTTATAAAGAATAGCAAGAAGAGATAAGAAAGCCTTCTTCAGTGATCAATGCAAAGAAATAGAGGAAAACAACAGAATGGGAAAGACTAGAGATCTCTTCAAGAAAATCAGAGATGCCAAAGGAATATTTCATGCAAAGATGGGCTCAATAAAGGACAGAAATGGTATGGACCTAACAGAAGCAGAAGATATTAAGAAGAGTTGGCTAGAATACACAGAAGAACTGTACCAAAAAGATCTTGACGACTCAGATAATCACGATGGTATGATCACTGACCTAGAGCCAGACATCCTGAAATGTGAAGTCAAGTGGGCCTTAGAAAGCATCACTATGAACAAAACTAGTGGAGGTGATAGAATTCCAGTTGAGCTATTCCAAATCCTGAAAGATGATGCTGTGAAAGTGCTTCACTCAATCTGTCAGCAAATCTGGAAAACTCAGCAGTGGCCACAGGACTGGAAAAGGTCATTTTCATTGCAATCCCAAAGAAAGGCAATGCCAAAGAATGCTCAAACTACTGCACAATTGCACTCATCTCACACGCTAGTAAAGTAATGCTCAAAATTCTCCAAGCAAGGCTTCAGCAATATTTGAACTGTGAACTTCCAGATGTTCAAGCTGGTTTTAGAAAAGGCAGAGGAACCAGAGATCAAATTGCCAACATTCGCTGGATCATGGAAAAAGCAAGAGAGTTCCAGAAAAACATCCATTTCTGCTTTATTGACTATGCCAAAGCCTTTGATTGTGTGGATCACAACCAACTGTGGAAAATTCTGAAAGAGATGGGAATACCAGACCACCTGATCTGCCTCTTGAGAAATTTGTATGCAGGTCAGGAAGCAACAGTTAGAACTGGACATGGAACAACAGACTGGTTCCAAATAGGAAAAGGAGTACGTCAAGGCTGTATATTGTCACCCTGCTTATTTAATAATATGCAGAGTACATCATGATAAATGCTGGACTGGAAGAAATACAAGCTGGAATCAAGATTGCGGGGAGAAATATCAATAACCTCAGATATTCAGATGACACCACCCTTATGGAAGAAAGTGAAGAGGAACTCAAAAGCCTCTTGATGAAAGTGAAAGTGGAGAGTGAAAAAGTTGGCTTAAAGCTCAACATTCAGAAAACGAAGATCATGACATCCGGTCCCATCACTTCATGGGAAATAGATGGGGAAACAGTGGAAACAGTGTCAGACTTTATTTTTCTGGGCTCCAAAATCATTGCAGATGGTGATTGCAGCCATGAAATTAAAAGACGTTTACTCCTTGGAAGGAAAGTTATGACCAACCTAGGTAGTATATTCAAAAGCAGAGACATTAGTTTGCCAACAAACATTCGTCTAGTCAAAGCTATGGTTTTTCCTGTGGTCATGTATGGATGTGACAGTTGGACTGTGAAGAAGGCTGAGTACGGAAGAATCGATGTTTTTGAACTGTGGTGTTGGAGAAGACTCTTGAGAGTCCCTTGGACTGCAAGGAGATCCAATCAGTCCATTCTGAAGGAGATCAGCCTTGGGATTTCTTTGGAAGGAATGATGCTAAATCTGAAGCTCCAGTACTTTGGCCACCTCATGCAAAGAGTTGACTCATTGGAAAAGACTCTGATGCTGGGAGGGATTGGGGGCAAGAGGAGAAGGGGACGACAGAGGATGAGATGGCTGGATGGCATCACTGACTCGATGGACGTGAGTCTGAGTGAACTCCGGGAGTTGGTGATGGACAGGGAGGCCTGGTGTGCTGCGATTCATGGGGTCGCAAAGAGTCAGACACGACTGAGCGACTGATCTGATCTGAGGTTATAAAAATGAAAATTAAAGGAGTAATAAATAACTTAACGGAGAAGGCAATGGCACCCCACTTCAGCACTCCTGCCTGGAAAATCCCATGGATGGAGGAGCCTGGTAAGCTGCAATCTATGCGGTCGTTGAGGGTCGGACACGACTGAGCGACTTCATTTTCACTTTTCACTTTCACGCATTGGAGAAGGAAATGGCAACCCACTCCAGTGTTCTTGCCTGGAGTATCCCTGGGACGGGGGAGTCTGGTGGGCTGCCGTCTATGGGGTCACACAGAGTCGAACACAACTGAAGTGACTTAGCAGTAGCAGCAAAGAACTTAAAAAATACAAATTACAAAATTATACTAGTAGAATGTATCTAGGAATTTCTCTAGAGTTGTTGAGGACGGTGTGGGGTCAGTTCAGTTTCAGATAGTTCCTTGTTCCAGCTTATACTTCTTCTCAAGGTCTATAAGCCCCTTCCAATGTAGTCAGTGCTAACTACAGGGTTTTACTCTGTTGCATCTGTCACTTCCAGAGCAGTTCCCTCTTCTTTGTTTATTTTGGCTTCTCTGTTTGCAAGTCTCTTCAGTGTCTAATTTCTGCCCTGACAAAAGGGGGCAAAGGTGGTCACTTATTTAGGCTAACTTGTTCAGTTCTGCTATAGAGAGGGAAAGTGAAGTCGCTCAGTCGTGTCTGACTCTTTGCAACCCCGTGAACTGCAGTCCACCAGGCTCCTTTGTCCATGGGATTCTTCAGGCAGGAATACTGGAGTGGGTTGCCATTTCCTTCTCCAATGGGCAGGGAGGAACACTGCAAAAAAATATCACTGGCATGTGTGGGGAGTGCTCACAGGGTCTGGGCCACACTGGGTTTGCCCCCACTCATGGCGCGTGTGCTTTCCAGGTCTACACTGCTCAGACTCCAGAATGCTCTGCAGGGGAACTGTCTAAAGCAGGCCCTGTGTTGCATGCTCTTCCCAGGCCTAAGCCACTCAGGTTCAGGTTCTTAGGTACTCCACAAAGGCACAGACTCGGTTGGGTCTGTGTTTTGTGCCATTCATAGGTCTGAGCAGCTCAGGTGACCAGGTGCTTGGGGAGCACACTCTCCCAGGTGGGTGGTGGGTCTTATCACGTCCCCAGTCCCAGCCCCTCGGTTTCCTGGGTGTGCCACCAGAGCATCGTCTCAAGTATGCAGTGTGTCTCCTCTGGGGAGCTGATCTCTGACTGTGACTCTCCTGGCAGATGTGAACTGCCCAGGATCCCAGGAAGACTTCATTAGGAACTGGGAGCCTGCTCACAGTTTTGTGGAGGATGCTGTCTCTGGGGCTGATATTGCCCCTCACCTTCTGGCTCTGCTGTCTCCCACCTGCCTCTCTGCCTCCAGCAGGCGGAGGGGCCGGTCCACAGCTGGCTAGCTCTCCTCCGGTATTCACTCAGTCCTTTGTTCTGTGAGCAGGCCAGGCTGTGCTTCAGAGCTTTTCGTGGGAAAGTTCTCTCTCTCTCTTTTTTTTTCTCTCTGGCTATTCCCACAGTTTGGGTTGCTATTTCACGTTAGCTCCCTCAGATTGTCCTCAGGGCCTTCAGGCCGGGTCCCCACCCTATGCATGCAGCCCCTGCCTCCCTGTTCAGCCCTGCTCCCTGCTGGCAGACGCAAGTGTCCGGGCTACCTCTCCGCTTGATGTTGCGGCTAGGCGTGTAGTCTGTGGATTCTTTTTTTTTTTTCCTTCCTGGTTATGTTGTCCTCCAAGATTCTAAAATTCCTCACAGACCCACCAGTGAGAGGGTTTCCTGGTTTCTGGAAACTTCTCCTTCACGACTCCCTCCCTGGGACGGGTCTCCATCCCTAACTCTTTTGTCTCTCTTTATCTTTTATATTTTGCCCTACCTCCTTTTGAAGAGAATAGGCTGCCTTTCTGGGTGCCTGGTGTCCTCTGCCAGCGTTCAGAAGTTCTTTTGTGGAATTTTCTCAGCGTTCAAATGGTCTTTTGATGAATTTGTGGGGGAGAAAGTGATCTCCTCGTCCTGTTCCTCCACCATCTTAGTACTGCCCCCTGTACTTATTCTTTAAATAATCTCACCATACTCTGCCAGTATCTTAAGGTTAAATTTTTGAGGAATTGATTTTCCCATGATTTAGGTTTTGGTTCAACTCTTATTATTTGAATCCCTATTATAAATAGCCCTTTTTATATACATTTATATATATATTAAACTATATATTTATATATTATATATAAATATATATTTTATATTTATATATTATATAAATATATGTTATATATGTTTGTTTATATATGTATTTTAATATAAATATTATATATATATAGCCTTTTTATACATATTAGCTAAAAAAGTACTTTAGTGAAGATACTTTGTAAATCTTTGTCATCTGACATATGAGTCTAATCTATGGACAGCAGATAGGAAAGAGATTGTTGTTGTTTAGTTCCTAGGTCATGTCCAACTCTTTGTAACCCCATGGATTCCAGCATGCTAGGCTTTCCTGTCCTTCTCTAACTCCTGGAGTTTACTCAAGTTCATGTCTAGTGAGTTGATAATGCTATATAACCATTTCATCCTGTCATCCTCTTCTCTTCTTGCCCTCAATCATTCCCAGCACTAGGGTCCTTTCAAGTGAGTCAGCTCTTCAGATCAACTGGCCAAAGTATTAGTCCTTTGGCCAAGTATACTAGTGGCCAAGTATTAGTATTGAAGCTTCAGCATTAGTCCTTCTAATGAATATTCAGAGTTGATTTTCTTTAGGATTGATTGGTTTGATTTGGTTGCAGTTCAAGAGACTCTCAAGAGTCTTCACCAGCACCACAGTTTGAAAGCATTAATTCTTCAGTGCTCAGCCTTCTTTACGGTCCAACTCTCACATCTGTACCTGACTACTGGAACAATCCATAGCTTTGACTATATGGACCTTTGTTGACAAAGTGATATCTCTGCTTTTTAATACTCTGTCTAGGTTTGTCACAGCTTTCCATCTAAGAAGCAAGTGTCTTTAAATTTCATGTCTGCAGTGATTTTGGAGCCCAGAAATATAAAATCAGCCATTGTTTACACTTTCCCCACCTTCTTATTGCCATGAAGTGTGGGACCAGATGCCATGTTCTTAGTTTTTTTAATGTTGAGTTTCAAGCCATCTTTTTCACTCTCACCTTTTACCCTCATCAAGAGCCTTTTTAGCATCTCTTTGCTTACTGCCATTAGAGTGGTATCAGCTGCATATCTGAGGTCATTGATATTTCTCCTGACAATCTTTATTCCAGCTTGGGATTCATCCAGCCTGGCATTTCTGCATAGAAATTAACTAAGCAGGATGACAGTATACAGCCTTGACATACTCCTTTCCCAGTTTCAAACTGTTGTTGCACATCTGGTTCTAACTGTTGCTTCTTGACTTGCATACAGTTATTTTAGGAGGCAGGTAAGGTGGTCTGGTATACCCACCTCTTTAAGAATTTTCCACAGCTTGTGATCTACACAGTCAACTTCCCTGGTGGCTCAGATGGTAAAGAGTCTGCCTGCAATGTGGGAGACCCAGGTTTGATCCCTGGGTCAGGAAGATCCCCTAGAGAAGGCAATGGCAACTGGCTCCAGTATTCTTGCATGGAAAACCCCATGGACAGAGGAGCCTGGAGGGCTACAGTCCATGGGGTTGCAAAGAGTTGGACACAACAGAGATTCCAAAACTTTGGCTACCTGATGTGTAAAACTGAATCATTAGAAAAGACTCTGTTGCTGGGAAAGATTGAGGGCAGGAAGAGAAGGGGATTACAGAGGATAAGATGGTTTGATGGCATCACGGACTCGATGGATGTGACTTTGAGCAGGCTCCGGGAGTTGGTGATGGACAGGGAAGCCTGGTGTGTTACAGTACATGGGATCACAAAGAGTCAGACACAACTGAGTGACTGAGCTGACTGAAAGACTAACACTTTATCTTTTCACACAAAGGCTTTAACTTTTGGTCAATGAAGCAAAATTAGATATTTTTAAGGAATTTCTTTGCATTCTCTACAATCCAAAGAGTGTTGCTAATATAATATCTGGTTCCTCTGCCTTTTCTGAATCCAGTTTGTACATCTGGAAGTTCTCAGTTCATGCACTGCTGAAGCCTAGCCTGAAGGATTTTGAAGATTACCTTGCTAGCATGTGAAATTACATGCTAGCATGTAGTTTCAACATTCTTTGGCATTGCCCATCTTTAGGATTGGACTGAATATTGACTTTTCCCAGTTCTGTAGCCATTGCTGAGTTTTCCAAATTGCTGGCATATTGAATGCAGCACTTTAACAGCATCATCTTTTAGGATTTGAAGTTCAGTTCAGTTCAGTCACTCAGTCGTGTCCGACTGTTTGTGACCCCATGAACTGCAGCACTCCAGGCCTCCCTGTCCATCACCAATTCCCAGAGTGATTTGAAGTAGCTCACTGCAATTCCATCACCTCCATTAGCTGTGTTCATTCTAATGCTTCCTAAGGCTCAGTTGACTTCACACTACAGGATATCTGGCTCTAGGTGAGTGAACATACCATTGTGGTTATCTGGATCATCAAAACCTTTTTTATGTAGTTCTTTTGTGTATTCTTACCACTTCTTCTGCTTCTGTTAAGTCCTTGCTATTTCTATCCTTTCTTGTGCCCATCCTTGCATGAAATATTCCCATGATATCTCCAATTTTTTTGAAGAGATCTCTGGTTTCTCCCATTTTATTGTTTCCCTCCATTTCTTTGCCTTGTTCACATAAGAAGTCTTTCTTATCTCTCCTTGCTATTCTTTGGAACTCTGTATTCAGTTGGGTATATCTTTCCTTTCCTCCCTTGCCTTTTGCTTCTCTTCTTTTCTCAGCTATTTGTAAAGCCTCCTCAGAGAATCACTTTGCCTTCTTGCATTTCTTTATCTTTGGGATGGTTTTGGCTCCCACATCCTGTACAATGTTAGGGCTTCCCTGGTGGCTCAGATGGTAAAAAATCTCCTGCAATCCAGGAGACCCAGTTTCAATTCCTCGGTTGGGAAGATCCCCTGGGGAAGAAAATGACCACCCATCCCAGTATTCTTGCCTGGAGAATCCCACGGACAGAGAAGCCTGGTGGACTACAGTCAATGGGGTCACAAGAGTTGGAAATGACCGAGTGACTAAGCAATCCCAGAGGTTCAGTGTTACGAACTTCCATCCATAGTTCTTCAGGCACTTATCAGATCAAATCCCTCGAATCTATTCACTTCTCTACTGTATAATCATAAAAGGATTTAATTTAGGTCATATCTGAATAACCTAGGGTTTTCCCTACTTTCTTCAATTTAAGCCTGAATTTTTCAATAAAGAGTTCATGATCTGAGCCACAGTCACCTTCAGGTCATATTTTTCTGACTATATAGAGCTTTTCCATCTTTGGCTGCAAAGCATATAATCAACCTGATTTTGGTATTGACCATCTGGTGATGTCCATGTGTAGAGTTGTCTCCTGTGTTGTTGGAAGAGGGTGGTTGCTATGACCAGTGTGTTGTCTCGACAGAAATCTGTTAGCCTTTGCCCTGCTTCATTTTGTTCTCTAAGGCCAAACTTGCCTGTTATTCTAGGAAAATTTGACTTGCCTGTTATTCTAGGCAAGTTTGACTTGCCTGACTTCCTACTTTTGCATTCCAATCCCCTGTTATGAAAAGGACATCTTTTTTTTGGTGTTACTTCTAGAAGGTCTTGTAGGTCTTGATAGAACTGTTCAACTTCAGCTTCTTAGGCATTAGCGGTTGGGCATAGACCTGTTTTACTGTAATGTTGAATAATTTGCCTTGGAAATGAATGAAGATCATTCTGCTGTTTTTGATATTGCATCCAAGTACTTCATTCAGACTCTTTTGTTGACTTTGAGAGCTAGTCCATTTCTTCTAGGGATTCTTGTCCACAGTAATAGATGTAATTGTCATCTGAATTAAATTGCCCATTCCATACAATTTACTTCACTGATTCCTAAGATATCAGTGTTCACTCTTGCCATCTTCTGCTTGACCAAATGCAATTTATCTTGAATAATAGACATAATATTCCAGGTTCCTATGCAATATTGTTGTTTACAGCATCAGACTTTACTTTTATCACCACACACGTACAGCTGAATGTCTTGGACCCCTTCATGGATCACAGCTTTGTTGTGAAGTGGCTTGCATAATCTAATGAAGCTATGGGCCATGCCATGTAGGACCACCCAAGTCAGATGAGTCGTAGTGGAGAGTTCTTATAAAATTTGCTCCACTGGATGAGGGAATGGCAAACCACTCCAGTATTCTTGCCTTGAGAACCCTATGAACATTATGAAAAGGCAAAAAAAATATTACACCAGAAGATGACCACCTCCCCGACCCGGATTGGAAGGTGACCAATATGCCATGGAGGAAGAACTGAGAAATAGCTCCAGAAAGAATGAAAGGGGGGAAGTAAAATGGAAGCGATGCTCAGGAAAGAGGGAAAACAAGGAAAAATTAAATGAATTATGTGTGCCTTATATTGAAATGAGTAATGTTCAGATGTTTCAATCACATACTTGAATTTGTTCATACAGGGACAAGGGCTCTGGTGTACTCTGATGTACCTGCCCATTAAAACAGCTCAAAGATGGAGTGGATGTACCCTTTTCCCTCTTTCACTATAAAGCTGTGTGCAGTTTTCAGACTGCTGACTGAGTGAAATTTGGCATGGTGGTTTCATTAGCACACTGTTTTGATGAACTGAACTCACCAACCATAAACATCTAAAGTGTGGTGACAGTCAGGTTCATTTTAGAAGGCCTTTGGTTCTGGGAAGTAGAAGAAAAATAATCTACATTATTTGCAAAGCCCTTCTGAGAGCCCTGGTTGAGCATCCGGTTTTGTTAACTGAAATAGAAACAATTTCCTCTTGACTTGCTAGTGTTCCCTCCTCTTGACAGGTACTCAATGAAAGAAACTAAAGCACCTTTGTGTAATTAAGTATTAGCCTGTGAGAGCCACTCTGACTCATTCCTCATTTTAAATTGTTTCCATCTACTTCTTTTTTTTGTCTAAGTTTCTATTGGGTGTTCTGTCCACTTTTCTAACATATTCCTTTACCACTACTATTTCTTTGTCTCTAGTCTTGTGTATCTCCTAAATTTCCCTTAGCCCTGCAAGTCACAGACACACATTGCTTTGTATTTTTGTCTTTCCATCTTTTTTGTTTGAAAATAAAGCTTGAGAGCTAAAGAGTATTCAGTTGAATGTATCCTCAGTTTAAGCAAACTAGGGGCTTTTTAAAATGAATCATGTATTTCTTTGAGATGAATTCTGTTAGTAGAAGAATTCTGCCCTTTCTAAGGGCACAGGAAGAAAAATTTCACATCTGCAGGGCTCAGCCACTTAAAAGTAAGGGTATAATGCCATTTTGAGGAAATGCTAAGCCTTCAAACTTATCTTACACTGCAGCCAGCTTTTATGGCCTATTTTAGGAACTTAGTATGAGCTCCTCTGTTTAATGGGCAGGTTAATTTTAAGCTTAAAATTATTAAGAATTCCAGTAGAGTCATAAATAATGCAGTTTATAATATTCTTATCAAGCACATAAAGATACATTCGTCTTCCATTAACAACATACTTTTAAAGTAGTCTGACCTCTTCAGATGTGTAAGAGCATGCAATTAGTGCAATTTGTCACAGGTCTTGCAGCTCTTGTTCTTTTCATACAAAGCAAGTGTGCCCTATTTGCAATTCTAATACTTGACAGAGACTTCTGACCAAAAAGGACTTCCCACATGGTGCAGTGGTAAAGAATCCATCCACCCACACAGGAGATACAAGAGACGCTGGTTCGACCCCTCAATTGGGAAGATCCCCTGGAATAGGAAATGGAAACCCACTCCAGTATTCTTGGCTGGAAATTTTATGAATAGAGGAGCCTGGCAGGCTACAGTCCATGTGGTCACAAAGAGCTGGACATGACTGAGCATGCACACATGCTGTCTGACCATAAATTCAAGTCTACAAATCTTAGAAAAAGAGCATAAAGCAATTAAGAATCCAACAGAAATAGTATATATTTTAGAATATTAATATTTTAAGTGTAAGGAATAAGGAAAATCCTGGGACTTCCTAGGTGGCTCTGGTGGTTAAGAACCCTCCTGCCAATGCAGGAGATGTAAGAGACCTGGGTTCAATCCCTGGGTCTGGGAGACCCCCTGGAGAAGGGCATGGCAACCCACTCCAGTATTCTTGCCTGGAGAATCCCATGGACAGAGAAGCCTGGCAGGGTACAGTCCATGGGGTCACAAAGAGTCAGACACAACTGAAGTGACTTAGCATGCATGAAGGAAAATGCTACTTAAAAATAGGTGTCTCTAAATCATGAGATAAATTTATATTACAAAATAAATGGAAAAAGTAAACATTCTAAGAATATATTCATATATAAGTTCCATATAGTCATCTCTCAATATCCATGAGAGATTGGTCCCTGGACCCTCCCCTCATACCAATATCCACAGATATTCAAGTCCCTCATATAAAACAGCCTAGCATTTACCTATAATTTATGTACATCATCTCTTTTGCTTTAAATCATATTGATTACTTATAATACCTAATACAATGTAAAAAAATGTAAATAGTTGTAAATAAAATATAAGTACTATATAAATAGCTGCCTGCATGGAAAATTCAAGTTTTGCTTCTTGGCTCTTTATAAAAGTTATTGGTAATTATTTTGATCTGGGTTGGTTGAATCTATGGAGAGAGAACCCAATGAATATGGAGGACTTACTATAGTTGATTTCATATTTGTTCATTCTTTCATTTGCCATTCTCATTAATTTATTGATTAATTCATTTTTGAATGCCAACTTTCTACAAGATTGTTAGTGGGTGGAGATGTGAAGATTAGCAAATAAAAACACTACTTTTAACAGAATTTATGCTACTTGACCATGAAATTAACAGTGAAATTAACTGAATCTTGAAATAAATACCTATACTCTATATGTAAACTTTTATTTTCCTAGTGAAGTGTAGATCAGAGTGAATTTTTGTGACATATTTGTTCAACATGAGCTAGTATATCTACTCTGTTCTTCATATTTTTAAGTGTAAAATTAATATATTTTAAGCACAAGTATTTAAAAAGTCATTTATAAATATTTTAAAAATATTAAATATATTCAAAATATTATTTTAATGGATATAATAATTCTAATAGGTACTGTATTCAACACTAATTCTGCAACAAGTAACCAGTGGGCCCTTTTAAAATTCTGAATCTGCGATTCTGAATAGAAGCTCTATAGGGAACTGTGATGTTGTTTGAAACATGGTATCAAAACTGTATTTACTCAATATGACAAATATTGGAACATTTTACATTCTATATCTGCAAGTATTTTCTTAGGATACCCTCTAGATTTGAAATGCTTGGATCAAAGTCCAAATTTAACAGGTTTTTTTAGAACTCCTAATTCATACAGTTAAATCACTTTCTAGATAATTCCCAGAAATTTGACACTATATGACAATACCATTTTTACTCAACTGTATTATTTTTAAAAATTCATATTTGATTTTTAAAATTCTCTATATTTTACATTATGAGTGATATCTCTCCTGTAGGTATTTGAGTTGTGTGTGCTGTGTATGTGCTTAGTTGCTCATCTGTGTCTATAGCCCACCAGGTTCCTTTGTCTATGGGGATGCTCCAGGCAAGAATACTGGAGTGGGTTGCCATGGCCGCCTCCAGGGGATCTTCCCAACCCAGGAATTGAACCTGGGTCTCCTTCATTGCAGGAGGATTCTTTATCAGTTGAGCTACCAGGAAAGCCCCATTTGAGCTGTGTGCATAAATTAAATATTTCCCTATCATATTAGTTACAAATTTTTTTTTAAGAAATGCACATTTTCATTGTAAAATAATGGTGTACTAGTTAAAACAATGTGCTCTGGAGTCAGAACACCTGGGTTCTAACCATGGCTATGCTTTTACTGGCTGTGTTTTCCTGTGTGATTTCTTAAACTCTCTCTTCTTTAATTACTTCATCCATAGAAGGGACAGTAATAGCATCTATATCATTGAGTTATCATGAGAATTAGATGTAATTCTCTTAATGTAAATTAAAAGATGTAATGAAAAAACATTAATGCAAATCTCTTCAAAAAGCTTTCATTCTTTTAAGCTGGCTGCTATCCTTTTAGCAGCTATAATGTTAGATTGGATTAGCATTCTTTTTTCTTCAGGGCTCATGCCCACTCTCATTAGAATCAACCCTAATCTTCTCACACTCACTCACTATAAGCTCTCAGTAAATGTTAGCATCGATTTATTGTTTCACTGTAATGTTAAATATATAGACATTTTAAGTCTAATTACCGTCTGTCCCCATACGAAGATATCACATTATTATTGATGACATACCCCAGGCAGTGCTTTTCATTCCTGTGATTCATTTATTTTATAATTGGAAGTTTGTATCTCTTGTAGAAATTTTACTCACCTGTTTCTCTCATTCCCCCACATGCGTCCCCTCTGGCAAATACCTGTTTGTTCTCTGTATCTATAACTCTGTTGTGTTTGTTCATTCATTTTGTTTTTTAGATTCTACTTATAGGTGAGATGTATGGTATTTGTCTTTCTCTGACTTTTTTCACTTTGCATAATGGCTTTTAGGTCCATCAGTGTTATCACAAATGGCAAAATTCTTTTAAATTGTAGGATAATTGCTTTACAATGTTATATTGTTTTCTACTGTACAACAATGTGAATCAGCCACAAGTGTGTGTGTGTGTGTGTGTGTGTGTGTGTGTGTGTGTGTGTGTGTATCCTCTCCCTCTTGAGCCTCCATCACACCCCTGTCCCATCCCTGTGGGTTGTCACAGAGTGCTGAACTGGGCTCTTTGTGTTATGTAGCAGCTTCCCACTGGCTATCTATTTGCCACATAGCAGTAGTGTATAGACGTTAGTGCTGCTCTCTCAATTCGTTCCACCACAGTGTATTCAAGTCTGTTTTCTACATTTGTGTCTCTGTTCTTGCTCTACAAATAGGTTATCAGTACCATTTTTCTAGATTCCATGTATATGTGTTAATATATGCTATTTGTTTTTCTCTTTCTGACTTCACTCTGTGTGAAAGAGTCAAGGTTCATCAGTCTCATTTCCACTGACTCACATTTGTTCCTTTTTATGGCTTTTACATACACTTCAGTGTATGTAATTACAACTTCTTTAACTATTTGTCTGTTGATGGACATCTAGGTTGCTTCCATGTCCTGAATATTGTAAATAGTGCTGCAGTGAACATTGGGGTATGTGTGTCTTTTTGAATTGATTTTTTTCTTAGTGTATATGCCCAATAGTGGGATTGCTAGGTGATATTAGTTTTATTCCTAGTTTTTTTTTTTTTTTTTAAGGATCTCCATACTGTTCTCTCTAGCGGCTATATCAATTTACATTCCTTCCAACAGTGTAAGAGGATTCCATTTTCTCCACATCCTCTGTGACATTTATTATTTGTAGATTTTTTGATGGTGGCCATTCGGATCAGTGTGAGGTGCTACCTCATAAAAGTTTTGATCTGTGTTTTTCTAATAATGAGCATCTTTTCACATATCCATTTGCCATCTGTATGTCATCTTTGGAGAAATGTCTGTTTAGGTTTTCTGCCCATGTTTTGATTGGGTTGTTTGTTTTTCTGATATAGAACTACATGAGCTGATTTTGTAAAAAAAAAATCTACATGTTTTATAGATTAATCTTTTGTCAGTTGTTTCATTTGCAATTTGGCTTCCCTGATAGCTCAGCTGGTACAGAATCTGCCTACAATGTGGGAAATCTGGGTGCAATCCCTGGGTTGGGAAGATCCCCATTTTACTCAATTCTGAGGGCTATTTTTTCATCTTGTTTATAATTTCCTTTGCTGTGCAAAAGCTTTTAAGTTTAATTAGGTCCCATTTGTTTGTTTCAGTTTCTATTTCCATTACTCTAAGAGGTGGGTCAAAGAGGATTTTGCTGTGATGTATGTCAAAGAATGTTTTGCCTATGTTTTCCTCTAAGAGTTTTATAGTTTCTGACCTTCTAGTTAGGTTTTTAATGCATTTAAAATTTGCTTTTCTGTATGGTGTTAGACAGCGTTCTAATTTTATTATTTCATAAACAGCTGTCCAGTTTTCCCAACACTACTTCTCTGTATCTATGTTCATGTCAGTACCATACTGTATTGATTACCATAGCTTTGAAGTATAGTGTGAAGTCTGGGAGCATGATACATCCAGCTCTGTTCTTCCTTTTCAAGAACATTTTGGTTATTTGTGATCTTTCTTGTTTCCATACAAATTTTAGTTTCTAAGTCTAGTTCTGTGAAAAATGCCATTGGTATTTTGATAGGAATTGCATTAAATCTGCAGATTGTCTTTGGTGGTATGGTCAGTTGAACAGTATTAATTTCACTAGTCCATGAGTCCAGTATATTTTTCCTTTTGATTCATGTAGCTTTCAATTTCTTTTATTAGTGTCCTAAAGTTTTTCAAGTCCAGTTTTTATTTTCATACCTCCTTAGTTAGATTTACTCCTAGATATTTTATTCTTTTTGATGCATTGTAAAAGGGACTGATTTCTTAAGTTCTCTTTCTGACAGTTCTTTGTTAGTATATAGAAATGAAGCAAATTTCTATATATAATTTGGTATGCTGAAATTTTACTGAATACATGTATTAGTTCTTGTAGTTGTTTGTTGGTGTCTCTAGGATTTTTTTTTTTAATATATATATAGTATTATGTCATCTGCAAACAATGTCAGTTTTACTTCTTTTCCAATTTGGATTCTTTCTGTTTCTTTTTCTTATCTGATTTCTGTGGCTAGGTCTTTTGATATTATGTTAAATTTGGTAAGAGTGGGCATCTTTGTCTTGATTCTGATCTTAGAAGAAATGCTTTCAGCTTTTCACCATTTAGTAGGACGTGGCTATGGTAAATACTCTTACAGTGGTCATCATTTTGCAATATATAGAAATATCAAATCACCACTATTTTGTGAACTAGGAACTAACATATTATTGTAGAGTTCAGTTCAGTTCAGTCATTCAGTTGTGTCTGACTCTTTGTGACCCCATGGACTTCAGCACTCCAGGCCTCCTAATCCATCACCAACTGCCAGAGTCTACCCAAACCATGTCCATTGAGTCGATGATGCCATACAACTATCTCATCCTCTGTCGTCCCCTTCTCCTCCTACCCTCAATCTTTCCCAGCATCAGGTGTTTTTAAATGAGTCAGCTCTTCGCATCAGGTGGCCAAAGTATTGGAGTTTCAGCTTCAGCATCAGTCCTTCCAATGAACACCCAGGACTGATCTCCTTCAGGATGGACTGGTTGGATTTCCTTGCTGTCCAAGGGACTCTCACGAGTCTTCTCCAACACCACAGTTCAAAAGCATCAATTCTTCAGCACTCAGCTTTCTTTATAGTCTAACTCTCACATCCATACATGACCACTGGAAAAACCATAGCCTTGACTATATGGACCTTTGTTTACAAAGTAATGTCTCTGCTTTTTAATATGCTATCTAGGTTGGTCATAACTTTCCTTCCAAGGAGTATGTGCCTATTAATTTTGTGGCTACAATCACTATCTGCAGTGATTTTGGAGCACCCAAAAATAAAGTCAGCCACTGTTTCCACTGTTTCCCCATCTATTTGGCATGAAGTGATGGGATCAGATGCTATGATCTTAGTTTTCTGAATGTTGAGCTTTAAGCCAACTTTTTCACTCTCCTCTATCACTTTCATCAAGAAGCTCTTTAGTTCTTCACTTTCTGCCATAAGGGTAGTGTCATCTGCATATCTGAGGTTATTGATATTTCTCCCAACAATCTTGATTCCAGCTTGTGCTTCCTCCAGCCCAGTGTTTCTAATGATGTACTCTGCATAGAAGTTAAATAAGCAGGGTGACAATATACAGCCTTGACGTACTCCTTGTCCTATTTGGAACCAGTCTGTTGTTCCATGTCCAGTTCTAACTGTTGCTTCCTGACCTGCATACAGGTCTCTCAAGAGACAGGTCAGGTGGTCTGGCATTCCCATCTCCTGAAGAATTTTTCAGTTTATTGTGATCCACACAGTCAAAGACTTTGGCATAGTCAATAAAAACAGAAATAGATATTTTTCTGAAACTCCCTTGATTTTTTGATGATCCAGCAGATGTTGGCAATTTAATCTCTGGTTCCTCTGCCTTTTCTAAAACCAGCTTGAACATCTGAAAGTTCACGATTCACATATTGCTGAGGCCTTGCTTGCAGAATTTCAGCATTACTTTACTAGCGTGTGAGATGAGTGAAATTGTGTGGTAGTTTGAGCATTCTTTGGCATTGGAATGAAAACTGACCTTTTCCAGTCCTCTGGCCACTGCCAAGCATATTGAGTGCAGCACTTTCACAGCATCATCTTTCAGGATTTGAAATAGCTCAACTGGAATTCCATCACCTCCACTAGCTTTGTTTGTAGTGATGCTTCCTAAGGCCCACTTGACTTCACATTCCAGGATGTCTGGCTCTAGGTTAGTGATCACACCATCGTGATTATCTGGGTCATGAAGATCTTTTTGGTACTGTTCTTCTGTGTATTCTTGCCATCTCTTCTTAATATATTCTGCTTCTGTTAGGTCCATACAATTTCTGCCCTTTATTGAGCCCGTCCTTGCATGAAATGTTCCTTTGGTATCTCTAATTTTCTTGAAGAGATCTCTAGTCTTTCCCATTCTATTGTTTTCCTCTATTTCTGTGCATTGATCACCGAAGAAGGCTTTATTATCTCTCCTTGCTATCTTTGAAACTCTGCATTCAAATGGGTATATCTTTCTTTTTCTCATTTGCTTTTGGCTTCTCTTCTTTTCTTAGCTATTTGTAAGGCCTCCTCAGACAGGCATTTTGCTTTTTTGCATTTCTTTTCTTGGGGATCAAATCAAATCATTGACTCATGTTTCCAAAGATTTCAAATATAATCTTTGTAACTGGTGTATTTTGTATTCCTAGCATTTTTTTTGTGTCATTCTTCTGTTGTTTTTTCATCTTTGCAGTTTTGTCCTCTTCCCAGTTGTGATTTCCCTTTTGAGTCTAAGCTCCTGTGTCTCAGAAGTCTTTTCTTCTTTGATGTATTTGATAACACGAAGGATATAACTCATAGTATTTCCATATTTTATTTTTAAAAATCTATTTTTAGAGATGTACTTATTCTCTGATTTTCTCCTAATCTTTTTGGGAAGAGGGCTTATATTTTTAAAAAATTTTCAACCCTCTGTTAGTGAATAGGGATATATTTATGTGGGCTTGTTTTTTTGCCAACAAGTTGAGTAGGTAGTTGATCTCTCTTGTTGCTGACTTGTAATGTTTTGTCTTCCTCCCAAATAGAACTAGTTCAACCTGAAATGTCCTGCATCTTTTCATTTGATGTTGTCCTGAACATAAAGATGGAAATTTGTTTCAATATCTTTGGAGACTTTGAAGGCTTAGAAAAATGGTACTGATGAAAAATCTGAAGAATTCTGCTGTTCAAAAACAGGTCAGGACATATTGATTATAATCATTATTATAAAACTTGTATTATTGTCAAAATAAACTAGCCACATCCAATTCACAAGTGTTAATAATACCACTGGCAACTAGAATCACAGAATATTGTGGCCACTGAAAACTAGAATCATAGAATATTAAAACTGGGAAGGAAGATAATCATTCAGATCAAGCTCAGAATTATTTTTTAACTTGAAAAAAAGATTTTTTAACTTAAATATATTTATTTTAACTGGAGGATAATTGCTTTGCAGTATTGTGTTGGTTTCTGCCATACATCAACATGAATCAGAAATAAGAATACATTCGTCCTCTGTCTTGAGCCTCCATTCCACCTCTCATCCTATTTTTACCCTTTGAGTTGTCACAGAAAACTGAATTTGAGCCCCAAACATCATATAGCAAATTTACACTGACTATCTAATTTTACATGTGATAATGTATATGTTTCAGTGCTCCTCTCTCCATTCATCCCTCATTGCATCCAAAAGACCAGAAGCCCAAAGATGTAAAGTAGGGATTTGATGGCAGATTCTGGAATTTGACTCAGAGTACCAAGTGTCAGTGATGTTCTTATGATCAGGAATCAAAGGTTCAGGAATCAAGACACTAGGACAGGAAAACATGAAAAGTTCACCAGTTTGATAAGTAGATAAAGACAAAATAAACACAATAAGAAAAGAGTGACCTTTTTTTCCTGGCCCCTACAAAGATTCTTCCAGAAATGTCTGAGTGTGTGTCATTGCATTAGGAAGTGATAATGTATCTAGACAGCAATAGGTAGATTATATTTTAAAGAACCTAGGACTTAAAAATGTATATTCCTGCCTTACTCGCAGCTGAGATTTGGTATTAATTGATAAAGTTGACAAAGCATGGAAAAAGAGGATAGTTTTTTTAAGTTGCTGTTAGATCCATATCTCAAATCCATTTGGGAGTTATATATGTTCAGTTTTCTCACCAGCAAAATACCAAAAGTGAAATATTTCTTTTGCCAGTTATTAAGTTATTGCCAGTTAAGTTTTCAAGTTATTAAGATTATGAGTGAGATTATGTATATAGTGAATATTCAAAAATCCATTTTCTAGTTCATCTCCATAAAGGACCATTCAGGGGTCTGTTCCTCACATCAGGGCAATTGTCTGAGTCAGAGCAGAAACATTTAAGGCTGAGAGTGAAACAGCTGATCTGTGGCAGCCTAATGGAATGAGAATCAGACAGTCCTTGCCCCAGCCCTACATACCCAGGACAGGGATGCAGGTCCCCTGGAAGGCACAGCAGCTTGGAGCTGGAACTTAGGGATTGTGGAGCCATCCCAGGGCAAGGGCTGCTGTTGACTGCAGAGAGATGGATCAAGGGGATGTGAGGGAGGAGATTGTGATGGGAAGTGCCTGTAGAGGAAAATTGGGCAGCCATGGAAGCAAGGTGATACTGCTGAGTCACACGTAGGGGGTGGAGCTATCACCATAGCCTCTCTCTCCCCACATGCCAGCATCAGCAGCTGAACAATAGAGAGGCTAGCCCAGAGAGTGCATGACACACGGAACTACAGAGTAGGACCCTAGCCAGGGGGCTCCCCTCTATGTGCCTGACACACTGAACAACAGAGAAGGACCCCAGGCAAGGAAGCCCTCTAAGTGCCTGAACAGGCAGAGCTAAGGGAAAGACTATCCAAAGAGGCCTTTTGATTGCCAACTACAAGAGGCTTGAAAAAAAGACTCTGAGAGGGCCATAAATCCTGTGGTGGAGGCAGTGAAGTCCCTGCACACTTGGTGCCACCAGGGCCCCTGCAAGCAAAGCAGCTGTGCCACCTTCACGCTCATCTCTTACTGGGGCAGAACTGCCACAAGCAAAACATGTCTTGTGTCTATGCGCACAGGGTCACTTTAATCATGTCCAACTCTTGCGACCCTGTAGACTGTTGCCTGCCAGGCTTCTCTGTCAGAAGTGTTCTCCAGGCAAGAATACTGGAGCCTATTGGCCAATACTGGTTGCCATACCCTTCTAGAGCACTATATTTCCTGATGCCCTAGCCGCCAACATCCCTGAGTAGCTGGTGTTGTCAGAACCCATGGGACCCAGGCAGCTGCACCATCTCCACACCTGGCCCTCATAGGGGCAAACCCAAGTCCTCCAGGGCAGCCTCGGGAGCAAACCACAGTGGATGACCCACATACAGAGGTAGAAATAAAACCATAGTTGAAACCCAGGGGCAGTGTGGCTAAGGAAGAAGACCCAAAACCTTCCCACCAGCTGTACAAGCTGCAGATTAAATCCACACAATCAACTAGGCAGACTCGGTGTCTATGGAATATATAAAAGCACATTGAAAGCTCCCACAAAATAAAATGCATTAGTTCTGATAGCTGTGGACATTGGAGGCAAGAACACACAGATGTAGGACCAGAATAGTATCTGAGCTGCCCCCAAAACAGGTCCAGGGATTAGCACAGTGCTGGAGGGCATCCTAGAGAGGTGAGGTGGACTATGACTCCAAGCGAGGGAAAGGACTCTTGACAGCAGTGACTCAAGAAAAACATGTATTATTCCTTGTTTTGACTTGTTCTGTAGATTCTTTTGGATTTTTTTCCTGTTTTTTTTGTTTGTTTGTTTGTTTTTTACCCCCTGTTGTAGTTGTTAATTTTATTGGCGCTATGAAATCTATTTAAGATTTTGAGCTTTTTTTTTTCCCTCAGTCACATTTTTTATTGTTGTTATAAACTTTTGTCTCTACATTGGGCATAGCAATCCTCATCAGACAAAATGGACCTTAAAATAAAGAAGATTACAAGAGATAAGGAAGGACACTACATAATGATCAAGGGATCAATCCAAGAGGAAGACAAAACAATTGTAAATATCTAGGCATCCAACATAGGAGCACCTCAATACATAAGAAAAACACTAACAGAAATAAAGGAGAAGTCAACTGTAACACAATAATAATAGGAGACTTTAACACCCCACTCAAACCAATGGACAGATCATCAAAACAAAATTAACAAGGAAACACAAGTCTTTTTTTTTAATGAATTTATTTATTTTAATTGGAGGCTAATTACTTTACAATATTGTAGTGGTTTTGCCATACATTGACATGAATCCACCATGGGTGTACATGTGTTCCCCATCCTGAACCCCCTTCCCACCTCCCTTCCTATCCCATCCCTCTGGGTCATCCCAGTGCACCAGCCCTGAGCACCCTGTCTCATGCATTGAACCTGGACTGGCGATTCGTTTCATGTATGATAATGTACATGTTTCAATGCCATTCTCCCAAATCATCCCACCATCGCCCTCTCCGATAGAGTCTAAAAGACTGTTCTATACATCTGTGTCTCTTTTGCTATCTTGCGTGTAGGGTTATCGTTACCATCTTTCTAAATTCCATGTATATGTGTTAGTATACTGTACTGGTGTTTTTCTTTCTGGCTTACTTCACTCTGTATAATAGGCTCTGGTTTCATCCACCTCATTAGAACTGATTCAAATGTATTCTTTTTAATAGTTAAGTAATATTGCATTGTTTATATGTACCACAGCTTTCTTATCCATTTGTCTGCTGATGGACATCTAGGTTGCTTCCATGTCCTGGCTATTATAAACAGTGCTGCAATGAACATTGGGGTACACCTGTCTCTTTCAATTCTGTTTTCCTCAATATTATGCCCAAAGCAATCTTGAGAAAGAAGAATGGAACTGGAGGAATCAACCTGCCTGACTTCAGGCTCTACTACAAAGCCACAGTCATCAAGACAGTATGGTATTGGCACAAAGACAGAAATATAGATCAATAGAACAAAATAGAAAGCCCAGAGATAAATCCACGCAGCTATGGACACCTTATTTTTGACAAAGGAGACAAGAATATACACTGGAGAAAAGACAATCTCTTTAACAAGTGGTGCTGGGAAAACTGGTCAACCACTTGTAAAAGAATGAAACTAGAACACTTTCTAACACCATACACAAAAATAAAATCAAAATGGATTAAAGATCTCAATGTAAGACCAGAAACTATAAAACTCTTTGAGAAAAACACAGGAAACACAAGTCTTAAAGGATACATTAGAGGAGATGGATCTCATTGATATATTCAGGACATTCCATCCAAATGCAGAAGAATACACCTTCTTCTTGAGTGCACATGGAACATTCTCCAGATTAGACCACATCTTGGGTCACAAATAAAACCTCAGTAAATGTAAGAAAATTGAAATCGTATCTAGCACCTTCTCTGACCACAATCCTATGAGACAAGATATCAATTATGAGAAAAAAACTGTAAGAAACACAAACACATGGAGACTAAACAATATGTTTCTAAATAAACAACAAGTTACTGAAGAAATCAAAAGGGAAATCAAAACGTTTCCAGAAACAAATGACAATGAAAACATGACAACTCAAAACTCATGGCATGCAGCAAAAGCAGTTCTAGGAGGAAACTTTATAGCAATACAATCCTACCTCAAGAAACAAGAAAAACATCAAATAGACAACCTAACTTTACACCTAAAACAACTGGAAAAAGAAGAACAAAGAAACCCCCAAAATTAGTAGAAGGAAATAATCATAAATATCCAAGCAGAAATAAATGAAAAACAAAAAATGAAAGAAACAATATGAAAATATTAATAAAACTAAAAGCTGGTTCTTTGAGAAGATAAACAAAATTGACAAACCTTTAACCAGACTCATCAAGAAAAAAAGAGAGAAGAATCAAATCAACAAATTTAGAAATGAAAAAGGAGAAGTAACAACAGACATTGCAGAAATACAAAGAATTATAAGAGACTATTATGAACAACTATATGGCAATAAAATGGATACCCTGGAAGAAATGGACAGATTCTTAGAAATGTTCAATCTTTTGAGGCTGAACCAGGAAGAAACAGAAATTATGAATAACCCATTTAGAAGCACTGAAATTTAAGCTGTGAGCAAAAATCTCCTAAAAACAAAAGCCCAGGATCAGATGACTTCACAGGAGAATTCTATCAAAGATTTGAAAAGTGAAAGTTAAACTCACTCAGTCACATCCAACTCTTTGCGACCCCAAGGATTGACCATGGATCACCAGGCCAATATACTGGAGTGGGTAGCCTTTCCCTGCTCCAGGGGATCTTCCCAACCCAAGGATTGAATCTAGGTCTCCCACATTGAAGGCAGATTCTTTACCAGCTGAGCCATAAGGGAAGCCCAAGAACACTGGAATGGGTAGCCTATCCCTTCTCCAGGGGATCTTCCCAACCCAGGAATTGAACCAGGGTCTCCTGCATTGCAGGCAGATTCTTTACTAACTGAGATATCAGGGAGAAGAGCTAATGCCCATCCTAAAACTGTTTCAAATAATTGCAGAGGAAGGAACACTTCCACACTCATTCTACAAAGCCATCATCACCCTGATACCAAAACCAGACAAAGACAACACAGAAAAAAAAACTACAGGCCAATATCACTGATGAACATAGATGCAAAAATCCTCAACAAAATTTTAGCAAACAATTCAGCAACATGTCAAAAAGCTCATATACCATGATCAAGGTGGGTTTTATTCCAGGAATGCAACAATTCTTCAATATATGCAAATCAATCAATGTGACACACCATATTAACAAATTGAAAGATAAAAACCATGTAATAATCTCAATAGATGCATAAAAAGCCTTTGATAAAATTTAGCATTCATTTATGATTAAAACTCTTCAAAAATGGGCATAGGGGAACCTACCTCAACATAGTAAAGGCCATACATGATTAGTCTACAGCAAACCTTATTCTCAATGGTGAAAAAAACAAAGCATTCCCCCTAAGATCAGGAACAAGATAAGGGTGTCCACTTTCACCACTATTACTCAACAAAGTTCTGGAAGTCATAGCTACAGCAATCAGAGAAGAAAAAGAAATAAAGGAATAAAAGGAATCCAGATTGGAAAAGAAGACGTACAGCTCTCACTGTTTGTAGATGACACGATACTGTACATAGAAAACCCTAAAGATAGTATCAAAAAATTACTAGAGTGCATCAGTGAATTTAGCAGAGTTTCAGGATAAAAAATCAATACACAGAAATCACTTGCATTTCTGTATACTAACAATGAAAAATCAGAAAGAGAAATTAAGTAATCAATTACATTCATCATTGCAACAAAAGGAATTAAATATCTAGGAGTAAACTTACCTAGGGAAACAAAAGAACTATACACAGAAAATAATAAGACAATGAAGAAAGAAATCAAAGATGACATAAACAGATGGAGAGATATTCCATGTTCCTGGGTAGGAAGAATCAATATTGTGAAAGTGACTATACCACCAAATGCAATCTACAGTTTCAATGTGATCCCTATCAAATTACCAATAGCATTTTTCACAGAACTAGAACAAAAAATTTTCACAATTCACATGGAAACACAAAAGACTCCAAATAGCCAAAGCAGTCCTGAGAAAGAAGAATGGAGCTGGAGGAATCAACCTCCCTGACTTCAGATTATACTACAAAGATACAGTTCTCAAGACCATATGATACTGCACAAAAACAAATATAAACAAATGAAAAATATATAAAGCCTAGAAATAAACCCATGCACCTCTGGGTACCTTATTTTTGACAAAGGAGGCCAGAATATACAATGGGGCAAAGATAGCCTCTTCAATAAATGGTGCTGGGAAATCTGGACAGTTACATCCCAAAGAATGAAATAGAATACGTCCTAACACCACACACAAAGATAAACTCAAAATGGATTAAAGACCCAAATGTAAGACCAGAAACTATGAAACTCTTGGAAAAGATAGGCAGAACACTTGATGACATAAATCAATGGAAGATCCTCTATGACCCACCTCCTAGAGTAACAGAAATAAAAACAAAAGTAAACAAGTGGGACCTGATTAAACTTAAAATCTTTTGCACAGCAAAGGAAACTATAAGCAAGGTGAAAAGACAACCCTTCATATGGGAGGAAATAATAGCAAATAAAACAACTGACAAAGGATTAATTTCCAAAATATACAAGCAGCTCATACAACTCAATGCCAGAAAAACAAACAACCCAAATCAAAAAGTGGGGAAAAAAAAAAACCTAAACAGACATTTCTCCAAAGAAGACATACAAATGGCTGATAAATACACGAAAAGATGCTCAACATCGCTCATTATTAGAGAAATGCAAATCAAAACCACAATGAGATATCACCTCACACTGGTCAGAATGGCCATCAACAAAAAGTCTGCAAACAATAAATGCTGGAGAGGGTGTGGAGAAAAGGAAATGCTCTTGCACTATTGGTGGGAATGTAAATTGATCCAGCCACTGTGGAAGACAGTATGGAGATTCCTTTAAAAACTAGGAATAAAACCACCATATGACCCAGCAATCCCACTCATAGGCATACCCTGAGGAAACCAAAATTGAAAAAGACACAGGTATCACATTGTTCATTGTAGCACTATTTACAATAGCTAGAACATGAAAGGAGAAGGCAATGGCACCCCACTCCAGTACTCTTGCCTGGAAAATCCCATGGACAGAGGAGTCTAGTAGGCTGCAGTCCATGGGGTTTCAAAGAGTCGGACCCGACTGAGCAACTTCACTTTCACTTTTCACTTTAATGCATTGGAGAAGGAAATGGCAACCCACTCCAGTGTTCTTGCCTGGAGAATCCTAGGGACAGGGGAGCCTGGTAGGAGGCCATCTATGGGGTCGCACAGAGTCGGACACGACTGAAGTGACTTAGCAGCAGCAGCAGCAGCAGAACATGAATACAACTTAGATGTCCATTGACAGATGAATGGATAAAGAAGTAGTGGTACATATAGGCAATGGAATATTAGTCTGCCATAAAAAGGAACATCTTTGAGTCAGTTCTAATCCGGTGAATAAACTTAGAACCTATTATACAGAATGAAGTAAGTTAGAAAGAGAAAGATAAATATTGTATTCTAATGCATATATATGGGATCTAGAAAAATGGTACTGAAGAATTTATTCACAGGGCAGCAGTAGAGAAAGAGACATGGAGAACAGACTTATGGACATGGGGAGCAGGGAGGAGAGGGTGAGATGTATGAAAAGAGTAACATGGAAACTTACATTACCATGTGTAAAATAGATGGCTGAAGGGAGTTTGCTATATGGTTCAGGAAACTCAAACAGGAGCTCTGTGTCAACCTGGAGGGGTGAGATGGGGAGGGAGATGGGAAGGGGTTGAGGAGGGAGGGGATATATGTATACCTATGGCTGATTCATGTTGAGGTTTGGCAAAAACCAACATTTTATAAAGCAATTATCCTTCAATAAAAATTTAATTAATTTTAAAAAACAGATTGTTGAGTGGAATGATTAATTAGATCATCTATATCACCCTTTTTTGTCCACATTATGAAGTCATGACTGTGAGAAATATATACCTGATTAAAATACACTGGGATATTTTTATTCTATCATTCTTTGGCTTTTGTACAATGAAGCCACTCTGTGAGAAGAGGACAGCAGAGTGTTAGTACCGGGATCAAATGACAGGTCCACTACCTGCCAAGCTGATGAGCTTGGATAAATTGGTCAGCCTTCCTAAGCCTCAGTTTCCTCAATATTAAACAAGAAAATGAATCATTTCTAGCCTTATTTGAGGATCCATTAATTTATTATATTTGCACAGTATATTTGGCACATACTTACTGAGTGCTTACTAGTGTGTGGATGACAGAGGGATGAGAAGGTTAGATGGCATCACTGACTCAATGGACATGAATTTGAGCAAACTCTGGGAGATGGTTAAGGACAGGGAAGCCTGGCATGCTGCAATCCATGGGTCGCAAGGAATCGGACATGACTGAGCAACTAAACAAGTGCTCATTAAAATACATAGTTATTTTTCAATAATTGCAGTGTTTTATACATTGAAGTTAAACATGTTGAGGATTGAATCTACATTTTTAAATGTTAAACCATACATTTTGATGTTAAACCACTTAGAAAAATAAGTTGTTTGCAAATAAGGATCTTATTTTAGTGCTTAGTCGGCTTTCTCAGAATGAATTGAAACTTGAATGTTTGTTAAAATTCATACTTTTAACTATCCTGTAGTTGAAAACTGTGACACAATACTAAGCAGCGTACAAGCAATTTTCTAATATTTTCATTAGAATAATGACATTCTCAGCAATTCTTTTCTTCCTTGTAGTTGTTGAACATTTTATATATAAATTATCATATATATATGTGTATCACAAAACTTAGTGGAAAGTATTCATTGCAAAAGATAAAGCTTTAAGGAAAGCATAGTATTATTTTAAGTATAGATTTTATTTTTATATGAAATTCTGTGGGAAAAAAAAAAAAAACCAGCTGAAGTAAGGATTCTTTGTCTGATTCTAGAACACCCAAAATGATGTTATATAAATCTTGTCTTGCTATACTCTGTATAGACTGACAGGGACAGAATGAAAACCAAAGCAAATATGAGGTAAAAATGATTTTTTATTACTTTAGGTATTTCTAGATGTCAGATAAAAATGAGAACATTGCTAAAAATTTTACAGAGTGACAGCTCTGCCTTATGGATAAAATTCTAAAGTTTGATGTATGAGGCAGAAAATGTGAAAAATATTATGAAGTACTACTCTGACATAATGATGGAAAGCTGCTGGAAGTGTGCTAACACCAGAGAAATATAATAGAATAAAGTTAAACTTGGAAGAATGTAATTTTTAAAAATCCTGCCTACCACAGAAACATGAATTTTGGCCTTCAAAAAATGCAAACCACTAACCTTTATTTTTTATTGACTTATAAATGTTCACCTTTATTACTTTGAGATTAATTTCTCAATGAATGCCTTTGTGTATTTATCAAGTATGAAATATAGAAAGTTCTTTAAGAATCGGTTGGTTTGCCATGCTCCATTCCACTAGATTACTGTATGATAAATTACTAATTCAGTGTTGTTATACCTGTATTCTCTCTTCATGCACTCTTCTAAGTGATAGTAGGCATTTGTTTCCTTAGTCCGCATAGTAATCATTACCCTTTATTTACATTCACATTAGTAAATTAGATGATCTATTTCAATGTGTCCTAGCCTTCATCTTTCAGGATGTGAACACCTAACTCAGATTTGGGCAACTGGCCTGACTCTCCTAAAATTTTTGCTCTTAGGCCGATTTATGTCAATATTGGTTCCTGAGAAAATCATCTTTTACTGTCTGGAAGCCTGAACCTGCCCTGAGCTTGATATAGCAATTACTCTTTTGCCTCTATAAGAAACCCCTTTCCTTCAACTAAATTTTGCCTTTGTTAAATTAGCTAAAGTGGTTTCTGAGGCTTTGTTTATTAGTTGAAGGCATGTAGTTGAAAGTGCCACGGTGTTCTTAATACCTTTAGTAAGATAAACCTCCTAGTTCTATAAATAATGCTGTCATGGAATTTTATTTTGAAGGAAATTCTGGTTCACTGATTTATTTCCCCCCATGTATTTCTGATGTTGAGAACACTCCTTATGAATTAGTAAATTAAGTCAAATATTATTTATTATCACATGCATGTAGATAAAAGTTCCTACATTAATTCTACCATAGGGAATCTTTTTTTTGTAAATGCTAACCACGTAATATAATGTATTTATATTTTGCAACCCCATGGACTGTAGCCTACCAGGCTCCTCTGTCCATGGGATTTTCTGGGCAATAGTACTGGAGTGGGTTGCCATTTCCTTCTCCAGGGGATCTTCCTGGCCCAGGGATTGAACCCAGGTCTCCCGCATTGTAGACAAACGCTTTACCGTCTGAGCCACCAGGGAAGTCTAATGTATTTATATAAGATTTATATTTTTCAGATTGCAGACCAGAATGTGAATTACTTTATTTTATTGTCATGAATGTTTTTCATGAAGTTTTGTTATATATAATATATATTATATTATATATTTGTACAACATATATTTATAACATATGTGATATTAATATATGTGTGTGTGTGTGTATATATTCATATGTCTATAGTATTCAGCAACTGATTCAAAGAAAGAGACTTCATTTCCTTAAGAATGCCACTATTCTGAACAATTTAATGGAAATGTTAGAAAATTACATTTATGTTGCTTAGCTTTAGAAAATCTCAAATTTTATGTAATTTACCAGGTGTACACTTTATTTGGATTTAATGTATTATAGGCACCAATGAGAATCATAGCCATACAAATAATTATGTTAGGGTTTATTTCTCACTAGACATATCTATATAAATATTAACATTGAACTAAACATAAAAGGTTAATTGAATATAATTTTTATTCATTTAATTTATTTGCATTAAGACATTTTTGAGTCATAAATGAGATAATCCATGAAAAGCTCAACAGAAAACTGAAGACATCATAAATTCTCAATTAATATTAGTTGTAATACTGACAATGTAATATGATGATGATGATAATGGTGTTTCACATCAACTTGACAATGATCTTGTCTAGAAGATTACTTTTTTTATCATTAATATTCTTGTAATCTGGTTAGGATAGTATATATTTCTCACCAATACTTGCTATAATCAAACTTCTGTGTTTTTCTTATATTGATGAGTGTGAAATTGTATCTTATTGCTGCTTTAATTTGTATTTTCCTGAATTGTGCAACTGAACCCTGTAAATTACTTAACTACACACCTTGCCTATTTTTTATTTAAAAATATTTATTGATATAGTTGACATGTAATTTTATTAGTTTTAGGTATACAACATAATGATTTGATATATGTACATATTGTGAAAGAGTACGACAATAAGTTCAGTCAACATCCATCACCACACTAGAGTTACATAGCATTTCTTCCTTATTCATTCATCAGTCAGTAGATACATAAGCTGTTTCCATGTCTTAGCTATTGTAAGCAATGTTGCAATAAATATGGTGAAATATACAAATGTATAATATGTACACAAACACACCTATATTTGTATATTTCTATTTTATATGTGTGTGTGTGCATATATATATATATAGAGAGAGAGAGAGAGAGAGAGAGAGAATGAATAATTTTGTTTCCTTTGGGTAAATACTCAGAAGTGAAATAGATGGATCACAAGTTATTTCTAATTTTATATTTCCATCAACAATGCACAAGGGTTCTCTTTACTCCATATCCTCACCAACGCTTGTTATTTTCCATCTTTTTGAAGATAGCTATTCTAACAGTTGTGAGGTGATATTTCATTGTGGTTCTGATTTACATTTACATGATGACTAGTGATGTGGAGTACCTTTTCAATGTACCTGTTCATCAGTTCTGTGCCTTTTTTTTTTTTTTGGAAAAATGTCTGTATAGATCTTCTGCCTATTGTATCTCTTTTTCTGTTGTATCCATTCTTTTCCTTTATTGGTCAATTTACAGCCCTTAAACAGTGGCAGTATAGCTGTTTTCCAAATTAAGTGTTGCCATTCCACACTTTAAAAATTTTTTATTGGAGTATAGTTTATTTATGATGTCATATAGTTTATTTATGAGGTGTAAGGGGCTTCTCTGGTGGCCCAGAGAGTAAAGAGTCTGCCTGCAATGCCGGAGACCCAGGTTCGATCCTTGGGTCTGGAAAGTCCCCTGGAGAAGAAAATGGCAACCTACTCCAGGAGTTTTGCTTGGAAAATCCCATGGATGGGGGACCCTGAGGGGCTACAGTCCATGGGGTTGCAAAGAATTGGACACGATTGAAAGACTAACACATTTTCAGGTGTAAAGCAAAGTGAGATCAGTTCTACATATGCATATATCCATTCTTTTTTTTTTTAAGATTTTTTTTTCACCATGTATGCCATTAGTTCCCTGTGCTATACAGCAGGTTCTTAGTAATTACCTATTTTATATATAGTAGTGCATATATGTCAACCACAAACTCCCAATTTATCACTTTTTTTAATCCCCTGGTAACCCTGAGTTTGTTTTCTATATCTGTGATTCTGCTTTGAAAATAAGTTCATTTGAAAATAACTCCATTATTTTTAGATTCCACATATAGGTGATATTATGTGATCCTTGTCATTCTGTGTCTGACTTGCCTATTTCTCATACTTCCAGTATAAGAATCTCTAAGTTCATCCACGTTGCTGCAAATGGAATTATTTTGGTTTTTCTTTTTTTTTAATATGACTGAGTAGTATTCCAGTGTATTTATGTAGCACATCCTCTTTATCTATTCTTCTGTCGATGGGCAGTTAGGTTGCTTCCATGTCCTGGATCTTGTAAATACTGCTAGAGTGAATATTAGGATGCATGAATCTTTTTGAATTATGGTTTTTCTCCAGGTAAATGTCAAGGAGTCAGATTGCTGGATTATATGAAAACTCTATTTTTAGGCTTTTTAAGGAATCTCCATACTGTTCTCCATAGTGGCTGCACCAGTTTACATTCCTACCAACAGTGTAGGAGGGTTCCCTTTTCTCCACACTCACTCCAGCATTTATTATCTGTAAATTTTTTGATGATTGCTTTACGACCAGTGTGAGGTGATATCTTATTATAGTTTTGATTTGTACTATCTTTTGATTTGTATTTAATTTTTATCTAATAATTAGTGATGTGGAGCATCTTTTCATGTGCTTTTTGGCCATCTATATGTCTTCTTTGGAGAACTGTCTAAGTCTTCTGCCCATTTTTTGATTGGATTGTTTGCTTTTCTGATGCTGAACTGCATAAGCTATTTGTATATTTTGGAGATAAATCCCTTCTTGATTTCTACATATGCAAATATTTCATCCCATTTTTGAGGATTGTGTTTTTGTGTTTTGTGTGATTTCCTTTGCTGAACAAGAGCTTTAAAGTTTAATTGGATCCCATTTGTTTATTTTTAAAATTTTATTTGTATTATTCTATAAGGTGGATTGAAAAAGATCTTGCTGCAATTTTTGTCAAAGAATGTTCTGCTTATGTTTTCCTCTAAGACTTTTAGAGTATCCAGGCTTACATTTAGGTCTTTAATCCATTTTGAGTTTTTTGGTGTGTGTGTATGGTGTTAAGAGAGCACTCTAGTGTCATTCTTTTTCATGTAGCTATCCAGTTTTCCCAGCACCTCTTATTGAAGAGACTTATTTTCTCCATTGTATAGTCTCTCCTCCATTGTCATCGATTGCATGAACATAGGTGTGTGAGTTTACCTCTGGATTTTATAGCCTCTTCTATTGATCTATATTTTTGCTTGTGTGTGTGTGCCAGTACCATACTATTTGATTACTGTAGCTTTCCTGAACTCAAGAACCTGATTCCTCCAGCTGCATTTTTCTGTTTCAAGATTGCTTTGGTTATTTGAGATCTTTTGTGTTTTCATCAAATAGTAAAATTTTTGCTCTAGTTCTGTGAAAAATGCCATTAATAATTAGCAATTGCATTGAACCTGTAGACTGCTTTGGGAACTACAGTTGTTTTGCAAAATTGATTTTTTGGATCTAAAAGGTTGGTGTATGACACAAACATCTGTTTGGGTCATCTTTGATTTCTTTTTTCAGTCTCTCATAGTTTTTAGAATACAAATCTTTTGTCTCCCTGTGCTGTGCTATGCTTAGTCACTCAGTCGTGTCTGACTTTTTGTGACTCCATGTAGGCTGTCCGACTCTTCTGTCCATGGGGATTCTCCAGGCAAGAATATTGGAGTGGGTTGCCATACTCTCCTCCAGGGGATCTTCCCAACCTAGGAATTGAACTGGGCTCTCCTGCATTGCAGGTGGATTCTTGTCTCGATAGTTAGGTTTATTCCTAGATATTTTATTATTTTCAATGTGATGGTAAATGGGATTTTCCCCTTAATTTCTCTTTCTGATGTTTCATTGTTAGTGTATGGGAATGCAAGAGATTTCTTTTGTTTGTTTTAATTTTGTATCCTGTGACTTTACTGATTCATTGGTGAGATATACTAATTTTCTGGTAACATCTTTAGAATTTTCTATGTATAATATTGAAAGGTTGTTGCTAAACCATAAAAGATGCCAGGATTCTTGGCCTCCAGAGGAGAAGAATTCAATCCAGGACCAGAGACGAGGCTTAATCACTCAGAGCTTTTGTGTAATGAAATTTTACTAAAGTATAAAAAAAATAGAGAAAGCTTCTGACATAGACATCAGAAGGGGGCAGAAAGAGTGCCCCCCTGCTAGCCTTTAGCTGGATGTTATATAGCTACTGCTGCTACTGCTAAGTCACTTCAGTCGTGTCCGACTCTTTGCGACCCCATAGACAGAAGCCCACCAGGCTCCCCCGTCCCTGGGATTCTCCAGGCAAGAACACTGGAGTGGGTTGCCATTTCCTTCTCCAATGCATGAAAGGGAAAAGTGAAAGTGAAGGCGTTCAGTCATGTCGGACTCTTTGTGACCCCATGGACTGCAGCATACCAGGCTCCTCCGTCCATGGGATTTTCCAGGCAAGAGTACTGGAGGGGGGTGCCACTGCCTTCTCCATATATAGCTACTGCTGCTACTGCTAAGTCGCATCAGTCGTGTCCGACTCTGTGCGACCCCATAGACGGAAGCCCACCAGGCTCTTCTGTCTCTGGGATTCTCCAGGCAAGAATACTGGAGTGGGTTGCCAAAGAAGAGAAATGTCTCAGAAATCTTGAAGAAAGACAGATTACCATACAAATAGTTTCATTAACATAGATTAGGAGAACAGTGTATGAGTATAACATACTGGTTTGTCAAGTCAGTTCTGAGCCTAAACCTGGGCCTCTAGGTGGAACCAACTTGAAGATAGAGTCTAGGGTAAGTGCATAGTACATTAACATAGCTTAAGACAAACATTTCCATACGAAAAATGCATTGGTTAGCTCAAGGTGTGAGAAAAGTTACGTTCAGGTGGAACCAGGAGTCATTATGGCAACACTGAATTTTAAGAGAAACCTCTTTTTAAATTTGTGTAGAGAAGGGGAAAAAATTTAACACTAATTTGTTTCCTCCTGCCACTCAAGAGAGAGAGAAAAAATGTCTGACATTTGCAGCCTATTTCCTCCGTTTGGAGACCCCTGGCCTTCCTGCCTGTTACCCTCTCAGTATCATGTCATCAGCAAACAGTAACAGTTTCACATCTTCTTTTCCAACTTAGATTCCATTTCTTTTCCTTCTCTGATTGCCATGGATAGGACTTAAAAAATTACATTAAATAATTATTTTATTTTTTTCTTTAAATCTTCAGTTTTTCCCTTTAACTCTTCTATCTTTTTGTTCAACTTTTTTTTCTTTTTTGGTATCTTTAAAAATATCAGCCTCCATTCTTTTACCGGATTAGAGCAGGTTCTAAATCCAGTGACTGTTTCCCTTATAAGAATACCTTGTGATGACAGGCAGAGATTAGAATTATGTATTTATAAATCAGGGAAAATCAAGAATTGTTGACAACCAACAGACGCTAGGAAGAGGCAAGGAAAGTTTATTTCCTAGAGCCTTCTGATGAAGCATGGTGCTGTCAGTGCCTTGCTCCAGAACAATGAAAGAATACATTTCTATACTACTAAACCAGTTGGTTTACTTTAATCTGTTACAGTAGCTGTGGGAAAGTAATACAAGTATAGAGATGATTTTGTCAGATCTTATCAACTATCCTGCTTTCTAGAGTATATAAAATGATGTATTAAATCACTGCATCCGAAAAGCTTGTCCCTGTCCATAGATACTTTGACTTCAAAAAAATGTAGCTTCAATTCAAATCCTTGTTTCTATGAAGATTTTAATGAAACAACAGAAAATATAAGTCAAAATATTGCTAATATATTGTCCAGATAAACTTTTTTTTTAACTTCTCTGCATATTTGACAGACAGTGAAAGCATAAATTTTGGCAAATTCCATTCCATTCATAAATTTCATATCACTGAAAATGAAAAACATGTTACCTGCTTAATGTCTTACACATGTAAAAAAATACTGCTAAATAGGGGTATGATTTTCTCACCTAAAGATATTAAGGCTTTCATAATGTAAGTCATAAATAAATAGGGTTTGTTGAGTAACGGTCCCCAAAGATACCTCAGTCCTAATCCCCAGAATGTGTGACTGTTACCCTATATGGTGAAGGAATTTTATAGTTGTGAATGTTAATCCTGCAATGGTGAGATTATTCTGGATTACCCACATAGACCATTAAATGGAATCCCACATGTCCTCCTTAGTTAGATATGTTTCTACAAGAAGGCTTTTACTCTCATGAGCCATAAAAAAGATGCTAAAATGTTGGCCTGTTGTGTGTAAATGTTGATCTAGAAATACTTGCATGTGGAGGAAAAATAAAATTTCCTTCTTTAATTTGGAACTGCATTGAGGATGAGAATAGAGATTGCAAGATTATAATAAAATAGAGAGTTACATGCTGTTTCCTTAAAATGTTTGAGAACTTTTGAGGCCGTAAGAGGTCTAGAAAAGAATGAATTAACAGCATCTAAATTGACCAGTATTACATGTAGGTTTTGACAAAAATTCAAACTCTGGGAAAAATCAATTTTTTGGAATAGCACTGTTTCAGAATATTTTGATATCATCAGAAAAGAACCAAGTTAAACAGAACTTTTTCATTTTCTTTACTGTAATTAATTTGTATAGAATGCAAGTTAAATTTTACAGGATCAATGGCCTCTGTGCTTTAAAATCATTTTCCCTAAGAAAGAAAGGTTTAAGGTTTTAAATAATATCTAGCATGCTTCCAAATTTTTAAAAATGATGCAATTTCAGACTTAATATATGTAATAAGTTTATAGGTACAAAGGGCCTGATTGACAAATAGCTGATGATCTACCAAAATAAGTCTGTGGATACCAAGTTGGCATTTTGGGAGTTGTTATTGTTGTAGTCAATGAAACAGAGGCAGATTTTTTTTTTTTTTTTTTTCCCTGAAATTCCTTCCTTTCTCTTTGATCCAGTGAATGTTGGCAATTTGATCTCTGGTTCCTCTGCCTTTTCTAAACCCAACTTGAATGTCTGGAAGTTCTTGGTTCACATAATGCTGAAGCTTAGCCTGGCAAATTTTGAGCATAACCTTACTAGCATGGGAGATGAGTACAGCTCTCTGGTGGTTTGAACATTTTTTACTACTGCCCTGCTTGGGAATTGGGAATTTGCTGACATAGCAAGTGTAACATTTTAAAAGCATCATCTCAGGATTTTAAGGAGCTCTACTGAAAGTCCATCACCTCCACTAGCTTTATTGGCAGCAGTGCTTCCTAGGCGCCACTTGACTTCACAATTCAAAGTGTCTGGCTCTGAGTGAGAGACTACACCATCATGGTTATCTGAGTCATTAAGATCTGTTTTGTACAGTTCTTCTGTGTATTCTTTCCATCTCTTCTTGATCTTTTCTGCTTCTATTGGGTCTTTACTGTTTCTGTCCTTTAATGTGCCCATCTTTGGATGAAATGATCCTTTGACATTCCCAATTTTCTTGAAGAGATCTCTTGTCTTACCCTTTCTGCTGTTTGCCTCTATTTCTTTGTATCTTTCTTTGAAGAAGGCCTTCTTGTCTTGCTATTCTCTGGAACTCTGCATTTAGTTGGGTGTCCCTTTCACTTTCTTCCTTGCTTTTCCCTTCTCTTCTTTCCTCAGCCATTTGTAAAGTCTCCTCAGACAACCACTTTGCCTTCTTGCATTTCTTTTGTTGAGGGGACGGTTTTGTTTGTTGTCTCCTGTACGATATTACAGACCTCTGTCCATAGCTCTTCAGGCACTCTGCTTACTAGGTCTAATCCCTTGAATCTATTTGTCACCTCCACTGTATATTCCTAGGGGATTTGATTTAAGTTGTACCTGGCTGACCTAGGGGTTTTCCCCGCTTTCTTTAGTTTAAGCCTGAATTTTGCCATTAGGAGCTGATAATCTGAGCCACAGTTAGCTGCAGGTCTTGTTTTTGATAACTATAGCTTTTCCATCTTCAGCTACAAAAAATGTAATCAATCTGATTTTGATATTGACCATTTGGTGATGTTCATGTATAAAGTCATTTCTTGTGTTGTTGAAAAATGGTGTTTGCTATGACCAGTGCGCTCTTTTGATAGAACTCTGTTAGCCTTTGCCCTGGTTCATTTTGCACTCCAAGGACAAACTTGCCTGTTTCTCCAGGTATCTCTTGACTTCCTACTTTTTGCATTCCAGTCCCCTCTGATGAATAGGACATCTTTTTTGGTGTTAGTTCTAGGAGGTATTCTAGGTCTTGATAGAACTGATCAACTTCAGCTTCTTTCAGCATTGGTGGTTGGGGCACAGACTTGGAATAATGTGATGTTGAAAGGTTTGCCTTGGAAACAAACTGAGATCATTCTGTCCTAACTTTCCAGGTTTGTATGCAATACTGTTCTTTAAAGATAGGGATTTTACTTTCATCACCAGACACATCCACAACTGAGCTTCACTTCCACTTTGGCCTAGCAGCTTCATTCTTTCTGGAGCTATTAATAGTTGTCCTCCGCTCTTCCCCAGTAACATATTGGACACCTTTCAACCTGGGGGACTCATCTTTTGGTGTCATATCTTTTTGCCTTTTTATACATTTCACCAGGTTCTCACAGCTAGCATACCAGAGTGGTTTGCCATTCCCTCCCCCACTGGATCATGTTTTGTCAATTCTCTGCAATATGACCCATCCATCTTGGATGGCCCTCATTGCATGGCTCATAGCATCACTGAGTTTGGTAAGCCCCTTCACGACAAGGCAGTGATCCATGAAGGGGATTTTGGGAATACTAACTTTTAATCTAAAAATCAGCTGTCACCAATAAGTTAAATTCCCAAGTATTTCATGTTCAAGTGTGTGTTTTGAGATTATTTACATTGATATTATCGTGTAGATTGACATCAGGACTTGGTGGAATGTGAGCTTGATAAGCACAGACCTGTAAGTCAGTCAGTCAATTTCACATTGGACTATCCTCAATTTGCCACTCCTGTAAGTTTCTTTACAGAGAAAATGAAATAGACATTTACTTGCTGAAAGTCCTTCACACCTCTATACAATTTTGACAGTGCTATTTGCTACCTAATAAAAAGGATGTACTGAAAGATACAGGCAATTCAGAGACGTATTATTTTGAGAATAAACTAAGTAAAATTATCTGTTATACTATAATAGAGGAGATAAACATATTGTGGCTGGCATAACACAAAGTGGCTACTACGTTGCCCACCTCATGCTATTTTGACCCCTTAATTGTGGATGGGGCTTGTGACTTGCTTTTATTTTTTATTATGAGTTTCCTTTTTTTAAGAGCACTTAAAAGTTCACAGAAAATTTTGACAGAAAAGTAGAGATTTCCCTATCACCCTGCCCCCATACATGCATAGCTTCCCCTGTTATCAGTATCCTCCACCATCATACATTTGTTAAAATTGATGAGCCTACATTGATACACCATTATCACCCAAAGCCTGTAGTTTACATTTTGTTTCACTCTTGGTGTTGTACATTCTATGGATTTGAAGCTATAAAATGACACGTGTGCATCATTATGATATATTTCAGGTGTTTTCACTGTCATAAAAAGCCTCTGTACTCCACCTCTTCATCCCTCTCCTCTACCTCCAGTTTCTAGCAATCAGTGATCTCTTGATTGTCTCTATAGTTTTATTTTTTCAGAATGTCATAATTGGAATCATACAGTACGTAGGGTTTTCAGATTGGCTTCTTTCAGTCATTAATACGCACTTAAATTCCCTCTGTCTTTTCATGGCTTAATAGTTCACTCCTTTTTAGTGCTGAATAATATTCCATTGTCTGTGTATGTTGTTCTGCAGGCTCTCAGTCGTGTCTGACTCTTTGTGACCCCATGGACAGCAGCATGCCAGGCTTCCCTGTCCTTCTCCATCTCCTGGAACTTGCTCAAATTCATGTCCATTGAGTCGGTGATGCCATCTGACCATACCATCCTCTGTCATCCCCTTCTCCTCTTGCCTTCAATATTTCCTGGTATTAGGGTCTTTTCTAATAAGTCTTCACTTCATATCATGTAGCCAAAGTACTGGAGCTTCATCATCAGTCCTTCCAATGAATATTCAGGACTGATTTCCTTTAGATTTGACTGGTTTGATCTCCTTACAGTCCAAGGGACTCTCAAGAGTCTTCTCCAACACAACAGTTCAAAAGCATCAATACTTCAGTGCTCAGCCTTTTTTATGGTCCAACTCTCACATCCACACATGACTACTGGAAAAACCATACCTTTGACTAGACAGACCTTTCTTGGCCAAGTAATGTCTCTGCTTTTTAGTGTGCTGTCTAGATTCGTCATAGCTTTTCTTCCAAGGAGCAAGCGTCTTTTAATTTCATGGCTGCAGTCACCATCTGCAGTGATTTTGGACGGCAAGAAAATAAAGTCTGTCACTGTTTCCGTTGTTTCCCCATCTATTTGCCATGAAGTGATGAGACTGGATGCCATGACCTTAGGTTTTTGAATGTTGAGTTTAAAGCCAGCTTTCCTCCTCCTGCTTCACCTTCATCAAGAGGATTTTTAGTTCCTCTTTGCTTTCTTCTGTAAAAGTGCGATCATCTCTATATCTGAGGTTATTGATATTCCTCCTGGCAATCTTGATTCCAGTTTGTGCTTCATCAAGCTCGGCATTTCACATGATATATTCTGCATATAATTTAAATAAACAATGTGACAGTATACAGCCTTGATGTAGTCATTTCTCAATTTTGGACCGGTCTGTTTTTCCCTGTCCTGTTCTAACTGTTGCTTCTTGACCTGCATACAGGTTTCTCAGGAGAAGGTAAGGTGGCCTGGTATTCCCATCTCATTAAGAATTTTCCATAGTTTGGGATCCACATAGTCAAAGGTTTTAGCAGAGTCAATGAGGCAGAAGCAGATGTTTTTCTGGAATTCTCTAGCTTTTTGTTTTTTCTATGTTGTAACAAATATTAGCTATTTGATCTCTGGTTCTGCCTTTCTAAATTCAGCTTGAATATCTGGAAGTTCGTGATTCATGTACTATTGAAGCCTAGCTTGGACAATTTTAAGCATTACTTTCTTTGCTAGCATCTGAAATGAGTGCAATTGTGCAGTGATTTGAATATTCTCTGATACTGCCTTCCTTTGGGATTGGAGTGAAAACTGACCTTTTCCAGTCCTCTGGCCACTGCTGAGGTTTTCAAATTTGGTGGCATGTTGAGTGCAGCACTTTAGCAGCAGCATCTTTAAGGATTTTAAATAACCTACTGAATTGCATCACCTTTAGTAGCTTTGTTCTTAACAATGCTTCCTAAGGCCCACTTGACTTCACACTCTAAGATGTCTGGCTCTAGGTAAGTGATCACACCATCTGGTTATCTGGGTCATTAAGAGCTTTTTGTATGATTTTTCTGTGTATTCTTGCCACCTCTTATTAATATCTTCTGCTTCTGTTAGGTCCATTCCATTTCTGTCCTTTATCATGCCCATCTTTGTATGAAACGTTCCCTTGGTATCTCTAATTTTCTTGAAGGGATCTCTAGTCTTTCCTGTTCTGTTTTTCTCTATTTTTTGCATTTTTTACTTAATAAGGCTTTCTTATCTCTCCTTGATATTCTTTGAAACTCTGCATTCAGATGTGCATATCTTTCCTTTTCTCCTTTTCCTTTTGCTCTTCTTCTTTGCTCAACTAGTTGTAAGGCCTCTTCAGACAATCATTTTGCATTTATTTTTCTTGGGAATGATTTTGATTACCACCCCCTATTGAGTGTTATAAACCTCTGTCCATAGTTCTTCAGGCACTCTATTAGATCTAATCCCTCGAATCTATTTGTTACTTCCACTCTATAATTGTAAGGGATTTTATTTATGTCATATCTGAATGGTATAGTGGGTTTCCATACTTTCTGCAATTTAAGTCTGAATTGGCAATAAGGGGTTCAGGATGTGAGCCACAGTCATCTCCCAGTCTTGTTTTTGCTGCCTGTATAGAGCTTCTCCATCTTCAGCTGCAAAGACTATAATCAATCTGATTTTGGTATTGACCATCTGGTGATGTCATGTGTAGAGTCATCTCTTTTGTTACAGGAAGAGCACGTTTGCTATGACCAGTATGTTCTCTTGACAAAATTCTGTTAGCCTTTGCTCTGCCTAATTTTGTGCTCCAAGGCCAAATTTGCCTGTTACTCCAAATAGGTATCTCTTGAATTCCTACATTTGCATTCCAGTTCCTTATTGTTGGAGATAGATCTCCGGGACTTGGAAACGGTGAACCTGAACGAACAACACTTGGACAGTCTCTGCAAGGACTGACAAGTTTATTTCTGCAGTCAAGCCTTTTCATAGGAGCAAGGAACAAAGAGCTTAGAGCATACAGCCAGAAGATCACGTACAAGGCTAGGATAAATCAGTAAAACATACTTCAAGGAACAGCACATTCTTAATGACCCATGTGTTTATCCATGACCCATTTTCTCAAGCAATGTCTTTAATGTTTAATTGTTAAATCTAGGCACCGAGCATAGCCAAAAGCAGGAAATGTTCTTCAGCAATCAGTACACAAATGCCTGGGTACTTCTGGCCCTTCACCATTTTCCCACAGACTTTCTCCTTCAAGGCTATTTAGCACTGTGCCTCCCAACATCTATGATGAAAAGGACATCTTTTTTTGGTGTTGGTTTTAGAAAGTCATGTAAGTCTTCATAGAACCATTAAACTTTAGCTTCTTTGGCATTAGTGGTTGGGACATAGACTTGGATTACTGTGATAATGAATGGTTTGCCTTGGAAACGAACAGAGATCATTCTGTCATTTTTGAGATTGCATCCAAGTACTGCATTTCAGACTCTTTTGTTGACTATGAGGAGTATTCCACTTCTTCTAAGGGATTCTTGCCCACAGTATTAGATATAATGGTTATCTGACATAAATTAACCCATTCTGATCCATTTTAGTTTTCTGATTCCTAAAATGTCAGTGTTCACTCTTGCCATGGTGACCTCTTCCAAGAGTATCTGTGTATAATACAGTTTACTAATCTAGTCACCTATGGAAGGAAATCTTGGTTGCATTTTGACAAGTATGAATAAAGCTGCTATAAACACCAGTGTGCGGATTTTTGTGTCAACAGGAGTTCTGCACTTAGTGTAGACAGCAAGGGTTGCAATTGCTGAATCTTTTGGTAGTATGAGGGGTTTAGTTTTGTAACAAACTGCCAAACTCTTCCAAAATTGCTACACCATTTTCCATTTCCACCAGCAATGAATGAGAGTTCCTGTGTCTCCACATTCTCATCAACATTGGTAGTGTCATTTTGGCAGATGTTGGCCATTCTAATAGATGGATAGTAGTATACTATTATTTTACATTGTATTTCTTTGATATGATTGGGAGCATCTTTTCATATTATTTTCCATCTGTGTATCTTCTTTCTTGAGATGCCTATAAAAGTCTTTGGCCCATTTTTTTGATAGGATTATTTGATTTCTTACTGCTAAGTTTTGAGTTTTTTGAATATTTCCTATATGGAGGATAGGTTTTTGGGTTTTTTGTTTTGTTTTGTTTTGTTTTGGTCACACCATATAGCATGCAAGATCTTAGTTCCCAGACCAGGAATTGAACCCATGCCTCCTGCATTGGAAGTGTAGAGTCTTAACCTCTTGACTGCCAGGGAAGTCACTGTATGTTTTCAATAAATACCCTTTATAAGGTATATTTTTTGCAAATATTTTATCCCAGTCTTTATTTCTATTATTTTGGCATGTCTTTCACAGAGCAGAAGTTTTTAACTTTAATGAAGTGCAGTTCATCCTTTATTTCATGAATTGTGCCTTTGGCATTTAGTATAAAAAGTAATTACCATTCCAAAGGCCATTAAGGTTCATTTGTTTTCTCTTGGTAGTTTCATAGTTTTGCAATTTAGATTTATGTCTATGATTCATTTTGAGTTTTGTGAAGGGTGTAAGGCCTATTTCTAGATTTATTTATATATTTATTTTTGCATGTGACTGTCTGGTTATTCCACCACTGTTTATGAAGAAATTGTGGTCCATTGTGTTACCTTTGTTCCTTAGTCAAATCCAGGATTCTTGCCTGGAGAATCCCATGGACAGAGGAGCCTGGAAGGTTACAGTCTATTGCATCACAAAAATCAGACACAACTGAGCAAAAGCACACACACACACACACACACACACATCAGTTGACCATATCTATGTGGGCTAATTTCTGGGCTCTCTAGTCTCTTCCACTAACCTATTCATTCATTCATTTGCCAGTACCACACTGCCTTGATTACTGTCAATTTAAATAAGTCTTAAAGTCAGTCCTTCATATTGTTGTTCTCCATCAATATTGCATTGACTATTACAGACTCTTTACCTCTCCATATAAACTTTAAAAATGGCTAGTAAATTTCCACAAAATAACTACCTATTATTTCAATTGGGATTATATTGATCTACAGATCATATTAGGAAGGACTGATAATATTGAATCTTCCTACCCATGAACATAGAATTTCTTTCCATTTATTCAGTTTTTCTTTTTATTCATCAAAGTTTTGTAGCTTTTTTCATACATATCTTATACAAATGGAGAAGGCAATGGCAACCCACTCTAGAACTCTTGCCTGAAAATCCCACTACGGAGGAGCCTGGTAGGCTGCAGTCCATGGGGTCGCTAAGAGTTGGACACGACTGAGCAACTTCACTTTCACTTTTCACTTTCATGCATTGGAGAAGGAAATGGCAACCCACTCCAATGATCTTGCCTGAAGAATCCCAGGGATGGGGGAACCTGGTGGGCTGCCATCTATGGGGTCACACAGAGTCAGACACGACTGAAGTGACTTAGCAGCAGCAGCAGCATCTTATACATATGTTGTTTGATTTATACCTAAGAATTTGATTTGGGGTCATCCATTGTGTTTTACGTTTTCAGTCCCATGTGTTCCTTGCTAAATATAAGGAAATGATAGACTTTTGTATATTAATCTTGTAATTAATGCAGCCACCTTGCTTGAATCATGCATTTGTTTCAGGAAGTTTTTTGTTTAATGTTTTTCGATTTTTTACATAAGTGGTCACTTCATCTACAACCAATGACAGTTTCAATTCCGGCTTCCCAATCTATGCAGACTTTATTTCTTTTTATCAACTTTATTATTCATATTGACTTCTAGCATAAGGTTTATAAGTAGTAATACCTGAGGACATCCTTAAATTGTACCTGGCGTAGTAGGGGAGCATCAGGTTTCCCCCCAGTATGTATGTAATTAGCTGTAGATTTTTTGTGTGTAAATTCTATATGAAGTTGAGATAATTTCCTTCTATTCATAGTTTACTGAAAGTTTTTATAAAGAATGAGTGTTGGATTTTGTTGAATATTTCTTGTATCTACTGATATGATCATGTGATCTTGATTTTTTTCTTTTTTAGCCTATTTATGTGATGGACTTTTTAAATTGATTTTCAAATCTTGAAACTGCTTTCCATAACTAAGTTAAATCTTACTTGATCATAGTGGATAATTCTGTTTATATGTTATTAGATTTGATTTGCTAATTGAATATTCTAAGGGTTCTCTCATTTGACATGAACAGTGTACCTTATCCAGAATAATCAACTACATCCTGAAATTCATGTAATTAATCAGAATTTGTGAGTCATTCTTAGTTTGGTCTACCAATTGAGAATCAACATTACATCATCAACAGTATACACACACACACACACACACACACACACACACACACACACACGTGTATATACTTCCAGATTAATCAAGTAGAAGTGTCTTATCTCTAGGCTGTGGCTATAGGCAGCAGCATTTAAATATCCCTATGTAAATGCAAACAAATAGAGGAAAACAATAGAATGGGAAAGACTAGAGATCTCTTCAAGAAAATTAGAGATACCAAGGGAACATTTCATGCAAAGATGGGCTCAATAAAGGACAGAAATGGTATGGACCTAACAGAAGCAGAAGATATTAAGAAGAGATGGCAAGAATACACAGGAGAATTGTACAAAAAAGAGCTTCATGACCCAGATAATCACGATGGTGTGATCACTGACCTAGAGCCAGACATCCTGGACTGTGAAGTCAAGTGGGCCTTAGGAAGCATCACTATGAACAAAGCTAGTGGAGGTGATGGAATTCCAGTTGAGCTATTTCAAATCCTGAAAGATGACACTGTGAAAGTGCTTCAGTCAATATGCCAGCAAATCTGGAAAACTCAGCAGTGGCCACAGGACTGGAAAAGGTCAGTTTTCATTCCAATCCCAAAGATAGGCAATGCCAAAGAATGCTCAAACTACCGCACAATTGCACTCATCTCACACAGTAGTAAAGTAATGCTTAAAATTCTCCAAGCCAGGCCTCAGCAATACATGAACCATGAACTTCCAGATATTCAAGCTGGTTTTAGAAAAGGCAGATGAACCAGAGATCAAATTGCCAGCCTCCACTGGATCATTGAAAAAGCAAGAGAGTTCCAAAAAAATATCTATTTCTGCTTTATTGACTCCGCCAAAGCCTTTGACTGTGTGGACCACAATAAACTGTGGAAAATTCCAAAAGAGATGGGAACACCAGACCACCTGACCTGCCTCTTGAGAAACCTATATGCAGGTCAGGAAGCAACAGTTAGAACTGGACATGGAACAACAGACTGGCTCCAAATAGGAAAAGGAGTACGTCAAGGCTGTATATTGTCACCCTGCTTATTTAGCTTATATGCAGAGTACATCATGAGAAACGCTGAGCTAGATGAAGCCCAAGCTGGAATCAAGATTGCTGGGAGAAATATCAATAATCAGATATGCAGATGACACCACCCTTATGAGGGTGGAAATAAAAGATATGCAGATGACACCACCCTTATGAGGGTGGAAGAGGAACTAAAAAGCCTCTTGATGAAAGTGAAATTGGAGAGTGAAAAAGTTGGCTTAAAGCTCAACATTCAAAAAATTAAGATCATGGCATCCGGTCCTATCACTTCATGGCAGATAGATAGGGAAACAGTGAAAACAGTGTCAGACTTTATTTTTCTGGGCCCCAAAATCACTGCAGATGGTGACTGCAGCCATGGAATTAAAAGACGCTTACTCCTTGGAAGGAAAATTATGACCAACCTAGACAGCATATTCAAAAGCAGAGACATTACTTTGCCAACAAAGGTCTGTCTAGTCAAGGTATGGTTTTTCCAGTGGTCATGTATGGATGTGAGAGTTGGACTGTGAAGAAAGCTGAGCGCTGAAGAATTGGTGCTTTTGAACTGTGGTGTTGGAGAAGACTCTTGAGAGTCCCTTGGACTGCAAGAAGATCCAACCAGTCCATCCTAAAGGAGATCAGTCCTGGTTGTTCATTGGAAGGACTGATGTTGAAGCTGAAACTCCAGTACTTTGGCCACCTCCTGCAAAGAGCTGACTCATTGGAAAAGACCCTGATGCTGGGAGGGATTGGGGGCAGGAGGAGAAGGGGATGACAGAGGATGAGATGGTTGGGTGGCATCATCGACTTGATGGACATGGGTTTGGGTGGACTGGGAGTTGGTGATGGACACGGAGGCCTGGCATGCTGTGGTTTGTGGATACGACTGAGCAACTGAACTGAACTGATGTAAATACATCATTATAAGTTCAAAATATATATTAGAATTTGTCTCACATATTGCACATTGGTTCTGCCTCTACTACCAGCCCCCATTTTCTTCTTTTCTTAAAAATATTTCAAGTACTTATTGAAAAGAAACTGTTAGTCAAATTTAACATTTAAATTTTGTTTAGTGGGTTTAGTTATAACAGTACTTTGTTTACTAGTATCCAGTAATCCTAGTAAAATTTCTTCATCCTTGTTAGTCCATTAAGGCAAATGGACTTTGGTCCCCTGCTTGGGTTGTAGTAAGAGATCCTAGTCATCTAGCCAGTCAACTTATAACATCTCTTTAATTCATACCATTTCACTGGCACCATTTGGAAGAGACTCTGGATTCCTCCTTTGTGTTATTATCACGAAAATTAATCAAGGCTATAGCAAATTGAGTAAATTCATTGTGGTCTTTGTGCAATATTAGGGGTTGAGAGTAGCTATACTACCTATTTTTTATGGTAATCCATTAAATTTTTAATAATTGTTCCATCTATCTCCTTTTTATGTCATTTTTAATTATCTGAACATTCTAGCTGGTTTAATTGTCACAAGAGTAATATTTTATCCATTTAATTTGTATTATTTTCTTCTTAAATTGTAACTATTTTCCCATTATTCAGCCCCATTCTGTGGAAACTCAGCAAGGATGTACTCTACAACATCTGTCACATCTCTCTGCCTTATGTGACTTTAATCTTTAAAAAAAAAATTATTGGAGTATAGTTGATGTACAATGAGCACACACACCACAGAATTTCAGGTGTACAGGAAAGTGAATTAGTTTCAAAAGAATATTGACTCTTTTTTAGTTTCCTTTCCCACTGAGTAGAGTTGCCAGTGCTATAGAGTAGGTCACAGTTATCTGTTTTATCTATAGCAGTGTGCACATGTCAATCCGAGTTTTCCAATTTATCCCTCCTCCCCCATAACCATACGTTTGACTGATGCACCCGCAACTCTGTTTTGTAAATAAATTCACTTGTAACCTTTATTTTTGATTCCATGTATAAGCAATACCGTATGATATTTGCTTTTATCTCTCTGACTCACTTCACTGAGTATGACAATCTTCAGGTCCAGCCATGTTGTTGCAAATGGCTTTGTTTTGTTCTTTTTTTTGGCTGAGTAATATTTCACTGTTAAAGCATGTATTCTTTATCCATTCCTCTGTCAGTAGATGTTTAGGTTGCTTCTGTGTCTAGGCTATTGTTAATAGTGCTGCAGTGCATTTGGGGTGCATGTATCCTTTTGAGTCAGAATTTTCTCCAGATATAGGCCCAGGAATGGAATTCCAGGATCATATGGTACTTCTGTTTTCAGTTTTATAAGGAATCTCCATACCATTCTCCATAGAAGCAATATTGAAACATACTCACTAAAGACCTTTTAAAAAGTGTTCCACATTCAAAAAAAAATGCACACAAACTGATGCTCAAAATCACTAATTATTAGAAAAATGCAAATCAAAACTATAATGAAGTATTACCTCATACCAGTCAGAATGGCCATCATAAAAAAATATACAAACAATAAATGCTGGAGAGAGTGTGTAGAAATGGAAACCCTCCTCTTGGATGAGGGTCACACGTCATTAGGGCTTCCCTGGTGGTTCAGGCAGTAAAGAATCTGCCTGCAGTGCAGGAGACCTAGGTTTGATCCCTGGGTTGGGAAGTCCCTTTAAGTAGGAAATGGCAACCCACTCTAGTATTCTTGCTTGGAGAATTCCATGGGCAGAGGAGCCTTCTGGGTTAAAATCCATGGAGCTGCAAACTGTCAGACATGACTGAGCAACAAACAACACACATGTCATTAAAAAATATGCCTACCTCTCTTTGGTGTCACGTGTATCCACCAAACAACAGATTCACGAGCAGTAAATTGTAGTCCTTGGCAGCCTTTAGATTTTTATCAGTTATTTTTGTTTTCTCCAAAGCAACCAAAAGCAAAGGAAGTACCATATAAATTTCTAAAGATCCATTTAGCTTCCTCTCTGTTGTGGATCTACCACCTGCAATTCCCACACTGGTAAGTGTTCTTTGCTTTCAGTTGTCACAGTAATTGAGTGAGGGCCTCTAAATGGAGGTTGTCAGGAAACCATCCTGGCTTTACAGATTCTCCATTCTGCCATTTGTCATCCTTCTTTTTCCTAAACCAAGCCTTAGCAATTACTTGCATTATAGAGTCAAGTGTATTACAATTAACCTGCTTATAGTGCCAACTGTAGCAATTAAACAGTCAGATAATTGAAACAACCTATATAGGATAAACTCATTTACAGTCTTAATAAAGGATATGATTCAGGAAGAGAATGGAAGTGCAAGAAATCATCTTTAAGATGATTTCTAAAATCAGAAAGCTTCCAAGCACAACCTCTAGAATTTTTCACAGAATATGCTTCATTTTCAAATTAAATTCCTAAGTCTTACGTTCCTAGTTTCATTGGAGTCAAAGTACAGGTTGACTCAGGGGTCTCCTATATTCCACTGGTAAAGTACCTAAAACCAGGCTGTATAATCAGTTAAACAAGGTGTAAGCCATTAATTAATACATTTTTGATAAACAATGGAGACAAGAGTATAGCATTTCCAGGGAAATTGTGAATTTTAAACAGGACATTAAAAGTACTAGTACCAGCATAATTTATTTTTATGTTGGCCAAGTGTTAGAACCAAATGTTCAAGCATATCAGATTTAAGCATGGAACTACCCCAGACCAGCTTTAAAGCAAACCTATTTTAGAATACCTTTTCCTCATTTGCCAAAATGCTTATTTATTTTAAAAGAATGTTAAATGTTGTCTGATGATTTTTTCTGCATATATTGAAATAATTATATAGTCTTCCTCCTTTATTTAGTGGTACAGTGTCAAATTGACTTTTTTTTAAATTAATAGACCTTATTTCTTAAAAGCAGTAATAAGTTTATGGAAAAGTGAACAGAAAGTACAGAGAGTTTCTATATGCTCCTTATTCTGTTACCCACAGTTTCCCCTTTTATTGACATCCTGCACTGGTAAGCTGCATTTGTTACAAGTGGTGATCCAAAACTGATCTATTATAATTAATGGATCCATGGCTTAAATTAGGGCTTATTCTTTGTGTTGTACAGTTTTATGGGTTTTGCCAAATGCATAACATCCTGTGTTCCCCTTTATGGCATCATATTGAATAGTTTCACTGCCTTAATAATCTATTTATTGTTTAGTTGCCAAGTTGTGTCTGACTCTTCGCAGCCCCATAAACTGCAGTGTGCTAAGCTTTCTTATCCTTCACTATCTCCAAGAATTTGCTCAAACATATGGCCATTGAGTCAGTAATGCTATCCAACCACCTCTTCCTCTGTCACCACCTTGTTCTCCTGCCCTCAGTCTTTCCCAACATCAGGGTCTTTTCCAGTGAGTTGACTCTTCACATCAGGTGGCCAAAGTATTGGAGCTTCAGCATCAGCATCAGTCCTTCTGATGAAAATCTCTTAAGCTTTACCTATTCATCCATCTGGCCTCTACTCCACACCCACCCCAAACCATGGAAAACCTGGTCTTTTTACTGTCTTCATAGATTTACATTTTCCAGAATGCCATGTAGCTGGAATCATACAACATGAAGGCTTCAGACTGGATTCTTCCACTAAGCAATATGCATTAAAGGTTCCTCCATGTCTCTTCATGGCTTGAAAGCTCATCTCTTTTTGTAACTGAATAACAGTCATTCTATGAGCATGCTGCAGTTCGTTTATCTATTCACCTACTGAAGAACTCTTGGATACTTGGTTGCTTCTAAGGTTGGATATTATGAGTAAAGCTGCTATAAACCACTGTATGTAGGACATAAATTTTTGACTTATTTGGATAGGATTACAATTTATGGATCACATGGTAAAACTATATTTGCTTGTAAGAAACTGCTAAATTGTCTTCCAAAGTGATTGTGCCATTTTGCATTCCTGTCAGCAACATATGAGAGTTCCTGTTGCCCTACATCCTCCTTTACTGTTGTCAGTGTTCTGGATTTCAGCCATCCCAGTGCAAGCGAAAGTGTTAGCCGCTCAGTGGTGTCCAACTCTTTGCAACCCCATGGACTATAAACCGCCAGGCTCTCCTGTTCATGGGATTTTCCAGGCAAAAATACTGGAGTGGGTAGACACTCCCTTCTCCAGGGGATCTTTCCAACCCAGGGATTGAACCCAAGTCTCTTGCACTACAGGCACATTCTTTACTGTCTGAGCCACTGGGGTAATAGTATCTCATTGATGTTTTAATTTGCCTTTTCCTCATGGCATAAATGTGGAGCATATTTTCACGTGTTTGTATCTGGATGTCTTCCTTGTTGAGCCATCAGTTAGTTGTTGGCCTGTTTATTAATCAGATTGTTTGTTTATTTATTATTGATTTTTAAGAGTTCTTTGTATCTTCTGAATACAAGATTGATTTTTTTTTTAATGTTAAACTTGCATTTCTGGAATAAACTCCACTGGGTCAAAATATATTATTCTTTTTATATATTGTTGGATTTTGTAATACTTTATTAAGCACTTTCTATCGATATTCATGAAGTTATTAGTATGAAGTTTATTTTTTGTGATAGCTTTGCCTGGTTTGTGACCAGAGGAATCTCAACCAAATGAAATGTGCTGGGAAGTACATATTACTCATCTATTTCTAGAACATATTCACTGTAGCTTAATCTTAATTCTTAAATATCTGATACAATGGAGCAATTTAATACTGGAGTTTTCTTTGTGGGTAGATTTCAATTATTATTTCAATGTCTTTAATAGATATATGAGAATTAAGATTTACTATTTCTTCTTTTGTCAGTTTTGGGTAGTTTATGTCTTTCAGGAATTTATCCTCTTCATTTAAGTTATCAATATTATTGGTGTAAAGTTGTTCCAATATTACCTTTTACCTTTAGTCTCTGTAGGATCTTTAGGGGGGCCCACTGTTTCATTCTTGACACTGATAATTGTGTTCTCTTTCTTTTTTCCTTATTCAGTCTAGGAGACCATCAATCTTTTTATGTTTTCTAACAAATAACTTTGGTTTTTTAAAAGATTTCTCTATTCATCTGTTTTCTATTTTATTAATTTCTAATCTTGTCTTTATTTTCCATCACTGTACTTATTTAATTTTCTAACTTTTTAAGGAGAAGGACTAATTAATTTTAGACTCCTCTTTTTCAATAGAAGTATTTTAAATTGCATATTTCTCTTTAAGTGCTTCAAATTTTGACTTTTTAATTATCACCTAGTTCAAAATATTTTCTGACTTACATTATTATTTTTTCTTTTTACCTGTGAGACAGTTAAGTGTCATTTACCTGAAGTCCAAATATTTGGGGGTTTTTTTGGCATTCTGCAGTTACTGGATGCAGTGTAGTTTAGATTTAAATTTGACTAAAGTAGTTAATGGTGTCAATCAGATGTTCTGTGTCCTTACTCATTATTTTTATCAAGCTCCTGAGAGAAGTATATCAATAACTTCTCCATAATTGAGTGAAGTATATTATGGTCTCTAACCATTATTGTGGATTTGTTAATTTCTCCCATAAGTACTCTCAATCTTGCTTCATTTATTTTAAAGCTCTGTTACTAGGTAATATACATTTATAATTCAGAAAAGTATGCTTACTATAGTATGATTTTGGAAAAAATCACCAAACATTCCAGACATATTTATCAATTTACCTATTATTTATCTACTTATATAAATATACAATACATACTTGCATGGAAAATATGTGTATGAAAGAATGCACAAAGTATCTGAAGGAGGAGAAGAAGAAGGAAGATAGAAAGTAAAACATACAGTTTAGGAGAAATTTTTAATTGAAATTTTACCATATTTGCAATGTAATGGTGGCTCAGATGTTAAAAATCTGCCTACAGTGCACAAGACTCGGGTTTCATCTGTGGGTCAGGAAGATCCCCTACAGAAGGAAATGGCTACTTGCTCAATTATTCTTGCCTAGGAAATCTCCTGGACAAAGGAACCTGGCAGGCCTCAGTTCATGGGGTCACAGAGTCAGACACAACTGAGCAACTAACAATGAGAGAATAGGCTATAATGTTATTGTTTAGAATTCAAATTGCTGTTAAGTATTTTCAAAATTACTTTCAGTTGATAAATATATTTCCTTACTCTCATAAATATACAGACCTGCCCATGCAATGTGTATGCATGTGCACACACACACACACACACACACACACACGCGCACACACTGTAGCAAGAAGGAAAGATTGAATGTTATTTATTTGTTTACCTGAAGAGATATAGTTTCAAATTCTGAAGGATTAGTGTTTGCATTTTGGTTTGTTTCTGTTGTTGCATATTTTAATTACTGTAATGGAAAGATAATACAACACTTTTTTAAAATTAAGTAATCAAAAAACTTATTTAACAATACTTATTGGGTATAAGGTGATCTTCTGAATGATTTATATGTCTTATGAAAATAATTTCAGGAATAAAGAAATGCAATTAGGATAATTGTACACTTTTTCCCTGTCTTGTACATTTTATTATGTCAAAAGAATAGAAGAAGTCACCATATTTTTCTTAAATGTAATTGCTTCTTAATCATAAAGCTGAATCAATGTCATATACATAAAAAACAATTGATCTCTCCAAACCAGCTAAAATTACCATGCTAAATATTAAAAAAAAATATGGCTTAGGGCTTTTCTGGTGGCTCAGATGGTAAAGAATCTGCCTGCAGTGCAGGAGACTGGTGTTCGATCCTTGGGTCAGGAAGATCCCCTGGAGAAGGGAATGGCTACCTACTCCATTATTCTTGCCTGGAGAATTCTGTGGACAGAGGAGCCTGGCTGGCAGGTGGACTACAGTCCATGGAGTTGCAAAGTCAGACAAGACTGAGTGACTATCTTTTCATAAGAGACACAGTACTTCAGCTAAATAAGTAACTCATAATTTGAAGATAGCATTTTATTGGGGGAAAATAGTATAAATTCTCTTGCTATGTGTAATTTTGCTTAGTAATTGTGAGTTTATTCTAAGATATATGTTCATGAATTTATTATTCATATTAAAATCTCAAATACGCTTAAGTAAGCAAAAGCTAGAAAAAAAATTTCTATGTCAAAATATACATGAAACAATTTAAATATTATTCATACCACTGCACTGCATTCATTTCACATTAGAAATCACCTTCACTCTAAAGTTAAAATTAGTTTAAATGTATTTTGAATTAATATCAATGCTCAAAGCAAAGTTACCACATCTGAAGGACAGTATCACAACTACTGAAATAGTAAAAATTTATATATTTGGTAGTCATCATTTTTGTAAAATACTAATGTAAGCTAGCACATAATCTTTATTTTGTTTAATGCAAGTGTGTTAATATTTGGATTCATTTATGAATTCACCTAAATAGAATTAATTAAGTATATGTTGAACATCTACAATATACAAAAACTAGGCTAAATACTACAAAATATAGAGTTGAGCAATTGTAATAAATAACAAATATAATGATAAACACAATCAATGACATTAGATACTCAACCTGCTATAGATTGTTGGAGGAAGGGGAAAATCACATGAAGTTTGATGGGTCAAGACATTTTTCAGTGTTAAAGAAATGATGGAGGGAGATAAGACCAGATGAGAATAAATAAGAGAGCAAGAAGATGCCTACTCTGCCAGGATATTACTTTATTATTATTCAGGACAAATGTGAATTGTTGGTACTTTACACTTCATTTGAGAAATGAAGCTTAAGAATTGAAGTAATTCCATGATTTGATTCATTAGATGGAATGTTTGGAAACTAAAAGGGGATCCCACAAGTATTCCTCTTTCAAAATCCAGGACAATTTACAACCTACCTAGCTTTCTGTGTTCTCCTGTTTCTTCTGAAACAGACCCCAGATATGCTATTTTTGAGACCATCTAGGGAAGGACTTCCCTGGTAGCTCAGAGGTTAAAAGCATCTGCCTGCAATGTGGGAGACCTGGGTTCAATCCCTGAGTTGGGAAGATCCCCTGGAGAAGGAAATGGCAACCCACTATAATATTCTTGCCTGGAGAATCCCATGGATGGAGGAGCCTGGTGGGCTACAGTCCACAGGGTTGGAAAGAGTCGGGCATGACTGAGCGACTTCACTATAGGGAGTAGAACAATTCTATATTTATAAACATTCTTATTCCCATGGAGCAGAGATACACAACCTCTTCTACAGACTGCACATGAAAGAGTTTTACAGATGATATATAATTACAATATATATATATATATATGTATGTGTATGTGTATATATATATGTGTGTGTGTGTATCTCTTAGAAGATAGCTCTGATAGGCAGCATCTAAGATGGATGGCAGTGATTCCCATCCCTTGACATTCATGCCCAGGTGTAAACCTCTCCACTTCATGTGGGCTGAATTTACCAACTCCTTTCTTACAAAGAGATTTGGTAAAAGTAAAAAAGTGATGTTGTGTCAATTCGGAGATCAGGTAATAAGAGTGTAACTTCAATTACCCAAGGAAGACCAGATGCCACATCTTGAAGCACATGATGCATTATCCTTTCATGGAGCAAGGTACTGAGATCTGCTAAAACCCAATGAGTGAGTTTATAACTGGATCCCTCTCCAAAGCTAGCCTTCAGATGAGACTGCAGCCCCAGTTAAGAGCTAAACCAAAACCTCAAGAAAGATCAAATTCAGAGGTGACCAGATCCAGACCCACCAAGTCTGTGAATAATAAAAATTATTTTTAAATAGCTAAATTTTGAAATATTTTGGTACATAGGAATAATACAGAGGCATAAAACATCTCTAGACTCAACTCTTTCATGTCTTAATGACACAGCAGTCTTCCCTTCAATCCAAGTGTCCCAGATTGTCACACAGCATCTAAACCCTCTGAACTCAAGTAACATTTGAAGGCACTATTCGGTTACCCACATTAGTAACCACTGGAAATAAATTTGCAATAAATAAAAATATATGAGAAAAAGTATCTTGGAATTAAGAACATAATTTGAGAAAATGCTTTGTTTTTATGCATACTATGTGAAAAGACATAGATAATTAAGTTTTTGGCAACCCCAAAGATATCATAAAATAATCAGAACACTTTAAAGTTTTTTCCTTATTATCATTCATGTTCTTATATATTCAATTACATAATAGATGTTAAGATACTTAGTAGGTTATTGATTATGGATATGAACACAATTTAAAACAGAATTTGAATTTTGTACAGTGGTGTTATTTTATATTGAATATAAGATAATGTCATGTATGGATGATCCATAAGGGAGTAAGCTTTGGAAAAGAACAGAATTGTTAAATATGTTAATGTACTCACCCATTATTTTATATCAAGTTCATTTAATATTTTAGTTATTTTATGTCCTGAGTATTATTTTTCAAGGTATTACATCAAGGTCTAAAAGCATGTTTTGGCTTCCATTTGTAGATAACAAAGTCACTTTGTCCATCTTTTTCCTGAATCCACAAGGACAATAAATGAGAAACAGAAAATAATAAAATTGATAAAATTAAGACAAAGCACACAGAACAAAAAAAATAACAACAGGGAGTAAGGTTGCCGACAGCAGAAATGATTGGACCAATCATCTGAGCAATAAAGAGAAATGAGAGAAAATTGTCCCTGTGTATATAGATCAGAGTGAGAGGAGCACAGAGAATGACAAATTCCGTTACTTTCTTAGAGGTCATTTCAAGGTGCCCTTGATTGGAATTGCAATGTTTGGATAAAGAAAGAGTCCTGTCTGACTCTTTGCGACACTTTGGACTGTAGCTCACCAGGCTCCTCTGTCCACGGGATTCTCCTGGCAGGAATACTGAAGTAGGTTGCCATGCCCTCCTCCAGGCAATCTTCCCAGCTATCACTAGCACCACCTGTGAAGCCCAAACGACCAAGGAGATATCCTTAAACCACATGTATCACAAAGGTGAGTTAAGGAAAGAGGCTGGAAAGGACACACCCAGATATATAGTCCTTGAAAGAAGAGTCCCTTTAGGATGCAGGATAAAGCAGCTCTGGGGAACATGAAGCTCTGTAGTTTTCAATCTTATCTGCTAAAAAGAAGAAAATGCCATGTTATAATTCAATAAGTCTGTGTAGGAAGATTGAGAAGCAAAGGGGTTACATGTTACCTCAGGGACAGAGAATTTTAGAAACTACAGGAAAAAAAATATACAGGTTGGGCTATTACATCTTATGGACCCTTTCCCTCAAAATCTCTTCTTAAAAAAACCTGGATGATGGAGAACAGTCTCCATTTAAGGATGAATGAATTCTCAAAGGGACTAAGCAAAGACAATACTACTTTGGGGTTCCCAGGTGCTGCAGACTTGTAGTTAAGACCATTCAGTGCTCAATGTCTACAGTGTTCTCAGGGCTATATGAGAAAGCACAATATTTTCTACTCTACATGTGCCAATAATTCAGTAACTTAGAACAGGGATGCTGGCTCAGTATGTGTAAGTTCAAATACTTGGTCCACCAGTAGTAGCTATGTGAACTTGAGCCAGTCACTTATATTCTCAATTCCTCATCTCTAAAATGCAGATAAGACTCCTTTTTTGTAAAAAAGTTATTTCTAGAATTACCTTAGTTAACACTTATAAAAAACAAAACAAACTCAGGTATATAGTGGGCGTGTGTGTGCTGTCACTTCAGTTATGTCCAACTCTTTGCAACCCTATGAACTGTAGCGCGCCAGGCTCCTCTGCCCATGGGATTCTCCAGGCAAGAATACTGGAGTGGGTTGACATGCCCTCCTTCAGAGGATCTTCCCAACCCAGGGATCGAACCCATGTCTCCTGTAAGGTCTCCTGTACTGGCAGAGGGTTCTTTACCACTAGTGCCACCTGGGAACCCCATATAGTGGATAGTATACACATGTTAATTAATTAAGGAAAATTAATGTTAGTAATTTTCTACAAACAAAGCTAGTGGAGGTGATGGAATTCCAGTTGAGCTATTTCAAATCCTAAAAGATGATGCTGTCAAAGTGCTGCACTCAATATGCCAGCAAATTTGGAAAACTCAGTAGTGGCCACAGGACGGGAAAAGGTCAGTTTTCATTCCAATGCCAAAGAATGCTCAGACGACTGCATACTGGCACTCATCTCACATGCTAGTAAAGTAATGCTCAAAATTCTCCAAGCCAAGCTTCAACAGTATGTGAATCATGAACTTTCAGATGTCCAAGCTGGTTTTAGAAAAGGCAGAAGAACCAGAGATCAAACTGCCAACATCTGCTGGATCATCATAAAAGCACAACAGTTCCCAAAAAACATCTATTTCTGCTTTATTGACTATGCCAAAGCCTTTGACTGTGTGGATCACAATAAACTATGGAAAATTCTGAAAGAGATGGGAATACCAGACCACCTGACCTGCCTCTTGAGAAATCTGTATGCAGGTCAAAAAGCATCAGTTAGAACTGGACATCGAACAACAGACTGGTTCTAAATAGGAAAAGAACATCAAGACTGTATATTGTCACCATGCTTATTTAACTTATATACAGAGTACATCATGAGAAACAATGGGCTGGAAGAAGCACAAGCTGGAATCAAGATTGCTGAGAGAAATATCAATAACTTCAGATATGCAGATGACACCACCTTTATGGCAGAAAGTGAAGAAGAACTAGAGCCTCTTGATGAAAGTGAAAGAGGAGAGAGACAAAGTTGGCTTAAAGCTCCACATTCAGAAAACTAAGATCGTGGCATCTGGTTCCATCACTTCATGGCAAATAGATGGGGAAATAGTGGAAACAGTGGCAGACTTTAGTTTTTTGGGGGGCTCCAAAAATCACTGCAGATGGTGACTGTAGCCATGAAATTAAAAGATTCTTGCTCCTTGGAAGAAAAGTTATGACCAACATAAACAGCATATTGAAAAGCAGAGACATTACTTTGCCAACAAAGGCCCATCTAGTCAAGGATATATTTTTCCAGTAGTCATGTATGGATGTGAGAGTTGGACTATAAAGAAAGCTGAGTGCCAAAGAATTGATGCTTTTGAACTGTGGTGTTGGAGAAGACTCTTGAGAGTCCCTTGGACTGCAAGGAGATCCAACCAGTCCATCCTAAAGGAAATCAGTCCTGACTGTTCATTGGAAGGACTGATGTTGAAGCTGAAACTCCAATACTTTGGCCTCCTGATGGGAAGAGCTGACTCATTGGGAAAGACCCTGATACTGGGAAGATTGAAGGGGAGAGAAGAAGGGGATGACAGATGATGAGATGGTTGGATGGCATCCGCAACTCAACGGACATGAGTTTAAGTAAAGTCTGGGAGTTAGTGATGGACAGGAAGTCCTGATGTGCTGCAGTCCATGGGGTTGCAGAGTCAGACTGACTGAGTGACTGAACTGAACTGAATATTAATAAAGCAAGGGCTCTCCAAAAATAACACCAGAAGCTTCTACTTACCTACTGCTGCTGCTAAGTTGCTTCAGTTGTGTCCAACTCTGTGCGACCCCATAGACAGCAGCCCACCAGGCTCCCCCATCCCTGGGATTCTCCAGGCAAGAACACTGGAGTGGGTTACTTACCTACTAGCCAGTAATAATTTTATTGAAACTGTTTAAGTATATAGAACTAAATAATATATTTGTGGTAGGATACAAAGAAATAGGTACATGTTTATGTACTTATATATACTGAATGCATAGAATACACTTTTCAAGCATGCAAGAAGTTTTATTTTAATATACGTTTCACCAGGATTCTTAGAAATCATTATTAAAGAGTTACTTTTTTTTTATCAAAGTATAATAACATTAGAAATTGAAACATTAGCAAAAACAGAACTTGAGCACAGACCAAGAACATACCAGCTAGAAATTTAAAACCAAATCTTAACTTTTAGCTATTAAAAACTAAAATTTCAGAATATAAAGGCAATAACACCATCAGATCTTTTGTGGTATCTGGTAAAATGTTCAGGTGAAGAATTAGTACTATTATGTACCTAGCTTACAAGAAAAGGACAAAAATGGAAGCAAAGGGAAACATTGAGTTTACCAAATAATTAAAAGAACAACAAAACATAAAGGAATGGAGAAGAAATTAATTTTAAAAAATCAAAGCTAGCAAAAATTTATAAAACAGAAATCAGAAAAAAAAATCAAAGTTTAAGCACATATAAAAGTGAATGACAATATAAAATATATTTTATATTATATAAATATAAGAGAATATAAAAGGCTTATTTTTGACTACTTGCTTTAGCTCCATATCAGTTAATTAAAAAACTTGGATTAGAAAAACTGTCCAAGTGAGATGGACATCTAAAGGAACAGTTCTAAAGAACTGCTTGAGAAAATTAAGAAGTACCCGTCAAAAACCTCATGTCCAGATATTTTACAGGTACCTTTTTCATTAGGAAAGAAACAGCTCTAATTATATTTAAAGAAAAGAAGAGGGGCAAAAGAGAGGTGTGGGATTAAGTGATACAAACTACTATGTTTAAAATAGATAAGTAATAAGGATATATTGTATAGCACAGGGGATTGTAGCCATTATTTTCTGATTAGTTTTAATGAATTATAATCTGTAAAAATACTGAATCACTATGTTGTAGACTTGAAATTAATATAATACTGTAAATCAATTATACTTCAATAAATAACTAAATTCATAAATTCTCTAGATCATAGAGAAAAGTAAAAATTTATAAAAATGATTTTTAGAGATAGGAAAATCACAAAGCTTAAAAACAGTAAAGAATAAATTGAAAAAATTACTGATGAACATTACTTATGAATATAAGTCCAGTAATGCTAAATTAATAATATATTAATACATAAATATTAAAAAATGTAAAGGTTCTTCAGTATTGGGACATTTTTAGCTTTATTGATTCAAAAGAAAAAAGATAGGGAGGTGCTTTTGTACACTAATTAATGAAAACACTCTTATAGACACCACCTAAAATAAAGGAAAGATTTGGGAAAAATAGTTTGTGATGTTTTTAAGGAACAATTGGGTAGCATATAAGAAATTGAATTATTTCACTTTAATATCATCATTCTGCTTTCTCCAAAAACAAAATTATTTTGAATATTCTTGATAGTACGAGGTGATCCAATTACACATGCAGTATATAAATAAGAATATTTTTGCCAGATGGTGTTACTGTATTTGTGCAAAATTCTGAAGACTCAAACAGTATGGCTGGAAACTACAAGAAACTGTATTAAAGTGGTTAGCTACACAACTATAAAGTCCATAATTTGTGTACATTAACAGAGAAAATCAAATGAGAAAAAAGATTTAATTTGCAACATATCCTGAAAGAAAAGAGAAAGAGAGAGGTATGAAGGGAGGAAAGAGGGGAGAGAAAAGATGATAGATAATATATGGTGGCAGTGTACTTAGAAACTGCAGATATACAAAGAAAACTTGAAATATTTGTGTAAGACATGAAATAAGACTTGAGTAAGTGGAATCAGGCTTCCCTGGTGGCTCAGAGGGTTAAGCATCTGCCTGCAATGAGAGAGACCTGGGTTCAATCCCTGGGTTGGGAAGATTCCCTGGAGAAGGAAATGGCAACCCACTCTGGTATTATTGCCTGGAGAACCCCATGGATGGAGGATCCTGGTAGGCTACAGTCCACGAGGTCACAAAGAATCGGACATGACTGAGTGACTTCACTCACTCACTCAAGTGGAATCATAAACAATGTTTTTTATTAGAACTACTTCATATTTAAGTATGTCATTTTCCCCTCAATTAATCTGAAATGCATGTATCAAATTGTTTCTGGGACTCAACAGTTCTCATGTTAAAATTCTTAACAAAAAATATTTTTGAAAAGGCCAGGATAGTCTAAAGAGAAAATGAATAGAAGGTAAGTAGTCTCATTAGGTAACAGAAAGATACTTAAAGCTTTAACAATTAAAACAGCTTCATATTGGCCCCCAAATAGGCAGACATTAATGGTGCCAATTAGTAAATTAAGAAGTAAACATGAACAAGTATTGGAAGATAACATATGATAAACTGCCATTCGCAATTAGTGAATAAAATGCAGATGCTCTGTAAATGTCAGATACATGGCTAGTTATTAGAAAGAAAGAATGCTGATTTTTAATTCCTCTTGAAACAAACATTAACTGCAAATGAACCAAATAGTTAAATATTAAAAATAGAATCTATAATGGCACTGTAATAAAAAAATATATTTTTAAAAGATTCTTAGTTGAAGAAGTCCCTTATAAGCAAAATTTTCAAAATTTAGATGAAAATATGCCAAGTATGAAGTAAAAAGAGAAACTGTATTCATCCACATAATTGTAGATAGTGATCGTTGTACAGTTGCTAAGTTTTGTCCAACTCCTTGAGACCCCATGGACTGTAGCGCTCTAGTCTCCTCTGTCCTGCTCTATCTCTGAGTTCGCTCAAATTCATGTCCATTGTGATAGGGATAGTGTACTCTTTACATTGGTTTATGTTCACTGCACAAATATAACACTTGTTCTATGATTAGGTCCTTCTATTTTTTTTTTACTATTCTATGTAAAGCTGTCATGAATATTCTTATATCTGTCTTTGGTGGACATGCACACTCATTTCTCTTGATAATCCACCTATGAAAGGAATTGCTGATAGGAAACATGTTTGGTAGATCTTACTCAACAATATTCAGTTCACTTCAGTTCAGTTGCTCAGTCATGTCCAACTCTTTGCAACCCCATGAATCGCAGCACACCAGGCCTCCCTGTCCATCACCATCTCCCGGAGTTCACTCAAACTCATGTCCATCGAGTCAGTGATGCCATCCAGCCATCTCATCCTCTATCGTCGCCTTCTCCTCCTGCCCCCAGTCCCTCCCTGCATTAGAGTGTTTTCCAATGAGTCAACTCTTTACATGAGGTGGCCAAAGTACTGGAGTTTCAGCTTTAGCATCATTCCTTCCAAAGAACACCCAGGGCTGATCTCCTCTAGAATGGACTGGTTGGATCTCCTTGCAGTCCAAGGGACTCTCAAGAGTCTTCTCCAACACCACAGTTCAAAAACATCAATTCTTCGGTTCTCAGCTTTCTTCACAGTCCAACTCTCGCATCCATACATGACCACTGGAAAAACCATAGCTTTCACTCGACGGACCTTTGTTGACAAAGTAATGTCTCTGATTTTCAATATGCTGTCTAGGTTGGTCATAACTTTTCTTTCAAGGAGTAAGCGTCTTTTAGTTTCATGGCAGCAGTCACCATCTGCAGTGATTTTGGAGCACAAAAAAATTAAGTCCAACACTGTTTCCACTGTTTCCCCATCTATTTCCCATGAAGTGATGGGACCAGATGCCATGATCTTCGTTTTCTGAATGTTGAGCTTTAAGCCAACTTTTTTACTCTCCTCTTTCACTTTCATCAAAAGGCTTTTTAGTTCCTCTTCACTTTCTGCCATAAGGGTGGTGTCATCTGCATATCTGAGGTGATTGATATTTCTCCTGGCAATCTTGATTCCAGCTTGTGCTTCTTCCAGCCCAGCGTTTCTCATGATGTACTCTGCATATAAGTTAAATAAACAGGGTGACAATATACAGCCTTGACATACTCCTTTTCCTATTTGGAACCAGTCTATTGTTCCATGTCCAGTTCTCACTGTTGCTTCCTGACCTGCATATAGGTTTCTCAAGAGGCAGCTCAGGTGGTCTGGTATTCCCATCTCTTTCAGAATTTTCCATAGTTTATTGTGATCCACACAGTCAAAGGCTTTGGCATAGTCAATAAAGCAGAAATAGATGTTTTTCTGGAACTCTCTTGCTTTTTCCATGATCCAGCAGATGTTGGCAATTTGATCTCTGGTTCTTCTGCCTTTTCTAAAATCAGCTTGAACATCTGGAAGTTCACAGTTCACATATTGCTGAAGCCTGGCTTGGAGAATTTTAAGCATTACTTTACTAGCGTGTGAGATGAGTGCAGTTGTGTGGTAGTTTGAGCATTCTAAGAAAGGCAATGCCAAAGAATGCTCAAACTACCACACAATTGCACTAAACAATATAGTTGTACTTATTTACACACTCACTCACTATGAAAGAAAATTTACCTACTATAGAAATTGTCTAACAAACAGTATTAGCAAATCTTCTGTTTTAGCCATTGATGGGTATATACTGATACCTATTTACAGTTTAATTTGAATTTCTCAGATTATTAATGATGAGCACCTTTTATAAAATTATTGTTATAATATTCATATATTCTTTTGTGAAGTATCTCTAGTGTTTTGCCCATTTGCTCTTTAGATTTTCTATTTTTTTAATATAAATTTATTTATTTTAATTGAAGGTTAATTACTTATTTGATTTGTAGGAGTTCTTTATATGATCTGAATTGTTGTTTGGTCATTCAGTCGTGTCTGACTCTTTGCAATCCCATGGACTGCAGCATGCCGGGCTTCCCTTGTCCTTCACTATCTCCCAGAGCTTTCTCAAACTCATGTCCATTGAGTTGGTGATGCCATCCAATCATCTCATCCTCTGTCGTCCCCTTTTCCTCCTGCCTTCAGTCTTTCCCAGCATCAGGGTCCTTTCCAGTGAATCAGCTGTTTGCATCAGGTGGCCAAAGTATTGGAGCTTCAGCTTCAGCATCAGTCCTTCCAATGAATATTCAGGGTTGATTTCCTTTAGGATTGACTGGTTTGATGTCCTTGCCCTCCAAGGGACTCTCAGTCTGAATATAAGTCCTTTCTAAGTTATATGCAATGTAAATATCTTCCAATCTATGATTTCCTTTTCATCCTGTTAACAGTATCTTTGATGAACAGACAAATTTAAAGATGCCTCCTTCAGTTTTCTATTGCTGCGTGACTACACATTGTATTATTTACTCACAATTCTCAGTTGAGGAGGGTATGGCAGTCCCTGGTACTTGCATTTCTTGCCTGGTAACCTGCTTCCCATAGCACAAAAGCAGAATGCCTTGTCTTCCACATTCTTTTAAAGTGCATTACAGTGTCACAATTGTGCCGGTAGACCCAAACAAAGATTCTTATTATAGTTTGTATTAACAAAATGCCAAAAATGAATCAAATGTCTATAAATATAAGGCTCAGTAAAGGCATCAAAATACAGTTGTTGAATTAAATATTCAGTATGCGGCTACTAAGATAATGAAGTAGAATGAGCCAAAATATATAGTGAAAAGTGAAAATTGCTTGAGAGGAAAAATGTATATATGTGTGTGTAGGTATAATACCTGTCTTTTGTTTTAAAACTCAGTGTATTTGTGTATATTCATAGGCAAATTATGGTAAGATATACAAAATAATATTAACACTGTTTGCATAGCAAAAAGAGCCTTTTGGAATCTTATATAGAAAAGAGTTTCTCCTTTTCACCCCTTTTTGTCATAGGCATATATTAATTTTCCTTCATGTATTAATAAAATATATAAATGTACCATTTCAACATGTCAACATTAGCAAGATAAATAATGCTAAATAAGTGCATATTTAGCACACAATTTACATGGCTGTCATGAAGATATTGTCATTATTGCTTTTGATTTTAAAGTTTAAAGTTCAACCTATATATTTCTAAGTACACAAAAAAAGAATAAAACTTGATGATAATAAAAGCAAGATGAGAACCCCAGTAAAATGTCAAAATAATCAGGAACACCCTCAGGCAAAAATGAATTCTCTGAGAGGATTTTTTTTTTAATGGTTTCAGAAACTTACACAGATGTCTGAAAATAGTATATGTAACAACATCCACACTAGATAAATTTCAGGATGCCACAAAGCATGTGGTGCAAGTTAATAGGAGGCATCACTGTACCTCCTATGGAAACGTCTGTCAGGAATGCAGTTGACCTACTCTTGTTCACTGTGCTTATTTAATCTTGACTTTTATAACCCTGATAGGAACCATCTACTCTTGCATTCCCCATGCCACACTGTTTCACTTGGGTATTTTTGAGACATTTATGATGTCTATGACTTATGAAAAATCATTAAAATGTAGCATCTTCGGGGGTTCCGATGTCAACTACCAGTTGTCTTTTCCATCTTTTTCTCCCTTGGATACAGTTGTGTTTTCCATTTTACCATTTAATTCATCTTTACTAAAATATCTGATTCTACCTTACTACAGAGTATACAAGAGAGCATTAGGCTTCATCACAGAGACGTTATCAGCACACACACCTAAGTTCTGAGTCAGTCTCAAATGTCATTTCTGTAAATACTTTACAGCACTTGTTTTTCTCCATGGTTTTGAGAATTTTGGAGTAAGTAGACATTCGTATTGATGAGATCTGTAGGCCTACTTTGTTAATATAGTACTCCAAAATATTATTTTTTTTTATTTTAATCATCGGACTATTTGAGGTCAGAGAAGCAGGAGTGTGTTACTGATAATTTTTAAAAATGATAATTTTTAAAACCTAAGATGTGACTTGGTATTCAAATAAAATTGTGTTGGAAATACAGATTTGAAAGGTAACCAAAGCCCTAAGTTTAGCCTGGAGCAAAGCTTCTAGGCAAGCTAGGGAAAAAATGGCTTCCATGGGCATTTGCCTACAGGCAGTATTTTGTTACAGCGGCTATGCAAGTTGCTGAGTTACCAACTAGGCTCTAGGAGCAATTTGCAAAATGCTCTGGTTTGAGTGCTTACCCTTCTTTTTCTGTAACTTCTCTCTGGAGCTGGGTCGGAAAAACAGTTATAGCCTTAAGAAAAAAAAAAATGTTCACATTCTACTGCTTTTAGCTTTAAAAGCTCTGAGCTAGTACCTACGTGTTGCAGAAGTTTTGATTAAAAGTTAAGAAAAAAAAAATCAATACTTTCTGATTCCTGTGATCCTGCTATTGCAATCACTTGCTTTATGATGAATAAAGCTATTATTGCTGCTAAGTGAACCAGAAAAATCTAGACTCAGAGCCAGACCTAAATTATGACATGAAGTCAAATGTCAAAATGAATTTTCACTTTTTTATTGCTTCATGTATTTTATTTACTGTAGTGAACATATAGACTGTGAAAACATAAATGTCATGTCTTCTCTTTGTAAAAAGAACATGTTCTAACCCCTAGTTGCCAAATTACTGGTAAAATGGGAACATTGCTGCTTTTATTTAAACAAAGAAACAGAGTGTTAAGATGCTGCCTTTGTTATTAATGTAGACAACAAATTATTTTATGCTTTTATTACTCTATATTGCAAATGTGGAAAATAGATGGAAATAATAAATTACAAATAAAATAATTATGATGTAATCTCTAAATACAAAGTACAAAGGCAAATGTAGTGACAGCAGTTTCATGAAATATGTAGAGGGTCATGAGGCATTTATGGAATTAATTGCCTAGTTCTGAATTGAATAACTCTGTGTAAGCACATTACTCATACAGGTATGAAAGATGTTCCTCAAGGCATCAGTGTAAATACTTAAATCACATATCCAGTCCCTAGAATAAAGCAAATATAATAAGCATTACATTCTTCCCAGGTGGCAATGGTGGTAAAGAACGTGTCCTCCAGTGCAGGAGACGTGAGAGATGGGGGTTTGATCCCTGTGTCAGGAAGATCCCCTGGGGGAGGAAATGACAGCCCACTCCAGTATTCTTGCCTGGAGTATCCGATGAACAGAGGAGCCTGGTGGGCTACAATCCATAAGGTCAGTAAGAGTTGGACACGCCTGAAGCAACTTGAAACATACACATCCAATAAGCACTACAGAAATATCGTTCACCTTTGGTTCCTAGGAACATATGTCCTTTTAGCTTATTTTTATTTTAGGAAGTTTATGTCATCAGCAGGGTTTAAAGATTAAAAGAATAGAAATAATTGAAGCCATTAATATAACATCCAGTTCTCATTTCTATTAACTTTTCTATATTTCAAATGATTATTTTTGCTTCACCTATATTTATGTTAAAATGAAAGATTATCCAACTATACTAACTGTAAAAGCAAATGGAAATTACAAAATATCTTGAGGAAGAAAAAAGAGTGGTTATAAGAACCACTGTCCAGTGAAGCTTTATAAACCAGCCAACAAATCTTTGAAAATCTCTGATATCCTGAGCTATAGGTAAGTTAATACTGATGTAACCAAAAAAGAATAAATGAGAGCAGCACAAAGAATAGAGAAGTGTAAGAGTGAGAAACTGGGCACTGAATGACCATAAAAGCTGAAATTGATCGAAAACTTTGTTACTGCTGTGCACTGTGCTTTGTACACCATTCTGAATCCCTATATCCCTGCAGTGTGGGTTTCATTATGTAATTATAAAGCCATGGCAAACTACGGTCAGTGAAACTAACAAAGCTGCCTTCAGTTTCTTCGGCTAATAGGAGGCTGCTTTGGCATCTAAAGGCAAGTTGGCCTCCAGCACAGTTCATGCCTTGTTGCTGCTGGGCTGTCCCTCAAGTTTAAGGATGGCTTCTGTGTTTATTACAGAAGAAGAGAGATGTCTCCCAGACAGGAAGAACCTGACCTGTGAATCATTTGAAAACAAATGATTTGACGACATTTGACAACAAATGATCCATAACTGATGAATTATGTACCAGAATACTGGGAGAAGTTTCAGATAGTCACTAGGAGCACACTCAGTTGCGTATGACTCTTTGCGACCCCATATGGACTCTCGCTCGCCAGGCTCCTGTGTCCATGGAAGTTTGCAGGCAAGAATACTGGAGTGGGTTGCCATTTCCTATTCTAGGGTATCTTCCCTACCCAGGGATCAAACCCATGTCTCTTGTGTCTCCTGCATTAGCAGGTGGATTCTTTACCACTCTGCCACCTGGGAAGATTAAGGAGGTGACATTACTTTTGGAAGAATCAAAAAGAAGAAAAAGATGGAGAGATGTAGCTTGTGTTTTCCAAAAGACAAAGAAATTAAATTCTGATAATTATTAGCAGATGTTATTATATAGATCCTGGTTGTTAAGTTTCTAGAATTCAATATTTAAAATTTGTGTGCTTAGAAAATGAGACCATTAATCACCAGAAGTCTTAATTGCTTCATTTAGTACATGTCATTATGACTAATATAATTTTCTCTTTCTTCTTATGTGAAATTAACAAGGCATTTGTCAAGGTTTTTCATATAATCTAGTGGATAGGAACAGAAATGTGGGTGACACAGAAGTTTTGAGAGACATTTTTTCATAATAATTTAACCAATAATATGAATAAAGACACTAAGTACGTTTTGCAAAATTTGCAATTAACAGGAAGGAAGTGGTCATTAGTGAAAGTAATTAAAATCTAAAGGAAGCTTAACATAATAGAACAATCTGCCTAGTAAAATGAACTTAAAAGTGAGTAAATAAAAATTCTTGCATTTAGTTCAAAAAGAATGGAAGAAAATAGTAATGTGATTGGGAAATAGTCTCTGGGATGTGAGAAGGCTTGATATCTGAATGTTAGCTACTAAACTGAATATCAGTTTGAATTAATACTTAACAGTATGTTGGCATAAAGTACCAACCCATATAATTAATACAATGCTATCCTAGATGACTAGAACTGTAGTTTTGTTAGATTGCCAAACTTCAGAATATTGACTTGGGGTTTGAAATGACCAAAGCTTTTCTCATTGCAGAGCCATCCAGGGATAAAAAAGATTTCCTCTGCAGGTTATATGTTCTCAACTATGGCAGATATCAAAAGTGCATATGTGTATATTATATATGAAGTTGGGGCTTCCCTGGTGGCTCAGAAAGCAAAGAATCTGCCTGCAATTGCAGGAGACCAGGATTCAATCCCTGGGTTGGGAAGATCCCCTGGAGAAGGGAATGGCAACCCACTCTAGTATTCTTGCCTGGCTAATTCCATGGACAGAGCAAGGTGGTGGGCTACAGTCCACAGGTTGCAAAAGAGTCAGATACAACAGAGCGACTAACACTTTCACTTTATATGAAGCTAAGCATTTTAGTTTTTTTCCCTATTTAAAGCGTATAATTCAGTGATTTTTGCTACAACCAAAACTGTACAACAATTTTGCATCCATCACCACAATCGATTTTAGAACACTTTTATTCCCTTTCACACATGCCCTGCCTCCCCCAGTTCTTGGCAACCACTGATTTATTTTCTGTCTCTAGATTTGTCTGTTCTGGATATAGTGTATAAATGGAATCATACGTGGTCTTTCATGACTAGATTCTTTTACTTAGGATGTGTTTTCAAGGTTTACCTGTGTTAGAGTTTGTGTCAAGACTTCATTTATTTTTATTGTTTGATAATCTGTTAACATACTTATCAGTGGATAGACATTTGGATTGTTTCTGCTTTCTGAAAGTTCTACCATTGTTGTGAATAATGCAACTACAAACATTTGTGTATGAGTTTCTGTGTGGATGTATGTTTTCAACTCTTCAAATATATACCTCGAAGTGAAATTGCTGGGTCATATGGGCTTCCCAGGTGGCACAGGGTTAAAAACTGCTGCCAAGGCAGGTGATGCAAGAGATTGGGTTCAATCCCTGGGTCCGAAAGATCCACTGCAATATTCTTGTCTGGAAAATTCTATGGACAGTGGAGCCTGCAGGCTACAGTCCATGAGGTTGCAAACAGTCAGACATGACTGAGCATACACAAGTACATAGTAATTCTATGTTAACCTTTGGGAAGAATTGCCAGACTATTTTGCTAAGCAGCTGCACCATTTTACATTTCCACCAGCATTATATGCACGTGTGTGCTCAGTTGTGTCCAGCTCTTCGTGACTCCAGGGACTGTAGCCCACCAGGCTCCTCTGTCCATGGATTTTCCAAGCAAGACTACTGGAGTGGGTTGCCATTTCCTACTCCAGGGGATTGTCCCAACCCAAGGACCAAATCCATGTCTCTTACATTGGCAAGTAGATTCTTTACTCCTGTGCCACCATAAAGGTTCCAAGTTCACATCATCATCAACACTTATTATGTCTTTTTTATTATAATTATACTGAGAGCCGAAGAATTGATGCTTTTGAACTGTGGTGTTGGAGAAGACTCTTGAGAGTCCCTTGGACTGCAAGGAGATCCAACCAGTCCACTCTGAAGGAGATCAGCCCTGGGATTTCTTTGGAGGGAATGATGCTAAAGCTGAAACTCCAGTACTTTGGCCACCTCATGCGAAGAGTTGACTCATTGGAAAAGACCCTGATTCTGGGAGGGATTGGGGGCAGGAGGAGAAGGGGACGACAGAGGATGAGATGGCTGAATGGCATCACTGACTCAGTGGACATGAGTCTGGGTGAACTCCGGGAGTTGGTGATGGACAGGGAGGCCTGGCATGCTGCGATTCATGTCACAAAGAGTCGGACATGACTGAGCAACTGAACTGAATTGAACTGATGATTTAGTATGTCCCTGTGGTTTTGATTTATATTTCTTTGGTGGCTAATATTGAACATTTTTCTTTTTTTTTTAATTTCTTTATTTTTTATTACTTTTGCTGCACTGCAGAGTTTGTGGGATCTTAGCTATCAATATTTATCATATAATGAAATAAAATTTAAAACACATATTAATTCAATTAAATTTAACAATAATTAACCTATTACAGTTAACACATGGAGAAGGCAATGGCACCCCACTCCAGTACTCTTGGCTGGAAAATCCCATGGATGGAGGAGCCTGGAAGGCTGCAGTCCATGGGGTCGCTGAGGGTCGGACACGACTGAGTGACTTCACTTTCACTTTTCACTTTCATGCATTGGAGAAGGAAATGGCAACCCACTCCAGTGTTCTTGCCTGGAGAATCCCAGGGATGGGGGAGCCTGGTGGGCTGCCGTCTATGGGGTTGCACAGAGTCGGACACGACTGAGGTGACTTAGCAGCAGCATAGTTAACACATAAGTAACACTTTATGAAAAACAACTATTTTTTTAAAACAAAACCTTAATGACAAAAGTGATACTTTTGAAAATCTGTTTATAGGTGAATCTTTCATGGAGAGGTGGGTTATGATATTCGCTTCTGTATTCAATCAATTATATCTTGGTGTTGGTTGAGGGACATAAAGAAAATCTGGCCTCACACAAATACAATGGAAAAGAGAAGTATTTTAATAGCTTTTTCAGATAATCATGTATTTTGTTTGATATTATTCTAAAACTTAACAAGTAGTATTACACTAATGGTTATTTGAAAATGAAATCTAAAACTGTATTAATCAGTTTTTTCTTCTGTGTCATAGTTAATATCTTGATCTATTTTATACTTTCTTTTTAAGGAAAAGCTTTATATTTTAATACCCTTTTCTCAAATTAAAAAACATTGAGATATAATTAACATATTAATTTCCAGGTGTACAGTGTGATGTTTCAATATTTCACACTTTGAATGGCTGGATTACCAAGAATCATTTTGTAAATGCAGACATCATTTGGAAAATATTGGTTTACTGAGTTATGCAGACCTTCCAAAAGGTGAAACATTTCATCAGAGAGTATTAAAAAAAAGTCACATTCATCAGTACTCATGCTAATCTCATCAGAGAAACCATTAAGTATTGGGAAGCTGTGAGTTTCATACAAGCTTTTCAAAATTCTGATTTGAGCTATCAAGCCCAAATTTTATTATTGGCAATAGCTATCAGTAGTAGCTTTCCCTGAAATAACAATTACTATATTCATTTTTTCAGAAAAATGGCTGCAAAATACCCAAATCTACATTACCTTAGTTTACATAACACTTGATTTTCAGTTAAAAAAAATTCAAGAAAAGAGTGGCCTTTTCTGTTTATAACTCAAACTATTGCCCTTCCTTAGGACAACCATCGTACTATAATACGTAACAGAAATGTTTTATGTGTACTTCATACTAAGCCATACAGGCTAATAATAAAACAGATGTGTATTTACAAAGATTTTCAAAAATAATTTTTACTGTTTTATTTAGGAAATCTTAAGTCAGTTAACTCTCTTATTTTTTATTCTTGAAAGCAAATGCGTGGTGAGGATATTTATGATTATTATTATGCTGCTGCCTTGATTTCTACTGAAGTGAAAAGTGAAGTTGCTCAGTCATGTCCGACTCTTTGTGATCCCATGGAATGTAGCCTATGAGGCTCCTCCGTCCATGGGATTTTCCAGGCAAGAATACTGGAATGGGTTGCCATTTCCTTCTCCAGGAGATCTTCCCAACCCAGGAACTGAACCCGGGTCTCCCTCATTGTAGGCACATGCTTTACAGTTTAAGCCACCAGGGAAGTCTATATTCCTACTGAGTCTAGATTTCTACTGAGATGCCAGTATTTCTACCAATTTTTTGCATCATCAGTGCAAAGTCAGTATTGCAAACAAAAGGCAAACAGTGTCTCATTATTATGAAAATAAGATGATCTTAAGAACCCCTGAAAATTCTCAGAGAACACTGGGATGCTACAGAACATGCTTTGAGAACCTGTGGTTGGGAGTGTGGGATAGAGCTTTCCTACCTGGGTATGAGTTACAGCTCTGACTTTATCACTGTGAGCAAATCACTTAAACTTGCTTCACCTTATTTTACTCCTCTTTAAAATGGAGATAATTATAGTGCTAATCAAAATGGTTATGCGAAAATTAGAACTGTTGTTGATATAGTACTAAATTTTTCTTAGTTCTTGGTACCATATTAATAAAGCACACTTGCTTATTAACTTAGTAGGAGTACTATGTGTTCCATTAATTAATTGTGTTGCTCTATTATCTTTGAAATATTTAGTAATTTAAGTTTTCCACTTCTGTGAACCAGTTTTCTCCATGAGCCAAAAAATGGCAGTTTAAATTAATCTTCTAAAGAACAATACTCCCTTGCTCTAATTTTATCTTGATCTTCAGGAGATAAATCCATTTCTTTCTCTTTACACGTAGCATTTATAAACATTTTTATTACATGGCTTTTCTTTACTTTTTAATTAAAATATATTTAACACATAGCAGTGTGTAAATTTAAGGAGTCCAACATGTTACTTTGATCCATGTGTATATTGTAATATGATTCCCACTGTAGCAATAATTAGTACCTATGTCACAGTTCGATTCAGTTCAGTCACTCAGTTGTGTCTGACTTTTTGCAACCCCATGGTCTGCAGCATGCCAGGCCTCCCTGTCCATCACCAAGTCCTGGAGTTTACTCAAACTTATGTCCATTGAGTCAGTTTGATGCCATCCAATTATCTCATCCCCTGTCATCCCTTCTCCTCCCACCTTCAATCTTTCCCAGCATCAGGGTCTTTCCCAATGAGTCAGCTCTTTGCATCAGGTGGCCAAAGTATTGGAGTTTCAACTTCAGCAACAGTCTTTCCAGTGAACATTCAGGACTGATTTCCTTTAGGATGGACTGGTTGGATCTCCTTGCAGTCCAGGGGACTCTCAAGAGTCTTCTCCAACACCACAGTTCAAAAGCATCAATTCTTCGGCACTCAGCTTTCTTCACAGTCCAACTCTCACATCCATACGTGACTACTGGAAAAACCATAGCCTTGACTAGATGGACCTTTGTTGGCAAAGTAATGTCTCTGCTTTTTAATATGCTATCTAGGTTGGTCATAACTTTTCTTCAAAAGAGCAAGCATCTTTTAATTTCATGGTTGCAGTCACCATCTACAGTGATTTTGGAGCCCCCTAAAATAGTCTGCCACTGTTTACACTGTTTCCCCATCTATTTGCCATGAGTGATGGAACCAGATGCCATGATCTTAGTTTTCTGAATGCTGAGTTTTAAGCCAACATTTTCATTCTCCTCTTTCACTTTCATCAAGAGGTTCTTTAGTTCTTCACTTTTTGCCGTAAGGGTGGTGTCATCTGCATATCTGAGGTGATTGATATTTCTCCCGGCAAACTTGATTCCAGTTTGTGCTTCATCCAGTCCAGCGTTTCTCATGATGTACTCTGCATGTAAGTTAAATAAGCAGGGTGACAATATACACCCTCTGTTACAACACATGAATATACCTCTGTCACCACACATAGTGATTTCTTTCTAGTGGATAGAATGTCTATAATTTACTCTTAGCAAGCTTGATGATTATGATACATGACCATATACACTATATACATAAATAATACATCACTATATACATAAATACATTATAATACATGCACTGATTTAGATCCAAGTTACTCTTAAACAACACTTGTCTTTTTCTTCTACTCTACTCTCCTACCTCCAGTAGCCACCATTTTACTCTCTCCTTTTACAATTTTGACTTTTTTAGATTCCACATACAAGTGATACCATAGTTTGTCTGTTTCTGTCTGACTTACGTCACTTAGCATAATGTCTTCAAGGTCAATCTATATCCTTGCAAATGGTAGGATGTCCTTCTTTATCATGGCTAAATGATGTTTCTTTGTGGAGGTCTGTGTGTGTGTGTGTGGGTACATATCACATATTTTTAATCCATTGATGGTCACTTAGGTTGTTTCAATATTTTCACTAATTTGAATAATGTTGTAATAAATGGGAATGCATATATTTCTCTGTATTGCATTTCTGTTTCCTTCCTCATACCATGTAGTAGATCTATTGACTTTTTTAATATATCCATATTGTTTTCTATAAAGACTGCACCAATTTACATTCCTATCAACAGCATTCAAAGGTTCTCTTTTTCCACATCCTTGCAACACTTGCTATTTCTTTTTGATGCTAGCCATTCTTCTAGCTGTGAGGGGATATCTCATTGTGGTTTTAATTTGCATGTCTCTTATGCATTTACATGTCTTCCTTGGAAAAATGTGTCTTCAGTATCTACACTCATTTTTAAATTGGATACTTTTAATTTTTTTTCTGCCTTTGAGTTATATGAGTTCTTGATATATATTAGATATTAACTCTTTATCCAATACATGGTTTGCAAAATATCCCTCATTTCATAGGTTGCCTTTTCATTTTGTTGTTTCTTCTGCTGTTCAGAGCTTTTAAGTTCATGTACTCCCTTTTGTTGCTCATGCATTTAGTGATGTATACAAAAAATCATTGATCAACGTTGAATAATTTTCTATGTTCTAGGAGTACTATGGTGTCAAATCTTATGTTTAAGTCTTTGATCCATTTTAAGTTAAATTTTGTGAGTGATAAAAGGAATTAAATTTCATTGTTCTGCATGTCTTTACCCAATTTTCCCAGTGACATATGTGGAAGAGACTTTCCTTTCCCCACTGGATGTCTTGATTCTATTCTATTCCAGTGGTTTATGTGTCAGTTTTTTGCCAGTGCCATACTGTTTTAATTAATATAGTTTTGTAGTATGGTTTGAAATCAGGACATAGAATACATCTGTCTTTATTCTTCTTGCTCAGAATTGCTTTGGTTATTTGGAGTCTTTTCTAGTCCCATAAAAATTTTGAATTCTTTTTTCTATGATTGGCTTTGGGTAGTATGGATATTTTATAATGTGAATTATTTCAATCCATAGACATACAATGTCTTTCCATTTTTCTGTGTGCCATCTTTGATTTCTTTCAACAAAGTCTTGTATATTTCATTTTACAGATCTTTCACATCCTTGGTTAAATTTATTCCTGGGTACTTTACTGTTTTTGATAATATTGTAAACAAGATACTTTCTTTAAATTTTTCAAGCCATTTCATTATTAGTGTATAGAAATACAATTAATTTCTGTATGCTAATTTTACATTCTCCAACTTTAATGAATTCACTAATCAATTCCAATAAATTTTTGGTTGCACCTTTGGAATTTTTTGAATATAAAATTGTATCATTTGCCAAAAGTCAATTTTACCTGTTCTTTTCCAATTTGGTTGCATTTTATTTCTTTGTCTTGCCTAATTGCTCTAAGCAGGCCTTGCAGTACTATATTGAATAACAGGTGTGAGAGTGTCAATCCATGTCTTGTTCCTGATCTTAGAGAAAAAGTTTTCAATATTTCACCACTTAGTATATGTGCTGTGGGTTATTGTATATAACCTTTGTTATGTTGAGATATGTCGCTTCTATACCTTATCTGCTGAGGAATTTTTATCATGAAAAGATGTTTTATTTGTTAAATACAGTTTCTGCATCTACTGAGATAATCATGCATTTGTTATCTTTTATTCTATTAATGTAATGTATTTTATGTATCAAATTGTATATGTTGAAACATACTTTCATCCCAAGGATAAATCCCATTTGGTCATAGTATGTAACACTTTTCATGTATTCTCAAATTTAGTTTGCTAATATTTCGTTTAAATTTTTGTCTATTTTTATCAGGAACATTGGTCTATAGTTTTTATTTGATTTTAGTGTTCTTCTCTGGTTTTAATACAGTAATGCTGGATTATTCAATAGAACAAGTTTGGAAATGGTCTCTCTTTTTCAATTTTTGGAAACATTTGAGAAGCATTGGCATTAATTCTTCTTTAAATGTTTGCTAGAATTCACCAGTGACACCATCTGGCTCTGGGCTTTTCTGTTTTGACAGATTTTTTATTACTGGTTTAATATCTTTACTCATTATTTGGTCTATTCAGATTTTCTACATCTTCCTGATTTAGTCTTGGTGGGTTGTGTGTTTCTAGGAGTAGATAACATTTTTTTCCCTAGGTTATATAATTTTTTGGCACACAATTGTTCATAGTACAGGCATGGATGGTGCATGTTCAGTTGTGTCTGACTCTTTGCGACCCCATGGGCTGTAGCCCGCCAAGCTCCTCTCTCTGTCCATGGAATTTTTCAGGCAAGAATACTGGAGTGATTTGCCATTTCCTCCTCTAGGGGATCTTCCTGGTTCAGGGATCAAACCCACTTCTCTTGTATCTCCTACATTGTCAGGCAGGTTCTTTACCACTGGCACTACTTGGGAAGCCCTAGTTACATGCATACCTCATTTTATTGCCCTTTGCTCTATTGAATTTCCAGATACTACATATTTTACAAATCAAATGTTTGTGGTGACTCTCAGTCAAACAAGTCTGTCAGTGCCATTTTTTTGCAATAGCATTTACTCACTTGTGTCACATTTTGATCATTCTCACAGTATTTCAATTTTTTTTATTATTATATTTGTTATGGTAATCTGTAATCAGTGATCTTTGGATGTTAGTATTGTAAAAAGATTGAGACTTGCTGATGTTTCAAATGATGGGTTAACAATAAAGTATTTTTAGCAGTAAAGTATTTTTATGTAAGTTATACACATTTTTAGACATAATGCTATTGCTCACTTAATAAACTACAGTATAATGTAACATACCTTTTATATGTGTTAGAAAATAAGAAAATTGTGTGGCTCACTTTATTGTAATATTTGCTTTATTGGAATTTTCTGAAATTGAACCTGTAATATCTGTGAGGTATGCCTATAGTCTCCTATGACCCTATGTTTTTCTGTAGTATTAGTTGTACTTTCCTTTTTAATTTCTATTTTTGAATGTTCTTTTTTCTTCCTTGATAGTCTAGCTAAAGTTTTCTCAATGTTGTTTATCTTTTTGAAAAACCAACTCTTAGTATCACTGATCATTTTTACTGTTTTTCTCATCTCTAGTTCATTTATTTCCATTCTGATCATTATTATTTCCTTCCATCTGCTAACTTTGGGCTTAAATTGTTCTTTTTTCAATTCCTTGAAGTATGAAGTTAGGTTGTTTAGTTGAGATCTTTCTTATTTCCTGATGTTTGTATATTTTGCCATGAAATCCCCCCTTAGAACTGCTTTTGCAACATCTCATAGGATTTTGTAATTTGTATTTCCATTTTTATTTATTTATTTATTTTGGTATGTCTGTTAAGTCTCTGTGGTCTAAAGCATAGGTCAATTCCAACATTTCCTTTTTTATGTTCTTTCCATATGATCTATCTGTTATTGACTGTAGGGTATTGAAATCTACTATTATTATACTGCTCTCTGATTCTTGTTTCAGATTTGTTACTATATGCTTAAGATACTTAGGTGCCCAAATGTTGGGTGTCTATATATTTATATCTTCTAAATGTATTGAGTCCTTTTACTTTATATAAAGATCTTTGTCTTTAGTTACCATTTTCAGTTTCAAGTCTATTTTATCTGATATAAGAAGAGCTATAATAGGAAAAGGAGTATGTCAAGGCAGTATATTGTCACCCTGCTTATTTAACTTATATGCAGAGTACATCATGAGAAACACTGGGCTGGAAGAAGCACAAGATGGAATCAAGATTGCCGGGAGAAATATCAATAACCTCAGATATGCACCACCCTTATGGCAGAAAGTGAAGAGGAACTAAAAAGGCTCTTGATGAAAGTGAAAGTGGAGAGTGAAAAAGTTGGCTTAAAGCTCAACATTCAGAAAACGAAGATCATGGCGTCTGGTCACATCACTTCATGGGAACTAGATGGGGAAACAGTGGAAACAGTGTCAGACTTTATTTTGGGGGGCTCCAAAATCACTGCAGATGGTGACTGCAGCCGTGAAATTAAAAGATGCTTACTCCTTGGAAGAAAAGTTATGACCAACCTAGATAGCATATTGAGACGCAGAGACATTACTTTGCCAACAAAGGTCTGTCTAGTCAAGGCTATGATTTTTCCAGTCATGTATGGATGTGAGAGTTGGACTGTGAAGAAAGCTGAGCGCTGAAGAATTGATGCTTTTGAACTGTGGTGTTGGAGAAGACTCTTGAGAGTCCCTTGGACTGCAAGGAGATCCAACCAGTCCATTCTGAAGGAGATTAGCCCTGGGATTTCTTTGGAGGGAATGATGCTGAAGCTGAAACTACAGTACTTTGGCCACCTCGTGCAAAGAGTTGACTCATTGGAAAAGACTGTGATGCTGGGAGGGATTGGGGGCAGGAGGAGAAGGGGACAACAGAGGATGAGATGGCTGGATGGCATCACTGACTCGATGGACCTGAGTCTGAGTGAACTCCGGGAGTTGGTGATGGACAGGGAGGCCTGGCGTGTTGCGATTCATGGGGTCACAAAGAGTCGGACACGACTGAGTGGCTGAACTGAACTGAACTGATATACACTTTATTTTGGTTTTTACTTGAATGAAATTTCTTCTTCTGTCCTTTATTTTGGACTTCCCAGATGGCTCAGGGGTAAAGAATCTGCCTGCTGATGCAGAAGGTGCAGGAGATACAGGTTTAATCCCTGAGTCAGGAAGATCCCCTGGAGAAGAAAATGGCAACCCACTCCAGTTGGTTGGAAATCCCATAGGCAGAGGAGCCTGGTGGGTTCCAGTCCATGGGGTCTCAAAAAGAGTCAGACATGACTTAGCAGCTAAACAACAACAACATCCTTTATTTTGAAACTATATGTGTCTTTAGAGCTGAAATATGTTTCTTTTAGGTAGCAGACACCTCTGTAACTAAGGTTTTATGACTTTTTTTGCTTCTTAAAATTCAAGAGCCTATTAGAAATTTTTCTTTTGTATTCCAGAAGGTGGAGCTATAGCTCAGGTTTGTGGTTTTTCCCTGGCCTATTATCAGATCAGCCTCTTTGTCTACTCTGGCTCCCTCTAAGTGTTTGCTAATGGGGCCTGCAACAGAGTGCTGTGGGACGGAGGGGGAAATGTGGGTTTGGCACTTGAGGATTTGGGGGTACCTAGAGGCCTGGAAGGGACATCCTTGAGTGGGATAGTCCCAGAGGTTTGTGGATAGACTTCCTGCTGAAGTCCTGAAGCCAACAGCAGGGAATATATTCCTTTAATGCCCTTTGATATTCTTATCTGTTTCCTTCTCTTTCTCCTTCTTTCCCCTACCCAGTCATAGAGGTTCCTCCTCAAAAATCAAGAGCTGCTGGAGACAAACAGCTTTCTCCAGATGTAAGCCTCACCCCTAGGGTGGTTGAGCAATCACTCACAACTTTTGCTTCCCACCTCCTTTGCAGGAGAGGTCACCATTACAGCAGCCAAAAGTTCAGTCCCTGCGGTGTAGCTCTGAGGTGGAAGCAGGGTGGCGTGAGTTTCCCTCTCTTCTATGTCCAAACTTACCTCTATCCTGATTCGATGGAGTGTTAGAATCTCGCCTCTAGCAGGCTATGCTTTTTATAAATTCTTTGTCCATGGGTATCTGCCCAGTTGTACACTCTCCAATTTTTTTTTTTTTTTCCTTCCTAATCAAGTCCAGTGGAGTGTGGAGCAGGTTCCCTGAATCCCTTGGATCCACAGCCCTTACCAAATTCTTGTTTGTTTATTTTGGGATGCTCTTGTGGGCTAGAAACCTGGGTCCCTTGGCATAAAGTACAGAGGTACTTTTGTTTGGTTATGAGTATCTGGTTAGTTGTTTTTAAAAAGGAGAGGTTAAAAAAAAAAAAGAGGAATGACTTATGCTACCATGAGGCTGACATAATTCCTAATAAATCCTCCAATTTTATAATTCATAGTTTAGAAAGAAAAGATTTCTAGTAGATGTCATCTTCTGGAGAAGTCAAGATTACATAGCCAATGTACATTATCTTTTTAAGTAAATTTGTAAAATATGAGTTTGATTTATTTCATGTATAATTAACAGATTTTTGAAATAAGATATCTATACTTCATTTGAAAAAGAAAATTCTTGATTCCTGTTTTATAAATGAGGGAAGTCAAAGACTATTATGAATCATAAAGGAATATCTACTGTTTGTTGGCAAATAGGATGTGTTTATTGTCGGAAACCTTTGGCAAGTGCTCAGAATTCTGAAAAATATTAAACTCCTGACCTAAGGTAAACAGGTTGAGCAGTAGATGAGAAAACATACAGTATATATGTATTTATGGTAACCTCCTCTCTGCCATACACATACAATTAAAATTAAAAGTCAACATTTTTAGACATAAGTATATATGTGTTAATTTGTTAGAGTTATACTCTAGCCAACTGTGGCTGAATTCCCAGCAGGACCAGTTTCTTAGGCATGCAGCCTGTGTACCTATTAGAAAGGCCTTCCCACCTCTGGTCAAATGCTCTATTGTTATTATGTTAAATTTCTCTATATTTTTTCAACAGGGGTTCTACATTTTCACTTACCACTGGAACCCAGTAGTAGGAATGAATATAGTTAATTCCATATTCAAGGATAAGCATATCAAGAGACTGACAGGTGGAGGACAATGTAATTTTTTATGATCTGGTCATGGAGTTTTTGCAGCATCAATTTTACTACCTTCTATTAATATTTATTGGGGCAGGGCTTCCCTGGTGACTCAGTAGTAAAGAATCCGCCTGCCAATGCCAGAGACACAGGTTCCATCCCTGGGCCAGGAAGATCCCCTGGAGAAGGAAATGGCAATCCACTCCAATATTCTTGTCTGGAGAATTCCATGGACTGAGGAATGGTGAACTACCATACAAGGGGTCACAAAAGACTCAGACACAACTAAATGACAACAAACAATTCATTGGGCCAAGTCACAAAATTCCATCCATTCAAAGGAGGAGAAGAGGACTACCTCTTCAAGAATGAAAATACGTCTATAGTCATTTTTTGGATTTTACCTTCCATTCATGTAGAAATTATATGAGTAGTTAACATATGGGCATTACCTCAAATACAGCTTTTCTTCACAACTCAAAGTGATGCTTAGAAAAGTGCATGTTCCTGGGAAAGAGTTAAGAACACAAACTTCAGAATCTAACCCCTGAGTTTGAGTTCTACTTCCTATTGGGATTTTGGCAGGGTGCTTAACTTACTATCTAAGTTTTCTTATCTACATGATTAGAATAATCATAGAAATTACCTTTTATGATTATGCATGTAAGGCTTAAATGACTTGGTACATGGAAAACTATGGGCCCTCAGTATTTTGTTATCTGATATGGTGGACTTATATAGAGAGAATATAATGAGCAATAAGACGTAATGCTCCCTACACCCTTTAACCTGTCACTTCAGAGTCATAATGAAGATTACAGTAGAATGAAGTAAAGAGAGTGTATTCCCTTGCTAGAGCTTCAAATGGCTTAACAGAGTGCCACAGACTTGGGGTGGCCTCAACAACAGAAACTTATGTTCTCATAGTTCTGGAGGCTAGAAGTCTGAGACTGAGGTGTCAGCCGGTCGGTTCTTTTCAAGAACCAAGAGGGAAGTAACTGTTTCAGGTCTTTCTCCTGGCTTTTACGTGGCCATCTTTCCCTTGTGACCTCACATCATCAGCACTTTGTCAATGTTTGTATTCAAATTTTCTCTTCTTTTAAGGACACCAGTCATAGTGTGTTCAGCCCATCCCAATGGCATTATTTTCATTTAATTAGCTTTTTCAGGACCCTTTCTACAAATAGGATTACATTCTAAGATATGGGGGTGGGGTGATTAGGGCTTCAACATGAATTTCTGCAGGGATACAATTCAGGTCACAACAGACAGTAATTTTGGTGAATATCATTATGGAGAAAATATATTTCATTGATCGGAAGTTATCAATAATTTGCCACAAAATTTTCCTAAAGTTAATTAGTTTTTGAAAGTAACTGAAAATATCATGAAAGAGTGATTCTTATTTTCATAAGCCTGGATAATGCCATTGGATTACTAATTTCATAACTGTGAAAAAAAATGTACCATATCCCAGCATGTAATTTTTCTCTGCATAACCACTTTCATCAATAAGGCTAGTGGAGGTGATGGGTTCTGGTTGAGCTATTTCAAATCCTAAAAGATGATGCTGTGAAAGTGTTGCGTTCAATATGCCAGCACATTTGGAAACTCAACAATGGCCACAAGACTGGAAAAGGTCAGTTTTCATTCCAATCCCAAAGAAAGGCAATGCCAAAGAATGTTCAAACTACCACACAATTGCACTCATCTCACATGCTAGCAAAATAATGCTCAAAATTCTCCAAGCTAGGCTTCAGCAGGATGTGAACTGTGAACTTCCAGTTGTTCAAGTTGGATTTGGAAAAGACAGAGGAACCAGAAATCAAGTTGCCAATATCCACTGAATCATCAAAAAAGCAAGAGAGTTCCAGAAAAACATCTACTTCTGCTTTATTGACTATACCAAAGCCTTTGACTGTGTGGATCACAATAAACTGTGGAAAATTCTGAAAGAGATGTGAATACCAGACCACCTTACCTGCCTCCTGAGAAATCTGTATGCAGGTCAAGAAGCAACAGTCAGAAATGGACATGGAACAACAGACTGGTTCCAAATCGAGAAAGGAGTACATCAAGGCTGCATATTGTCACCCTGCTTATTTAACTTATATGCAGAGAACATCATGTGAAATGCCAGGCTGGATGAAACACAAGCTGGAATCAAGATTGCCAGGAGAAATATCAATAACCTCAGATATGCAGATGACACCACCCTTATGGCAGAAAGCAAAGAACTGAAGAGCCTCTTGATGAAAGTGAAAGAGGGGAGTGAAAAAGTTGGCTTAAAACTCAACATTCAGAAAACTAAGATCATGGCATCTGGTTCCATCACTTCATGGCAAATAGATGGGGAAACTTTTTTAATATTAAAAAATAGTGAGAGACCTTATTTTGGGGGGCTCCAAAATCAGTGCTGATGGTGACTGCAGCCACGAAATTAAAAGATGCTTGCTCCTTGGAAGAAAAGCGATGACCAACTTAGATAGCATATTAAAAAGCAGAGACATTACTTTGCCAACAAATGTCCATCTAGTCAAGGCTATGGTTTTTTCAGTAGTCACATATGGATGTGACAGTTGGACTATAAAGAACACTGAGTGCCAAAGAATTGATGCTTTTGAACTGTGGTATTGGAGAAGACTTTTGAGAGTTCCTTGGACAGCATGGAGATTCAACCAGTCAATCTCAAAGGAAATGAGTCCTGAATATTCATTGGAAGAACTGATGCTGAAGGTGAAGCTCCAATACTTTGCCCACCTGATGTGAAGAGCTGACTCATTGGGAAAGACTGAAGGCAGGAGGAGAAGGGGATGACAGAAGATGAGATGGCTGGATGGCATCACTGACTCAATGGACATGAGCTTGCGCAAGCATTGGGAGGTGGTGATGGAGAGGGAATCCTGATGTGCTGCAGTCCATGGGGTCACAAGGAGTCAGACACTACTGAGCGACTGAACTGAACTGAACTGAAACCTTGATGGGAGACATGTCTTATTTTATCTGCATGGGACCTTTATATAGAAAAGAAATGTAAGCCTCTGCTTAATAGAACTTAACTGAAATCCCCTTAAAGAGATGACAACTCCAGTGTTTATGTATATCTCTACTCTAACTCAGAGTGAAGTAATTTAATAAATAATACTTTTAATACTTAAATTTATTCACTTCCATTAGATTGAACCCCAATATGCTGTTTTGTTCAGTGTTTTCATGCATCTGTGTCTTCTCCCCAAATTGATGGAAAGTTTTCTTTATCATCACAACCCTGGATTTGCCACTTTGCTTGGTGTCACTGTCATCTTATGTGATATCTACCATTTAAGCCAAATGTGTGGATTGCTCTAATGTTTCTTTCACAACTTGATTACTAACCATAATCACATTCTGAAAGTCTCAAAAACATGCAAAAAGGCCAAGTCACCAAAGTCTGTATCAGAAGTGTATGAAGTTGCAGTGAAGAACTCGTTTCCTTTTCTGAAGCTTAATATCAAAAGAGCAAAGAGTAGAGGAAGTTGGGGTCCCACAGTCCCAGGAGAGCCATGAGCATCTTGGTAGTGACATATCTTCTGTATGTAAAGAGACCCCAATGTGAGACCTTAGTATCATTTTGATTGTTACCAATGGATTGTTGTGTTTTTTTTTTTTTTTTTTGAGGTATAATGGACATATAACATTATATTTCAGGTATAAAATGTAATGATTGACTATTTGTATATATTGCAAAATGATCACTACTATAAGTCTAGTTTACATCTGCCACCATATATAGTTACTTGATTAATTTTCTTGTCATGAAAACTCTTAACATTTATACTTTTAGCAACTGTCAAACACATAATGCAGTATTATTAATGATAGTTACCATGCTATATATTATGTCTCCATAACTTATTGATTTTATAACAAGAAATGTGTACCTTTGGCCCCCTTCACCCATTCTGCTCACCTGCCTTGCTCACCCCTCCTCCCCCTGCCAGTTCAGCAACTACCAGTCTTTTCTCTGTATCTGTAATCTCAGTTTTGTTTTAATACTGTTTTTTAGATTCCACTATATAAGTGAGATCATCATATTTGTCTTTCTTTGATTTATTTCTCATAGCATAATACCCTCAAGTTCCATTCGTGTTGTTGCAAATGGCGAGATTTCCTTTTTATGGCTCTATATTTTATGGTCACCTTTTCTCCATCTGTTCATCCATCGATGAACTTCAACACTTTAGGTTTTGTCATATCTTGGCTTTAGCAAATAATACTGCAATGGTATCTTTTCACATTAGTGGTTTCCTTTTCTTTAAATAAATACCCAAAGGTGGAATTGGTGGTATGACTGTTCCATTTTAAATTTTTTGAGGAATCTCCATAATGTTTTCCATAGTGGCTGTACCAATTTGCATTCCCACCAACAGTGCACAGGCGTTCCCTTTCCTCCACATCCTTGATGATGCTTGTTATTTCTTGTCTTTTTGATAAGTTTTTCTAACAGGTGTAAAGTAATTTCTTATTGTGTTTCTGGTTTGCATTTCACCAGTGATTAGTGATGTTGAGCATCTTTTCATTGGCAAAATTGGCAATATTTATGTCTCCTTGGGAAAAATGTGTATTCAAATATTCTGCCCACTTATTAGATTTTTTTCCCCACTGAGTTGTATTATTTCTTTGTATATTTCAGATATTGATGTCTTATCAAATATATGATTTGCAAATATTTTTCCCATTCATTTTGTTGATGGTTTCCTTTGTTGTGAAAATGTTTTAGCCTGATGTAGTTCCTTGTGTTTATTTTGCTTTTGTTACATTTGCTTTGTGTGTCAAATCTATAAATCACCCCAAGACTGATGTCCAGGAACTTTTTTGTTTGTTTACTTATTTGGCCACATCATATAGCTTGTGAGATCTTATTTCCCTGACCAGGTATCCATCCCAGACTCTTGCTAGTGAGAGTTCAGGGTCCTAACCACTGGACCACCAGGGAATTCCCTCTAGGAGGTTTAATGTCCATGTTTTCAACAGGGTTTTATGGTTTCATGTGTTACATTGAATTCTTTAATCCATTCAGATTTAATTGTTGTGTATGGTGTAAGAGAGTAGTCTAGATTCATTCTTTTGCATGTGACTATCCAGTTTTCCTGTCACCATTTTTTCATGAGATTATTCTTTCCCCATTGTGTATTCTTGGTTCCTAGAGAAGGAAATGGCAACACACTCCACTATTCTTGCTGGAAAATTCCAAACAGAGGAGCCTGGTGGGCTACAGTCCATGGGGTTGCAAAGAGTCGGACATGACTTAGCAAATTTTTAATAAACCCATGCATATATAGGCACTTAATTTACTTCTGGGCTCTACTACATTGTGTTGGGATATATATATGTATATATGTATATATATCTGTTTTGAAGCCAGTAGTATACTTTTTTCCCCTAAATTTTACTAGCTATTTTATTTTTTTAGTTATTTGTAAATGCAAATTAAGATATATTGAGAACTTTTTGCTTATCAGATTGGGAAAAAATAAAAATGAATTTTAAAATTTGATGGGAATGTGATTGTTCTGATTATTATAACTTTGTTATGTAGTTTGAAATCAGGGAGTATAATGCTTCTGGCTTTGTTTCCCCCACCCCGCCTCCACCCCTCAGGATTGCTTTGGCTTTTTGCAATCTCTTGTGATTCTCTATAAATTTTAGGATTATTTATTCTGTTTCTGTGAAAAATGCCATTGGAATTTTGATAGAAATTGCATTGAACCTGTAGGTTGCTTTGAATGGTATGGACAATTTAATATATTAATTTTTCTCATCCATAAACCTGGGATATCTTTCCATTTATTTGTGTATTCTTCAATTTTCCTTTATCAATATCTTATAGTTGTCAGTGTAGAAATCTTTCACTTCCTTGGTTAACTATTCTGAGTATTTTACTCTTTTTGACACAATTGTAACAGGATACTTTTCTTTTTTTTTTTTCCTTCACAGGAAAACACCAATGCAGTCCCCCCACTACAACAAATTATGCAGTCCAGTTTCCCACACTTGGAGAAATCGCAGGGGCCAGCATATCTGGAGTGCAATAGATGAGCCTTGCCCTGGGGAAACCACCTTCATGACCATGGTATCGCCCCTGCCAGGTAAGTATGGCATTGTTTTCTTAATTTCACATTCTGATAATAACTTATTAGTATAGAGTAATGCAATCACTTTTGTGTAGTTTTGAATCTTGCAACTTTACTGACTTTGTGTATTAGTTCTGACAGTTTTAGTGGAGTCTTTACTATTTGCTATAGTAATATGTCACCAGTAGATAGAGACTATGTTGCTTCTTCCTTTCCAATTTGGATGCCCTTTATTTCTTTTTCTTGCCTAATTTATCTAGTTTTGCATTCCAATATGATGTTGAAGACAAGTGGCAAGAGTAGGCACTTATTCTTGATCTCAGAGGAAAAGCTTTTAACTTTTTATTGTTGGGTATGATATTAACTGTAATCTTGTCATTAATGGCCTATATTTTATTGTGGTACATTTCCTCTATACTTTGTTCATAGGTTTATCATAAAATCAGTGTTGAATTTTGTCAAGTGCTTTTTCTCATCTATTAAGATGATTGTATAATTGTATCCTTCATTCTGTTAATGTAGTGTATCACATTGATTGGTTTGCCTTTGTTGAACCACCCTTGCATTCCTGGAATGAATCCCATTTGATCATGGTGAACAATCCGTTTAATGTATTACTGAATTTGCTTCACTAATTGTTGTCCGGGATTCTTGCATGTGCATTCATCAGGGATACTGGCCTGTATTTTTTTTTTTTTTTCTTGTTGGCATTCTTGTCTGACTTGGCATTATGATAATGCTGGCCTTTTAAAAGTTTGGAAGGGTTTCCTCCTTTTCTATTTCTGCAAGAATTTGAGAAGTATAGGTATTAAATCTTATTAGAATGTTTGGTAAAATTTACAAGTGATGCAGTCTCGCCCTGACTTTGTTTATTGGGAGGTTTTTGGTTCTGATTCAACATTCATAGTGAACTTTCTGTTCAGATTTTGTTTCTTCATGTTTCAGTTGATAGGTTTTATGTTTCTAGGGATTTATCCATTTATTTTAGATTGCCCATTTTGTTGGTATATAATCATTCATAGTAGTCTTTTTTGATCCTTTGTATTTCTGTGGTATTAAGTGTAATATCACCTCATTAATTTCTTTGTTTTTTTTAATTTTCTGGGATTTTCTAAGTGATTTTTTAATAAGATTTCAATCTTCTTAAATTTGTTAAGATTTGTTTTATTGCCTTATATGATATATTGTGGGGGACTTTCCATAAGCACTTGAGAAGAATGTGTATTCCATTGCTTTTAGATGGAATGTTATTACATATTGTTAAATGCATCTGTTCTAATGTGTCATTTAAAGCTGATGTTTCCTTATTGTTACTCTATCTCAATGATCCATCCACAGATGGAAGTCAGGTAGCATAGCCCCCTATTATTATTATATTGATGTGTGTTTCTCCCTTTGAAGTGAAAAAATGAAAATGAAAGTCACTCAGTTGTGTCTGACTCTGCAATCCTGTGGACTGTGAGCCCACCATACTCCTCTGTCCATGGAATTCCCCAGGCAATAATACTGGAGTGGGTAGTCCTTCCCTTCTCCAGGGTATCTTCCTGACCCAGGAATTGAATCCAGGTCCCCTGCATTGTAGGCAGATTCTTTACCATTTGAGCCACAACATCTGTCAATATTTGCTTTATATATTTAGGTGCTCCTAAGTTGGATGCATAAATATTTACAAACATTACATCCTCTTGTAGGATGTAATGACGCCTTCATCATTATGTCATTACTTTCTTTGTTTCTTATTAAAGTCTTTGTCTTACTGTTATTTTGTCTGATAATAGTATAGCTACCCCAACTACCTTTGGGCTTGTATTTGCGTATAATATCTTTCTGTCCCTCTACTTTTAGTTTGTGCATGCCTTTACATCTGAAGTCAGTCCCTTGTAGGCAGCATATAGGTCAGTCTAATTTTCTTGCCCAGTCAGTCATTCTACATATTTTGACTGGAGAGCTTAGTCCATTAACATTAGAAGTCATTATTTATAGATGTGTATTTTTGACCTTTTTGTTCATTGCTTTCTGGCTGTTTTTTAGTTTCTCTCTGTCCCCTCTCTTGATCACTTCCTTTGTGGTTTGATGACTTTCTCTTTGGGTATGCTTAGATCCCCTCTTCTTTATCTGTGAGTATCTGCTACAGGTTTTTACTTTATGGTTACCATGAGACTTTCCAATAATATGTGTATTTATAACAGTCAATTTTAACTTGATACCTTAAGTTTGAACACATTCTGAGCCTCCTTCTCCCACCTATATTTTATGTTTGTGATGTCACAATTTACTTATTTTGTCATGTATAATCCCTTAACATATTATTGTAAGTTATTTTTTATTACTTTACCTTTTTCACATTCATTCTAGCTTTATACATGATTAATCTGTTACCTTTACTAGTGATATTTTTAATTCTGAATGACAACTTTGCCAGGTATAGTACTCTTGGTTGGAATATTTTTTCTTCCAACACTTAGAATTTATTGTGCCATACCTCTGGCCCACAAAATTCCTGCTGAAAACTAAATTTATAATCTTATGGGTGTTCCTTTGTATATAGCAGGTTGTCTTTTCTTTTGCTACTTTTAAATTATCCTCCTAAGTTTGACATTTTACTTCTAATATGTCTTCATGTGGATTCTTGAGTTAACTTTATTTGGATCTCTCTGTCCTTCCTGGATCTGAATGTTTGTTTCCCTCCCCATGTTAGGGAAGTTGCCAGCTATTATGTCTTGAAATAATTTTTCTGCCACTTTCTTTCTGTCTTTTCCTGTGAATATTCACCCTTTTAATGTGAATATTAATCCATCTGATATTGTTACACAATTTCCCTAATCTATCTGTGTTTTTTCATTCTTCTTTTTTTCATTTTAGCTGCTTGAAGTGAATTCTGGTGTCCTGTCTTTAAATTCATTGATCCTTATTTCTGCTTTGTCTGGTGTGCTATTGAACCCCTCTAGTATATTTTTCAGTTTATTTATTATATTCCTCAGTTCTATGATGTCTATATGGTATTTTCTTATGTTTTCTGTCTCTCTGCTGATGATCTCACTGTGGTCATCTGTTCTTTTCTAGAGTTAGTTGAACCGTTAGTTGACCGTTAATTAGTTGACTGTTCTGTTGAACTCTTTTATGGGGGTATTAACTTATCTCTGTTTCATTTCTTTTTGATTTTCTAAATTGGTCTTCATGCATTAGATAAAATAGCTGCCTCTCCCAGTCTTGAAAGAGTGGCTTTGTGTAGGAGATGAATCTTATTGTTCTATCATGCCCTCACTTTTTTCTCTCAAACTTGTATGATTACTAATGCAGTCTATTTTATCTTTAATGACTTCTAGTAGTTGAAATTGTGCAAGACTTGTCATTGTCCCAGAGGGGAGCATCTCATTAAGCACCTAGATTCAGGCTGATTGGCAGCCAGGCAGCCACTATTAAGGTATGCAGACCTAAGGGACTGCAAGTATAGGTATCACTACCAGAGCCATGCAGTTCAGGGTGCTGCCTGGTTAGTAGTAGTAATGAAAATGGGGGCTCCAGGTATGTATATAAGTTCCTTCCCAGGAGATACCTGTGAGCTGTAGCAGAGTAGAAGGAAAGTGCAAAGATAACATCCACTATTCTATGTTACTGATAGTAGCTCCATAGATCACTAGATGTGTCCCACACCTGAAGCCTGTGTCTCAGGCTGAAACTCCAAATAAGCACAGAAAGACTTTGGGTGTGTTTCAGTCTGCTGTTTGTACAGTGTCACAGAGAATGGAGCCTGTCAAGAACTGTCTCTCTGATTATTATAGTCCCATGGAACCCAGGACACAAGCTCCCCTGGCCACCAGAGACAGATGATTGCATGGCATCCCTTGGTTGGCAGCCACAGAAACCAGTGCATCAGACACTGTAAGAGCTCCCCTCTGGGAGGTATAGCTGCTCTGGAACTATCTTCAAGGTCCCTGGAGAGGATTAGAGTTGGCCCTTACATGTATGTTCAATTAGAATCTGTCTCTCAGACTATAACTGTGATGATAAGCTAAGAGTGCCTAACTCACGGCTCTGTTGCCTTTTTCTGTGCCATGTGAATAGTAACCATTTGAATTTTTCTTTCTCCATTGGTTACGGTCCAGTTGGAACCACGAACATAAGACCCACTGGCCACCAGAGCCAGGTGATATACAGATGTCCTCTAGCCACAGACAGTAACTGGGGTGTCAGAGAAAGGGATATCCTTTTCTTTCTGGATGATACCAGTGATCTGGAGTGAGGCAGAGGCAGAGTACTGAGATTTCGCCCAACAACCTCCTTTACCTGAGAGTGCCACCATAGGGCTCTAGATGTGCCAAACTAGAAGGCTGCCCCTCATATCAATGTTTCTGCACAAGCAAATAGACTCCTTTCACAGAAAGACAGAGGGTATGTTTCTTTGCTCTCTATGCAGTGCTCTGGCAGACAGTCTGCCAAGAATTGTCCCTCTGATTGCTTCACTATCATGGGACCTAGGATCACTAGCCACCCTGGCCTCTGAGTGGCAACCCTAAAAACTGGCACACCTGATATAAGAACCAGATACATGTAAAAGCTCCCATCTAGGTGATAATGGTGCTAAGATTGTGGCAGAGACAGTACCTGGCCATGGCAATCCCTGGGTGGAGCAAGGCACAGGAAGAGTGTATAGATAACACCCACAGGGAGGAAAGTGAAGAAAAAAGAAGGTGGAATCCACTGGCTGGAGCAAGGCAGAGGTAAAGCATATAAATGGCACCCACTGTTGAGGAGGAGAGGGGCTAGATGGTGCCCCCTGGCTGGAATGAGACAGAGGGAGAGTGAAAGACCGTGCCTGCCAGGTAGCAGGTCCCTAGATATGCACTAAATTAGATTCCTGCTTCTCAGCCTGAAATTTTAGGATTAGCAAATGAACCTCTTTCACCTAATCTGGACATCTCTAGATTGACTGCCTCTGCACTGAGCCCTGAGATGGGTGAGTTTGTACATGAGCCCTTTACGAAGCATTTCTCACTTCAGTATGGCACTGTTGCTTTCATGGATATGAGTCTCATTGATTTCAAAGCCAGATGTTTTGAAATCTTGTCTTTTATGTGCAGGTCTTAAAATTTGGAGCACCCACTGTGTGGTTCAAACCCTTTATTCCTTAAGGAGAACCTCCAGGTTTTAAGTGCCCTCTTGATTGTAGATCTCAGCACCTGGGGTGGGGAATTCATGGTGAGATTGTGTTCCAGCTTCTCTAACCCACTTCAGTGTGGGCTTTTTTTGTTTGTTTTCATTTGCCTGAAGTATAGGAGTTGCTCAGCCAGTTTTTAAGTTTTTTCTGAGGAAACTGTTACATACTTACAGATTCGGTGTGTTCATGGCAGGAGGAGAGTTCAGAATTCTGCTATGTCACCATCTTGAACCAGAACCCATCTTGAACTTTGATTATTAAAATACAGATAGTTATCACAAATGGAGGGACTAGGAACAGAGAGATAGCACCTAATTGGCTGCACAACTAAGTTTTACATGTCATCTAAAAATAGCAGTAAAATCATTGGAATGGCCATTTTTCATCATAAGTTATTCTTCACAATTATCTTTTGGTATACTAGGTCTAACCATATGAGTATTTATAACCAACCAGTTCTTATCTTTCAAAACATCTCAAATATCTAGTTGGAAAGTGAGGTTCAACACCTTTCTATATTTAGCTTTTTTTTTAAATTAGGACATTTTTTAAAAAGTTAGAATGAGTATTTCAATTGCAGAAATATATTCTGCTCTTCCAAGAAAGAAAAAATGAAATTAATTTAAATAATAGAATACTCTCTTTCTGTGGTTTGAAATACTTTAGAAGTGAAGTCCTGTTTAATATATGGAGTTGCAAGGATACCTGAAACAGTAAAATCCTGGAGAAATATGGCTAATAGATTAAAATTTCCCTATTTATATGGATAATACAAACTTTAAAAATATAAAAATGTTACTTTAAAAAAATCCACAGTTGAAATTGGAACACAAATACTTATATTTCAACAAGGAACTGTCAACATGCAGCTCTCATTTTTGGTTGAATCTTATTAACTTGCCATATTTTAAATATCAAAATTATCTTGCCTTTTACTTATGGTTTTATTTAAATTTTAATACTCAAATAAGCTAAGTTTAAAAATTTTATGATCTGTCTATGCTTGTTGTCTTGAAATTTAATACTGTTGAGCAACAATTTAGTCAAAATCCTCCACAGTTAGTATAAAAAGAAGAAATAAGACTATGAAAAATCAGAGGCTCTGAATGTCTAAGCAAGACATAATCATGTTGTATACAAAAAACTAAGTAATATAATTAATTGCTAACTTTATAAAAATCTTTCAAAGTGAGAGAAACGTTTCCTTCTGATTAAAAAAAAAATAGGAAGATAGAATTGTGAGGCAGGAAGGAGTTGGAAGAGAGGGGAAAAGGAAAAGATGAAAGACAAAAATTGTAATTACTTTTGGCTTTCCGTTGACCAAAGTTAATCTTTCTGGTAAAAAGAAGTTCCTCATTTTATAAAAAAGAATTTGACAGAGAACTAATATATTAGAATCAACAGCATTCTCTTTTGTAATCCCTAGGATTAAAGGGAATAGGAATCTTCTATATATTCATGAGGATGTAATTGTGAAAACTTGAGGAAATGTTAAATATTAGGGAGTAAGAGCCACATATGTTATACATGTTAGGTATCAGGAATAAGAGTTATAAAAAGAAAAGTCATAGAAGGGTGGGAAAATCTGGATAAGATGCCATAGTGGGGTTGTGGTTAATTAAAAAACATTAAAGTAAAAGATGCTGGAGGTCTTGAAGATTTAGAAAATATAAAGTAGAGTGAAAAAACTCTCAACTATTTTGTCTAGAAACTACTTACATTGGACCACTATACCACTTTTGAAAACAGGTTTTCTGTTTATAAATACCTAAATTTTAGTTCTGAAATACTTCCAACATACAGCACATAAAACAAGCAATGCCATGTCTCTGGGGGCCAACTAGATTACAAAGGCTATGAGAAGGAAACCTTCAGGGGGTTCAAGATTGTTGTTGTTATTATTGAACTAGCAGAAGCCATGCAAAGGATTATAATAGAAGAATCAACATGGTTGGAAGCAGGTTCCCAATTCCTTCCTAGGTCCTCCCAGAATTGCACACAAATTTTAGCCAGGACTGCCTATTGGAGGGAAGAATCTGATAGACCGGAAGACCTCAGAGGTTTCACGGGCTTGTAGCCCTTTATTCTAATTCACTAAACATTTCATATAAGTTCCTCACCACTCAACCACCATTTGTGATCCATAAATAAGTACAGATCAGTACAGACAGAGTGGACAGTCAGGTGCACTGGCCCAAATTCTACCCACTGCAAAGATTTCTCTTCCCACTAACCATTTAATGAAGATTTTAATGCTACAGACTTCCAATTTAGTTTGGTGATATCATATCACATATCACCATCTAGAGGACAGGTATGATCATTTTCTTCATTACCCAGTCATGGGAACTTTCCACGAAGCCATTGATAAGGTTTGAGAAAGACCAGGCAATAAAACAGGGGTAGGTACATGCACTGGGAGTGCAAACTATCTGCTCACTCAGCCTTGTCGTGGCTTCAAGATCTTCAGGACCTCTTCTTCTTCGAGGTGTTGGTGACTCAACAGTGACAGATGGAGTTTACCTTCCAGGAGACAGAGACAAAATAAAAAAACACGTCATTTTTTTTTCAATTTGCAAAACCATGGTTTTTTGTTTTATGTACAGCAGTGAGTACTAAGGAGAAAATTTTTAAATAAAGAAACATTTGAATCAGTTCTAATGAGGTGGATGAAACTGGAGCCTATTATACAGAGTGAAGTAAGCCAGAAAGAAAAACACCAATACAGTATACTAATGCATATATATGGAATTTAGAAAGATGGTAACAATAACCCTGTGTACGAGACAGCAAAAGAGACACTGATGTATAGATCAGTCTTATGGACTCTGTGGGAGAGGGAGAGGGTGGGAGGATTTGGGAGAATGGCATTGAAACATGTATAATATCGTGTATGAAACGAGTTGCCAGTCCAGGTTCAATGCACGATACTGGATGCTTGGGGCTTGTGCACTGGGACGACCCAGAGGGATGGTATGGGGAGGGAGAAGGGAAGAGGGTTCAGGATGGGGAACACATGTATACCTGTGGCGGATTCATTTCAATATTTGACAAAACTAATACAATATTGTAAAGTTTAAAAATAAAATTTAAAAAAAAGAAACATAAAGCAGGTAGAGAAAATGATAAGTCGTTTACAGTGGTGTGGAAAGGTAATAGTTGGGTGAACAGAATGAAAAAGGAGGTAAAGCAAAATGCTGTGTGGGCATCCATGGGGAGAATGTTCCATGCAGAGAGAGAACCTGTGCAAACAGGCTGAGATAGGAGCTTGTTTAGATTATTAACGGAGACCTGTGTGACTGCAGCGCAGTGAAAAAGAAGAAGAGTGGAAACACTGTTGATGGCAGCCTGATATTTACCACCTTACACACTTTTATTTCCCGGAGTCAATTAGGAAGCCATTAGAGAACTTTGAGCAGACATGCTACATCATTTGACTGACATTTAAATAGGATCATACAGGCTTCAATATTTCAGAATCGACTGAAGGGGATCAGTGAGGAGACTGTTTCAGTTATCCAGGAGAATCATGTAGGTTAATGGTGTAGGTAGTAAGCGGTGTTTAACTCTTAGGACAAGAGGGTGTTTTGATGGGTTAGTGTTAGTCACTCAGTACTGTCTGACTCTTTTGCAATCCCATGGACTGTATAGCCCAACAGGCTCCACTGTCCTTGGAATTCTCCAGGCAAGAATATTGGAGTGAGTCATCATTACTTTCTCCAGAAATCTTTCCAACCCAGTGATTGAAACCACGTCTCCCGTGTTCCTGGCAAACTCTTTACTGTAACAGCCACTAGGGAAATCTTAACTATTAGAGAAAGAGAAGAAATGACTTAAAGAAATGGAAAGAACTACGACGAGAAACACTTTTAGAGCTAGACTGGGGGTGGGGTGGGAAATCATATCTGTTCTGGACATGTTAATTTGGGGTACTGCTCAGTCGGTTGTGTACATCTTATATGTATACATAGATAGAAATTGGGAATTAACAGCCTGGAGATGTTTATAGCTGAGACTGTACGAGATCATCATGTGAGTAATCCAGGGAAGAAAAAAGTCTGCAGACTGAGCCCTGGGTGTTGCACTGCTGAGCTCAGAGACAGAGCCATGAGCAGAAGCCAGCATAAGGCAGTGACATGCAGTAGGCAGTAAGAAGCCAGAAATTCAGGAGTGTGTGTGTCTCACAAGAGTGTCAGGGAAGAGTGATGAGAATCACATATTAGACTTTTAAATTTCATTCTCCACATCTTTTAATCCTTTTCATAGTTATGACTCTATGCCAAATTCTAGACATTTTCCTCAAGGGCAGTACAGCAGAGTGGTTGAGAGCACAGCTCACAGAGCCAATCTGCTTGTCACTACCAAATTCCAGCCAGCAAGAATGTACTGAGTATACTTACAAAAATAACAATAAAATTAATAACAAACAACAAAAAATCATAGTCTAGCAAGTACTTCTTTAGCATTTGTAGGCTTGGGAAGCACTCAGTTGGTATTAGTTATCATCTAGCTTCCAGGGTACTAATTTCCGTTCACCTGTTTCTAATCAATTGCTTAATGTGTTAAATGTTTAAATGATAATTTTTAATTTCGGAAACTTATATTTAATTCTTTTCAAATATTCCTATTATAAAAGTCTGTCTTTTATTCTTATAACTTGATTTTATATTGTGTTTTTAATTTGAAGCATATCTTCATAATATCTACCAGTTTGCTTTATTACCTAAATTTCTGAGGTTCTATTCAACTGGCTTGGCATGGCTGTACTTCTCTTATATGAAAGATTTTTGTTTGACTGTTTGTTGTTGTTGTTGTTGTTGGATTGTGAGTTTGACTTCTGGGCTTTTATTTATAAGGAACCTGTAGGATCAAAGACATTTTGTACTTGCTTTTGCCTAGAACTCCAAGCCTACAGCCATCTTCTGGGTCAACACTTATTTCCTTATGTAGGTTTCTAACTGTAGGGTTTCCAGAACCATTTGGTTACTATACACTGAACCAAAGGGCTTCCCCGGTGGCTCAGCAGTAAAGACTCTACCTCCAGTGCAGGAGACTTGGATTTGATCCCTGGATCAGGCAGATCCCTTGGAGGAGGAAATGGCAAACTACCCCAGTATTCTTGCCTGGAGAATCCTATGGACAGGGAAGCCTAGTGGGCTACAGTTCATGGGGTCACAAAGAGTTGGCCATGACTGAAGTGACTGAGCACACGTGAACCAAAAGCCCGGTAGATAAAGATCCACTGTTTCAGGTCAGCATCCAGGTAGACACACTATTTTCTTCATTATCCCCATGTGTAATTAGGCAGACTTGGTGCACCTTCTTCACAGGAATGGAGGCTCCGAGTGTCTCAGCTTTATGTGGGAGTCTCAGTACTAAATCCTTGCTTAGGTTACCAAGAACAGTAACCAAGCTCTCTCTGCAGTCCCACTGCCAGCTGATTTTCCTATAATCCACCTTGGAGTTCTATTTTGGTTCTTTGCTTGGGGATTTCCCTTTCTTACAGTGAGAATGCCTCTTAAATTTTATCCCACATTTGTAGCAGGGTTAATTTTTGTCAGTTGGGGTCAGAGATTGAAGCCACATTATCTATTTCACCATATTACCAAAGTCACAATCACTCTACATAGGTTTTCAAGCCTGGAATTTTATGTTAAGATTATGTATGAAGATTGTTCAGAGGTATACTGAAGGAATACATAGTTGGAAAGCAAGCTGTAGTTGTATACACTTCCAGGTCAAGGTAAAAATCTCCAGGAATAAAAAAGACAGAAAGATGTGATAGTATCATCATTTGACTATTAAATCCTATTTTTCTACCCTTGTAAGCAGGCATTTATTTACCCCACCACATGACTTTCCATTATGCTTATAGGACATAAGCTAGATGAAATAGAAATGAAAATATTCTCAGTAAAATAGCTAAATTAGTCCAGCTATTTTGTAAAATAAAACTACCGGAAGGTTTATAGTTTCAGTTTTATATCAAAATCCTGACCTTGTCTCAGTATTCTTATTTTACAGTAGTCTGTAACATTATGACTACTCTGCAAAAGTTTTAAGTTTCACAAGTTATGAAGTTTATAAAGACCTAGCCGCAAGGAAGAAGGAGCTGAGATAAATCTAACTAATTGAATTTTGCTTTATCAATCTTTTTTAGAATGCTATGCTTGCTTATATTGAGTTTTCAATTCAGATATAAAAGATAATTTGGTACTGAAAAGCAATTGTCTTTGACTTGGCATTAAGAGGATCCATGTAATTCACTATGCTACTTACCTGTTTAGGAAATCAAAAATGTGCTAGCAGAACAACAAAAATTGTTACAGCCCTGCCGGTTTCCTTTTAACATGGTTAATGTTTAAGTGCAACAGAAACAGGAATACAGACAAGAATATGATTTGGTTTGCTATAATTGGAGTCTTTGTTTTTGAGAATCTGTACTACATTTGATAAGACAATATGTATTTAGTTCTGCTGAATAAGGACATATCCAATCTTATGAATGTGTTTGCTGTTATTCAAAATATCATGTAGGCAAATATATTTGAAAAAATAAAATTTTAAAATATTGACTTTTGTTGAAATCATGCAACCGTAACAAAATAATTTCATAAATAAAGTGTGAAGGAATTTACTTAAAGATACTAACACTGAAAATTTTACATAGCACCACCAAATTACTTTGAATAGAAAAATATAAAGAAATGTAGCCTGTGACAGTCCAAGGATACTCCGATCCTGTTTATATTGTTTTCTGTGTAGTAAATTTGATTTTTCAGTTTTAATCAGGAAAAATACATTGTTTTTGCAACTCAGTTTTCTGTCAACTATGTTATTATTCTAAGATTCACTCTAAACATTTCTATGTAATTCCCAAGTCGTTTGTATTTATTATTCTTGTGCTACTTGCAATGTACCTATTAGTTCAGTGAGTTTAACTGTCAGGATTGTTGTAAGTCAGTGTCTATGTCAAGTGAGAAGCCAGATGGCAAACCAGTGATAGCTGGGAATTAAACAAACCAAATTTATAGGGTGTATATCATCACCCCACGTCATGTGGATTTACAAAGGGAACTATAAAACAGTGTATATATCCTTTCATGGCATGTTTTGCATGTGTATATTTTTATAGTACTTACTTTCAGTAATTTGCTAGTACTTTTATATTTATATCTCTGGATAAGTCAGAGGAGACTCTGACATAACTAATTAAAACATAAAATGTTTTCAAGGACTAGGGCTCATGTGTATGTGTGGAGTATATACATACACGTATATGTGAAGTGTTTTCCTAGTGGCTAAGACAGTAAAGAATCTCACTGCGACTGCAATGCAAGAGACCTGGGTTCAATCCCTGGGTTAGGCAGACTCTATGGAGAAGGGAATGGCTAACCACTACAGTATTTGGGCTTCCCTGGTAGCTCAGATAGTAAAGAATCTCCCTGCAATGCAGGAGACCCAGGTTCCATCATCCAAAAATTAACTACACTCGTTTTTATGCTTTTGATTTGTCCCCACTATTCTATATAACCCAAACATTTCTCTTTGCTTGTATGTTACCTTTGGTTTGGGTTGTTATCCTATTTAATTAAATGCTGGGATTTCTTGGTAGGTAAATAATTGTTTAGATTTCTGCCTAGTAGAACTTCTCTATCCATTACTTTTTCAAACAATTCTTTAAAGCTAAACAGGATTTTTTTTTCCTTTGCATTGCTTTTCAATATTGTCAGAAATGTTTCCATAATGAAGAGAAAATTACTTCAGTAAAATTTTCATGTTTATTACATCTCATGTACTGTTCACTGTAATGAATAACTATTTAACTATTACTTTCAAAGACTTCCAGCTCAACAGTAATTCTGCTTTCCTCATTATTGCTGTAATATAACTGCATCATTGTAGCTGATATTTTTTGCTTCACAATGATGCATCTTAAAAAAAAAAATACTGATTTTTTTTCTTTTAGAGGAGCTGGGCCATTGCTGTGATAAATTCCAACCTAAGAAAGCAGTCATTCAGAGGCTAAGATAGTATTTCATCCACATTGTAAATGCCACATGCCATAGCATCTGAGGTCAGTTCATTCTATGAAACTATTAGTTAATAATATACTTTACACTTTAATATGCTTATACCAAACTCAACAATATAAAGTATGTCATTCTTTTCTTATACAAGTAGAAAATTTGAATGAAGAATTGAACTTTAATTTTAATGGTTAAAAATGGCAAAAACAATTTGCGCTCTGCACTTTGTGAAAGCTACAGGTCTTCAGAAGAACGGAGTGTATTTGATGAATCTGACAACGGTGGTTTGAGGAGTCTGACTCCAGGCCAGAGTACCCCGAGTGACCTTTCAGGCCCGACTATAGGCAGTCACACGGACTTTGTTTTGCCAGTCTCATGGGGGAAGCTGCTCTCTCCTCACTAGATTTGTTGTGCAGCCTGCATGTTAGAATTTTCCAAAAAGAGTCACGTGATGGACAAGAGGTTCCTCAAGTCCAGCCATGTTCAGACATATGCTTCTTGGCCTAGGTGCTGCTGCTCAGAGTCCTCTTTATTGGGGCGAGTGGTCCAAGGAACTATTTAGGTGCTGCCATTGTGGGAAACCTTGAGTAAGACACATTACTTCACTGGCTCACACTTAGGTCACCCCCTTCCCTCCTCGAGCCCCTCAGGTGGATAAAAAGACAGGGGCTGTGTGTTTGGGGGTCACGGTCAGTTAGATGATGCCTCCTGTCAGTCTGCAGCACATGTCACTGAACCCTTGCCTTGCTGTTCTGTGGGAAGACATGGAGCCCTGGGAAACTGGCATCTATTTTTGCCTCTTGAAGTGCTATTACAGCGAGTCAACAGGCTTGTCTGCTACCTTTAGTTTGGCTTGTTGTCCTAAATGACCACTTTGACAGCTGAGAGCTCCACATGTCTCAGAACTCTTCCCTTTTCCTTTGGTGGCTTTTCTTAAACAACATTCTGTTTATGAAACTAATGACCAAGTAACAGACATTTTTAAATAGTGTGAATTTTATAATGAAGAAAGTATCCCCTTAGAATACAGATAAGAATACTGGCTATATGTATACTCATATTTATAGACAAAGCAAAGAAAAAAGTCTACTTTAAAATAATAGCATATAAAATAGTCATGGTAATCATATAGAGATTCATGATATCTCATTGATGCTACTAATGCAGTGTTTCCTGTGTTCAAAATTGTTGGGTTTTGGTTTCCATTATTAATGTATTTTAAAATATGTAGCTTTATGTAATAACAATGTCATATTCATATGCTAACAATTAATATAATGTAAATGCTGAACCTTTCCTCCTGACACTTTAGGCATTAAATTAATCTCTTGAGAAAGAATTTGTTATTCAGGCTACATTAGTAGAGACCGATATTATGTGCAGGAAAACAAAGTTGCATTGTTTAACAGATGCCTAATTAGTGAGTTGAGCACTTGAATCAAGTGAGGCATGGAAATGGATTATATAGCATTTACATGTGGAGCCCATTATTTATCAATAAGAGTAATAAATGCTGCTTTAAAGGGAAACTCACCAAAGCTTAATTCAACTTTGAGCTTCTAATTTTTCCTTTTCTTTGATCATTTAAATTACAGTACATAACTTTACCATTATAGCTTCTGTTAAGTTAAATAATTGATTAGTTATCCCAATGAAAAGACTCAGCAACCATAAAACTTGAATCTTGTAAAGCTTTATTTTCAGAAACACACCACAGATATTGTTAAATTTAACAAAGAATCTGTGAAATACTGATGAAATAAAGCAAGAATTCAGGCACTGCAAAATTCCACAGATGAGCTGAGTTAAGAAGATAGCATTGGTAGAAATGAAATGTTCTGTAGGAAAACAGCTGCTTTGCATAACACATATCTAACCAGTAATGGATTGCTGTATTCTTTTTCAAAAAAAATTTTTGTTTTTAGATCTTTAAGACCATATATATAGTTGGAATGAATATTTTAACACTATTTCTGACTTTCAAACAGATAGAATCTTATACTACAATTACTTCATCCTAAGTATTATATATGAAATGTGCCTCTGTGATCTAGTACAAACTGCTCTGGGAGCAGAAACAATTGCTCTGCCGTTTAGAAGATGGTAAGTGGAGTTTAATCTGACTTCAGCAGGAGACTCCTCAAATTTAACAACAGAAGTAATAGAATAAAGAAAATTCTGTAGTTTCAGACACAGCCATTACTATATATACTATATATAAATACATATTATATATATGTGTGTGTGTGTGTGTGTGTGTGTGTGTGTGTATTCCTCTGTCAATACCTGCAGGGCTAGTTAAGGAGAAGTATATTCCCTATGATGGTATAACTATATGCTAGGAATTCTTGATAAAGGCAGCTCAAAATACAGTATTTGTTTCAACATCACAATCCCAGGAAAGCATGTAAACCATAGAACTTAAACTTTCTGAAGGAATACTAAATAGTACATCAGATCAGATCAGATCAGATCAGTCGCTCAGTCGTGTCCAACTCTTTGCGATCCCATGAATCACAGCACGCCAGGCCTCCCTGTCCATCACCAACTCCCGGAGTTCACTCAGACTCACGTCCATCGAGTCAGTGATGCCATCCAGCCATCTCATCCTCTGTCGTCCCCTTCTCCTCTTGCCCCCAATCCCTCCAGCATCAGAGTCTTTTCCAATGAGTCAACTCTTCGCATGAGGTGGCCAAAGTACTGGAGTTTCAGCTTTCGCATCATTCCTTCCAAAGAAATCCCAGGGCTGATCTCCTTCAGAATGGACTGGTTGGATCTCCTTGCAGTCCAGGGGACTCTCAAGAGTCTTCTCCAACACCACAGTTCAAAAGCATCAATTCTTCGGCACTCAGCCTTCTTCACAGTCCAACTCTCACATCCATACATGACCACAGGAAAAACCATAGCCTTGACTAGATGAACCTTGGTTGGCAAAGTAATGTCTCTGCTTTTGAATATGCTATCTAGGTTGGTCATAACTTTCCTTCCAAGGAGTAAGCGTCTTTTAATTTCATGGCTGCAGTCACCATCTGTAGTGATTTTGGAGCCCAGAAAAATAAAGTCTGACACTGTTTCCACTGTTTCCCCATCTATTTCCCATGAAGTGATGGGACCAGATGCCATGATCTTCATTTTCTGAATATTGAGCTTTAAGCCAACTTTTTCACTCTCCACTTTCACTTTCATGAAGAGGCTTTTGAGTTCCTCTTCACTTTCTGCCATAAGGGTGGTGTCATCTGCATATATGAGGTTATAGATATTTCTCCCGGCAATCTTGATTCCAGCTTGTGTTTCTTCCAGTCCAGCATTTCTCATGATGTACTCTGCATATAAGTTAAATAAACAGGGTGACAATATACAGCCTTGACGAACTCCTTTTCCTATTTGGAACCAGTCTGTTGTTCCATGTCCAGTTCTAACTGTTGCTTCCTGACCTGCATACAAATTTCTCAGGAGGCAGATCAGGTGGTCTGGTATTCCCATCTCTTTCAGAATTTTCCACAGTTTATTGTGATCCACACAGTCAAAGGCTTTGGCATAGTCAAAAAAGCAGAAATAGATGCTTTTCTGGAACTCTCTTGCTTTTTCCATGATCCAGCGGATGTTGGCAATTTGATCTCTGGTTCCTCTGCCTTTTCTAAAACCAGCTTGAACATCAGGAAGTTCACGGTTCACATATTGCTGAAGCCTGGCTTGGAGAATTTTGAGCATTACTTTACTAGCGTGTAAGATGAGTACAATTGTGCGGTAGTTTGAGCATTCTTTGGCATTGCCTTTCTTTGGGATTGAAATGAAAACTGACCTTTTCCAGTCCTCTGGCCACTGCTGAGTTTTCCAAATGTGCTGGCATATTGAGTGCAGCACTTTCACAGCATCATCTTTCAGGATTTGGAATAGCTCAACTGGAATTCCATCACCTCCACTAGCTTTGTTCGTAGTGATGCTTTCTAAGGCCCACTTGACTTCACATTCCAGGATGTCTGGCTCTAGGTGAGTGATCACACCACTGTGATTATCTGGGTCGTGAAGATCTTTTTTGTACAGTTCTTCTGTGTATTCTTGCCATCTCTTCTTAATATCTTCTGCTTCTGTTAGGTCCATACCATTTCTGTCCTTTATCGAGCCCATCTTTGCATGAAATGTTCCTTTGGTATCTCTGATTTTCTTGAAGAGATCTCTAGTCTTTCCCATTCTGTTGTTTTCCTGTATTTCATTGCACTGATCGCTGAAGAGAGCTTTCTTATCTCTTCTTGCCATACTTTGGAACTCTGCATTCAGATGCTTATATCTTTCCTTTTTTCCTTTGCTTTTCGCTTCTCTTCTTTTCACAGCTGTTTGTAAAGCCTCCCCAGACAGCCATTTTGTTTTTTTTGCATTTCTTTTCCATGGGCATGGTCTTGATCCCTGTCTCCTGTACAATGTCATGGACCTCATTCCATAGTTCATCAGGCACTCTATCTATCAGATCTAGTCCCTTAAATCTATTTCTCACTTCCACTGTATAATCATAAGGGATTTGATTTAGGTCATACCTGAATGGTCTAGTGGTTTTCCCTACTTTCTTCAATTTAAGTCTGAATTTGGCAATAAGGAGTTCATGGTCTGAGCCACAGTCAGCTCCTGGTCTTGTTTTTGCTGACTGTATAGAGCTTCTCCATCTTTGGCTGCAAAGAATATAATCAATCTGATTTCGGTGTTGACCATCTGGTGATGTCCATGTATAGAGTCTTCTCTTGTGTTGTTGGGAGTGGATGTTTATTATGACCAGTGCGTTTTCTTGGCAAAACTCTATTAGTCTTTGCCCTGCTTCATTCCATATTCCAAGGCCAAATTTGCCTGTTACTCCAGGTGTTTCTTGACTTCATACTTTTGCATTCCAGTCCCCTATAATGAAAAGGACATCTTTTTTGGGTGTTAGTTCCAAAAGGTCTTGTAGGTCTTCAACTTCAGCTTCTTCATAATTAAATGCTAATGTTCTTTTTTGGAGTAGAATCCATTATTTATGAAATACTCTGAAATATTGTGGCTCTAAAGACTTTGATCAGTTTAAACTGCCGTCCATCTTCCCCATTCCTACTCTCCTACCTCTGGCAAGCACCATCCAGGCTGGTGAAAGCCAGCCTACTCTGCTCTTCACTCTTCTTCCCACACTGCCTCCTTAGAGCTGCAGAATCTGCTGGACTGGCTCTGCAATCTCTCTTCTCCTGCTACATTGATAATAGGAGGGGGCCAGGTAAAAAAGGGTAACTATCTCAATTCAACTGAACATTGAAGGATACTTCTGTTCATCATCACTGTCTTTAGATAATACTCTCTGGCCATTGATGACCTCCAGGTGGCAAATAAAAATCTGACTCTATTGTGAAGGGTTCCTGTGCCTCTTTTGAGAAAGACCCTAAGGCCGTTCCTAGAGAATAGGAGTTCCAGTCTCAAGGTGATCATAGTAGCACTTGACTGTGGTTAGACTAGTTCAGCTTCTTTATAAAGACTTAGGAGGTTGTCTAGTCCCAGATTTTAAGACTCATTTTAGAACTGAGGCACACAGATCCTCTTTGTCCTCAGGAGTCAGTCCTTGGTGCCTTGAAGAAACCATGCAAATCCTACTAAATGTCTTATTTGACAACTATAGTTCTTTGGGAGCACTCTGATATGATGAAACCTGTGGACACCTGTGACTTTGTTGAGGACATTAAAAGATGTCTGTTTGGTGTTAAATGCAGATGTATGAGTACTACCAGGGAGGTTCAATTACCCAGTTAATTTTCAATGAATGTTTTAAAGAAACCATAGCGGATCAGAAAGATTACTGAGTTAAAGAATTATATCACTTAAAGTGTGTGTGTGTACACATGTACATAGAGAGAGACCTATAGTTAGGGAGCCAAAAAGATAAAATGACAGAGAGAACAATTGAGGTAGCAGTGTTTCACCACAGACTTGCCAGTTAGCTTCAAAATCAGTGTTTGGAGAACGTAATAGAGTCTACTTCAAAGTCAAGTGATATAGAGTTCTCACTGAATCATAATGTAATTGAAGATGTGACAATTTCTGAGATACTACTAAATGCTTCAAGGAAACGGAGAAAGGAAGGAATGGATTTTAAAATGGATAGATTTCTTTTTTTAATATACCTAGAGTAGGAAACTTCCTGGGTAGCTCAAACGGTAAAGAATCTTCCTGCAATACAGGAGCCCCAGGTCCAATCCTTGGGTTGGGAAGATCCCCTGGAGAAAGGCATGGCAACCCACTCCAGAATTCTTGCCTGGAGAATCCCATGGACAGAGGAGCCTAGCAGGCTATGGTCCATGGGGTCACAAAGAGTGAGACATGACTGAGTTTGCACTGATGGGAGAGTAGGAAAAGATCTATTATGATGACAGTTATCTTTTATCTTAGTGGGAGACTTTGTGGAGAAATAAATGAAATATTTTAAGTTTTGATCAAATAAAGTATGTACCTGATTAAAAAATGGAACATACTGATTTGACATAAAAGCAACTCTCCCTTCTTTATTTTTTTCGTATTCTGTCCTCTTCCTTGCAGGAAAAAAAATATTTTGAATTCTCTTGGATCTTTCTTCTGAAACCTAGTTTTATTTAAAATGTGTTTTCTTATGGATATTTTTTTTCACTTTCTTTTTTTTTTTTTCCTTTTTTTTTTCTTTTTTTTTCACTTTCTTTCTTTTTTTATTTTTATTTTATTTTATTTTTTAAACTTCACATAATTGTATTAGTTTTGCCAAATATCAAAAATGAATCCGTTTTCTTATGGATATTTTTAAATAATTTTAAACCATTTTCTATACACTTTTTACTCTGGGGGGAGGGAAAAGAATATAGCTCAATAACAAATTTTTTCTCCTCTCTTCCCTCCTCCATTCCTTCCTCTTCTTTTTGTGTTTATCACGATTTTTTTGGTTGCATTTATCATGAGGTTTTATATAACAGTCTCTATGTACACATGATTATTTTAAGTTGCTGATCTCTTCATTTCAAATGCATTTCAAAAATCCTGCTTTGTACTCTCCTCTCCTCTTGATTGCTGGTTTTCAGATCACATTTTTGAGTGGATGATTTCCTACCTTTCTTGTATGTTTGCCTTTACCAGTGAGCTTTCCCATTTTGTAATTTTTTTTTTCTACTTGTGACCTTTTCTTTTCTACCTAAAGAAGTTCCTTTAGCATTTATTGTAATGCTGGTTTGATGGTGCTGAATTCGTTTTGCTTATCTGTGAAGATTTTGAATTCTCCATCAAATCTGAACGAGAGTCTTGCTGAGTATTCTTGGTTGTCAATTTTTCCCTTTCATCATTTTAAATATATCAAGTGATTCCCTTCTGGCCTATAGAGTTTCTGCTGAAAAAATCAGTTGATAGTCTTATAGGGATTCCTTTGTATGTTATTTGAAGTTTCCCTTGTTGATTTTAATATTTTTGTCTTTAATTTTTATCAATTTGATTACTGTTTGTCTTGGCATATCCCTCCTTGGGTTAAGTCTACATGTGACTCTGTGCTTCCTGGTCTTGGGTGACTATTTCCTTTCCCATTTTAGGTAAATTTTTGGCTGTTATCTCTTCAAATATTTTTTCAAACCCTCTCTCTCTCTCTTCTCCTCCAGGACCCCTATAATGTGAATGTTGGTGCATTCAACATTGTCCCAGAGATCTCTTAAACTGACCTCATTTCATTTCATTCTTTTTTCTTTATTCTTTTCCATGGCAAAGATTTCCACCACTCTGTCTTCCAGCTCACTGGTTTGTTCTTCTGCCTCCTTTATCCTATTGATTCCTTCTACTGTTTTGGGGTTTTTTTTTTTCAGTTATTGTATTCTTCAACTCTTTGCTAAGGATTTCTTATAACTTCTCAATCTGTGCATCTGTTCTTTTCCTAAGTTATTGGATCATCTTTATGATCATTACTTTGAACTCTTTCTTTGATAGACTGCCCATTTTCACTTCACTTAGTTGTCATTCTTCTGGGGTTCCTTTGTCTGCAGCATATCCTTGGCCATCTCATTTTGCTTAGAATTCTATTTGTATTTATATGATTGTAATAGCTTCTTGATGAAAGTGAAAGAGGAGAGTGAAAAAGTTGGCTTAAAGTTTAACATTCAAAAAACTAAGATCATGACATCTGGTCCCATCACTTCATGGGAAATAGATGGGGAAACAGTGGAAACAGTGGCTGACTTTATTTTTTGGGGCTCCAAAATCACTGCAGATGGTGATTGCAGCCATGAAATTAAAAGATGTTTACTCCTTGGAAGGAAAGTTATGACCAACCTAGATAGCATATTCAAAAGCAGAGACATTACTTTGCCAACAAAAGTCTGTCTAGTCAAGGCTATGGTTTTTCCAGTGGTCACGTATGGATGGGAGAGTTGCACTGTGAAGAAAGCTGAGCACCAAAGAATTGATGCTTTTGAACTGTGGTGTTGGAGAAGACTCTTGAAAGTCCCTTGGACTGCAAGGAGATCAAACTAGTCCATCCTAAAGGAGACCAGTCCTGGGTATTCATTGGAAGGACTGATGCTGAGGCTGAAACTCCAGTACTTTGGCCACCTCATGCAAAGAGTTGACTCATTGGAAAAGACCCTGATGCTGGGAGGGATTGGGGGCAGGAGGAGAAGGGGACAACAGAGGATGAGATGGCTGGATGGCATCACTGACTCGATGGACGTGAGTCTGAGTGAACTCCAGGATTTGGTGATGGACAGTTAGGCCTAGTGTGCTGCGATTCATGGGGTTGCAAAGAGTTGGACACGACTGAGCGACTGAATTGAACTGAATAGCTTAGTTAACATTTCTCGACATTGGAAAAGTGGCCTTCTATAGGGGATGCCCCTTGTGTCCCAGCAGTACCCTTGCTTCTTGTCACCCAAAGATCAGAAATTGGCTGGTCCCAGCCTAGGCTCTTATCTATGTTTGTACACTCAGTTCTGCAAGCTGCAGGATCATAGTTTCCTTCCTTCGGTGTCTGGTGCATGCAGATTGTCTAGAGGCTTGTACAGGCTTCCTGTTGGGGGAGGGGTGCTGGTGTCTGTCCATGGGTGGGTGGAGCTGGGTCTTGGCCCTCTTGGGGGAAAGGCCATGTCAAGGGGCATGTCTAGAGATAGCTGTGGGCTCTGGAAATTTTAGCCCCCCTATCTGTTGACAGGTGGAGCTGGGTTCCTACCTCTTGTTTGTTTGACCTGAGGTGTCCCAGCTCTGAAACTTATAGGCTGTTGGGTGGGGTCAGGTCTCTGTACCAAGGATGCAAAATGTCTGCCTCCAGCTGCAGGTCATGTAAGTCCCCATATGTCTGCCACCTGCTTTTATGTCCCCAGAAGGAGCCACAGTCACCCCCTGCTCTCCAGGAGCCCTTCTTAAGACCAATAGGTAGGTCTTCTGGCCCAGGCATCTTGCCCTGGGTTGTGGTGTGCACACAACCTTGTGTGTGCCCCCTAGAATGGAATCTCTGCTTCCCCCAGTCTGTGGAGTTCCAGCAATCAAGTCTCACTTACATTCAAAGCCAAATGCTCTGGGGTCCCCTCCTCCTAGCCCACACTGAGGAGCCCAGTGTGGGGCTAGACCTTTCAGTCCTGCTAGAGAACTTCTATGATACAATTATTCTCCACCCACCAGGGGGTATGGATTTAAATATATCACGAGTGCACCCCTCCTAACATCTCATGGTTTCTTTATGTCATTGGTTGTTGAATATCCTTTTAGGGTAGATTCCAGTCCTTTTTATCAGTGGTAGTTCAGTTAGTTGTGATTTTGGTATGCTCATGAGGGGAGGGGGAGCTCAGGGTCTTTTTACTCTGCCATCTTGTCCTGCGTATTCCACTTTTCAATATAGTGAGTGATGTCAGGATTTATAATTCTTTTCTTTAAAATCTTTAAGTAAATTTACTTGGTACATACATGTAAAGTACTTACTTGCACATCTATTTCTTATTCAATAAATTATGCAGAGTGTCAGGGAAGACATAATTGGGTTCTATATAGCAGCTATTTTCCCCTTTCTTGACTGGTTTATAGGACAATATTTTCTGCTGCCCTCCCTTCTACCCTTGCATCCTGTTTAGGACTATCCCAAGTAAGTATGCTTAGAGCTATGGCTGACCTTGTGGAGTAAACTACCAATGCAAAAGGATGGCTAAGATGGAAGAGCATGGGCCTTGATAACTTGAATGAGTCTCAAAAAAGGGGGGGGGCCCTCTGGGAATGCTTAACTCCAAACAGTTTGTTAAAGAAGATAATAGAAGACCATATGGTTTATGTCAGGTTTATTTGCCTAGTCTCTTACTTGTAGCTGAAAATACTCCTAATACATGATGACTTTTGCCCTCATTCTCTTCTGCCCTCTTTTCCTTCCACTTGGCAACTTTGTTTATCTGTTTTTTATTTTACCCTCTCAAGCTGGAATAATAAAGATATAAATATGAAACATTTGATTGAGAGGCAATTTCCATAAAGGTTAGAGAATATCCAAAATTAGCTAGAGGTTTAACAGATGTGAATTAAGAAAGAGGAAACCACAGGAAATTAAGCCAGAGAAAGATTAGGAAACAGTACAAGAAAAGCTAAAAAAAATATAGTATCCTATTTGGATCAACAGTTAAGTAGCATTTATCCAGTCATTTAAAAAATAATTCATAGGAATTCATTTTAAAATGTGAAATAGAAGGGAAATAAAGATGAAAGCTAAGGATTTAGGACAATCCAAGAACAAAGACACAGTGGAACAGATTAAGGAGTCAGAAATATTCCCAATAGTGAATGAAGTTTTAATTTATGATAGAGATGATTTTCCAAATCTGTAGGGGGGAAGTTAAATCATCTAGTAAACTTGCTGGGAAAATGGATTTTTGATATTTAAAAAAGTGAATTGTTTTTCAGTACACACACATGCACATATACAAATACGTACAGCAAAATTCAACCTAGGTATTTATAGCAAAATATTATAAATGTAGAAAATATGGGAGAAAATCTTTCTGAATACAGGGCAGGAATCTATTGACAAAAATCAAGATAGTATAAGCCATTAATGAAACATGTAATAAATTTGACATTTTATAATTAAAATTAAAATCTTCTGGACACTTGAATCAACATAAACAAGTTAAAAGAATACACAGGGAAAAGATATTGGATACGCATATAAATAAGAACTTTTGTTCAGTCGCTAAGTCGTGTCCTTCACTATCTCCTGGAGTTTGCTCAAACTCATGTCCATTGAGTCAGTAATGGTATCTAACCATCTCATCCTCTGCCGCTCCCTTCCCCTCTTGCCCTCAATCTTTCCCAGTGTCTTTCCCCAGGTTTTTTTCCCCAATGAGTCGACTCTTCATATCAGGTAGGCAAAGTATTGGAGCTTCAGAATCAGTCCTTCAATGAATATTCAGGGTTGATGTTCTTTAGGATTGACTGGTTTGATCTCCTTGCCATCCAAGGGACTCTCAAGAGTGTTCTCCAGCACCAGAGTTCAAAGGCATCAGTTTTTGTTTTTTGTATTATTCTTTTTTTTTTTAATTTTTAAACTTTACATAATTGTATTAGTTTTGCCAAATATCAAAATGAATCCACCACAGGTATACATCTGCTCCCCATCCTGAACCCTCCTCCCTCCTCCCTCCCCATACCATCCCTCTGGGTCGTCCCAGTGCAGCAGCACCAAGCATCCAGTATCGTGCATCGAACCTGGACTGGCATCTCGTTTCATACATGATATTTTACATGTTTCAATGCCATTCTCCCAAATCTTCCCACCCTCTCCCTCTCCCACAGAGTCCATAAGACTGTTCCATACATCAGTGTCTCTTTTGCTGTCTTGTACACAGGGTTATCGTTATCATCTTTCTAAATTCCATATATATGTGTTAGTATACTGTATTGGTGTTTTTCCTTCTGGCTTACTTCACTCTGTATAATAGGCTCCAGTTTCATCCACCTCATTAGAACTGATTCAAATGAATTCTTTTTAATGGCTGAGTAATACTCCATTGTGTATATGTACCACTGCTTTCTTATCCATTCATCTGCTGATGGACATCTAGGTTGCTTCCATGTCCTGGCTATTATAAACAGTGCTGTGATGAACATTGGGGTACATGTGTCTATTTCCCTTCTGGTTTCCTCAGTGTGTATGCCCAGCAGTGGGATTGCTGGATCATAAGGCAGTTCTTTTTTTTTTTTTCCCCATCCTGAACCCTCCTCCCTCCTCCCTCCCCATACCATCCCTCTGGGTCGTCCCAGTGTACCAGCCCCAAGCATCCAGCATCATGCATTGAACCTGGACTGGCATCTCGTTTCATACATGACATTTCACATGTTTCAATGCCATTCTCCCAAATCTTCCCACCCTCTCCCTCTCCCACAGAGTCCATAAGCCTGTTCTATACATCAGTGTCTCTTTTGCTGTCTCGTATACAGGGTTATCGTTACCATCTTTCTAAATTCCATATATATGCGTTAGTATACTGTATTGGTGTTTGTCCTTCTGGCTTACTTAACTCTGTATAATAGGCTCCAGTTTCATCCACCTCATTAGAACTGATTCAAATGTATTCTTTTTAATGGCTGAGTAATACTCCATTGTGTATATGTACCACTGCTTTCTTATCCATTCATCTGCTGATGGACATCTAGGTTGTTTCCATGTCCTGGCTATTATAAACAGTGCTGCGATGAACATTGGGGTACACGTGTCTCTTTCCCTTCTGGTTTCCTCAGTGTGTATGCCCAGCAGTGGGATTGCTGGATCATAAGGCAGTTCTATTTCCAGTTTTTTAAGGAATCTCCACACTGTTCTCCATAGTGGCTGTACTACTTTGCATTCCCACCAACAGTGTAAGAGGGTTCCCTTTTCTCCACACCCTCTCCAGCATTTATTATTTGTAGACTTTTGGATCGCAGCCATTCTGACTGGTGTGAAATGGTATCTCATAGTGGTTTTGATTTGCATTTCTCTGATAATGAGTGATGTTGAGCATCTTTTCATGTGTTTGTTAGCCATCTGTATGTCTTCTTTGGAGAAATGTCTATTTAGATCTTTGGCCCATTTTTTGATTGGGTCATTTATTTTTCTAGAGTTGAGCTGTAGGAGTTGCTTGTATATTTTTGAGATTAGTTGTTTGTCGGTTGCTTCATTTGCTATTATTTTCTCCCATTCTGAAGGCTGTCTTTTCACCTTGCTAATAGTTTCCTTTGATGTGCAGAAGCTTTTAAGGTTAATTAGGTCCCATTTCTTTATTTTTGCTTTTATTTCCAATATTCTGGGAGGTGGGTCATAGAGGATCCTGCTGTGATGTATGTCAGAGAGTGTTTTGCCTATGTTCTCCTCTAGGAGTTTTATAGTTTCTGGTCTTACGTTGAGATCTTTAATCCATTTTGAGTTTATTTTTGTGTATGGTGTTAGAAAGTGTTCTAGTTTCATTCTTTTACAAGTGGTTGACCAGATTTCCCAGCACCACTTGTTAAAGAGATTGTCTTTAATCCATTGTATATTCTTGCCTCCTTTGTCAAAGATAAGGTGTCCATATGTGCGTGGATTTATCTCTGGGCTTTCAATTTTGTTCCATTGATCTATATTTCTGTCTTTGTGCCAGTACCATACTGTCTTGATAACTGTGGCTTTGTAGTAGAGCCTGAAGTCAGGTAGGTTGATTCCTCCAGTTCCATTCTTCTTTCTCAAGATAACTTTGGCTATTCGAGGTTTTTTGTATTTCCATACAAATTGTGAAATTATTTGTTCTAGCTCTGTGAAGAATACTGTTGGTAGCTTGATAGGGATTGCATTGAATCTATAAATTGCTTTGGGTAGTATACTCATTTTCACTATATTGATTCTTCCAATCCATGAACATGGTATATTTCTCCATCTATTAGTGTCCACTTTGATTCCTTTCACCAGTGTTTTATAGTTTTCTATATATAGGTCTTTAGTTTCTTTAGGTAGATATATTCCTAAGTATTTTATTCTTTCTGTTGCAATGGTGAATGGAATTGTTTCCTTAATTTCTCTTTCTGTTTTCTCATTATTAGTGTATAGGAATGCAAGGGATTTCTGTGTGTTGATTTTATATCCTGCAACTTTACTATAATCATTGATTAGTTCTAGTAATTTTCTGGTGGAGTCTTTAGGGTTTTCTATGTAGAGGATCATGTCATCTGCAAATAGTGAGAGTTTTACTTCTTCTTTTCCAATTTGGATTCCTTTTATTTCTTTTTCTGCTCTGATTGCTGTGGCCAAAACTTCCAAAACTATGTTGAATAGTAATGGTGAAAGTGGGCACCCTTGTCTTGTTCCTGACTTTAGAGGAAACGCTTTCAATTTTTCACCATTGAGGATAATGTTTGCTGTGGGTTTGTCATATATAGCTTTTATTATGTTGAGGTATGTTCCTTCTATTCCTGCTTTCTGGAGAGTTTTTATCATAAATGGATGTTGAATTTTGTCAAAGGCTTTCTCTGCATCTGTTGAGATAATCATATGGTTTTTGTTTTTCAATTTGTTAATGTGGTGTATTACATTGATTGATTTGCGGATATTGAAGAATCCTTGCATCCCTGGGATAAAGCCCACTGGGTCATGGTGTATGATCTTTTTAATGTGTTGTTGGATTCTGATTGCTAGAATTTTGTTAAGGATTTTTGCATCTATGTTCATCAGTGATATTGGCCTGTAGTTTTCTTTTTTTGTGGGATCTTTGTCAGGTTTTGGTATTAGAGTGATGGTGGCCTCATAGAATGAGTTTGGAAGTTTACCTTCCTCTGCAATTTTCTGGAAGAGTTTGAGCAGGATAGGTGTTAGCTCTTCTCTAAATTTTTGGTAGAATTCAGCTGTGAAGCCGTCTGGACCTGGCTTTTGTTTGCTGGAAGATTTTTGATTACAGTTTCAATTTCCGTGCTTGTGATGGGTCTGTTAAGATTTTCTATTTCTTCCTGGTCCATTTTTGGAAAGTTGTACTTTTCTAAGAATTTGTCCATTTCTTCCACGTTGTCCATTTTATTGGCATATAATTGTTGATAGTAGTCTCTTATGATCCTTTGTATTTCTGTGTTGTCTGTTGTGATCTCTCCATTTTTGTTTCTAATTTTATTGATTTGATTTTTCTCCCTTTGTTTCTTGATGGGTCTGGCTAATGGTTTGTCAATTTTATTTATCCTTTCAAAGAACCAGCTTTTGGCTTTGTTGATTTTTGCTATGGTCTCTTTTGTTTCTTTTGCATTTATTTCTGCTCTAATTTTTAAGATTTCTTTCCTTCTACTAACCCTGGGGTTCTTCATTTCTTCCTTTTCTAGTTGCTTTAGGTGTAGAGTTAGGTTATTTATTTGACTTTTTTCTTGTTTCTTGAGGTGTGCCTGTATTGCTATGAACTTTCCCCTTAGGACTGCTTTTACCGTGTCCCACAGGTTTTGGGTTGTTGTGTTTTCATTTTCAATCATTTCTATGCAAATTTTGATTTCTTTTTTTATTTCTTCTGTGATTTGTTGGTTATTCAGCAGTGTGTTGTTCAGCCTCCATATGTTGGAATTTTTAATAGTTTTTCTCCTGTAATTGAGATCTAATCTTACTGCATTGTGGTCAGAAAAGATGCTTGGAATGATTTCTATTTTTTTGAATTTACCAAGGCTAGCTTTATGGCCCAGGATATGATCTATCCTGGAGAAGGTTCCATGTGCACTTGAAAAAAAGGTGAAATTCATTGTTTTGGAATGACATGTCCTATAGATATCAATTAGGTCTAACTGGTCTATTGTATCGTTTAAAGTTTGTGTTTCCTTGTTAATTTTCTGTTTAGTTGATCTATCCATAGGTGTGAGTGGGGTATTAAAGTCTCCCACTATTATTGTGTTATTGTTAATTTCTCCTTTCATACTTGTTAGCATTTGTCTTACATACTGCGGTGCTCCCGTGTTGGGTGCATATATATATTTATAATTGTTATATCTTCTTCTTGAATTGATCCTTTGATCATTATGTAGTGACCTTCTATGTCTCTTTTCACAGCCTTTGTTTTAAAGTCTATTTTATCTGATATGAGTATTGCTACTCCTGCTTTCTTTTGGTCCCTATTTGCATGGAAAATCTTTTTCCAGCCCTTCACTTTCAGTCTGTATGTGTCCCCTGTTTTGAGGTGGGTCTCTTGTAGACAACATATGTAGGGGTCTTGTTTTTGTACCCATTCAGCCAGTCTTTGTCTTTTGGTTGGGGCATTCAACCCATTTACGTTTAAGGTAATTACTGATAAGTATGATCCCATTGCCATTTACTTTATTGTTTGGGCTTCGAACTTATACACTGTTTTTGTGTTTCCTGTCTAGAGAATATCCTTTAGTATTTGTTGGAGAGCTGGTTTGGTGGTGCAGAATTCTCTCAGCTTTTGCTTGTCTGAAAAGCTTTTTATTTCTCCTTCATATTTGAATGAAATCCTTGCTGGGTACAATAATCTGGGCTGTAGGTTATTTTCTTTCATCATTTTAAGTATGTCTTGCCATTCCCTCCGGGCTTGAAGCGTTTCTATTGAAAGATCAGCTGTTATCTTTATGGGAATTCCCTTGTGTGTTATTTGTTGTTTTTCCCTTGCTGCTTTTAATATTTGTTCTTTGTGTGATCTTTATTAATTTGATTAATATGTGTCTTGGGGTGTTTCGCCTTGGGTTTATCCTGTTTGGGACTCTCTGGGTTCCTTGGACTTGGGTGATTATTTCCTTCCCCATTTTAGGGAAGTTTTCAACTATTATCTCCTCAAGTATTTACTCATGGTCTTTCTTTTTGTCTTCTTCTTCTGGAACCCCTATGATTCAAATGTTGTAGCATTTAATATTGTCCTGGAGGTCTCTGAGATTGTCCTCATTTCTTTTAATTCGTTTTTCTTTTATCCTCTCTGATTCATTTATTTCTACCATTCTATCTTCTAATTCACTAATCCTATCTTCTGCCTCTGTTATTCTACTATTTGTTGCCTCCAGAGTGTTTTTAATTTCATTTATTGCATTATTCATTATATATTGACTCTTTTTTATTTCTTCTAGGTCCTTGTTAAACCTTTCTTGCATCTTCTCAATCCTTGTCTCCAGGCTATTTATCTGTGATTCCATTTTAATTTCAAGATTTGGGATCAATTTCACTATCATTATTCTGAATTCTTTATCAGGTAGATTCCCTATTTCTTCCTCTTTTGTTTGGTTTGGTGGGCATTTATCCTGTTCCTTTATCTGCTGGGTATTCCTCTGTCTTTTCATCTTGTTTAAATTGCTGACTTTGGGGTATCCTTTCTGTATTCTGGCAGTTTGTGGAGTTCTCTTTATTGTGGCTTTTCCTCGCTGTGTGTGGGTTTGTACAGGTGTTTTTTGATGCTCAGCCTTCTTTATGGTCCAACTCTCACATCCATACATGACTACTGGAAAAACCATAACTTTGGCTAGACAGCCCTTTATTGGCAAAGTGATGTCTCTGCTTTTTAATACACTGTCTAGGTTTGTCATAGCTTTTCTTCCAAGGAGCAAGTAAGCATCTTTTAATTTCGTGGCTGCAGTCACCATCCACAGTGATTCTGGATCCAAGAAAATAAGATCTGTCACTGTTTCCAATTTTTTCCCCATCTACTTGCCATAAAGTCATGGGACCAGATGCCACCTTCTTAGTGTTCTGAATGGTGAGTTTTAAGCCAGCTTTTCCCACTCTCTTCATTCACCTTCACCAAGAGGCTCTTTAGCTCCTCTTTGCTTTCTGCCATGAGGGTGGTGTCATCTGCATATTTGAGGTTGTTGATATTTCTCCTGGCAATCTTGATTCCAGCTTGAGTTTTATCCTGCCCAGCATTTCTCATGACATACTCTGTATATCATTAAATAATGAGGATGACAGTATACACCCTTGATGTATCTTCCACCCACCCCGCCCCAATTTGGAACCAGTCTGTTGTTCCATGTCCGGTTCTGTTGTTTCTTGACCTGCATACAGGTTTCTCAGGAGGCAGGTAAGGTAGTCTGATATTCCTGTCTCTTTAAGAATTTTCCACAGACTGATGTGATCCACACAAAGGTTTTCATGTAGTCAATGAAGTTGAAGTAGATAAACAACCATAGAAATGCATAGTAAAACTTGGATCAAGTTAAAACCATAAGAGATAACTTTGCAAAATATTCAAAGGGTGAGGGGGTAATCAAATTTTAAATATATTTGAGAAGAATGGCTTATCTTACAGTAGTCAGAATACTTCTCCATTACTTTCCTTCCTTAAAAGCCTGAGCCTTTCACCCATGGGTCCTGATATCCTTTGTTAACAGGCAAATCTCCAGACTAAGTGAATTCCCTGAGTTTTCATCCTTCCCTGGACTGACTTCACAGTAATTCTCCATCTTCTGGATTAAGCCCCAAGTCATATCCTTGTAAATGACCTCTTCTGTTTATTATATCAATAGGGCACCTGGATTCATTTTGCTCAGGTATGTCCATCAAATCTAATTTTGATAGTTTGGTGCTTTTCTATAATTGAGTCCTTACTTTCCAGTGAACAAAACTGGTCCTCCTGTCCGATTCTTTTTCTCTCAAATAACAACATCTTTGAGTCCTGCATCCTCAATTGGCATCTATTTAAGATTATTGGATACATTTTGCAAAATAGGAGCTCCTCCATATACATTTGTTACTTCTATATAGGTATATTCTATAAAATACACTTGTGTTTCCTGATATGGGATTACCAAATTCCACAGTAGGATAATGTTTAAAATGTTTTAAAATATAACAAGTATGAGCTTTCGTTAATCATGCTACATAGACAGGGTTTTCTTTCTCAAAATCATCTTTCCTGTAACTCTCCCATTATCCTGAGAAAATATAGGGGGAATATTAATACCTAAAAGATAATTAATAATTTTTCTCCAAAATTCTCTTCCCATTTAGAATATATAATCATATATTACAAAAAGTAGCTGTAAAATAGATATTTTCTAAGAAGATCTTGAGTCTCATTCTTAGGTAGCACAGTGCTAATGACTGAGACAGATGGCTCTTCATTACTCCACGTAAAGGACAGACTCTTGGATATAAAGTCGACAGCAGATGCTTCAGGAACTTTTTTAATGAGAAACAAAACAGAGGAGACATTCATAAAAGGCTCATTATCTTATTAAAGGGCAATTAAGCCATACCAACCATTTATTAAATAAAATGTATTAAAGAATTAATTATATATCCTGAAAAGGTGAATTTTTCAATGTTTTTAAGTCACTTTTTGTGGGGCTTATTAGATTAAAAAATTCTATACACTTGTAAGGCTAAGTAAAAACAAAAACCCACACTGAATTTCATTTTCTGCTTCTTGAGATTTTAATAATTAGTGTGTTCAGGTGTGATGCTAGTATGCCACAATATTTAAAGTTGTGCTCATAACACTATATAAGTTATGTGCAAATTATAGACTCACTGTCTAAAACCTAGTATTGCCCAAGCTTGTCAAATTTTGTAGCTAAAGTTGACTGCTGAGTAGAATTTTTTAAGGCTTCTGTCACATCTGCTGGTCATTCATTTTTCCTATTTTACAAAGTGAGCCATTTAAGTGCAAGCTACAAAACACCTATATTTCTGCCAACATACAGCATGATAATTCCAATATAAGCAAGTGATAGCTAACATCTGGGCTAAACTCAACCTCACTGTTCAACTTTGGAGTAAGGCGGAAGAAAGGAGCTAGTTCCATGCCTAAATAATAGGTTGCAAATTAATTACACATTTACAAAGCATGCCACTTGTAAAATTTTAAAGACCAAGAAACAAACCTCATATGTAATCTTTTCTGGCAAGTATGAACATACAAAGCATATTTCTGCAATCAGTTGCATACTAACCTTTAAAGGCTCCTTTTCACTGCACTTTTTTATCAAAGTTATTAGTTTGTATTTTCCCTCTTGGTTTTGTTAGTATGTTCTATATTTTTTCAGGTGTTTAAAAAATTTTCCAGGATATTCCAATATTCTGATAAACTATTTATTAAGACATGGGTTCAAACACTTGTGTCAACCAGAGTCATCTGATAACTTAATTTCTACCAATCTTGAGTGACTGCTATAGGCATCTTAAAATCTGGCCGTGATTGCCCCAGCATTCATTGTTGTTCATAAGTCAAAACATATAGGTGATGGTAAGGCTTAACTTGCTCAGGTCGTTTTTATAGTTCAAGGATCTTATTTTCCATAGCTTTGTAAATTCTCAATTATCCATGGATATTTTTCACACTTGAAGCTCCACGCTTCCACATTACAGGGATAAAAGTCCAAGGGACATGAGCTTTTTTATACCTGATAAGATTTTTAACTTGCTCAAAATCAGGCAGGCATGGAAAGATCGTAAATATTGGGGGGAAAATGAACTGAAGAAATGACTTTCAGAGAAAAAAAAAGATAACTACCACTATGCATTTTCTAGAGATTACAGAAAATGGAGTTTAGATAGTTCTGGTTTCTTCTAAAGTTTGGGAATTCAGGACTTTGAATTTAGCTAGGATCCAAATCAATGCACAATATTGACAAATTTTTGTAGGGCTAATATACACAATCTGTTGGGCCATAGATTTTGGACGACTTTGATTAACCCTGAAAAAGGCTATAAGAAGCAACCTATAAAGGCTGACATTGCTCTCAGAACAGCTACAATAGCTATTGCTGTCCATATGTGGGAACCCTCCCTTACAGCACTTCAAATGTAGTAAGTTTCTGGTAATAGAAGCATATAAAAATATGCTTCACAAATTATAGTCAGGTCTTTTTACCTGTGTATGCATGCTCAATCACTCAATTGTGTTGATTCCTTGCGACCCCTTGGACTGTACCTCACTAGGCTCCTCTGTCCATTGAATTTCCTGTATGTGTCCAGTATTTTGAAATAATCCCTGGATTAAAAATAACAACCATTACCTTCTAAAACTGTTCCATTGCACTGCTAAAGATAATGGAGCTTATGAAATCCTTTCCTTCCTAGTTTATTAGGTGAGATACATGTATCTGAAATTGTAATATTGGGTCAGTTCAGTTTGGTCGCGTCCAACTCTGTGACCCCATCAACTGCAGCACACCAGGCCTTCCTGTCCATCACCAACTCCCGGAGTTTACTCAAACTCAGTCAATTGAGTCAGTGATGCCATCCAACCATTTCATCCTCTATCGTCCCTTTCTCCTCCTGTCTTCAATCTTTCCCAGCATCAGGGTCTTTCCCAGTGAGTCAGTTCTTTGCCTCAGGTGGCTGAAGTATTGGAGTTTCAGCTTCAGTATCAGTCCTTCCAATGAATATTCAGGACTGATTTCCTTTAGGATGGACTGGTTGGATCTCCTTGCAGTCCAAGGGACTCTCAAAGAGTCTTCGCCAATACCACAGTTCAAAAGAATCACTTCTTCAGCGCTCTGCTTTCTTTAGAGTCCAACTCTTACATCCATACATGACTACTGGAAAAACCATAGCTTTGACTAGATGGACCCTTGTTTGCAAAGTAATGTCTCTGCTTTTTAATATGCTGTCTAGGTTGATCATAACTTTCCTTCTAAGGAGCAAGCATATTTTAATTTCATGGCTGCAATCACCATCTGCAGTGATTTTGGAGCCCCCAAAATAAAGTCTGACACTGTTTCCACTGTTTCCCCATCTATTTGCCATGAAGTGATGGGGCCAGATGCCATGATCTTAGTTTTCTGAATGTTGAGTTTTAAGCCAGCTTTATCACTCTCCTCTTTCAGTTTCATTAAGAGGCTCTTTAGTTCTTCTTCCCTTTCTGCCATAAGGGTGGTGTCATCTGCATATCTGAGGTTATTGATATTTCTCCCAGCAACCTTGATTCCCGTTTGTGCTTCATCCAGTCCAGCATTTCTCATGATGTACATTTCTCATGATTTAATATATATGTACAAGTTAAATAAGCAGGGTGACAATATAGAGCCTTGGCATACTCCTTTCTTGATTTGGAACCAGTCTGTTGTTCCTTGTCCAGTTTCTAACTGTTGCTTCTTGACCTACATACAGCTTTCTCAGAAGGCAGGTCAGGTGGTCTGGTATTCCCATCTTTTTCAGAATTTTCCACAGTTTGTTGCAATCCACACAGTCAAAGACTTGGCATAGTCAATAAAGCAGAATTAGATGTTTTTCTGGAACTCTTGCTTTTTTGATGATCCAACGAATGTTGGCCATTTGATCTCTGGTTCCTCTGCCTTTTTTCAGTCCAGCTTGAACATCTGGAAGTTCATGGTTCACATACTGTTGAAGCCTGGCTTGGAGAATTTTGAGCATTACTTTGCTAGGTGTGAGATGAGTGCAGTTGTGCAGTAGTTTGTGCATTCTTTGGCACTGCATTGGTCATATTGGTTACTAGAACAAAATTCACACTCACAGGATTAACAAATTGTACCTAAACTGACAGCACCGTCAAGTATTTTGAGAAATTCAATTATTTTGTAAAGTCTGATATTTGTTTGGAGGAAGTCTAAATGTCAGTAGAAAGGCTATAAAAGAGTAATCTAATTGAGACAACAAAATGTATAAACTTCGGTAAATCATTCAGTGAGTGTATAGGGTATGCATGCTGCGTGTCAGTCTTTGTGTTCTATTTGTCTTTTAATTTGTGTCAAGGAAATATTTATGCTACATAAAGATTCATTGAAATCAAAGCCCATATATATTTAGTTGCAATGGCTATATTACAATTTATAGCACTTGAATCTCAGAATATTGGTGTAGCAATGCAGTGATTTAGTAGAATAATATTCCAGTATTCCAAAAGTCTAATGATCTCTACATCTGTTTATTACTAATGATCTTGTGTATGTGTGTGATTTTTCTAGTACTAGAGAGCTGAGTTATTTTGATGAAAAAAATCAGTCTGTCTAAGAAAGAAATATAAAACTTTATTCAAGCCAAGTTGAGGATTATAACCTGGGAACATCTCAAAAAGCTCTGAGAACTGTTCCACTCATGGGAGTTCAAAACACAGTTATACATGTTTGAGACAGCTGTACATTAAATCATGTAGATAATTTGTACAATCCAGGTCTGCAAGTACAAAATGAACAGTGGGTTATGGGTCATTGTGGTCCCTTACAAAAGAGGTCCCCAAGCTCTGGGTTGTGGACCAGTACCTTTTATCAGCTCAGCAGTGGCATGAGATTAGAAATAAAGTACAAAATAAATATAATGTTCTTTAATCATCCTGAAACAAACCCCCTACCCCTGGTCCATGGAAAAAATACTGTCTTCCACAAAATCAGTCCCTGGTGCCAAAAATGTTGGGGATTCTTGCTTTCAAGATTAAGAAGGTATATTATCTCCTAAGGAATTGTCTTGCTGATGCCTGGAGAATGTTCTTTGTAGTTGAGCAGGTATTTCTGCTGATGGGGCGGTTTGGTCAATGCAGAACGCAAATACACAATGCCCAGTAGAGGGGAGAGATGAGGCCAGAGGACTGAGAAGATGTTTTATGTTTAAACTTTCCTTGACTTGAGATAGAATACAAATTTTTATTTTATTAGTTCAAACTATAGCTGTAATTTACTAACTTTGTAGCCTGGGTTAATTTCCTTGTGCTTCCATTTCGTAAGACAGATAGTAATGGTATCATACTTCTGTGGCTGTTTTGCAAAGAAATGGATGAATATATGTAAAACTCTCCTGCTCTTTTACACTCAAAAAAATGATGGTTGCTGTTTTTATTGTTACTTTGTTGAAGCTTTTTGCATACAACATCCCCTGACCGCCTGTGCTAAGAAATCTGGTACAGCAGTGAGCTAGGAGAGATGAGGAATCTGTGGTCTTGGATCTCTGTTCTCTCAGGGATATCAGAAAAGATTACTGAGGATTATTTTATTAGCTGATGAGTTTGAAGATAGGTTAAGAAACCATCTTTATCCTTCGATCCCTAATAACTGGGCTTCAGAGGTGGAGCAGTGGTAAAGAATCTGCTTGCCAAGGAGGAGATGTCAGAGATGCAGGTTTAATCCTTGGGTCAGGAAAATCCCTGGAAGAGGAAATGGCAACCCACTCCAGTATTCTTGCCTGAGAAATACCACGCACAGAGGAGCAACAACCCTAATAATTAGTGTCATACTTGATAATTAATTTTTGCTTCCTCAGTGTTTGATAAATGACAGGCTGTGAGCATTTATATAATGGAAAAACTACTCTCGGCAATAAAATATCCGAGAAGGTTCATGGTATTCATCTCAGAAGCTCTGTGTTCCAAATCCAAGACAGAGGAATACAAAAGGAGAGTCGGATCCAACACAGAGAAAGTGAAAAGCCCAGGTGACCACAGGAGCCGACTTATTGCCCCAGCAGGCATTAAAGATTTCTCTCTCTTATAAACTGTCCTTCCAATCCTGTGATGGCAAGCAGGCAAGATGTTGTAGAATTGGCAGCGGTAGTACCTGGAATCATGTCAATCCTGAAATAGAATTGGCAGAAAGTAGGATTTAGACAAGAGGGAAGATGGAGCCAAGGGCAAAAAGTCACTCTGTGGAAGGTGGACCTATCCAAGCTACATTTCTTAGACATGAAAGGAAAGAGGATCCACAGTTTTAAATTCCCCAAAGTGATTTATGGCTGGAAACATCTTGTTTTGGGAGTGTTATGGTGTTTGCTTGGCTTTGCACCTTGTAGAGAGTAGGGCTGCTTTATGTGAATGCATTGTGTGGGCCAGTTCTCTAAGAGAAGAAAACTGAATAATTACTGAGCATTTGATAAATCCCTAAGTTGAGGGATATCTCACTGCATCATTTAATCATAGTAATAATTCTGTGAGTTAGTGTCCTTTTAAAAATTTTACTGATAGCATTTTCACGACTTAATTTTTAGCAAATAAAAGGCACAGATTACATAATTTGCCAGACATCAAATTGTCACTAATAATTAAGATTCTCCATAAATACTTCAGGATGAATGAGCTGTAAAACTGCTATTTTCTTCTTTCTTGTGGTTTACCTACAGAAAGAACCACTGTGAATTAGTTCGCTAAAGATTTTTTTGTCTATATGATTAAACTGAATTCAGTTTAGCACCTGTCTCACATATATTTCCTGAAATTTTAGAAACTTTGAAGAACTTATTGGTGACATTCAGGAAAAAGAAATGATGGGTTAGGATATACGGATGTAGGTTAAAGTAATTGAAGGTAAAATAGATCGCATAGAGGCATTGTGTTAAGAAAAGTAAGAAATCTCCTTTTCACAGGTAATGTTACACATGAACAAAGAATGTAAGGAGAGATTTCTTATTCTTTAAGAATTACAGAAAGATTTGTTTAAATAGTCACTAAGTACTTTGGCCACCTCATGCGAAGAGTTGACTCATTGGAAAAGACCCTGATGCTGGGAGGGATTGGGGGCAGGAGGAGAAGGGGACGACAGAGGATGAGATGGCTGAATGGCATCACCGACTCGATGCACATGAGTCTGGGTGAACTCTGGGAATTGGTGATGGATGGACAAGGAGGCCTAGCGTGCTGTGATTCATGGGGTTGCAAAGAGTCGGACACGACTGAGTGACTGAACTGAACTGAAGTATAGTAAAAGATATTATTGGCTCTTACACAGCATAAATGAACTCTTGCCTCTTCTGTAACTCACTGAATGTTGAGGAGGAAAGAAGGATATTTTAAGAGATTCTCCCAATACAAAGGTTTAAACTGCACTGTCATCTCTCTATCAGGAATTCCCCAAAGTTGTACTAGATTTACTTTTATGTTTATATAAAGAACCCATATCTTTAAAATCATAGTTCATCATTCTGAATTTGTGTGTGCTAATTTATCTCTTAGTTGATTGAATATCAAGTAATTTTTCTTAATCAAGGGAGTTTTATTCATGTCTCTAGTTGTTAAGTGTATATATTGATACTTGGGCTTCCCTGGTGGCTCAGATGGTAAAGAATTTGCTGCAATGTGGGAGACCCAGGGTCAGTTCCTGGGTTGGGAAGATCCCCTGGAGAAAGGGAATGGCTACCCACTCCAGTATTCTTGCCTCGAGAATCCTTAGACTTTATGTTCATGGTTTTTTAAATTGTTAATTATTTTTAACTGAGATATAATTGAAATATAACACATTAGATTCAGGTATACAACATAATAAATCAATATTTACATATAGTACAAAATGATCACCATAATAAGTATAGGTAATATTTATCATATTATGAAGTTAAACATTTTTCTTGTGATGTACACACTATTTACTATTAGCACTTTCAAATATGCAACACAATATTATTAACCATAGTCACCATACTGTACATTATGGCTCCATGACTTATTTTATAACTGGAAGTTTCTGATTGTCTTTACCCACCCCACAGCTAGAAAGCACCAGTCTGTTCTCTGTAAACCATGAGCATGGTTTGGTTGTGTGTTTAGTGGGGTTTTCTTTAGATTCTAGTGTAAATAAGCCTTATGGTATTTGCCTCTCTCTGACTTATTTCAGTTAGCATAACACCCTAGGCTCCATCCATGTTGTTATGACAAGATTTTCTCCTTTTTTAAGACTGAATAATATCCAGTTGTGTGTGTGTGTATCTATATCTAACTCTATATGCTTTCTTTACCCATTCATCCATCAATGGAAACAGGATGCTTCCCTATCTTAGCTATGGTAATTACACTTTAGTGAATTGGGAGTACAGATATATTTTGATGTTGCTTTTGGTTTTGTTAGGATAAACACCCAGAGGTGAAACTGCTGAATTATATGGTAGTTCTACATTTAATGTTTTGAGGAAGCTCATATAGTTTTCCATAGTGGCTGTACCAATTTACATCCCACAAAAAAGCACAAGGGGTCCTTTTTTCTCATGTTCTTGCCAACACTTGTTACTTCCAAAATGAAGTAACAAAAATAATCGTATTTCCCTGATGGTTAGTGATGTTGAACATCTTTTCATGTACCTGTTGGCCATCTGTATGTCTTTGGAAAAATGTCTGTTTAGATGCTTTGCCTATTTTTAATGGATGGTCTGTTATTGAATTATATTAATTTTATATATGTTTTGCTAATATTTGTCATCATTCAGTAGATCTTGTCATTAAATTGATGGTATCCTTTGCTGTAGTCTCACTTGTTTATTTGTACTTTTCAGTTCAGTCACTCAGTCGTGTCCGACTCTTTGCCATCCCATGGACTGCAGCACGCCAGGTTTCCCTGTCCATCACCAACTCTTGGAGCTTGCTCAAGCTCATGTCCATTGAGTTGGTTATGCCATCCAACCACCTCATCCTCTATCATCCCCTTCTTCTCCTGCCTTCAATCTTTCCCAGCATCAGGGTCTTTCCCAGTGAGTCAGTTCTTTGCATCAGGTGGCTAAAGTATTGGAATTTCAACTTCAGCATCAGTCCTTCCAATGAATATTCAGGACTGATCTCCTTTAAGATGGACTGGTTGGATCTCCTTGCAGTCCAAGGGACTCTTAAGAGTCTTCTCCAACACCACAGTTCAAAAGCATCAATTCTTCAGTGCTCAGCTTTCTTTATAGTCCAACTCTCACATCCATACATGACCACTGGAAAAACCATAGCTTTGACCAGATGGACCTTTGTTCGCAAAGTAATGTCTCTGCTTTTTAATATGCTGTCTAGGTTGGTCATAACTTTTCTTCCAAGGACCAAGCGTCTTAATTTCATGGCTGCAGCCATCATTTGCAGTGATTTTGAAGCCCCAAAAAATAAAGTCTGCCACTGTTTCCCCACCTATTTGCCATGAAGGGATGGGAGCCATGATCTTAGTTTTCTGAATGTTGAATTTTAAGCTAACTTTTTCACTCTCCTCTTTCACTTTCATCCAGAGGCTCTTTAGTTCCTCTTCATTTTCTGCCATAAGGGTGGTATCCGTTACATAGCTGAGGTTATTGATATTTCTCCCTGCAATCTTGATTCCAGCTTGTGCTTCATCCAGCCCAGCATTTCACATTTGTACTTTTGGTGTCATTCAAAAAATTATCAACATGACCAACATAAAAAGCTTACTGCCTATGTTTTCTTCTAGGAGTTCTATAGTTGTTGCAGGCTTGTAGGGCTTGAGAACATAAGCCCCTGTGGCCACAAGAGCCAGGTGACATAGGAGTATCTCTCGGGCACAGCCACAAAAATCATGGTGCCAATAAGGGTTATGAGCTCTTTGTGGAATATTGGAGTCAGGAAGACTGTAAAAATGATGTCTGCCAGACTTTATCCCCAGAGAGCTTTCAGTAGGTTCTTAAATGTGTGTGAGTTAGAGGCCTGCCCCTCATTTCAATGCTAGAAGCAAATAACCTCTTTCACAGAAAGTCTAGGAGCGTTTCAGTTGGCTGCCTCTGTGCTGGGCTTCGGGACAGATGAGTTTGAGAGCCCTTTAAGGAACTTCTCTCTATTCACTCTAGCCCTCTGCTTCTCATGGATGCAATCCTTATTAACCTTCAAAACTAGATGTTTCGATGTGCTCTCAGGTAGAAGTCTTAAAAGCTGGGGTGCTCAATGTGAAGTCAAACCTTTTGCTCCTCAGGGAGAAGGTGGGGTTTTGTGTCCTCTCCTGATGGTGAGTTTGCATCTCCGCCTCTCCTAGCCACTTTAAAGCATTTTCCTTCTTACTCACCTGATACGCAAGAGCTGCTCAGCTGCTTTGTTCACTTGATGTTCTTCCAAGGATGTTGTTCCACATGTAGCATGGATTCAGTGTGTCTGTGGAAGGAGGTGAGTTCAGGATCTTTCTACACTGTCATCTTGAACCAGAACTTCCATTCCTATGTCAAACAAGTAAAAACATGAGTATTATAAAAATATTTAGGAACAGTCAACTGTTGGCTTGCATAAAATTTGCTAAGAAGAATCCTGGATCCAGTTATTTTGTGCTGCTTCTTTACAATAACCTTTTTTTTTTTTTTTTCTGTCTGAATACCATAGGTTTCTTTCTTAATCCTTCAAGTTCAATAATGTTATCAGTATATGTGTGTCATTATTTTATATCAACTTTTCCTGGAACAAATTTTGCACTTTTGGTCTAAAGTCAATTCTTCTATTTCAGGAAATCTATCATTCCCTTTGAATTTTTAAAATATTCTCCTCGTTTAGAAATCCACTCACTTGTTTTCCACACTCCTTGTGTTTGTCCTTATTCCTATCTCTGTTTTCAATAGTATTTATTCTGTCTTTTCTGGTTCAAATGTAGTTTTCATTTCTGCAGTGGTTTTATTTCTGTTTTCTATGCTTTGCTGATTTATACCTTATCTGCTAATGTGCCTATCTTTTTTAATCACTACTGCAATTTCCTTCATATACTAGAATTTTTTTCTTTAGTTTATGTGAGGATATGGAGATGTATTTTGTGTGAAATGTTTTCTGTTATTGGGGCAGAATTACTTTTTCAATAGTGTTATCATCTGAATTTTGAGTATTAAGTTTACCACTCCTCCCTTTTCTATAGTACCTGTGCATATATTCTTTTTTTTCCTTCACTTCATCTGTGAATCAGATAATTCTATTGATATGTGGTACAGCTGTTTGCTCAGCAATGGTTAAGGTGAGTAGATGGATATTGATCTGGGATCACAACTTCGGAAGAAACTGCTGAGAATTCAGTTTTTGGCATTCTAACCTCAGGACAAGCAGTCACCAAGGCAGAAGATGTTAGTTCTCAGTGAAGCTTGTAGCACTTGGGTATTTGTTTGATGGTTAGAGTTGATTTCTGCTTAGTCAGTTCCATTCCTTGCTTTAAAACTGGATGCTACTCATATTCTATTTTCCATTACAGTTCATCACCATGAAAATATAGAGATGGTGCACCAACACTACCCTTCCTTCTTTTATCCATAATGTTTTACTGGGTTTCAGAAGAAATGTAGTATAAACAGGCTACTGCTTTAACAACAATTTTCTTTCTTATTTTGGCCACCGAATTTATCTTTTCTGAATTTCACTTTATAAATTTAATCTGACTCACTTGATTGTATATATAAATCACAGTTTAATTGGTATTTCCATGAAACCATAAGTAAATGTCTTGCTTTGCATTGACACTTCACATAAAGCATCAATTACCTGACCACTGGGAAAAGCTCTGTGTCACTTTCACAGCAATAAATGCAGTTGTGACATGCATGTCATAATACAAAATTATGAAAAGTGTTTAAAATATTGGGGAGAGGACCTACTGTATAGCACAGGTAGATCAGCTCAGTGCTTTGTAGATGGGATGGGGGTTTCCCAGGTGGCATTGTGGTAAAGAATCCACCTATCAGTGCGGGAGATGCAAGAGACACAGGTTCGATCCCTGGGTCAGGAAGATCCCCTGGCAGAGGAAATGGCAATCCACTCCAGTATACTTGCCTGGAAAACCTAATGGACAGAGGATCCTGGCAGGCTACAGTCCATAGGATCACAAACAGTCGGACATGACTGGAGGGACTTAGCATGCACGGATGGGATGGAGGGGAGTGGGAAGGTGGTCCAAGAGTGTGGAGGTCTATGAATACCTGTAGCTGGTTCACTTCATTGTACAGCAGAAATTAATACAACATTGTAAAGCAACTATACCCCAATTTAAAAAGAGAACTCCAAATTATTTAAAGCAAGAAAAAATTATTTCTGGACATATCAATATTCACACCCTCTTACTATGCAATTAAATGAACTAGCAACTACTTGCTATTGCATTAGTCTTCCATAAGAAAAGGAGAGCACGTTTAAATATACAACTTCTAAGTACCATTTTCACAATGTCAAATTTACTTTATTCCTTTCTGAAAGGTTTTCTTGTATCTTTTAGAAGAAAAAGTATAAAAATATTTCCTCAGTATCTCTGTCCATTAATCAATGCCTAATTTTTTGGCATTGCTGAAATAGTGTTTTGCTTCCCTGGCATATCAGATCATTTTCTTCAACTTTTGCATGAGTAATCTGCCTTTCAATTGTAAACCCTCAGTCATAGATCTTTAAAAATCTGTGCTCTCTTTCAGCGTGTCATGATACTGATTTTTTTCTTCCTATCTTAAAAAATCTCTTATTGGCAATATCACTTTGGAATCACTATCTTACATGTTTTTAGTTGTTTCCTATTTTCATTCAGATGTACAATTTAAACTTGTGAAATACACAAATGCTCTGATATGAAAAATGAGCATCTATTTAAATGGTAAGACTATCTTAACATATAAATGTGGTTGGACAAAATGAGAACACTGAGTTATCAAATATTATAAATATGTATGTTAGTCGGTCAGTCATGTCCTACTCTGTGACCCCATGGGCTGCAGCCCAGCAAGCTCCTCTGTCCATGGGATTCTCCAGGTGAGAATATTGGAATGGGTAGCCATTCCCTTCTCCATGGGATCTTCCCAATCCAGGGATCGAACACGGGTCTCCTGCATTGCAGGCAGATTCTTTACCATCTGAACCACCAGGGAAGCCCTTAATTATAAATATATAAGACACCAAAATTATTAGAAACTGCTGAAGGTAAGGAGCAATAAGACAGAAATAGGCTTTGAAAATGATGCCTGAGCACTTGGAATACACTCATTGTTTTCTATAGCGTAAACCTTGGTTTTCAGACCTACAAATAAAGAAATTTACATACAGTCATTGGTTAGCTCTAGGACACTAACTCATATCTATAATATGTTAATGGTGCTGCTTTCTTCACCTACCCCCAATCAAATTAGTTTCTCATGGTAGTTTTTCTACCATTTGATTCCTCTCTATTTCATGGCAAAAAGATGAAGTCTGTGACTTGCTCATTTGTGGGGCTATTTTTGGTGCCACCTTACTTTCCTACTTTCTTTGAGACTGAACTACCAGCATATGTCCAATGCTATTCTTTGCTGCTTTGTTCCATAAACTATACAGGCGAAGCTCAACAGAGGGTGGTCTGCATCCTACCATAGTTGGTTTGAATGGAAGGGTGCTGTGCTGTGTTTAGTTGCTCAGTTGTGTCTGACTCTTTGCAACCCCATAGACTATAGCCCGCCAGGCTTCTCTGTCCATGGGATTCTTCAGGCAAGAATATTGGTGTGGGTTGCCATGCCCTCCTCCAGGGAATCTTCCCAACCCAGGGAGTGAACCCAGTTCTCTCACACTGCAGGCAGATTCTTTACCATCTGAGCCACCAGGGAAGCCTGATTGGAAGGGTAAACCTGTGTAAGTCTTCAAAATACAGTATCCCACTTGACTCTGGATATATGCCACATTTTGCAATATTAACTATCCATTTTACGAAGTCATATTTAATCTCTCATCTACCTCACTATCCTAATTGGATGAGAAAATTAGTGCTATAAAACCCTAAAGCCTATGCTAATTTACCTCATAATAGATTAATGTATTAAAATGCTAATTGTTTGACAGCAAGAAATAAAACAGCCAGGCAAAAGAAAATACTTGTTAGCCGATATCTTTTAAACTGTTATCTTTTAAGAAAAACTGTGTGTGAAATCATGATTATTAGATGATTTTATGTTAAATATGCAATCACACAATCAGGGTAAGGCTTACTGGGTAATCCTGATGGACACTGTCACCACCATCATACAAGTTTGATGCACCTATTTTCTTATAAAGATATGCACATCAAGAGGATAAGATACTTGACTGGTCTATTAAAAGTTCTTTAGTAGAATTACTGAAGATACTAAAATTTTCTTCATTGCCACTCTTTTTCTAGCTTCTAGATAAATACTCATATCATTCACTTCAGGTAAAGAATCTTTTCTTCAGACAGGGTATAATATATTTGAACAAGCTACGTAAGTGGACTTTCTAATATAGTCATTGGCTAGCTCTAGTTTAGTAAGTAGATATTTTCTTTATCTACATACTAAACAACATGAATAGGGCTTATATATTTTTATATCTCCTGTGGCAAAGATGGATATTATCTGCCCCAAATTTTTTTTCCCCAAATTGTTGTGTACAATTCATGCTGATAGAAACTGAGTAGACAATGTATTTTCCAGTCTTCCTAAACATCTTATGTCCATGTGACTGGGTTCTTACCAATGGAATGTGGGCCTAAATTCTTAAAATTCTAGGCCTGGCCATAAAAACCTCTTATAAGATCCTATCATCCTGATTCTCCCTCAAAATCAAGCTGAATAATGTTAAGTCCCAAGGTGACATTGGGAATCTCTGCTGAAGATGGTAGAGCCTCCATCAGCCTGGGTTCCCAAAAGAATGTGTAAAGAAATGCTTCTAGAGAGTGATATCATCAAGACTGTGACATAAGTCATTCTTGGCTTTGCTTCCCCACAACAGCTAACAACTTCCATAGACAAAACATTAATGAGAAAATCCTAGTACACAGGTGTGAGGATGAAGCACCCCCTGCACCACTGAGACCGAGATGTGTTTCATGAGGAGGTAAGAGAAGCAGCTGCATGCTGACCACACTGCCCCTCCCTCAGGCTAGCAGAGAGTCACACTGAATGGCTGTCCCTGAGTCTATGGTTCCTCCAGAGGGGAAAGAGCAGCCAGAGCAAACATCCACCTCCCCCAGGATTGTGGGTCACTTCTGGGGAGGCCCTACTCTAGTAATGTCCTCCCATGGGGGTATAGGGGGATCTGAAGGGTTTGACTGCTGGGAATCTAATTGTGACAGAGAAGGAAAGGGCTTCCACCAATCAACACTTAGACCTTGGCATATCAAGTTCCTACCTGCAATGCTCAAGTAGTAATCCTGAGAAGCTTTTGCTATCTGAAGAGCCAAGATGGTGGTGCAGTCTGACTCAGGAACTTGGCACGGTGCAGGTCAGCCTGATTCAAGTCCTTAAACCAAAAGCCTCTGGAACTAGTCTGTCCCTGCCCAGGCAGGGGAGCTAATTCATAGATAGCACCCTTGCATTGCTGAGTAAAGCTTCCAGCCTCCCCTAAATAGAAAACGTTGCCAGAACACCTAGAAAGCCATGTAGCCCACGAATGTTCAAGTGAAGAGTCCAGCAGGCAGAGCTAATTATTCACAGAGCAAAGCCAGTGGCCCCATTTGGTCAGGGAACCTGGGGTGCAGGTCAAATTCAGTCAGGAGCACAAAGAGCCTTACTGATTTGGATCCAGCTCCCCCACACTGCCCTAGCAAGAAAACAAATTCATAGCCATGTTCATTGCTAAATCGAGCTTCAAGCTACCCAACCAGATGTTCTAACCAGAGCAATGGGAAGCTGCTTAGTCCACCAAGCAGACCTGCTTAAAGGATAAATTGAACAGACTAGCACAATCTGTGGCTTTCCCCATCTGCAGAGCAAAACTGTTGGTTTCTTTGGTCAGGGAATTCAGTGCATAGCTTTGCCTGATGTGGGTCCTCAAACAAGAAGCTATGCAGGTCCTAGGGACAGTTCTGCTCTCCTGCCAGGGCAGATAAGCTAACTCATAGCACTAACTACTATTAAACATAGAACCTAGTCCCGATTGTCTATGTAAGTCTCATCAGAGAACCCAGGTGACTGCAGAAACCATACTTCAGTCTCACTTGGACAGGGAAGCGAGTCAGCAGTCCTATCCAAATCACCTCAGCTAGCAGCCACCCGACTCTGACCTCAGACCTCAGACAGTTGCCTCACCCCAAGATAGTCCATGATATCGGGCCCAACCTGTCCAAGGGATTTAACTGTGGACACATCTAGAAAGACAAAATGAGCTGACTGGTTAAAAAAAAAAAAAAAAAGCAAACAAAAAACAACTATCTCTGCCACAGTGGAATTGTAAAGTCTGGAAGATGAAAGCACATTGACAGATACCAAGGACCATGAAAAATGGGTAAACATGTCACCACCAAAAAACTAATAAAGCTCCAATAACTGACCCTGAAGAAGTGGAGATATATGAAGTGTCAGACAAATAGTTCAGAATAGTCCTCTTAAACTTTAGTGAGTTATCAAAAAACACAGACAACTTAATGAAATTAGGAAAACAATACAAATACAAAATGCATTGACTAAAATGAAGAATGCAATAGCTTCAAGAGCAGACTGAACTGTGCAGAAGAATCAGTGACCAACAACACAGGATATATGAAATTATCCAGTAGGAGGAGCCAAAAGAAAAAAAAGAATGAAAAAATGAAATCCTATGAAACTTCTTGGACACAACCAAAAGAAAAAATGTGTATGCATTATGGGAATTTCAGAAGGAAAAGAGAAAGAGACACAGATAGTGTGTTTAAAGTAATAATGGCTGACAACTTCCCAAAACTGGGGAGAGAAATGGACATACAGATCCATAATGTTCAAAAGTTCCCACAATGGGGCTATACCTACATAACATTAAAATTAAATTGTCAAAAGTTAAAAAGTTTTGAAAGCAGCTAAGGAAAAGAGATTTAAATAAAAGAGAACCCCCCATTTCTTTTTTGGTAACCACAGTTTGTTTTCTATAACTGTGATTCTATTTCTGTTTTGTATGTAAGTTCATTTGTCCCTTTTCTGGATTCCACATATAAGCGGCATGGTGTTTGTCTGGCTTACTTCACTTAGTGTGATGATCCATAGATTATCCATGTTGCTGCAAACAGCATTATTTCACTCTTTATATGGCTGAGTAATATTCCATTGTGTAAACATACATCTGCACTGTATACTTTAAAAAGATACATTTTATGATATATAAATTATCTCAAACTTTAAAGTCAAAGCAGACTGTTCAATTTTTAAATTACTGTTTTGATGGTGTTTGTTTCAATGAGACTCATAATTTTATAATTTATTCCAATTTTAGACATAGTTTTACTCTGAGTGTAACCAAACTTTAAAATCATTGAAAGGTTTTAAATGTCTTTCTATTGTATAAATTTTATTGAAAATATTTAAGTCACTTACATTGTTTCTCATCACTAAGAATTAGGAACTTCTCTAGAAGCTTTTTTTAAAATTATAGTACATGATTTAGTTTGTATTTATGCCCATATTTATATGATTGTTATCAGTAATAATATTCCTCACTAGAAATTTCCAAGAAGATGGAGCCTTATTTGTTTTGATTCACCAGCACCTGGCAATCTGTAGGATATTCAGCAGATATTAAATAAGTATTTATAATAAATCAATGGATGATTCATTGAAAACAAATGGGAACCTCTGTAAGACTAGGAAGGTTTTTCAGTAGCAATTTTTCAGGCCAGGAAAAAAATGGAGTAATTTATTAAACTGTTGAAATAAAGAAAAAAAAATCACCAAACAAGAAATCTAGATCTTACAAAAGCCATCCTTCAGAAATCAAACAAAGGCTGAGGTAAGTCATTGCCACAAATTCTGACATATAAGAAATGATAAAGGGAATTCCTTGAGTGGAAGTAAAAGCACCCTAATAGTGGGCTTCTTTACCACCACACTTACATCAATGGATAGATCATCCAGATAGAAAATTAATAAGGAAACATAGGCCTTAAATGATACACCTGACAAGGTGGACTTAACTGATATTTATAGAATGTTCCAACTGAAAGCAGTCAAATACACTTTCTTCTCAAATACACCCAGAACATTCTCAAGGATAGATCACATCTTGGGCCACAAATCAAGCCTCAGTAAATTTCAGAAAACTGAAATCGTATCAAGCATCTTTTCTGACAATCCTATAGAATTAGAAATCAATTACAGGGGGAAAAAACCTAAAAAAATAAGTACATATATACTAAACAATGGATTACTGAAGACATTCAAAAAAATACTTAAGAGACAAATGACAACAGAAACACAACAGTCCAAGACCTAAGAGGGATGTTTATAACAATACAATGTTGTTTGCAGATGACATGATCCTTTACACAGAAAACCCTAAAGACGCCACCAGAAAATTACTAGAACTAATCAATGATTATAGTAAAGTTGCAGGATATAAAATCAACACACAGAAATCCCTTGCATTCCTATACACTAATAATGAGAAAACTGAAAGAGAAATTAAGGAAACAATTCCATTCACCATTGCAATGGAAAGAATAAAATACTTAGGAATATATCTACCTAAACAAACCAAAGACCTATATATAGAAAACTATAAAACACTGGTGAAAGAAATCAAAGAGGACACTAATAGATGGAGAAATATACCATGTTCATGGATTGGAAGAATCAATATAGTGAAAATGAGTATACTACCCAAAGCAATTTATAGATTCAATGCAATCCCTATCAAGCTACCAACGGTATTCTTCACAGAGCTAGAACAAATAATTTCACAATTTGTATGGAAATACAAAAAACCTCGAATAGCCAAAGCGATCTTGAGAAAGAAGAATGGAACTGGAGGAATCAACCTGCCTGACTTCAGGCTCTACTACAAAGCCACAGTTATCAAGACAGTATGGTACTGGCACAAAGACAGAAATATAGATCAATGGAACAAAATAGAAAGCCCAGAGATAAATCCATGCACATATGGACACCTTATCTTTGACAAAGGAGGCAAGAATATACAATGGATTAAAGACAATCTCTTTAACAAGTGGTACTGGGAAAACTGGTCAACCACTTGTAAAAGAATGAAACTAGAACACTTTCTAACACCATACACAAAAATAAACTCAAAATGGATTAAAGATCTCAACATAAGACCAGAAACTATAAAACTCCTAGAGGAGAACATAGGCAAAACACTCTCCGACATACATCACAGCAGGATCCTCTATGACCCACCTCCCAGAATATTGCAAATAAAAGCAAAAATAAACAAACGGGACCTAATTAACCTTAAAAGCTTCTGCACAACAAAGGAAACTATTAGCAAGGTGAAAAGACAGCCTTCAGAATGGGAGAAAATAATAGCAAATGAAGCAACTGACAAACAACTAATCTCAAAAATATACAAGCAACTCCTACAGCTCAACTCCAGAAAAATAAATGACCCAATCAAAAAATGGGCCAAAGAACTAAATAGACATTTCTCCAAAGAAGACATACAGAGGGCTAACAAACACATGAAAAGATGCTCAACATCACTCATTATCAGAGAAATGCAAATCAAAAGCACAATGAGGTACCATCTCACACCAGTCAGAATGGCTGCAATCCAAAAGTCTACAAGCAATAAATGCTGGAGAGGGTGTGGAGAAAAGGGAACTCTCTTACACTGTTGGTGGGAATGCAAACTAGTACAGCCACTATGGAGAATAGTGTGGAGATTCCTTAAAAAACTGGAAATAGAACTGCCTTATGATCCAGCAATCCCACTGCTGGGTATACACACTGAGGAAACCAGAAGGGAAAGAGACACGTGTACCCCAGTGTTCATCGCAGCACTGTTTATAATAGCCAGGACATGGAAGCAACCTAGATGTCCATCAGCAGATGAATGGATAAAAAAGCAGTGGTATATATACACAATGGAGTATTACTCAGCCATTAAAAAGAATACATTTGAATCAGTTCTAATGAGATGGATGAAACTGGAACCTATTATACAGAGTGAAGTAAGCCAGAAAGAAAAACACCAATACAGTATACTAACGCATATATATGGAATTTAGAAAGATGGAAACAATAACCCTGTGTACGAGACAGCAAAAGAGACACCGATGTATAGATCAGTCTTATGGACTCTGTGGGAGAGGGAGAGGGTGGGGAGATTTGGGGGAATAGCATTGAAACATGTATAATATCATGTATGAAATGAGTCGCCAGTCCAGGTTCAATGCACGGTACTGGAGGCTTGGGGCTGGTGCACTGGGACGACCCAGAGGGAGGGGAGGGGAGGGAGGAGGGTGGAGGGTTCAGGATGGGAAACGCGGGTATACCTGTGGCAGATTCATTTCGATATTTGGCAAAACTAATACAATATTGTAAAGTTTAAAAATAAAATAAAATTAAAAAAAAACAATACAATGTTACCTCAATAAACAAGAATAATTTCAAACAACCTAATCTTACACCTAAAGCTACTAGAGAAAGAACAAAACCCAAAGTTAATATGAGGAAAGAAATTGTAAAGAACAAAGCAGAACTAGATGAAATGAAGATGAAGAAAATAATAGCAAAGATCAATGAAACTAAAACCTGGTTCTTTGAGAATTTAAACATTGATAAACCTTTAGCCAGACTCAAGAAAATATAAGGATTTTACCATGCTCCTTCATCTGCTGCAATGTTTCTCTGTCTTTTCATTGTGTTTAGTTTACAGTGTTTGCTGTCTCCTTTCTCAGGCTGGAAGGTTATAGTTCCTTTTAATCGTACAGTCTGCCCTCCATGGGTGGCGTTGGATCAGTGCCTTGTGAAAGTTTCCTGGTTGGGGGGATGTATGCCTATGTTGTGGATGGTGCTGGATCTTATCTCTCTGAAGGGGAATGCCATGTCTCGTAGTGCATTTTGGGGTGTCTATGGGCTTGGTATGACTTTGAGCAGCTTTTCTGCTAATGGACAAGTCGTACTCCTGTTTTGCTAAAGGTCTGGCATTAGGCATCCAGCACTGGAGCTTGCTGGCCTTTAGGTGGAGCTTACTCTTAGTGTTGAGATAGAGGTCTTTGGGAGAGCTTTCACCAATTAATGTTACATGGGTTTGGGAGCTCTCTGCTGATCCAAAGTTCTGGATTCAAATCTCGACCCATTAAAGGTTGAGAGGCCTGACCCATTACTGTAGCACCAAGACTTCACATGACACATAGCACAGAAAACAAAACCCAAAGACTAATGGTGAAACTACACTCAACAGCCAAGAACACCCAGAGAGACCCACACACTTACAAAGGGAGGAGAAAAAAAGAATAAAAAAAGGATAAAGCTTTTGCACAGCAAAGGAAACTATAAACAAGGTAAAAACACAATTCTCAGAATGGGAGAAAATAATAGCAAATGAAACAACTGATTAAGGATTAATCTCCAAAATATATAAGCAGCTCACGCAGCTGAATACCAGAAAAACAAACAACCCAATCAAAGTGGTCAGAAAACTTAAACAGACATTTCTCCAAAGATATACAGATGGCTAATAAACACATGAAAATATTCTCAATACACTTATTATTAGAGACATGCCAATCAAAACTACAATGAGGTATCACCTCACACCAGTCAGAATGGCTATCATCAAAAAAATCACAGACAATAAATGCTAGAGAGGGTATGGAGAAAAGGAAACCCTCTTGCAATGTTGGTGGGAATGTAAATTGATACAGCCACTATGGAGAACAGTATGGAGATCCCTTAAAAAACTAGGAATAAAACTACTGTATGACTCAGCAATCCCACTCCTGGGCATATACCCTGAGAAAACCACAACTGGAAAAGACACATGTACCCCAGTGTTCATCACAACACTATTTATAATAGCTAGGATATGGAAGCAACCCAGAAACCTAGATGTCTATCAGAAGAAGAATGGATAAAGAAGTTCTGCTACATATATACAATGGAATATTACTCAGCTATAAAAAGGAACAACTGAGTCTGTCTTATGAGCTAGATGAACCTGGAGCTTATTATACAGAGTGAAGTAAGTCAGGAAGAGCAAAACAAATATCAAGTATTCAAATCCTGAAAGATGATGCTGTGAAAGTGCTGCACTCAATATGCCAGCACATTTGGAAAACTCAGCAGTGGCCACAGGACTGGAAAAGGTCAGTTTTCATTCCAATCCCAAAGAAAGGCAATGCCAAAGAATGCTCAAACTACCGCACAATTGCCTTCATCTCACATGCTAGTAAAGTAATGCTCAAAATTCTCCAAGCCAGGCTTCAGCAATGTGTGAACCATGAACTTTCTGATGTTCAAGCTGGTTTTAGAAAAGGCAGAGGAACCAGAGATCAAATTGCCAACATCCGCTTCCAGAAAAACATCTATTTCTGCTTTATTGACTATGCCAAAGCCTTTGACTGTGTGGATCACAATAAACTGTGGAAAATTCTGAAAGAGATGGGAATACCAGACCACCTGATCTGCCTCTTGAGAAATTTGTATGCAGGTCAGGAAGCAACAGTTAGAACTGGACATGGAAGAGCAGACTGGTTCCAAATAGGAAAAGGAGTACGTCAGGGCTGTATATTGTCACCCTGCTTATTTGACTTATATGCAGAGTACATCATGAGAAATGCTGGACTGGAAGAAACACAAGCTGGAATCAAGATTGCCGGGAGAAATATCAATAACCTCAGATACGCAGATGACACTACACTTATGGTAGAAAGTGAAGAGGAACTAAAAAGCCTCTTGATGAAAGTGAAAGTGGAGATTGAAAAAGTTGGCTTAAAGCTCAATATTCAGAAAATGAAGATCATGGCATCTGGTCCCATCACTTCATGGGAAATAGATGGGGAAACAGTGGAAAGTGTCAGACTTTATTTTGGGGGGCTCCAAAATCACTGCAGATGATGACTGCAGCCATGAAATTAAAAGACACTTACTCCTTGGAAGGAAAGTTATGACCAACCTGGATAGCATATTCAAAAGCAGAGACATTACTTTGCCAACAAAGGTCCATCTAGTCAAGGCTATGGTTTTTCCTGTGGTCATGTATGGATGTGAGAGTTGGACTGTGAAGAAGGCTGAGCGCCGAAGAATTGATGCTTTTGAACTGTGGTGTTGGAGAAACTCTTGAGAGTCCCTTGGACTGCAAGGAGATCCAACCTGTCCATTCTGAAGGATATCAGCCCTGGGATTTCTTTGGAAGGACTGATGCTAAAGCTGAAACTCCAGTACTTTGGCCACCTCATGCGAAGAGTTGACTCATTGGAAAAGACTCTGATGCTGGGAGGGATTAGGGGCAGGAGGAGAAGGGGACAACAGAGGATGTGATGGCTGGATGGCATCACTGACTCGATGGACGTGAGTCTGAGTGAACTCTGGTGATGGACAGGGAGGCCTGGCGTGCTGTGATTCATGGGGTCGCATAGAGTCGGACATGACTGAGCGACTGAACTGCACTGAACTGAACTGAGGAACCTATTTGCAGGGCAGCGGTTGAGACATAGAAAACAGACTTGTGGACACAGCTGGGGAAGGAGAGGATTGGGCAGATTAAGAGAATAGCACTTAAACATACATATTACCACGTGTAAAGTAGATTGCCAGTGGGAATTTGCAGTATGACGCAGGGAGCCGAAACCTGGTGTTTTGTGACAACCTAAAAGGCTGGGATAGAGTGGGAGGAAGGTTCAAGAGAGAAGAGACATGTACACCTATGCCTGATTCATGTTGATGTATGCCAGAAAACAACACAATATTGTAAAGCAATTATCCTCCAATTAAAGAAAAAGAAAAAGGGAGAGTGTTCAAATCAATAGAGTTAGAAATGTAAAATAAGTTACATTGGACATGACAGATATACAATGGCCCATCAGGGATCACTGCAAGGAACTGCATGCCAATAAAATGCAGAACCTAGAAGAAAAGAATAAATATTTTAGAAAGGTACAGCCTTCTAAGACTGAAGCAGGATGAAATAGAAAATAGGAACAAACACACAAACAAAAGTTCAGGACCAGAGGGCTTCACAGGCAAATATTATCAAACATTTAGAGAAGAATTATCACCTATCCTTATGACACTATTCCAAAGAACTGTGGAAGGAACACTCCCAAGTTCATTCTATGAGGCCACCATCATCCTGATACCAAAACTAGACAAAAAATAAGTAAGCTACAGGCCAGTATCACTGATGAATATAAATTCAAAATTCCTCAAGGAAATACAAACCAAGTCCAACAACACATTAAAAGGAACACTATGATCCAATGGGATTTATCCCAGTGATACAAAGATTCTTCAATATCTGCAAATCAATTAGGGTGATACACCACATCAACAAAGTGAAGAATAAAAAGAATAAAAACTACATGATCATCTCACTAGATGCAGAAAATGCTTTTGACAAAATTCTACACCCATTTATGATAAAAGCTCTCTAGAAAGTAAGCATAAAGAGAACCTGCCTCAACACAATAAGGGCTGTGTATGACAAACCCACAGCTAACGCCATTCTCAATGGTGAAAAGCTGAAAGCATTTCCTCTAAGATCGGGAAAAGGCAAAGATGTCCACTGTCACCTCTTTTATTCAGTGTAATTCTGGAAATCCTAGCCATGGCATTCAAAGAGGAAAAAGAAATAAAAGGAATTCAAATTGGAAAGGAAGAAGTAAAACTGTCACTGTTTGCTGTGACATGATGCTATACATAGAAAACCCTACAAATTGTGAAATTATTTGTTCTAGCTCTGTGAAGAATACCGTTGGTAGCTTGATAGGGATTGCATTGAATCTATAAATTGCTTTGGGTAGTATACTCATTTTCACTATATTGATTCTTCCAATCCATGAACATGGTATATTTCTCCATCTATTAGTGTCCTCTTTGATTTCTTTCACCAGTGTTTTATAGTTTTCTATGTATAGGTCTTTAGTTTCTCTAGGTAGATATATTCCTAAGTATTTTATTCTTTCCGTTGCAATGGTGAATGGAATTATTTCCTTAATTTCTCTTTCTGTTTTCTCATTATTAGTGTATAGGAATGCAAGGGATTTCTGTGTGTTGATTTTATATCCTGCAACTTTACTAGAGTCATAGATTAGTTCTAGTACTTTTCTGGTGGAGTCTTTAGGGTTTTCTATGTAGAGGATCATATCATCTGCAAATAGTGAGAGTTTTACTTCTTCTTTTCCAATATGGATTCCTTTTATTTCTTTTTCTGCTCTGATTGCTGTGGCCAAAACTTCCAAAACTCTGTTGAATAGTAATGGTGAAAGTGGGCACCCTTGTCTTGTTCCTGACTTTAGAAGTAATGCTTTCAATTTTTCACCATTGAGGATAATGTTTGCTGTGGGTTTGTCATATATAGCTTTTATTATGTTGAGGTATGTTCCTTCTATTCCTGCTTTCTGGAGAGTTTTTATCATAAATGGGTGTTGAATTTTGTCAAAGGCTTTCTCTGCATCTATTGAGATAATCATATGGTTTTTGTTTTTCAATTTGTTAATGTGGTGTATTACATTGATTGATTTGTGGATATTGAAGAATCCTTGCATCCCTGGGATAAAGCCCACTTGGTCATGGTGTATGATCTTTTTAATATGTTGTTGGATTCTGATTGCTAGAATTTTGTTAAGGATTTTTGCCTCTATGTTCATCAGTGATATTGGCCTGTAGATTCAATGCAATCCCTATCAAGCTACCAACGGTATTCTTCACAGAGCTAGAACAAATAATTTCACAATTTGTATGGAAATACAAAAAACCTCGAATAGCCAAAGCGATCTTGAGAAAGAAGAATGGAACTGGAGGAATCAACCTGCCTGACTTCAGGCTCTACTACAAAGCCACAGTTATCAAGACAGTATGGTACTGGCACAAAGACAGAAATATAGATCAATGGAACAAAATAGAAAGCCCAGAGATAAATCCACGCATGTATGGACATCTTATCTTTGACAAAGGAGGCAAGAATATACAATGGATTAAAGACAATCTCTTTAACAAGTGGTGCTGGGAAATCTGGTCAACCACTTGTAAAAGAATGAAACTAGAACACTTTCTAACACCATACACAAAAATAAACTCAAAATGGATTAAAGATCTCAATGTAAGACCAGAAACTATAAAACTCCTAGAGGAGAACATAGGCAAAACACTCTCTGACATACATCACAGCAGGATCCTCTATGACCCACCTCCCAGAATATTGCAAATAAAAGCAAAAATAAACAAATGGGACCTAATTAACCTTAAAAGCTTCTGCATATCAAAGGAAACTATTAGCAAGGTGAAAAGGCAGCCTTAAAAATGGGAGAAAATAATAGCAAATGAAGCAACTGACAAACAACTAATCTCAAAAATATACAAGAAACTCCTACAGCTCAACTCCAGAAAAATAAATGACCCAATCAAAAAATGGGCCAAAGAACTAAATAAACATTTCTCCAAAGAAGACATACACATGGCTAAAAAACATATGAAAAGATGCTCAACACACTCATTATCAGAGAAATGCAAATCAAGACCACTATGAGGTACCATTTCACACCAATCAGAATGGCTGCGATCCAAAAGTCTACAAGCAATAAATGCTGGAGAGGGTGTGGAGAAAAGGGAACTCTCTTACACTGTTGGTGGGAATGCAAACTAGTACAGCCACTATGGAGAACAGTGTGGAGATTCCTTAAAAAACTGGAAATAGAACTGCCTTATGATCCAGCAATCCCACTGCTGGGCATACACACTGAGGAAACCAGAAGGGAAAGAGACACGTGTACCCCAGTGTTCATCGCAGCACTGTTTATAATAGCCAGGACATGGAAGCAAACTAGATGTCCATCAGCAGATGAATGGATAAGAAAGCAGTGGTACATATACACAATGGAGTATTACTCAGCCATTAAAAAGAAAACATTTGAATAAGTTCTAATGATGTGGATGAAACTGGAGCCTATTATACAGAGTGAAGTAAGCCAGAAAGAAAAACACCAAACAGTATATTAATGCATATATATGGAATTTAGAAAGATGGTAACAATAACCCTGTGTATGAGACAGCAAAAGAGACACTGATGTATAGAACAGTCTTATGGACTCTGTTGGAGAGTGACAGGGTGGGAAGATTTGGGAGAATGGCATTGAAACATGTATAATATCATGTATGAAATGAGTTGCCAGTCCAGGTTCGATGCACGATACTGGATGCTTGGGGCTGATGCACTGGGATGACCCAGAGGGATGGTATGGGGAGGGAGGAGGGAGGAGGGTTCAGGATGGGGAACACATGTATACCTGTGGCGGATTCATTTTGATATTTGGCAAAACTAATACAATTTTGTAAAGTTGATGTATAGAACAGTCTTATGGACTCTGTGGGAGAGGGAGAGGGGGGGAAGATTTGGGAGAATGGCATTGAAACATGTAAAATATCATGTAGGAAACGAGTTGCCAGTCCAGGTTCGATGCAGGATGTTGGATGCTTGGGGCTGGTGCACTGGGACGGCCCAGAGGGATGGTATGGGGAGGGAGGAGGGAGGAGGGGGAGGGAGGAGGGAGGAGGGTTCGGGATGGGGAACACATGTATACCTGTGATGGATTCATTTTGATATTTGGCAAAACTAATACAATTATGTAAAGTTTAAAAATAAAATAAAATTAGAAAAAAAATAAATAAAAATAAAATTATATTAAAAAATACAAAATAAAAAATAAATAAATAAATAAAAAGAAAACCCCAAAGATGCCACCAGAAAATAATAAACTCATTGATGAACTCTAGTAAAAGTTGCAGGATACAAAATTAATAAACAGAAATCTCTTGTATTCCTGTACACTAACAATGAAATATCAAAAAGACAAATCAAGGGAACAATCCCATTTAACATCACATCAATAAGAGTAATATACTTAGAAACAAACCTATCCTAGGAGGCAAAAAACCTCTACTCTGAAAACTCTAAGTGACTGATGAAATGGGGCTGGGGAACTCCTTGACTTCAGATCAGAACACAATACTATAATACTCCTAACTACACACTACAAATACAGTGTAGTACTAGCACAAAACCAGAAAAGATCAATGGAATAAGATAGAAAGTCCAAAAATGAATCCATGCACCTATGGTCAACTAATCTACAACAAAGGATAAAGGACTATACAATGAAGAAAAGACAGTCTCTTCAATAAGTAGTTCTGGGAAAACTGAACAGCTACATGTAAAAAAAAAAAAAAGAAATTAGGACACCATATGCAAAAATAAAGTAGAAATAAATCAAAAATCTAAATGTAAGCCTGGACACTATAAAATTCTTAAGAGGAAAATATAAGCATAACAATCTCTGACATAAATGAGAAAAACATCTTTTTTGACCCACCTCCTAATGAAAATAAAAAGAAAAATAAACAAATGGGATCTGATTGAAAGTTTCCACATAGCAAAGGAAACCATACACAAAATGAAAAGACAACCCACAGAAAGGGAAAAAAATGTTTGCAACTGAAGCGACGGACAGGAGATTAATCTCCCAAGTATATGAGCAGCTTTATGTCAGAAAAACAAACAACCCAATCAAAAAATGGGCAAAATATCTAAATATATATTTCTCCAAAGAAGACATACAGACGGCCAAGAACACATGAAAAGATGCTCAACATCACTAATTATCAGAGAAATGCGAATCAAAACTACAAAAAGGTGTCACCTCACACCAGTCAGAATGGCCATCATCAAAAAGCCTGCAAAAAAAAAAAAAAATGCTGGAGACAGTGTGGAGAAAAGGAAACTTTTCTATACTGTTGGAGGATAGAAATGGGTGCAGGCATTATAGAAAATAGTATGGAGGTTCTTTAAGAAACTAAAAATAGAACTACCATATGATCCAGCAGTTCCACTCCTGGGCATATATCCAGAAAAAAACTCTAATTTGACAAGACACATGCACCCCAGTGTTCAGAGCAGCGCTGTTTACAACACTGAAGACACGGAAGCAACCAAAACATCCACTGGCTGATGATACGGTTCTTATATACAATGGAGTATTTCTCAGCCATGAGAAGAATGAAATACGGCCATTTTGCAGCATCATGGATGGACCTAGGGATTTTCATACTATGTGAAGTAAGCCCTTGAGAGAAAGATAAATATCATATATCACATGTGCAATCTAAAAGAAATACAAATGATATGGGTTTCTTTACAAAACAAAAACAGAATCATGTATGTAGAAAACAAACATGGTTACCAGGGGGGAGAAGAGAGGAGGTTGGGACTGATGTATACACACTACTATATATACATGACTAATAAGTACCTAATGTATAGCACAGGGAATTCTGCTTAATACTCTGTAATGACCTATCTGAGAAAAGACTCTAAAAAAGAGTGGGTATATGTATAACTGATTCAATTTGCTGTGAATCAAAACCTAACACAACATTGTAAGTCAAATGTTGAGGTTTGACAGAAAACAAAATTCTGTAAAGCAATTATCCTTCAATTTAAAAAATATATATTTTTTTAATTTAAAGAAAAGTGAACCCTCCTATACTATTGATGGGAATTTAAGTCAGTACAACCACTATGAAAAGCAGTATGGAGTTTCCTTTAAAAACTAAATATAGAACTACCATATGATCCAGGAATTATGCCTAGGCATATATCTAGAGAAAACCATAATTAGAAAGGACACATGTCCCCAATGTACACACTCTTTGCAACAGCCGAGACATGGGAGCAACCTAAATGTCCATCAACAGAGGAATGGATACAGAAGATATGTATACACACAATGCAATATTCCTCAGCCATAAAGAATAATGGAATAATGACATTAGCAGCAACATGAATGGACCTAGAGATTGTCATGCTACATGAAGTCAGACAGAAAAAGACAAATATAATATCATTTAAATGTGGAATCTAAGAAAATAATACAAATGAACTTACTTATGAAATGGAAACAGACTCAGAAATCAAACTTACAGTTAACAAAGGCAAAAGGTTAGTAGAAGGGATAAATTAGGAGTTTAGGATTAATATATACACACTCTATATATAAAATAGATAATCAACAAGGTCCAACTGTATAGCAGGAAACTCTACTCAGTATTCTGTAATAACCTGTATGGGAAAAGAAACTGAGTAAGACTTAGCTGCTAGCTGCTAAGTCACATCAGTCGTGTCTGACTCTGTGTGACCCCACAGACGGCGGCCCACCAGGCTCCTCTGTCCCTGAGATTCTCCAGGCAAGAATACTGGAGTGGGTTGCCATTTCCTTCTCCTAAATATATATAGGGTTGGCCCAAAAGTTCATTTGGGTTTTTTTTGTACAATGTTACCAAAAAACCCAAATGACATTTCTGGCCAACCCAATATAGAGCTGAATCACTTTGCTCTACACTTGAAACTAACACAATATTGTAAATCAACTATAATTCAATATAAAATAAAAATTAAATTGAAATAACAAAATTATAAGAAAGTAATATAAATTTTTCATCAAAGTTAGATTCTGTAATATAACAATGATGGTTCATTATTATAAGTTGTTTGAAAGTTAACAACAAATGTGGTAGAAGTAATCATAACTATAGTAATCGGTTATTGGATGCACAATATAAAAGTGTATAAAGTGTAACATCAATACCCTAAACTGTGGAGGGGGAAGGTGAATGTTTAGAAATGCTATCAATGCTAAATGGTTATTAGCTTAAAATAGTGTGTTGCAATTTTAAGATATTTTATATAAATCTCATGATAAGCACAAAGAAAAACCCTGTAGTAATTACATAAAAGAGCATAATGGCTAAGCATATTGATACCAAAAGACATCAAAACACAAGGAAAGAAAGCAGGATAAGAAGCTGTGAACAATGAATCTACAAAATAGCCAGAGAGCAGAGAACAAAATGGCAATAGTAAGTCCTTACAAATCGATACTTACTTTAAATGTAAATGGATATAGTTCTCCATTCAAAAGAATAGAATGGCTGAATAAATTAATAAATAAATAACGAGATTCAACAATATGCTGCTTGTAAGGAGAAGGCAATGGCACCCCACTCCAGTACTCTTGCCTGGAAAATCCCATGGACGGAGGAGCCTGGTAGGCTGCAGTCCACGGGGTCACTAAGAGTGAGGCACAACTGAGCGACTTCACTTTCACTTTTCACTTTCATGCATTGGAGAAGGAAATGGCAACCCACTCCAGTATTCTTGCCTGAAGAATCCCAGGGACGGGGGAGCCTGGTGGGCTGCCACCTATGGGGTTGCACAGAATCGGCCACAACTGAAGCGACTTAGCAGCAGCGGCAGCAGCAGCAGCTGCAGCTGCTTGTAAGAGACCCACTTTAGCCTTAAAGAAACACAGAGAGTGAAAATAGGGTGATAGTGTGTGAAGGAATGGAAAACACATGGTAACCATAGAAAGGAAATTAAAAATGAGTAGCTATACTTATATCAGACAAAAATATACTTTAAACTAAAAATGGTAAAAAAGAAACAAAAAAGGTGTTTATAATTTTAAAGAGGTCAATCCACCAAGAAGATACAACAATTGTAAATATTTAGGTACCCAAAACTGGAGCACCTAATGTGTAAAGCAAAAACTAATCAAGCTAAAAGGGGAAATAAACAGTAATGCAATTACAGTTAAGGACTTTAAATCCTACTCTCAACTATGGTTAGATCATCCAGACAGAAAATCAATATGGAAACAACAGATTTGAACAATACTATAGATCCAAATAAACATGACAGACGTGTACAGAACCCTACTGACAGCAGCAGAAGACATTCTTCTCAAGTACACAAGGAACATTTTCTAGGATAGGTCATCTCAGTCCATAAGTCTTCCAAATTTAGGAAGCCTGAAATCATATCAATATCTTCTCTGATCATGTGGCATGAAACTAAAAATTAATAAGAGGAATACTGGAAAACTCATGAATACATGGAAATTAAACAACATTCCCCTGAACAACCAATAGATAAAAACAGAAATTACAGGGGAGGTAGAACAAATTGAGCCCAACATTAGCAGAAGAAAAGAAAAAAATGAAGATTAGAACAGAAATAAGTAGCAAACAAGAAAAGTACAAAAGGTTAACAAAACTGGGGCTGGTTCTTTGAGAAGATAAAATTGTAAAACAAAATAAATTAGCTGTACTAGCCATGAGATCAGATCAGATCAGATCAGTCGCTCAGTCATGTCCGACTCTTTGTGACCCCATGAATCGCAGCACGCCAGGCCTCCCTGTCCATCACCAACTCCCGGAGTTCACTCAGACTCACGTCCATCGAGTCAGTGATGCCATCCAGCCATCTCATCCTCTGTCGTCCCCTTCTCCTCCTGCCCCCAATCCCTCCCAGCATCAGAGTCTTTTCCAATGAGTCAACTCTTCACATGAGGTGGCCAAAGTACTGGAGTTTCAGCTTTAGCATCATTCCTTCCAATGAAAAGAAATCCCAGGGCTGATCTCCTTCAGAGGACCCAAATCAATGAAATTACAAATGAAAAACAAGAGACATTGTAAGTGACATCAGAGAAACACAAAGGATCATAAGAGCCTACTGCTAACAACTCCATGCCAACAATCTGGAAAATCTAAAAGACATAGAAAAATTCTTAGAAACATACAATATGCCAAAACTGAATCAGGAGGAAACAGAAAATTTCAAAGGCCAAATACTAGTAAGGAGATGGAATTAGTAAGCACAAATCTCCCATCAAAGAAAAACTCAGGACCAAGTGGCTTCACTGATATATTTTACCGAACATTTAAAGAATTAATATGAATCCTTCTTAAAGTCTTCCCAAAAAGTCCAAAAGGAAGGAACACTCTCAGAGTTACTTTATAGGACCTGCATTACCCTGAGACCAAAGCTAGGAAAGGATACCATTAGGAAAAAACAAAACAACTGTAGGCCAATATCCCTAAGGAATATAAATACAAAATTCTCAATAAAAACTAAAAAAATGAATTCAGCAGCACAATAAAAGTGTCATTCACCATGATCCATGAGATTTAACCCTGGGATGCAAGGATGGGTCAACATACACAAATCAATATATGTGGTGCTGCTGATTGTGCTCAGTTGTGGCTGACTCTTTGCGGACTGTAGCCCACCAGGTTCCTCTGTCCATGGAACTTTCCAGGCAAGAGTACTGGAGTGGGTTGCCATTTCCTTCTCCAAATATATGTGGTATCTTGTATTAAATAGGATGAAATAAATCTCCAAATGCAGAAAAGCACTTGATAAAATTCATCATGTTCATGATAAGAATTCTTAACAAATTAAGTATAGATAGAATGAAAGTGCCTCAACATAATAATGGCCATATCTATAACAAGACCACAGCCTACATCATACTCAATAGTGAAAGATGGAAAACTTTTCCTCCAAGCAGAAGAGTGCCTACTCTCACAACTTCTATTCATTATAGTACTAGAAGTTCTAGTTTGAGCAACCAGGCAACAATAAATAAATAAAGCATCAGCATTGGAAAGGAAGAAATAAAATTGGCTTTTTCAGGTGATATGATTTGATAACAAGAAAAGCCTCCACCTAAATACTGTTAGATCTAATGAATGAATTCAATGACGTTCCAGGATACAAAATTAACACACAAAAATTCATAGCTTATTTCTTCACTAATAACAAGTAATCTGGAAAAGATACAAAGAAAATGATCCTATCAAAAATAATAAAATAAAATATTAGGAATAAATTTAACCAAGGAGGTGAAAGATCTCTACACTATAAGACACTGATGAAATCAAAAAAGACAAATAGATGGGAAGGCATCCCAAGTTCATGAATGGAAAGAATATTGTTAAAATAGCCATACTATTACAAGGCTTCCTCTACCAAAATTCCAAAGGCAGTTTTTTGTGGGGTTTTTTTTTTAACAGAAGTAGAATAAACAATCCTAAAATTTATATAAAGCAAGAATAGACCACAAACAGTCAAAGAAATCCTAGGAAGAACAAAGCAGAAGGCATCATACTTATGATGTCAAGCTATATTATAAAGGTATAATAATCAAAACATCATGACACTGGCACAAAAACAGACATATAGACCAGTGGAACAGAGTTTAAAACCCAGTATTAAACCATATGTATATGATCAACTAACATCTGACAAGGAAGCCAAAAATACCTATTGGAGAAAAGAGTCTTTTCAATAAATGGTGCCAGAAAATTGGATATTCACATGTAAAGGAATGAAACTAGACCTTTATTTTACATCACTCACAAAAATTAACTCAAAATGCATTAAAGACTAAAATACAAAGGCCAAAACTTAGAACTCCCATAAGAAAACAAGTGGTGAGCTCCATTACATGGATCTTGTCAATGATATTTTGGATATGATACCTAAAACACAAGCAGCAAAATCAAAAATAGTGAACTACATCTTACTAAAAACCTCTGAACAACAAAAGAAATGATCAACAAAATGAAACGACAACCTGTGGAATGGTAGAAAACATCTGCAAACCATATATCTGATCAGGAGTTAATATCCAAAATAAAGAACTTACACAACTCAAAAGCAAAAACTCCCCAACAAATCCAAATAATCTGATTAAAAAATAAATAAAGGACCTGAATAGACATGTTCCATAGAAGATATACGAAAGGCCAACACAGACATCAAAAGATGCTCAAAATCAATAATCATAAAAGAAATGCATGTCAAAACCACAATAAATTACCTCACCACTTTGTCATCAAAAAGAGAAGAGATAATAAATGCTGGAGAGAATGTGGAGAAAAGGGATCCCTCATGCACTGCTGGTGGAAATGTAGGTTGGTGCAGACACTATGGAAAACAGTTCAAAAGTTCTTCAAAAAGTTAAAACTAGAACCACCAGTATTTCCATTTCTGGGACTACATCAGAAGAAATTGAAAACACTATGTCATAGAGACAGCTGCACATCCATGTTCATATAAGCATTATTTACAATAGACAAGGCTTACCCGGTGGCTCAGATGTTAAAGAAACTGGCTGACAATGCAGGAGATCCAGGTTCAGTCCCCAGGCTGGGAAAATCCCCCAGGGAAGGAAACAGCAACCTGTTTCAGTATTCTTGCCTGGATAATTCCATGGATAGAGGAGTCTGGCGGGCTACAGTCCAAGGAGTTGCAAAGAGTCGGACACGACTGAATGACTATCACTTTCACTTTTTTCACAACAGACAAGACATAACAAAATAAGTGTCCATAAATGGAAGAATGGATAAAGAAGTTGTGTATGTATATGTATGTATGTGTGTATACACACACACACAAAGAATTATTATTCAGTCATTAAAAAAGAAGGAAATCCTGCCGTTTGCAACAATATATGCTTCCCTGGTGGCTCAGATGGTAAAGCGTCTGCCTACAATGCAGGAGACCTGGGTTCAATCCCTGGGTCAGGAAGATCTCCTGGAGAAGGAAATGGCAACCCAGTTCAGTATTCTTGCCTGGTAAATCCCATGGACGGAGGAGCCTGGTAGGCTACAGTCCATGGGGTCGCAAAGAGTTGGACACGGCTGAGCAACTTCACTTTCACATGGACTTTGAAGGCATTACGTTAAGTGAAGTAAGAGAGACAAAACAAATACTGCATGATCTCATGGAATCTCAAAGAAAAAACCCAGAAAAAAAAAAAAAAGAAACAAAACCAAACCTCATAGAAAAAGAGATCAAATTTGTGGTTACCAGACACACTGAGAGGGAATGGGGTGGGGAGAAGGGAGGGTGTGTTGGGGTTGGAAGCGGGGTGGGGATTGGAGAAAGACTTTCAAAAGATACAAACTTTCAGTTAATAAATAAGTACTAGGAATGGAATGTACAACATGATGACTAGTTCACACTGCTGTATGTATATCTGAAAGTTAAGACAGTAAATTTTAACAGGTATTTTCACAAGGAAAAAAAAATATATATATATGCATTAAATATATATGTGTGTGTATACATATATGTAATGATGGGTGTTAATTAAACTTATTGTGGTAATAATTTCAAAATTATGTAAACCAAATCATTATGCTGTATGCCTTAAACTTATACAGGGCTATATGTTAATATCTCAGTGAAACTGGGAAAAAAAAGTTAACATCTGCTTTAATACGGCAAACTCTAATCAAGTCATCTAATAAAATACAAGGAAATCACAAAATCACTTCTGAGGCAGCCCTGGCAAAGATGCGTCTCCTGAATCTAACCATGAGGAAACTTTAGATAAACACAAACAGAGGCTATTCTACACAATAATAGTCATGTGATCCTCAAAGATTCCCTGGTCCTGAAAGTCAAGGACAGACTGAGGAAATGCCCCATGCTGAAAAGGACTAAAGGAACACGACAATTTAGGTAATGTGTGAAGGCATTATTGGGACAATTAGCAACACTTGGATGGCTGTGTAAATTCGATGACAATAGTGTACAAGAGTTAATTTCCTGATTTTTATATTGCATCATTATTATGTGGGAAAATATCCTTGTTTATAGAAAATGCACACCAAAATCTTAATGCTCGTCTTGGAACTGACTGTTGTTTGGAAAGAAAAAGAAAAACCGTCTATCAGTCTTTCCCACCCTCCTTCCTCACACCAACTTCTGTAAGCCACTGAGATTTTAGGGTTGATTTGTTATAATAATAGCTAGGCTACCTTAACAAATATGCCTCTTGGCTTTCTCAATGACAGATAATTTATTAGTGTGGGACTTGCTGTGCCTTAGCAATTATTGATCCCAGTTGAAACATGTCCATTGCTTCTAAATTCATCCTCATAATGTCTGTAACCTTCCCTTCCAAGTTTCAGGTTTCTTGCTGTCACTACCATATGCTACAGCAAGGGACAGTCAACCAGAGCCTACACGCCAAGTCAGCCAACCGTCTGCTATTGTATAACCCATACATAAAGGGTGGCTTTGCATCTTCAAATGGTGGGGGGCGGGGGAAGAATCAAAAGAATAACACTTTGTAAAGTGAAAAATATATAAAATTCAACTTGCAATGTCCATACATAAAGTTTTATTGGAACACAATTATGTCCATTCATTTACATATTTTCTATAGCTGCTTTCCTACAAACAGCAGACTTAGCTATGACAGAGACCATATTGTCCACAAAGCCTAAAATATTTACTAGCTGGCCTTTCACCAAAAAGAATAAAAAAGAAAAAGGAAAAAAAAAAATGTGCTGAAGCCTGTCCAACAACAACAAAAAAAGTTTCCCAAGCCAAGTTTTTATTATAAGGCTAGATAGCTGCTAAGAGCACAGGCTCTGAAGCCTGAACCCTGGCTGCTTCATTTATCACCTCTGTGATCTTGGGAAACTGACATATTGTCTCTCTATATAAATATTTGACTGGTCATAATAACAACACACAATTCAGAAGGTTGTGAGAATTCCATGAGTTATTATATAGCAGGCCCTTAAACTATTGCTTAACAATAAAAGTAGCATTTTCCTTTTTACATTTCCTTTTTTAATTTAAATTGTCCATTTCCCCATCATCACACATCAAAGTATAAGGCTATGATTTTATATGGGTAAGAAATTTCACACATGCACAAAAAATACTTTATGTTCCATTTTATGAAATTCAAGACCAAGCAAACCTAACTGGCAGTAATAAAAGTCAGAATGGTGGTTTCCTCTCATGGTGAGTGGGCATAGGAGTGAATGGATATGGGTGTTGGCTGGTAAGAAATACAAAGGAGCCTTCTGGAGGAATGAATCTTCCTCTGTCTTTAATCTGGGTCTAATTACAGGTGTGCACATGTGTAAATATGTATCAATCTGTATACATAGTTGTGTATTTTAATAAAGTCACTATCATGTTTAAAAGGAGAGACTGAGAAAGGGTAACATTTGTATTATCTTGCAGTGAAGTTTTAGAATTGTAGCTCATCAACAAACTTGGCAACAGTTGTGTACTGAGTGAATGCAAAGAGGCCAAGTCATGGAGTAAGATTCCCTGGAGGGTGGGAAACTGGAAACCACCCCCAAAGGCCACTGAAAATTGGTGAGAATGTTAGTGGAACACTCCAAGTCTAAGCTTTCTTTTGTTGTTCATCAAGTCTCTGAAATCGCCACAGCTTTCTTACTCTTTTTGCCATCCTACACATAAAAATCATCTGGGAAAGCAGGCAGCAAACAGCAGCAGCTGTTACTATTGGCACGGAAGAGAGGAGGAGAGCACGGAGATGGCAGCATGAAGCAGAACAGCCACAGGATGCGGCCAAGTAGCAGCAGCGTGCCTGAGGATGGCAGAGAACTACGCCCGGAGGGTGGCCAGCAACACTTCCACTTTCTAATGCTACAAAGAAAACTTAAACGTGAATATGGTTCTAGTCAAGTCACAAATACATAGCTTATAATTCAAATGCCCTTTACACAAAAACATGCCCCCTTTCTCAGTATCCTGAACCAATGATCTATTCTAACACTGATATCTTTACTAGCATCTTTCAGCTTACTAAGTACTTATGAGTTTGCTAAGTAAATCTTGGACAAGATGAAATACTTTACTTGTCAACACATTTGCTGCTCTCTTTGAACTTCTCAGCAGTTTCAGGTAGCCTAGATAAGTACAGTATAAGTAAGCTTGCATTTACAATGCGTGCTGAGGACAGGAGAACAAGAGACAAAGACTAGGATAGTACGGCACTTAGAAGAAGACCTTGCATAAAGCCCAAAGGAAGATGATAGGATGAATCCCAATGTAAAATTATTATGAAAAATAAGACTATACAAAAATCTCATGGTATTGCTATGGTAAACAAAAACAAAAAAAAAAGGGAAAATTTTTCTATAGCAGGAAAACTTCATCCAAAAGAAAGTTGGTATTGACTAGACTTTAAATAAAAAGCAATATTAAAAATAGTCATATGTTGATAAATACTTTGGTTTTTTTTTTCCAGTAAGAAAACCTAATTCAAAGCTGCTGGTGCTGCTAAGTCACTTCAGTCGTGTCTGACTCTGTGTAACCCCATAGATGGCAGCCCACCAGGCTCCCCCGTCCCTGGGATTTTCCAGGCAAGAACACTGGAGTGGGTTGCCATTTCCTTCTCCAATGCAGGAAAGTGAAAAGTGAAAGTGAAGTCACTGAGTCATGTTAGACCCTCAGCGACCCCATGGACTGCAGCCTTCCAGGCTCCTCCGTCCATGGGATTTTCCAGGCAAGAGTACTGGAGTGGGGTGCCATTGCCTTCTCCGAATTCTAAGCTAATATGCACCAAATAATAAAGTTTTGTAAAATAAACACCAACTGATAGAATTATGAAGAGAAAATCCCAGATTCATCAGAGCAACAGAATTTTAACACACTCTCTTGGATAGATTGCTCTTCCCAAGTCAGAAAGTATATAGAAAAATTAAAGAAAAAAATTAATAAGCTTAATACAATAGGCAGATAAAGAACATATTTCTCAGGAGTTATTTTAAGCATAGACCAAGCATTTATGAAAATTGATATAAATTTCTATAAATTCAAAATGACTGTTATCATAAAACACCATGCCATAAATTTAAAACAATTTAAAGATAAGTAGAACTTCCCATCCGGAAAAGGAAATGGCAACCCACTTCAGTATTCTTGCCTAGAGAATCCTATGGACAGAGGAGCCTGGCAATCTGCTGTCCATAGGGTAACACAGAGTTGGACATGGCTGAAGCGACTTAGCATGCATGCATGCATTGGAGAAGGAAATGGCAACCCAATTCAGTATTCTTGCCTAGAGAATCCTGTGGACAGAGGAGCCTGGTGGGCTGCTGTCCATAGGGTCACACAGAGTTGGACACGATTGAAGCGACTTAGCATGCATGCATGCATTGGAGAAGGAAATGGCAACCCACTCCAATGTTCTTGCCTGGAAAATCCCAGAGACGGGGGAGCCTGGTGGGCTGCCGTCTACGGGGTCGCACAGAGTCAGACACGACTGAAGTGACTTAGCAGCACCAGCAGCTTTGAATTAGGTTTTCCTACTGGAAAAAAAAAAAAAAAACCAAGTATTTATCAACATATGACTATTTTTAATATTGCTTTTTATTTAAAGTCTAGTCAATACCAACTTTCTTTTGGATGAAGTTTTCCTGCTATAGAAAAATTTTCCCTTTTTTTTTTGTTTTTGTTTACCATAGCAATACCATGAGATTTTTGTATAGTCTTATTTTTCATAATAATTTTACATTTGGATTCATCCTATCATCTTCCTTTGGGCTTAATGCAAGGTCTTCTTCTAAGTGCCGTACTATCCTAGTCTTTGTCTCTTGTTCTCCTGTCCTCAGCAGGCATTGTAAATGCAAGCTTACTTATACTGTACTTATCCAGGCTACCTGAAACTGCTGAGAAGTTCAAAGAGAGCAGCAAATGTGTTGACAAGTAAAGTATTTCATTTTGCCCAAGATTTACTTAGCAAACTCATAAGTACTTAGTAAGCCAAAAGACGCTAGTAAAAATATCTGTGTTAGAATAGATCTTTGGTCTGGTGGGCTGCCGTCTATGGGGTCGCGCAGAGTCAGACACGACTGAAGTGACTTAGCAGCAGCAGCAGCAGAACTTCCCATTAAGCCAAAATTTAAGGATGCAAATCTAAATAAATCCTGAATCAAAGATAAATAATACTAAGAAACAAAAAATTTTAAATGTAAATCATACATAAATACTTATAGAATGGAGCTTATGAGATACATTGAGATAAAAATAAAGTTAAAAGTGTATTTCAAATGCTGAGAAAAGAAATGAATAAAGATTTAAAATTAATAGGAATTTACAATCTACTTTGATCAAATGCAAGAAAAAGATCAAAATATATCATGAGAATATAAAAATAAGGAATAATAACAAAAATTCATGAAATAGTAATCAAAATGTAAAAGTCCGAAAATGTTTTTTAAGACTAATATTTAAAAACTTCTGATGAAAGTGATAAAAAGAAATGTATTCTCATAAATATGAAAACTAAGAAATGAATAGCTTTCTAGAAAGATAAAATGCATCAAAATGGGCTGAAGAAGAAAGACACTGACACCTTGAATAGTACTACAACCATTTAACACTGAATCTAAAACTAAGTGCACTGTGGTGCTGGAGAAGACTCCTGAGAGTAGCTTGGACAGCAAGGAGATCAAACCAGTCCACCCTAAAGGAAGTCAACCCTGAATATTCATTGAAAGGACTGATGCCGAAGCTCCAGTACTTTGGCTACCGGATGCGAAGAACTGACTCATTGGAAGAGACCCTGATGCTGGGAAAGATTGAAGGCAGGAGGAGAAGGGGACAACAGAGGATAGGATGGCTGGATGGCATCACCGACTCAAAGGACATGAGTTTCAGCAAGCTCTGGGAGATGGTGAAGGACAGGAAAATCTGGCGTGCTGCAATCCATGAGGTGGCAAAGAGTCTAACACAACTGAGTGATTGAACAACAACAAAACTAAGTATCTCTCTCTCCAAAACCCATAGACCTTAACTGATATTACTTATCAGGATTACCAAATAATCAAAAGACAAATAATTCCAACTGTCAAGACTCAGAAAATTTTTAAAAAGGAAATATCTTCAACTTCCAGCATAACCTTACATATGCTGTGAAAGGACGTGTGAGAATGGAAAAATATAGGTAAATTCCATTCACCAATAGAGGAACAAAAATCATCAGGAAGGTGAATCTTTTGATATATAAAACCAAGATATACTATGAGCAAGTTGGACTTATTTTGGGAATTGAAGTTTGGTATAACATTAGAAAGTGATTCACTAATTAGTGGATTGAGAAAATACAGTTGAACATCTCAAAAACACTCCTGAAGAAGTACAATGAAGAGATTTACCTATTATAAGTACGACACCACAAAAAAGAACATAAAATATTGTTGAAACAGAAAAAGACCCTATGGCCCTTGTCTCCCAAGCTCTCTGCCTGTGTTCTTTACGTGGAAAAACTTTGTGTGCTCAGTTGCTCAATTGTCTAACTCTTTGTGACCTTGGGCTGTAGTCCACTAGGCTCCTCTGTACATGGGATTTCCAGGCAAGAATACTGGAGTGGGTTGCCATTCCCTTCTCCAAGGGATGTTCCCCACCCAGGTATCGAACCCATATCTTCTGTGGCTACTCCACTGCAGGAAAAACATTCAGTTCAGTTCAGTTCAATCGCTCAGTCATGTCCAACTCTTTGCAACCCCATGAAGTGCAGCACGCGAGGCCGCCCTGTCCATCACCAATTCCCGGAGTTTACCCAAACATTAGCAAAAGAATGAATTTAATCAGAGAAGTGAAAAAAAATTCAGAAACAAAGGAAAACAGTCAAAGGAGACCAAGTAATAAAACTTTAGTCATTAAGTTTAGTCAAGGACCTTGAGTTCATTCTCAAGGACTATAGATAATATTCTGAGCTATATCCTGTGACCTGTTTTATAAATCCTGAAACCCCTACCAGGCAGAAGATGTTAACTATATGATGACCAGACTGCAGCCATAACACAAGCTGCCACACTTCTGAGAACTGGCCTCTAGAAAAAGACTGACCCTGGAACTGAAAGTTAATTGTACTTAAAACAATCAAAGTGACTCCGATCAGACCACCAATGACCGATCTCAGGATCATTGTTAGAGCTGACTGTGCTGTTTCTGCATGTTGCTCCCTCCCTCTGTCTGTAAAAGCTCTTGCCCACTGTCAGTGGAGGGAGTCTTGTCTTTGCACAGGCATCTGCCTTCCCTGCTCCATCCCCTCCCCCACCTCTGCACTGCCCCCCAACCCCACACACACACCAAACCAAACTGTTGGTTGCCGGCATCCAAAATAAAACAAATTTTCCTTTCCACCAGCCTGGCCTTTTTATTGGCTTTTGAGCAGCAAGCAGTCAGATCCTACTTTCAGTTACATTATGAATTATAGAGATAGACAAAGTAATGCAGCAGAATAGTGTCCAGCAAAAACGATTGACAAACGTATGAAAACATGGTCAATGGTTTTTGAACAACTAATTAGCCATATTGAAAAATGAAATTGGATCCCCACTCATACCACACACAAAAAGCAATTTTAGGTGGATTAAAATCAATGTAAAAATAAGAAATCATAAAGCTACTAAAGACAATGTAGCAGAATGTGTATCTGATATTGGGGCTAGATAAAATATTAATGAAATAATATAAAACATACAAACCAAAAAGTTTACAAGTTCTACTACGTTAATTAGGACTTGTATTCATAAAAGATAAGTCAAACTTGGTGAAATATTTGCATCATGTAAAACTGAAAATATGTAGAAAATATTTTTTTAAAATCTACAAATGAATATGAGACAGACAATCCCTCCCAGAAAAGTGGGGAAAGATACTATTATAAAAAGAGAAAATAAGAAAAGATAAATTACCAATAAACATATAAAAGATGCACTACCTTATTAGCTTTCAAAGAAAGTGAAATTAAAATCATAGTGAGATCAGGTTTTATACTCACCAGCTAATTATGCTAAACAAGATTTCACAATTTCAAAAGGTGAAATAATGACAAAGATGCAGAGCAACTAGAACTGTTACATAATGCTAGGAAAAGGCAAGTTGTGGAACTACTTGGAAATCAATTCGATGCTTATTTATTAAAGGTGAAGTTTTTAATTTTTATTTTTCTTTCAACAACAGGCTTACATAGATGCAAAGGCACTGAAGCCAGACAGCTTCCGTATGTATCATGGCCCTTTTGCTAATTAGCTCTGTAAAACCTTGGAATAACACGACCTTTCTCTGACTCAATTTCTTCATCTGTAAAATAATTTTAACTTAGAACACTGTCTGTCATGCAGTAAACATTCAATAAATGTTAGCTGTGCTTGCATGAAGTAATAAAAATCATTTTAAAATAATATAAATCACAGGATACACCTGTTAGCTTTGAGGAAAAATATTTTTTTAGGCATGACCTTTAAATTTTTAATTAAAAATTATTTTTTTAACTACCCTGACAGGTAAAATTATTTGTGACACATGAAATTCTGATAAAACTGAACTTAAGAAATGGGAAAATACAGTATTTAAATCCATTTATCACAAAGAGGTAAAGCACGTTCTTAGAACTGAGGGCACTATAATCATTTATAAGCAAATGCCACAAGCTTACCACCCAAAAGGTCTTCCGACCTGTGAGACTAAGAGGACAGCCTTCAGAGCAGAGCTTAATGAAGCTTGCCCTTCTGTTTGGTCCATTAACTCAAGTATATGACTACCTGCTGGAACGCTGAGTCTCTGACAATCTCTGGCACACGCACACAAACCTTCCCATTGCTTTGCATCCTTAGCTGTATATTAGATAGACTCAGGAGTGGAACAAAAAAAATCCTCATCCTCAGGCCACACCCACTCCATTTTAATTAAGGTCTTGAGATGAGCCCCAGGAAGGAGAACATTGAAAAGCTCAGCAGGAAATTCCAAAATGCAGCCAAGGTTAAGCACCATCAGGTTAGAAGAAGCCTCCATCACTCTGCCCTAAAAAGTCCAATCAGTGCCCCATGTGGTCTGAATTTTACTTGACCCTCTCGATGAGCTAGCCTGCCTAGGATTGACAGTCTGAAGCTCTAAAGGTTCAGTTGTTTGTTTGTTTGTTTTCCTTTTGGTATATACATTAAGGTACAAACTTTTTTTATGTATATAAAGACCAGAAAATGATCAAACCACTGGAATCTGTAGTTTCACCTGAGGTTAAAATCCTATGTAGTGAGACTTCCCTGGTTGTCCAGTGGCTAAGACTCTGCACTCCCAAAGCAGGGGGGCTGGTTGGGAGCTAGATCCCCCAGGGCCCAACTAAGAAGTTTGCAGTGCAACCAAGACCTGTCACAGCCAAATAACTAAATATTACATATACATAAAATCTTGTGTAGAGTCATACAACTGAGCACAGTATCAGTCAAAAGTATTAGATCAGCATGCCCTGCCCTTACCTATCACAGAGGCCTGAACCATCGTGTCATAGTCCTGAAACTACCTACAATTGATGATATTTGAACACTCTTCATTCAATCTGCATGAGAAATGCACCAAATAAGCAGAAAAGCAGTGGTGAGATTACTCCATTCATAGAGGAGAAAGTCTATATAGACTCTTTGAAAAGCAAAAACAGTTCACACAGAAGAGTATCTTAGAATCATTCTATTGTCCTTACTGATATGTGATGATCATTAGAAGGTAAGTGCCTAATCCTATTATACAACATCAGCAAATGTCTTTGGGCACCAACAACAGATACCTGTATTATTTGACTTCTGTATTTACATAAAAACATATTTCTTACAAGCTGGCTATTATTTTTTGAGACATTCATTTGCTTATTTTATAGCACTTTCAAAAAGGTTGATTAAACTGATAACATTTTTTAGCATAGGTATACAGTTTTAGATATAGTTTATTGTTTTGTTCAGTTTTCTGAAAGAGATTATTTTTTTTCTTCAAAACTAGTTCTTTACACAGATGCTTAAACCTCACTCAGATATTTCTGCTCACCCTTCACTTTGAGAATATTTTTTTTCCAGTGCCGTGCTCTATGAATTGATTCTTGTCTTCATATCTTAAATATATTAACAAGGACACAAACACTATCAATTTTTGTTATTCTTATGGTGAAAAATTCATCTTCATCTATTTGCAAGCCTAAACATCTAGTAATTTTGAGTAGAATTATTAACAAGCATAATTCTTTTCTTGTACAAGAATGATTTAAGACACAAGTAACAGCAGATCTTAACTATACTGGGAAAGAAAGTAATATAAAAGATTGGGAAAGAAGAGTTATTATAAATATACATAGGTGTCTAGAAATGGTCCCTAATTTCCCATTTACTCAAAGATACACGAATCCAACTAATGTGTAAAAAAAATCTCCTTATTATTGGCAGGAAAATTAAGATATCTGACTGAATTAAGGTAAAGCCAAGCCAGAAGATAAGGATAGGTTATGTCCAATATTGGCAATAATGAGAATTCGTTTAAAATGGAGCCAGCAAAACCTATAGCATAAAGCATACATAAACCATGGAAACTATCGTGTATAGAGGCTGTTGATGCCCATGTAAGTCCCCTTTACCAGGCTAATGTACCCGTATTCAGCTGTGAATATTGTTTACTCATGACTCACAGCTGTCCCTTTTGCCAAAGAATTGACCCGGGTCTTGGAATGTTAAGCAACCCTCATCACCCCTTCTCAGCAATTCACCTAATATGAGATAAAAAGGTTGCCCCTATCCTCAACTTCTCACCTCACCAGCTTCAAAGCTGGGTAAGTTCTGTGATATAATTCAGCTCCAGAGTCCCCTTTGGGATCAGGATAAAGCTAGTCTCACATTCTCTACTTATATTTTTTTTTTCCCTTCCCTGCTTCCCTTCCCTTCCCAGTAAACCACTTGAGTAAGAATCCCCACCTCAGCCTAAGGCTCTCTGTCTGGAAACCTAAACTCTTCCAGTTCTGTAGTCTTAGCTTAAGTTGAGTGAGGAATGTACCAGTTAAAAGGAAATCTGAAATCTGGCTCATGGGGTTTCTAAGCAAATAGAAATCACCTATTTCCACACTCAGTGTTTTTCTCACATCATAAGGCTACTGGCGGCTTTGATGCAGTAGTCCTGCCATGCTCTTCAGAAATCCCACCCCTGGCTGTGAACACGGGTGTCCAGCCCTTGTGGACAACCAGCCTCTTGCTGCTGGTCATGCCTGGGAATGATAACTCTGAAAATTGGCAAAAACTTACTTGCATTTTAGATTACATGACTCTTGCAGTTTGCAAGGCTTTACATTTCAGTGACTTGATGTGTTCTACCTCAGGGTCCTCAGTTATGAAGTAGTGATTTTCTGTCCTGCCCTCACTATACAGTTCCTCCAGACTTGTTTGCTAACCTTTACTCTGTAGGACTCACTGACAAGGGTGTGTCCTCATGGCTCCCACCCCATGGGAGAGAACACAGACAAAGGCTTACATGAACTTGGGAAGTTCCACAGACTTCTGTTAAGGAATCCAGAAAGATAATATTGGCAAATAACTCTCTGTTCTACACCAGTTCTAAATGCTGTAAGGTACAGGCCAAAAGAAGATACTGTATGAAATTGAAAGCTAGGCATAAGGTTGCCAAATTTAGCTGATTAAAATATCCAGGTAAATTGAAATTTCAGATAAACAATTTTTTCAGTATATCCATATATTACTGGAGACACATTTTACTAGGAAATATTAATTGTTTATTTGAAATTCAGATTTAACTAGGAGTCCTATATTTTCTCTGATAACTCAATCCAGGGGTACACCTAGAAGAAGGCGTACTGTGAGTAGGAGCTACTCTTCTACTCAACCGATCTGTCACAGAGTGCAGACAGTGGTTTTCCAAGGGAGGCCAGCTCAGCTCCCCAGGCCTCTGAATGTGTCCATGTGACTATCTTACCTGAGACAACCCAGGCTTGATCTCTTTGCTGAAGGATACCATGCCAAGTCTTCAGCACTCCACTTGGCTAGAGGTGCAAAATACAACACTTTACAGAATTTCCCAGTCATTCACAGCACTCTGGGGAGTGACTCAGCAGCATCTCATCAGCCTTGCCCATCAGAGCCTTTCTCTAAATGTGTTCACAAAGAGCTCCCTGCTCAAGCTCAATGGGGATACTGCAGGTCCTTTGCCCCAATAATGGATGTGAATGGAAAGAATGAGATCCATTATCTTTGGATTTCATGATTATTTTTGTTATTTTTCCCTACTTGCCCTCCATTGAAAGTATGATGTCCTTCCTGCCTACCCTGTAGACTGCCAAACTAATTGGCCAGATCACAAAGTTCAACTTAAGTTCAGATCCTGGTAAAAATGATGATTCAGATTTCATTGTATATGCTTTCATTTCACTAGTGGAAAATAAGCACAAATGCACACATAAGTTCATAGATTTCTGTGAGTGACTTAGGCTTCTGTTGTTTGACTCATTTGATGGTAAGGTACACCCAGCGTGTGTCAGTCTTTGCATCTCAGCAACCTATGCAAGGGCTCCCCAGGTGGCACTAGTGGTAAAAAACCTGCCGGCAATGCAGAAGACATAAGAGACCTGGCTTCAATCCCTAGGTCGGGGAGATCCCCTGGAGGAATAATGGCAACCCACTCCAGGATTCTTGCCTGGAGAATCCCATGGACAGAGGAGCCTGGTGGGCTACAGTCCATAGGGTTGCAAAGAGTCAGACACAACTGAAGCAACTTAGCACACACGCACGCAACCTATGCAAGCTGACCCTCCATCACCCAGAGCCTGCTTTCCAAGTGAGCATGCTGCAGGTCACCCACCTTCACCAACCTGAGACTGACTCCAACCTCCCCACGGGGATCGAGGAGGATGAGAACACATTCCAACGCTGAGTTACAAGACATGGAGCAAGAAAGAGTCCTCACGTACTCATTTGATGAAATTACATGTGATATCTGTAAACTAAGAAATAATGGACATATAGATTTTGTAAATAGTATCTTTAGACCTTGTTTGAAAATGACATGTATGCCGATAGGAAAATAGGTCCATTGTAAAAACAGACAATTCATAGAAAAAAATACAAAATTGATTCAATACATAACTTTAGCAGTAACTAACAGATTGAAAATTGAAATGCACACATTAAGAAACGAAACGAGTCACCAGTCCACGTTCGATGCACGATACTGGATGCTTGGGGCTGGTGCGCTGGGACGAACCAGAGGGATGGTATGGAGAGGGAGGAGGGAGGGGGGTTCAGGATGGGGAACACGTGTATGCCTGTGGCAGATTTATTTCAATATATGGTAGAACCAATACAATATTGTAAAGTTTAAAAATAAAATAAAATTTTTTAAAAAGTTAAGGTAAAAAAAAAAAGAAACATTTTAATCCATTAGATTTTTTAAAATTGGTAAGACAGATAACATCCAGAATTGACAATGAGAAGGAAAAAGAGGCACTTTTATAAAGCACTGATGAAGAAAGTATAAAATGATAACACTCATTTAAACATCACCCTTTTTTAAAAGTTAATATCTGTCAATTTAGCACTTCCACTTTGGGTATATACCTTAGGGAAACTTTTGCACACATACAGAGAGGAATGAAAAGGAACAATAATACATGGAATAATGAAAGGTTGTAAAAAACCTGCATCCACAAAATATAATAAATATATCAACATTATAGAATACTAGGTAGTAATTTTAAATTCTATGTCCATATATAAAGACATCTAAAATGTACTGATAAATGAAAAGAATAATTTTCAGAAAAATGAGGACTTGATTCTATTTATGTAAAAAGTAAGCATAATCAGGACTTCCTTGGTGTTCCAGTGGTTAAGATCTGCCTGCCAATGCAGGGGACATGGGTTCCATCCCTGGTCCAGAAAGATCCCACAAGCCACTTTACAACTAAGCCCATGAGCCACAACTACTGAGCCTGTGCCCTAGAGCCCGTGTGCCAGAACCACTGACGTCTGTGCTCCACAATAAGAGAAGCCACCTCAATGAAAATCCTGTCCCTGCAATGAAGAGTAGCCTCCATTCACCACAGATAGAAAAAGCCCAAGCACAGCAACGAAGACCCAACTCAGGCAAAAATAAAAAAATTTTTAAGTAAGCAAAATCAAAATATACCTAGAAAGTAGAAAAAGATTCAAATAGGTAAAGACTAACTAACACTAATAATATTTTAAAGGAGTACAATTTGGGGAGGTGGGAAGAGAAAGTTTCCACTCTTTGTTTGAGGTTTTAAAATAACCATGGATTCACTTATTGTGTAATTATAAATGCACATAGACATATATATGATGGAATAGGAACCACCAGTTTTTCTTCCATTTTACAGGTGGCATCTGTGTACCTTCTCCTTGGATCAAGGATCTGTCTACTGAGCTGGACTGACTAATAGAACATGGCAGCACTGATGCTGAAACAGTTTCCAGGCCCAGGTCTTAACAGACTGGCTTCCACTTCTCCCTTGGAACACTCACTCTCAGGCTGTTCCTATGGGAAACTAAGCCAGCACGCGATGAGAAGGTGAAGTCATGGGGAGTCAATAGCCCCCAGACAACAGTTAATAACTACAGGCCATGTATATCAGCCATCTCGGACATTCAGCCTAGCTGACCTTCAACATATGACTACAATAGTACTAAAACCTGCAAGCAAGAATTGCCCAGCTGAGCCCAGTCAACACAGAGAGTTGTGAGCGATATTCATAAATTGCTGTTTTAAGTCACTAAATTGTTGTTTTAGTCTTTTTGGAATGATTTATTACATGACAATAGAGAAAAAGAGTAATATAAACAATATGCTTTAAAATACTCAGCAATATACATATAAGATTTCAAATAATGAAGATTATGAACTATCAAATCCATGAATCTGGAGAAAGTTAATAAACAAGTCAAAGTTTATTTTCACTGCCTGGTACAGTCTTTGACATGTACCAAATGTTTCATTATTATGGTAAAATAAAGACACAGGAGAGCTATACACACAAGGAAAGGTTAAGAGAGGGGGAGGGTATCTAACCTTAGTGAAAGTGAAAAATATATCTTCTCAAGGATTCTTCAAATTCCCTTCAGCAATTCAGAAATTACACATTCTGCTTTATTTCACACTTGTGTTTTATTGTAATCATCTATTTGTAGTCATCCATTTATATATAGTTAACACTTCACCCAACAAAATAAAGGAAAATATAAACAAGCATGTTTTGCCCCAATGCCTTTGATTTATCAGAAAATATTTGTGCCATGTGTTTTAGTCCTATCTGATTCTTTTGCGACCCTATGAACTGCAGCCTGCCAGACTCCTCTTTCCATGGAATTTTCTAGGCAAGAATACTGGAATGGGTTGTCATTTTGTTCTCCAAGGGATCTTCCTGGATCAGGGATTGAACCTGTGTCTCCTGCATTGGCAGCAGATTCTTTACTACTAAGCCACCAGAGAAGCCCCCAGAAAAGTTTACATGCATAGTTTTACATAAACATAATTTTTTCCAATAAAGTTATGAAAATATTTTTATGAGTAACCTAGAATAGGACTTGCTTGAAGGTGTGCGTTTAAAGCACAACTCCTCCTTGTAGAAGACCATATAATAATTGTCATATTATGGGACTAACCAATATTATTGTCTTCTTCAAATGGAGGGAAGGTTACCTCCTAAAGAGTTGAAGCTCACCAAAAATGTTTTGCAGCCATGAAATTAAAAGACGCTTACTCCTTGGAAGGAAAGTTATGACCAACCTAGACAGCATATTAAAAAGCACAGACATTACTTTGCCAACAAAGGTCCATCTAGTCAAGGCTATGGTTTTTCCAGTAGTCATGTATGGATGTGAGAGTTGGACTATAAAGAAAGCTGAGTGCCGAAGAATTGATGCTTTTGAACTGTGGTGTTGGAGAAGACTCTTAAGAGTCCCTTGGACTGCAAGGAGATCCAACCAGTCCATCCTAAAGGAGATTGGTCCTGGGTATCCATTGGAAGGACTGATGTTGAAGCTGAAACTCCAGTGCTTTGGCCACCTCATGCGAAGAGCTGACTCATTAGAAAAGAGCCTGATGCTGGGAAAAATTGAAGGCAGGAGGAGAAGGAGATGACAGAGGATGAGATGGTTGGATGGCATCACCGACTCAATGAACATGGGTCTGGGTAGACTCCAGGAGTTGGTGATGGACAGGGAAGTCTGGTGTGCTGCTGTTCATGGGGTCGCAAAGAGTCCGACACGACTGAGCGACTGAACTGAACTGAAAAAAGTTTTGAGTTCAGAGTTCTGAGTATAATAATATTCTTATCCTGAATAAGTGCAAATGTGTACATTGTATTTGAAGGTTATCATTGCTGAAAATAATGCATTGTTATTTTAAAAAATGGTGAAATTGGGAGGAGGATACTATAAGGTAATACTGAGGAAAATGAAGAGTTGCACATGAAGGGCATGACCTTACAGTTACTGGAATGGCCTATAGTTTGATGCATAAACCTTAGGGCCACAGATGAAATAATTTTTAAAAGGATGGTATAGGGAGGGAGGTGGGAGGGGGGTTCAGGATGGGGAACACGTGTACACCCGTGGCAGATGCATGTTGATGTATGGCAAAACCAATACAATATTGTAAAGTTAAAAAAAAAAAAGCTGATCCATTGATTAAAAAAAATAATAATAAATAAAAGTATACTTCGTAGTATCAGCATTAAGGTAGATTGTCATCAGTCCACAAAGAGAATGTCACACACATCTGAAAGAAAGCCAAGAGACCGCTGCTCCTAGTTACACATACAGAGCAACTGGTCTCAGTGCAACCCTCATATCAACAACAGCCATAGTCACTGAATAAAATGGAACAAAAACAAAGCGGAAAACAAGCAATGAAAATCACAGAGTTTTATGGCATCACAAAGCAATCAAGGCATCAGAACTTGAGGGGCCACAATCTCAGGGAAAAAGTAAAATCACTGAAGTGAACTGATATTTTCTCTTCATTTTCCTCACAGTATTAAATATTTATTTGTTCTTAATCCACATGCATTAAGAGAAGAATCCAAAATTAAAGTGGCATCTAAAAAAAGGAGAGTTAAGCAGAGCCTTCAGGAATCTCACAATAGTGGGAAAAAATTATTGCAATTTGGGCTACAGAAGTAGCCAGGACTTGTGGGGCCAAGACCCTAGAGAAAAATGGAAACAATGGAGGACAGAGAATATTCTGAGCTGAATTTTCACTTGAGATTTGTAGATTCATGGGATCTGAAACTGAGATTAGCAGAGTGGAAGCAAAAAGGCTAAAAATCTATGCAGAGCTTCTAGCAACCTCGTATTGCTGGGGAAACAAAAATTGAAGTATGGGCTTCCAGAAGAAGAGGTATTGATTAAGATGCCCTGCTTTCAGTTGAGACTAAAAAAAAAAAAAAATTTTTTTGTGTGATACTAGTGGGGATGTAAATTTCTCCCAATGACCTTGAAGAATAGGAATGGGTATTTTTGTTTTGGTACAGGGAGATTCTGCTTTACAAAGTCACTCGGGAATCCAGGCTGCCAGTGGCGATACTGTCTTCAGAATGTGGCTTCTGGGAATTCCCTGGCCATCCAGTGATCAGGACCCCACACTTCCATGGCAGGGGGCATAGGTTTGATTCCTGGTCAAGGAAATAAGATCCCGCATGCTGTGTGGCGTGGCCAAAAAATTAAAATCAATTGCTTTACATAAATGTGGCTTACAAGTGAAATTCATCTCTCACTCCACTGAAGACTGGGAGATACAGATCATAAAGGGACAACAGAAGCTTTGATGGGCTAGTACACGTAAGTGGTCAGTATCACTTCCAACCACATTCCATTGACAGAACTCCTTAATATGGCCACCTTTAACTGCAAGGGGAATTTAGCTTTGAACTCGAGAGGCAGGTAAATGAATTTGATGACCAGCCGGCCAGTCTCTGCCATGGCCCGTTTCTCATCATGTGTTGTTCAGTCGCTCAGTCGTGTCTGACTCTTTGGGACCCCATGGACTGCAGCACGCCAGGCTTCCCTCTCCATCACCATCTCCCAGAGCTTGCTCAAACTCATGTCCATTGAGTAGGTGATTTGTTCCAACCATCTCGTCCTCTGTTGTCCCCTTGTTCTCCTGCCTTCAATCATTACATGTGTAAATCTCATCATTCACACATATAAAATAGCATTCCTTTGAATAATGCTAGACTTAAAAAAGGTATTTCACAACTTAATTTGATTTTACTACATACAACTAAAATTTCTCTATGAACATCATTCTCTTAGAGCAAAAAGTTGCCATATACTTAATAACAACAAACCCAAAACTGTCCAAGCTCAAAATGTTATCTCCAAGCTTTTTGTTGACTTAACAGGAAAATGTAACAGAAACCCCTTTAGTTCTCAGTTTATGCATACCAATGATAAATTTTTTACAAAAAGAAGGAAATTCTACAAGTTGAGAAACTAAAGATATAAGTAGCTATTAAAGATTGTAAACTGCTGGGTAGGATGGATATTTATAACCAGTAATGCACATTTTAAAACAGATATTCTCATGGCATTTTGGGCATTAACCCTTTTCAGTAGCTAAACAAATTGCTTTGTGATTAGTTGCTTTCAAGAGAAACTGTCATTTTCAGTCAGTTTATTTTATTATGCTTTCAGAATTTACCCACTAGTGTTTAAGGATAAACAACTCTGAGGACGCAGTCCTAATCACTGTATCTTTCTCTAAGATTTTTCAGGGAGATTTGGATGTGCTTTCTGCACAGGTATTAACTTACCAAGTTTTATTTTCGCAATCAAGGAATTGCAAATAAGCAAAAAGAGAGGTCACGATTAAGCAGAAAATGTATTGATTCCTGTGTCCTCCACTTATCATGGAATCTACATTATAAATTTCATCATAGTAGATGGAAACTTTTTCTTTGGTAATAGCTCACCTGGTCTTTGGTTGGGTTTAATGAGAATTAGATACGATTCATCCATTTTATAAGTCCTTGATTCTATTTTAGACATTTGTAAAATACCTTGCCCTCTAATTTATATAGTTTTTTCAACTAATGTTGAGAGGTCAGTCAAATAAGGAGGTGAAGCTCTCAGCTAACATTTGTTAACTTGGCTAACATCTGATAAGCATTTTCTCCTTGTTCATTTTATATATATTATCTTATTTTATGCCTCTAATTGATCACACCTCCCATGTAAGATGGATATTATAGGAACTGACATTTAACTGTTTTGATAGTGTGACTTAATTAGCACCTTTCCTTCTGACTGGACCATGCCTTTCTAGTCATTAAATATTTGAAGTATTATCATCTCTAGGAATTGCTATCCCATTTTATAGAACTAAGCATCTTAAGAGAAAAGCAGATTTCAGGGCAACCAATGATAATGGTTGACATGCACATCTGGTATAAGATGGAACAGATATATCAAAATCCAGAAACAGAGTCTTTATAACATGTTATATTTAATACCCTTGTAAAATAAATTGAAATCTGTACTTATGCTCAGTAGATCAGTCACGTCTGACTCTTTGTGACCCTATGGGCTGTAGCCTGCCAGGCTCCTCTGTCCTTGGGATTTTCCAGGCAAAAATGCTGGAATGGGTTGCCATTTTTCTACTCCAAATCTCTACTTGTTCAAAAACTTATTTTTGTATGACATTTATTAAATCATAACTTTATAAAATTTGAGTAACTTGAGGAAAACATATCCATGCACTAAAAAATGTATTTAATTATCAGAATAAGAAACAAAAATTATCATAGTGTAGTATATTCACTGTTACACAGTGCAGTGTGTCTGACGTTACAGGCAGATTAGCACAACATAAACCCAAACCAAATAGTGAAATCCTGAAAACAGCAAGGCATTGGGTTGACCAAAAAGTTTGTTCACGTTTTTCTCTAAGATGTTACGTGAAAACCTGAATGCACTTTTTGCTGTGTGCGTGTGTGTGTTTGTGTGTACTTGACATTACAAAAAGGTATTGGAGCATTCAGGTACCAAGGGGGAGTTTCTTTTCCTCTTCTCTTTCTTTACTTTCATTTTACTCAACATACACACACACACACTCACACACACACAAAACCTTTAAAGCATACCAAATCTTTTTCTCTACCACATAACAATTATGAGATAACTTTAAATAAATCAATCATATTTCGCTTTGTTTTGTTATCCTTAGACTAACTTGAGTACTTATAATTATAATAAAAGTTGAGCAATCAATAGAACTTATTCATATTTACAAAAATACATGTCATCTGGCTCTGTCTGGAGGGAATCTATACCCTAGTTCAATCTTAATTCCTTATAACATATCCATAAATCTCCAAACAGCTAATCATGAAAATATTAATGAAATGAGTACATGCTTTATTTATAAGTCTTGGCTTACTAGGCCCTTATTACATTGCCAGAGAGAAGGAATATTAAAATAAATGATATCTGTGTTCAGCACTGAAAATAAATCAAAAGAGTCACAATGTCACTTATAATAGATTCCAGTCAAGTGTCACTTTGTTGCCTTAAACTGAATTAACATTTTCAACAATTCTAGAATACTTTCAGATAACTATAAATGACTAAATGGAATAATTAAAAACCCTAAATATATGAAGTACTGAAAGATAATGCTTTATATTGTATACATAAAGCAATATCCTTACTAATTTTTAGATTATTCAGAATTATATATCAGGGATTTACACACTGAACCATAAGTTTAAAATTGACTAAACCATGTGCTTTATATTTATAAAAATCATCAATATAACTTGTGCTGTGCTTACTCTCTCAGTCATATCTGACTCTTTCCAAACCCGTTGATTGTAGCCCGCCAGGATCCTCTGTCCATGGAATTCCCAGGCAAGAATACTGGAGTGGATTGCCACTCCCTTCTCCAGGGGATCTTCCCACCCAGAGACTGAACCTGTGTCTCCTGTATTACAGGCAGATCCTTTACTGTCTGAGGCACTGGGGAAGCCCGTAACATATGGAAGTGCTTTATAAAAACATAATTGATTTCTTTTTTACCTTGTTTGTTAGGGTGAACTATTTGACTTAAAAAAAAATAATTACTTGCTGGAAGCAGAATCCTTCACAGATCCATAAAGGAACAAGTGACTGTTCAGCCAGCATTGCCACTAGGAGACAACATTCTCATTGGACATAACTGTGAGCCACATGTGCCTTTGGGTGAAATAATTTTCAAAATCTACTATTTAAGCAAATAGTATGTCATCTCTCAGAGAAAGCAATGGCAACCCACTCCAGTACTATTGCCTGGAAAATCCCATGGACGGAGGAGCCTGGTAGGCTTCAGTTCATGAGGTCGCTAAGAGTCGGACGTGACTGAGCGACTTCACTTTCCCTTTTCACTTTCATGCATCGGAGAAGGAAATGGTAACCCACTCCAGTGTTCTTGCCTGGAGAATCCCAGGGACGGGAGAGCCTGGTGGGCTGCCATCTATGGGGTCGCACAGAGTCAGACACGACTGAAGCAACTTAGCAGTAGCAGCAGCATGTCATCTCTAATTTCTAGCCTACTATTCTTCCTTATCCTTTTCAAAAACTATTCATGACTTTTCAAATAGTGGCCTCTCTCTTATCTGTTGAGTGGTTGACTTTTTGTGAAACTTCTTTTTACTCCATTAGTCTTGCATTGACTGCTCCAGCAGAAACCCCTTAGAGCCATTTTTCCATTAGAGACATTTCAAAACCCTCTCTCTTCAGACACTCATGCCTTTGAATAGATTGAACATATCTAATCTGTACATATATCCAGCTGTTTAGATTGTGTTAATTCATACATATGGCAGCAGTCAAAATTTAACAGAACGTGCATTTAGAATTGTGTTCAAAACGAAGGATGGCCTGAAACAGGAGTGGCAAGTTGAATTTGCCATGAATTTATACTGTGTCTCACAAATGACCCACCACAGAATTACACTCTCATCAAGAATGACCAGTTAATTAACCTTTGTATAATTCAAAGTCATTCACTCATTACTGCAGGCAAGCAAAGTCATCACAAGGATACCATACTCCTTTCTCAGTACAAGGAAATTGTCACCTTTATTCATCAGAATTTCTGTCTTTGGCTCTCAATGCTAAATAGCTCTCAATGCTAACACCTGCTTTGCCTTTATGCTATATAACATTAAACATTATTGACAATTTAAAGTACAGCAGGTATCAACAATATCAGAACTATAACCGGTTTTCTAAGAATTTACTTTCCTATCTTTGTAAAAATCATTTACAAAAATGTCATTGCAACATTTATAATTTCATAAATACATTCTGCATTTAATTAACTAAAATTTCAGGTTTGGGGACCCATTAAAAACATTTCATCTTTCCAGTCCTCTAAAAAGAAATGGGTAACTTCTCTGAAAGTTTTCCCTATTGATTTCTACTATATAACTGTTACCTTCAAAATGTCCATTCCCAGCTGAAGCTTTTCTCCTGAGGTTTGTAACCTCTATTACTTATCAGCACATTCATTAGTTCTCACTCTAAAATTAAGCTCACCATCCCCCCACAAAACCTGCTCTGCTGCCATGCTCCCTGTCTTACTCAATAGTACTGCCATTTATCCCAGCTACTCTAGTAGGAAATCCAGGTGTTAACGGGACATCACCTTCACTGTCGTCTTTCACATGCACCAGCCACAACCTGAAAATTCTACCTCCTGCATATTTCCATCATCTGTCTACTTCTCTGTCCTCCAACCACCAACTTTTCTTGCTTGGGCATTTGGAAGAGCTTTAGAACTTATCTCTTTGCTCCATTACAATCTAACCTCAATTCTGCAGGCCAATCTTAACTAAAACACAAAGTTGATGATCCTCTGCTGCTGCTGCTCCTAAGTCACTTCAGTCGTATCCGACCCTGTGCGACCCCATAGACAGAAGCCCACCAGGCTCCCCCATCTCTCTTAAAAATCCCTTGATGATTTCCCATTTTCGTTAGGATAAAACTCACATTTGTTAAATCCCCTCCATGAATTCTTCCCAATACAGTTTCCTCCCTCCGATACTGTAATGCTTACCATCCCTTCTCACGTATTAAACTTCTTTCAATTGATCTAAGAAATATAATTTCTTATCATCATACATTCATAATTTTTGCAATATCTGCCTGAAATTCACCCTATCAGTCCCTAGATAATACCAGTCCATCATTCACATATCAGTTTAAACACTACATAAGTCAGGAGACTTACTCTCCTGACTTATGTAGTAAGGAGACTTACTCTGACCTGTTAGATTAAATCATGTGCCTGACTGTCTTCCCACTGGTCCTTGTTTTTCCCCAATATTAACATTCTCTCTCGTATCCTCTCTTGTCTTTCCTACTTATCACTTTGAGCTTTTTAATTCATCGGGGTGTGACTCCATCTGCCTTGTGTCACACCAGCCTCTATCACATGCCTAGGACTTTAAAGAAGACATTTCTAGCTTTAGATTCAGACTTTAGACATACCAGAAACTGAAATATTTTTGAAAGCCAACTTAAATTCTGGGGAGAGGGAATTCAGCAGCCCGGATCCTGAGCCAGAGAGCTGATTTAGAATTTAGATCTTCCCCATACTAGCAGTATGACCTTGGTCAAATTACTTAAGCTTCTCTGTGCCTCAGTTTGCTCGTGTGTAATATGAAGATAATCATATTTACCTGATAGCTATATTAAGAAGGTTAACTGATAAAATATTTATACAGTGCTTACAAAGTGCCTGGCACATAGAAAACTTACAGTAAATATTATTTTACTAGTATTTAAAGTGGGAAAATACAGAGTCAGATTGTTTGTGTTCAAATTCGTGCTTTGATACACTCTTGTCATCTTCATCAGCTGACTCAATTTTCAAAACGTCAGAGTCCTCTTCTCCATAAAAGAGGGTGGTCAAAGAGTGCATAGTGAAAATAAATCAGTTAATGTTAATGATAGGCTATCTTAGACAGTTGAACTGGGAGAGAGAAAAGTTCTTGCTTAAGTTGAAATTTGGTTCACTTAGAGCTACAGCATTTGTAAATTTGAAATATAAACTTCAGTTTCTCTAACATCAGTTAAAAACTTTATCCCTTATTGTAATTAAAAATAGATGAACATATAATGCACATTAGGTACAAATGCCCAGGAGTAACAAATTCAACTGAAATAAAATGGAATAGTAACTTGAATGAAAAGTAGTTCCTGTGAACTGGTCCATCTGGGGAAAAAAAAATGCAAGTTCTTTTTTTCTATGGAGTAAAAGTAAAATATTTATTCTCTTGTTATTTTAAATTGCCTCTCAGGAGTGTTGCAAGATATAACTCTGGACATGATTTTATAGATTCTTTCCTTATGTATATTCTTTTAAACATCAGTTCAGTTCAGTTGCTCAGTCGTGTCCGACTCTTTGCAACCCCATGAATTGCAGCACACCAGGCCTCCCTGTCCATCACCAACTCCCGGAGTTCACTCAGACTCACGTCCATCGAGTCAGTGATGCCATCCAGCCATCTCATCCTCTGTCGTCCCCTTCTCCTCCTGCCCCCAATCCCTCCCAGCATCAGGGTCTTTTCCAATGAGTCAACTCTTCACATGAGGTGGCCAAAGTACTGGTTTCAGCTTTAGCATCATTCCTTCCAAAGAACACCCAGGGCTGATCTCCTTTAGAATGGACTGGTTGGATCTCCTTGCAGTCCAAGGGACTCTCAAGAGTCTTCTCCAACACCACAGTTCAAAAGCATCAATTCTTTGGCGCTTAGCCTTCTTCACAGTCCAACTCTCACATCCATACATGACTACTGGAAAAACCATATCCTTAACTAGACGGACCTTTGTTGGCAAAGTAATGTCTCTGCTTTTGAATATGCTATCTAGGTTGGTCATAACATAGATTATGTTAAATTAACTATGTTAACTGAAAGATTAAATTTTTAACTATTACTACTCTTATCTTCCTTGGTCATGAAATGTTAATACCATGTTTCTCTGGTTCCCTCATTCCACTGTGATAGAACTTGTCCTCTGGTACTCACGGCCTGGATATTACATCATGCTGAACCAAATGAAGTTGGAACTAACACCAAATCATTATTATTAGCAATTCATCCTGCCATTATATTTAAGTCATTTCCCTTTATTCCATTCTGAATGGAATCATTACTCTAAATGTGAAATCCCAATACAAACATGTATTATCCAAATTGATCACAATATATACAAATAGCTTAGAAGTTAACAGTATCAGCCAGGCTACTTTTGCATATGGTTTCAAATGTGCTACTGAATGATGCAAATGGAAGAAGTAGATTATAATACATCATGAGAGAAGTAGCCAAAAATATGCTGAGCTGGGCCAGAGGCAAAGCGTCACAAATCAAGCAGACCCTTCACCTATGAACAAGAACATAGCTTTTTCTTTCAGAGTAGTTTCTCAAAACAAAAATAACCCCTCTCCAGTGATTTACAGTGGGCAATTTTCTGTTTTTCTGGCTGTATCACAACTTTTGAACATCCTTGCTCTTTTGGAGGACTTCCACTTTTCTGGTTTGAGCTTCTCTAAGGCATAACCTACAAAACTTGGTTCCCTCTTCTTTGCTGCTCAGGCTCAAGTAATGAGACTGGTGATCACAAATGCAAGACCTCACTTCAGAACTGAGCCACATGAAGAAGGAAAATGTACACAGAACTCACTTTGCTAAAGGGTGGTGGCAGAGGCAGCTGGCTCTGAGAGTGGCAGTGGTGGCGAGACTGCATTCCTGGCTCTGAAATCATTCCAGTAGAGGTGGCAGTGAGTTGGAGTTCCTGGCAGGGGCATGTGGAGAGTGGGAGTGGCAGCAGTGTAGCCACAAGCCAGTTCTGTGGCATGGTTTTGGGCAGTGTTCCTGGAAGTTGAGTCTTGAGCCTGGTTATTTAGACTTATTTACCTTAGCATTCTATAGGCCATCCATTTAAAAAATAATAATAATTGCCTATTCTGCTTTATCAGAGTCAATTTCTGTGCTTTTAACAAGACTCTCTAAAGTTCTTTTAATAACTCCAAATGGATCAACTCTAGCCAGAATTGCAGCAAGAATGGGAGAGAAAGAATGGTGCAATTAAAATTTTAAATTATCATTTTCAAGTGCTGATAGTTGACAGGTACTGTGTTTAAGCCTGTCACATATCATCTCATTTAATCATCACAATAGCTTAATGAGGACAATATTATCCCCATGATGCAGAGCAGAAAGAGAGACAGAGATTAATTAACTTGCCCAGGGTCTCAGAGATATTGATTATCAGAGCCCTGTGACACTGTAGATCTAGGTCACCAGTATTCATTCTTACGGCCAAATTGTTTCATATTGCTGATAATTTTAAAGCAATGAGGCAATGAATCAGCGCACTATTTGCATCAGCTATTGTTATCCACATGACTCGTATTTACAGCTGGCTCTCAAAATTCCATGGGCAGAGAAGCCTGGTAGGCCGCAGTCCATGGGGTTGCTAAGAGTCAGGCATGACTGAGAGACTTTACTTTCACTTTTCACTTTCATGCATTGGAGAAGGAAATGGCAACCCACTTCAGTGTTCTTGCCTGGAGAATCCCAGGGACAGGGGAGCCTGGTGGGCTACCATCTATGGGGTCGCACAGACTCAGACACGACTGATGCAACTTAGCAGCAGCAGCAGCAGCAGCTAATGAGCGTTGAAGTATTGGCAGACTCACTACCCTTTCTTGGCACTTCTCCCATGTTTATCTTCAGGTCTGAGGTTCTTCAAGTGTAAGCCTGGGATCTGCACTTTAACACATTAAACATCAACTTTCAACTTCGCATAGATGAATAGGTTCATCATCCCTTAGATGTTAACATAAAATCAGACTAATCCTGGGTCTTTTCTTGTCAGTTCTTAGGAGTACTTACAGAATATAAACAATTTTTTTTATCTGAAAATTTATCTGATTTAGAAAGAACCAACCAACTAGAAACAGAAGACTTTCTCAAAATCCAAGTTGAAAAAAATATTGAAAAATTCTATGGAAATTGACAAGGCAGATCCCAAACTTAAGTATATTTAACACTAGTAACCGTTTGTTATCCCTGGGAATATATGACTACAGAAGCAGTTCAACAGATTTTAAAAAATACATTTAACATTTTAAAAGTTAAATTATTTATAGAATATCAATAGTTCAAAAAAAATCTCTGCAAAGAAACCTAAACTATGTATTGGTTTCTCCTATTTCCAAAAAGATCCACAGTATCTTTACAAGGGGTTACTTAAAAGGCACTTAAAGTCCAAACAAAACATTAAATAAGCAAAACGGGACATGTGTGTAGAGAGTATTTGAACAGACATATAACCTACACCCATGTCTAAGGATTTCTCCTCTGAAAGTTTGCTTAGCTGGCCTCAGTCCTTTGCAGAGTCCCCATCCTGATGTCATACAGACCATTCTTCTAAAGAATGTAAATTGGCTATCCAAGCAGAAAATTCTACTTTAGTGCTAAATCTCCCTTGCTGGGGCTTCTCAGGTAGTGCTGGTGGTAAAGAATCCACATGTCAATACAGGAGACTTAAGAGACATGGGTTCGATCCCTGGATCGGGAAGATCCCCTGGAGAAAGAAATGGCAACCCACTGGAATATTCTTGCCTGGAATCCGATGGAGAGAGGAGCCTGGCAGGCTACAGTCCATGGGGTCGCAAAGAGTCAAACACAACTGAAGGGACTTAACATGCATGCGTTCTCCCTTGCTGAAGACTTCGCTTTACTATTTTTCTCCCATCTGTGACCTCAGAACCTATCAATTTGCAGCTATCCCATCCATTGGCCACATTTATTCTTTTTTATAAGGCAGAAGTGATTTTGTTACATTTTTCAAACTTTTTCCTATGTTGTATTTGTGTTTATCACTGTTTCCCTATCTAAATACTGATTGTTTTAATCCCCGCCCCCCCCGCCATCTTTTTTTTTTTTTTTTGGTCGCTGTATATTTTGATCAGTTTCTGGGAAGAGGAAAGGTGGGAGTCTGCTCTTAGCATCAGCTCTAAGCTCCAAAAGTTAAAGACTTTTATTTGTTCATCACCTTATTCCCAGTGACTAGCAGATCACCTAGTACACTCATTATCCCTAGGTAATCCATTTCTTCCTACTTAGCAGAAGGTAGTTGAAGAGCCTCTTGTTGAGGGTGAAAGAGAAGAGTGAAAAAGCCAGTTTAAAACTCAACATTCAAAAAACTAAGATCATGGCATCCGGTCCCATCACTTCGTGGCAAATAGATGGGGAAACAATGGAAACCGTGACAGACTTTATTTTCTTGGGCTCCAAAATCACTGCAGATGGTGACTGCAGTCAAGAAATTAAAAGATGCTTATGACAAACCTAGAAAGCATATTGAAAAGCAGAAACATCACTTTGCCAGCAAAGGTCTGTATAGTCAAAGCTATGGTTTTTCCTGTAGTTATACATGGATGTGAGTATTGAACCATAAAGAAGGCCGAGCACCGAAGAACTGATGCTTCAAACTGTGGTACTGGAGAAGACTCTTGAGAGTCCCTTGGACAGCAAGGAATACAACCCTTAATATTCATTGGAAGGACTGATGTTAAAGGATTCCAATACCTTGGCCACCTGATGCAAAGGTCAAACTCTTTGGAAAAGACCTGATGCAGGGAAAGACTGAGAGTAGGAAGAGAAGGGGCAACAGAGGCTGAGATGTGCGGATGGCATCACCAACTCAATGGACATGAGTTTGAGCAAACTCAGGGAGATAGTGAAGGACAGGGAAACCTGGTAAGCTGTAGTCCATGGGGTTGCAGAGTTGGACATGACTTAGGAACTGAATAACAACAATAAATTTGCCTTCATAGATTTTGGAGTGCTTCCAGGTGGTGCCAGTGGAATAGAACCAGCCTGCCAATGAAGGAGACATAAAGAGACTCAGGTTCGATCCCTGCATCAGGAAGATCCCCTGGAGGAGGGCAAGGGAACCCACTCCAGTGTTCTTGCCTGCAAAATCCCTTGGTCAGAGGAGCCTGGCAGGCTACAGTCCATAGGGTCGCACAGAGTTAGACACGGCTGAAGTGACTTAGCACACAGGCATGCAGATTTTGGAAACATATGAACCAGCATAAGCTCTAATTTCCTAATTTGTAAAATGAAAAAAATTTTTTGCTGCTTCATATGATAGTTAAAGGTACAATCTCTAAATGTATATGTGATAATGCTTTGTAAACTATAAATGTTCTTATCATTAGTCATTTTTTTTTTCGTGTATCCCTTGGGTAAAATACATTTCATTAGTCCCTACTTCTTCTGCCTTGGTGTATGAATTCACTTTAATTTCTTTCTGTCAACAGTTTTTCCTCTTCTCCTACCTAACTATAAGCTTTTCTTGAAATGATATTTGTAGAAATTAAAGTTGATATTTTGAAAAAACACAGTTTTATTTGCTAATAAAAATCTGTCCATTGGAAGACCTATTTCTTATTAATCAAAACCCATTACTCTGGTCATTGTCATACCAAGGACTGTTTTCAAGAATAAGCCCCTCAGGTTTTATATAGTATTGGTCTCAGTTAATTCAAGCACTGAAAATATGCAGTTTAGGAAAACTGTATTCAAATTTGAACTAAGTAATATTTTATTAATATGTAGGAAATGTATTTCCTTCTCATTCAATTTCTAATTAACTATAACCTTCATTTAAATAAAGATAAACCATGTTTGGTTCTTGGTACTTAAATTCCTACAAAAATAATTCCTGTACTAGCTTTTCAGACACACAGGTCTGTACCTGATATTATTCTTTTACTTAATTATGTCAAGAAAAGACAAGATTGTACCATTTATTCATTTTCATATTAATTTAATTTTAGTATTCAAAGATGATTCCTTTATAGTACAAAAGGGAAAAGAAGAACTAAATTGGAATCGTTCTTATCCTTTTCTATTCCGAAATGAAAGATGTCCTTAAAATCATGAATGTTCTGAAAGAACACCAATTTTTAATACCAGAAAAACTTTAGATAAGTTAAGGTAGGGGCTTTTGAGCTACATTTTGTCCTCCCTAAAATTCATATATTGAAGTCCTAACACCTGTACTTCAGAATGCAACCGTATTTGGACACAGGCCTTTAGAGAATTCCCAGATACAGAGAACATACTTGTGGTTGCCAAGGGGGAGTGGGTGTAGGGGAGGATGTATCAGGAGCTTGGGATTAGCAGAGGCCAATTATTCTACATACAGAGTGGCAAACTACACGGCCACGCTGTATAGCACAGGCGAACTCTATTCAATATTCTGTGACAAACCATAATGGAGGATAAAAAAGACACACACAGATGACACGGCCTTATGGAAGAAAGCGAAAAACCAAAGAGCCTCTTGATGAAAGTGAAACAGGAGAGTACAAAAGTTGTCTTAAAACTCAACATTCAAAAAACTACGATCATAGCATCCAGTCCCCTCACTTCATGCAAATAGGTGCACAAACAATGGAAACAGTGAGAGCCTTTATTTTGGGGGCTCCAAAATCATTGCCGGAGAAGGCAATGGCACCCCACTCCAGTACTCCTGCCTGGAAAATCCCATGGATGGAGGAGCCTGGAAGGCTGCAGTCCATGGGGTCGCTGAGGGTCGGACACGACTGAGTGACTTCACTTTCTCTTTTCACTTTCACGCATTGGAGAAGGAAATGGCAACCCACTCCAGTGTTCTTGCCTGGAGAATCCCAGGGACGGGGAAGCCTGGTGGGCTGCCGTCTATGGGGTCGCACAGAGTCGGACACGACTGAAGTGACTTAGCAATAGCAATAGCAAAATCATTGCAAATAGTGACTGAAGCCATGAAATTGAAAGATGCTTGCTCCTTGGAAGAAAAGCTATTAAAAATCTAGACAGCATATTCAAAAGCAGAGACATTAGTTTGCTGACAAAGATCCATCTAGTCAAAGCTATGGTTTCCCAGTAGTCATGGATGGATGTGAGAGTTGGAATATAAAGTTGAGAGCCAAGAATTGATGCTTTTGAACTGTGGTGCTGGAGAAGACTCTTGAGAGTCCCTTGGATGCAAGGAGATCCAACCAGTCCATCCTAAAGGAATTCAGTCCTGACTATTCTTTGGAAGGACTGATGCTAGATGAAAGTCCAATACTTTAGCCACCTGATGCGAAGAACTGACTCATTGGAAAAGATGCTGAGGCTGGGAAAGATTGAAGGCAAGAGAAGGGGACGACAGAAGATGAGATGGTGGATGGCATCACTGACTCGATGGACATGATTTTGAGCAAGCTCTAGGAGTTGGTGATGGACAGGGAAGCCTGGCATGCTGCAGTCTGTGGGGTCGCAAAGAGTTGGACACAACTGAGCGACTGAACTGTTATACGTATATTCTTGTTAAACAGTCACTGTGCTGTACAGAAGAAATCAACACAACATTGTAAATCAACTATACTTCAATAATTTTTTACGAAATTAAAATAAAGTCATCATGGTGCGCCCTAATCCAATATGACTTGTGTCTTTTAAGTAGAGGAAACATGGACACGAACATAAAGAGAGGCAAGATGATGTGATGATCCAGGGCCACACTGTCCCCTCTACAAGCCAAGAAAGAGGCCTGGAACAGATCCTTCTCTCACACCCATCAGAAGGAACCAACCTCTGACATTTAGCCTCCAGAGCTGAGAGAAGATGAAGTTCTATTGTTTGAATAACTGAAGGATAATCCTTCAATTATCCTGCTGTAACCATGCCCTACCCAGAAGCCTGTCAGTGGTACTTCGTTATGACAGCCCTATTAGACAGGCTAGGCACAAAATAGGGGGAAATTACCTCTTAGCCCTAAAAGAATAGGTGTGCTTTCACTGTTATGTAAACTAGTGGCTAAACTTTTCTTATATGCTTCATACTCTTTATAGAATCTTTAAAAATAAATGTGTCTTCAATTCGATAACATTGCCTGAAAGAATGTGATGTTTTAATTACACAATTCAGCTCGTTCATAATAAATGAAAATATACAATTTAATATGTTAGTGAGAGAGGATAAAATTTTATTATCCACCTTCTTTATCATTGCTTCAAGTCTGAATAAAGCAAAGATCATATCATCAAAGATTATATCATAAGATCATAACATGTTGCAAGATAAAATATAATTTGAAAACTGATAAACAGGTAACCTATAATCCAAGCCAACTAATAAAATAATACAGTGGAAGTCCTCCTCCTGTCCTCCTGTAGGAGGTGCTGCTGCTGCTGTGTGCGCTCAGTCACGTCTGATTCTTTGTGACCCCATGGACTGTCACCCGCCAGGCTCCTCTGTCCACAGGATTTCCCAGGCAAGAATACTGGAGTGGATCCCTCCAGGGGATCTTCCCTACCCAGGGATCAAACCCCTGTTTCCTGCATTTAGATGGATTCTTCACCACCAACCCACCAGGGAAGCCCGTAGTAAGTACTAGTGGTGCCCTATCCACATTCCATTCACAGAAGAGGTGCAGCCCATCCTCCAGCTGGGGTGAATATTCATTGCAAATAGCTCCCAGATCCCTCCTCCTACTCAGAATTGTCCATGGCCAAATGGGAGCTGCTTTGCCCATAAAATTAAGCCTCCAGAGAAGAGGGAGAAACCAGTAGCCATGACTGACCTATGTAGGGTGCCACAAAAATGGGACCAAGTCCATGATGTAATTCATGCTCCAGATCTTCCATGGGCCCAGTCTGAACCCTGCCTCCAGCAGAAACCATTCCAGTGACCTTTTTCTAAATCATATCCTGATTTATCGGGGCTTCCCCAGTGGCTTAGCAGTAAAGAATCTCCCTACAATGCAGGAGACACAAGTTCGATTCCTGGGTCAGGAAGATCCCCTGGTGGAGGGCATGGCAACCCACTCTAGTATTCTTGCCTGGAAAAATCCCATGGACAGAGGACCCTGGCAGTCTACTGTCCACGGGATCGCAAAGAGTCAGACATGACTGAAGAGACTGAACAGCAGCAATATCCTGATTTATTACCATAATACCTGAGAGCACTCTCAGTAATTCACTTACACAATAATTCAGGCTCTGCTCCTAGGAAAACTGAGCTCAGGCTATTGGTATGAGGAGGAGTCAGAGGAAGTATACTCCACTGATGGGAGTCTCAAGTTTGATTGCTCATCCATCAGTGGGAACCCATCACTAGGGGTAGGTAAAGTCTCTGGTATACTTCAGCCCTGAGGTGCACTGGTGCCCCCTTCACAGTCTTTATTCTTTGGCACTGGGTGAACGGACACAGCATAGAGTAGGCAGGGATGCACCAGTTGGTGCAATCATATGGGAGAAATAGTAACTATGAATACTGTGGAGTCAGGTGACGATGGCAAAGTGCTCTGTCATACTGGAAAGAGAAAAAGAGAGGCTTAGAGTTCATAATAAAAACTTTTCAAGCAAAGTAGGAGCCAGAGAGCCTTCTTGAAAGCATTTAAAATGCCAATAATTCAACTGTAGCTAAAGGGCAGTAGAGCTGAAGATCAGGCCTAAGTCTGAGTTGTGAGAGAGGCAGAAGTTTAAAGAAGGTTGCATTTTTTACTAAGCCGAGTATTTCATAACAGACTCAGAGCCCTCCTAGGCAAGAAGTGGGAGCCCTGAGGCTTTGCATGGACATATCTGGGATTAAATCACCTTGAGTACCTGAACTCCCAGATTCCCCTGAATCCTGTATGATAACAGAAGGAGCCACATTTCTTCATTTGAAACAGGAGCAACCTTTTACGGAAAGACCATGTAGAGCTCCTAAATATAGCACATGCTCCATAGATAACCTGTAAGATAATGGGCTTATTTTCCTTAGGATCTGCTCCCACCTCCATTCTTGGCCCCCTGGATCCACAATTTGGGTCTTTTTTTTTTTTTTTTTTTTAGCAAAATCTGACTGGCAGTGTTCTAGGCCTGCTAAGAGAGGACAGAGATTATATATCAAAGAGCTGCAGAGTTTGGCTAACATGTGCAAGCAGAAAACAAGAAAATGCCTGGAAGTGAACCCTGAGGCTGTAGCATCAAGAGAAGTAGAATATCAAAACAGATATGGGAGAGTTTGTCAATATTGGGACACTGTCCTACGACACAGAGATTAACATGGCTGAGATGGCCCAAATACACTTCTGGGTATGGCTTTTAGAAGCTTACAAAACAAAAAGGCTCCAATTAAACAAAGATGAGGTGCCAGGACTGCCAACTCAGACTCTGGAAGAAGAGATAAAAACTCAGAGCAGTCGGTATTCTAGAATGGTTTTACTATTTAAATATTAACAAAGCAGTAACTGACTGCATTTCTTGGAAGAGTCTGGAACACACCCCGTATACCATGGCAGTAAGAAAAGCAGACTGCAAAGAACCAGTAGCATTGTTGGGAAGCTCACCAATGGCTGCTGTCTGCAGGCTGGGTGGGACTGATGGTAAGAGATACTGTCCAAGAACAAGGCTTCTCAGTAGCAGCGAGATGCTAGTATCCTCAAACAGCAGCGGACATAATTACTGTAATAAGCAACAAGGTCAGAACACAATTTGAAAAGATCAGTCTGCAAGAATCTATTGTCATGGATAGTAAAATATAATTTTCCTAGAAATTTGTGAGAGGGGCAGTCAATAAGGATATTTCTTAACATAGACAATAAAAATAAATCAAGTATAGATGAAAAGGCTGCAGGCTCAGCTATACAAATGGAAAATCATGATCTTTCCCACAGTTTTCGAACCTGAGCCAGTCCTCAAACTCAGAGCCCGTTAACTGAAGGAGTGACCAAGTCTCCATCAAGAAGGACTATGATACACTGATGTATAGAACAGTCTTATGGACTCTGTGGGAGAGGGAGAGGGTGGGAAGATTTGGGAGAATGGCATTGAAACATGTAAAATATCATGTATGAAACGAGATGCCAGTCCAGGTTCAATGCACGATACTGGATGCTTGGGGCCAGTGCACTGGGACGACCCAGAGGGATGGTGTGGGGGGGAAGGAGGGAGGAGGGTTCAGGATGGGGAACACATGTATACCTGTGGCAGATTCATTTTGATATTTGGCCAAACTAACAATTATGTAAAGTTTAAAAATAAAATAAAATTTTAAAAAAAGAAAAAAAATAAATAAAATAAATGACAGCTGCCTGAAAAAAATAAAAAATAAAAAAATAAAACACAATGTTGAGTTTAATAAAAAAAAAAAAAAGAAGAAGAAGGACTATGAAACACCATGCTGATTACACACTATGGTAATTTCTCCAATCCTTTTCTTCCAGGGGACCTAGAGCCATGTACTTGGGTAATACGCATTGAGAATTTCAGATTTCTGTAATCAGATTTCTGTAGGGTGGCTGAATAGAGTCTGATCTGACAAGGCAGAAAGTGCAGTCCTGACTTGGGCTTGGGTCCATACCATCATAGGCCCACTGGACATGTGGTCTACATGACTACATGTCATGGTTGAGTCTCAGCCAGTATTTGTTATTTCCCAGGTTCTCGAATGTATGATTGAAATGGACAGACTTACAGTTGGTAAAACCCCTTAAAAGCTGCTGTAGTTGGAGATATCTCAGTTTTCTATGCTACATTAAAAGAGATTATCACAGAAACTTAAAAAAAAAAAAAAAAATCTGTACGTCAGAGGTCCAGGTGGGCTCAACTGTATTCTTTGCTTAGAGTCTCACAAGGCTGAACTGAACTCTTATCAGAAGTCTCCGGAGAAGTACCCACCTCCATGCTTGTTACAGTTTTGGGAAGAATTCGTTTTCCATCTTGTCCTTGCTCTGTGTCTCTTCTGTCTCAGCAAGGGAGAGCCTCCCTCGGGTTGAGTGACTTACAGGAAGCTCTCTGACTTCTTTTGCCCCAAGTTGGCAAGAACACTCTGGTTTTAAAGGGCTTACGTGACTTGACTAGGCCCACCAAGATAATATCTTTTGCCATGTAATGTAGCCCAATCATGAAAGTAATACCTGGGACAAAAATCATGTAGGCTGTATCAGTTTCCTATTGCTGTGCAAACACAAACAAACTTAGGGGCTTAAATGATAGAAATTTATCTCCTGGGGCTCGAAGTCTGAACTGGATCTCACTGGGCCTACATCAAAGTGCTGGCTGAGCTGCATGAGTTCGGGAGGCTCTAAAGGAGAAGCTTTTCAACTTCTTGGCTTACAGTCCCTTCAGAGCCAGCCATGTCAAACTCAGCCTTCCTCACACTGCCATTTGTCTGCTGCCTTTTGCCACCTTCTTTCCCTTTTGAGAACTTTGTGATTACATTGGCCCCACCTGCATTATCAATGTTAATCTCCCTCTTATAAGGTAACAATTAGCAATCTTAATTCCACCTGCAGCATTAATTCTCCTTTGCCATATTCACAGGTTCTGGGGGTTAGGAAATGGACATTTTTAGGGGCTCATTATTCTGTCTACCAGAGGGGCCACCTTAAAATTCTGTCTACCATACCCTGAAACAGCACCCACCAGCCAAGACAGTAAATTAGAAACAACAACAAAAACAATTGCAACTATTGAGGAATTGACTAATCTCCTTGCAGTCCAAGGGACTCTCAAAAGTCTTTTCCACCACTGTTAAAAAGCATCAATTCTTCAGCAGTCAATTCTAAAGGAAATCAGTCCTGAATATTCATTGGAAGGACTGATGCTGAAGCTCCAATACTTAGGCCACCTGATGCGAAGAGGTGACTCATTAGAAAAGACCCTGATGTTGGGAAAGATTGAAGGCAGGAAGAGAAGGGGACAACAGAGGACAAGATGGCTGGATGGCATCAACAACTCAGTGGACATGAGTTTGAGCAAATTCAGGGAGATGGTGAAGGACAGGGAAGCCTGGTGTGCTGCAGTCCATGGGGTTGCAAAGAGTTGGACAGGACTGAGTGACTGAACCTCAACAAAAGTGAGGAATAGCAGAAATAAGTGTGACTTCCAATGACACAAGGATGCAGGGGTAGTGGTTCTTATCATATTCCTTTTTAAGTCATCAGTTTAACCCCTGGAAAAATTAGCTAATGTGTGGTGGATGAAAGTAGACTATGGCAAACCTAACCGAGATTAATCTCAATTGTCACTGACATTTCAGATGTGACCATTTCACTAGAGCATGGTACATCCAATTTTTTTTTTAATTGGAGGATAATTGCTTTACAAGGTTGTGCTGGTTTCTACTGTACAACAACACAAATCCGCTGTAAGTGTATATGTATTCCCTCCCTCTTGAGCTCACCCCTCTAGGTCATCACAAAGCACCAAGCTGAGCTCGCTGTGCTGTACAGCAGCTTCCCACTAGCTATTTCATTTACACATGGTAGTATATTATTTCAAAGTTACTCTCTCCATTTCTCCCACCTTATCTTTCCCCCACTGTGTCCACAAGTCTGTTCTCTGTGTCTGCATCTCTATTCCTGCTCTGCAAATAGATTCATCAGTTAGGGTTGTCCAGTTTTAATTGTACAAGTAGAGCAGACAGAGCCTGATAAGAGCCTTATAAGCCATGACCCATCAGATGGCCACCCCCTGGGCAAGCCATCTGGATAAGCAGAAATGCTAGCCGAAGGAGTGACAGATTATAAAACCCTACTCTTCCTAGAAATTGTAACCAACTAGAAATCAAAATAAGCTGTGCCTGAAGGTAGTAAATCAATGTGAGAAGTAAGAAGATCTGAGTGCTACAAGTGGAAGGCTATCATAGATGCTCTGGGTACCCCACCCATATTCCCTTTGCCAGACCACTGAGTTCATCCAGCAACTAGCTGCTCCATTCTCACTCTCAGAGTTTCTGAGAATTATACACATTTTTATACAAATTAAGGATATGTATACAAATATTATAAATATAGCTCTAATAATTTCACTGCATTTCTTAATTTATGTTATTTCAAGGATTTTTAAATTTCTTAACTACAAAGAAATGAAGCTAGAGCATTCTTGTACGTGAATATATTTATCTAAATTTGAATCTTTCCAGGAGAGAAATTGCTAGAGAAAAGTGTGTACGCATTTTAACCTAATTGTCAAAGTGGTTTTCTGTCTTTTTGGTAAGTAGTTGAAGCAATTTACAGTATTTCAAGGAAAGTTAATGTGTTCACAGAATTCTGCATTTTTGCCAATACTGGTCTTCTAATATTTTAATGTGTCCTAGTTTCTAGAGTGTGTGATGATCTTATTATCGTTGAGGTTTCATGATGTAGTTACCTGGTTACCTATGAGGTAAAGACTTTATTTTTCATTTCTCTATAATAATTCAGGTTTCCTGTTTTGAGAAATGTCTAAATATATATATATATATATATATATATATATATATATAATATATTTGATTATTATCCTGTAGAGTTACCTTTTTCTTATTGATTTACAGTATATCGTTATAAATTCTCAATATTAGTATTTGTGAAAATTATCTCCAAGGTTATGTTTGCATCTTGTATTATTATTTGTTGATGCATACATTTTTTTAAATTTAGCTTTTAAAGTTTTCATTTTTAACTTCTTAGAAAAATTTTCCCAACCCCCAAGTCATGAAGATATTTTCCTAAATGTCCTTCTAACATTTATAATCCTTACTTTCAAATTTATCTTTAAATCCTTAGAAGATATTTTTGTTATGAGTTTATCATAACATATGAGTAGTCATAATATATCATGAGTAGTTCCAGTACCATTTACTGAATTGTCCTTTCTCTTATCCTGATCACCAATGGTAGCCCTGTCATTTATCACCACTCTTTATAAGGGCCTATTTCTTAGTTTTCTTTTCTTTTTATTGATGAGTCTCCTTCTATATCTTTAAACCAATTACACTGTCCTAATTATTATGTCTTTAATTTCTCTTTATACTTGGCAGAATAGGTTCACAAAATTATTATGGCTATATTACACCTTTCCATTATACTTGAAAAATAGACTTATTGAGTTCCATTAAATTTCACTTGATTTTGATTGAGTATATGGAATAATTAAGTAAACTGATATCTTCCTATACAATTAGAACTTTTTGTCCTTTTACATCTTGACATTATTTTTATAGTTTTTTCTATAATTTCATGCTTTTTCAACATTTCATTTTTAAGTTGTCTAAATTTGATGTTCTTTCAGTAGTCTTTTGTTGAAATTTATTTTTAAATGATTAACTTATTATTTAATATATAATACAATTACATGATTGGAAAGTTAAAAATATCTACTTCCCTTCTCTAAAACATTTTTTCCTTAACCAAAAATACATAATGTTATAAAATTTTAAATATATTTTAAAACTTCTCTTTGCTTATATATGAAAACATGTATATATATTTCCATTTTATCTAAATGGAGTATTATATATATATTATATATAATGGAGTACACAGAGAATATATGTAACTTACATGTATTTTTTAAAAGAATAATTAAATGAACTACTGTACATAACCACCAGCTTTAGAAATGGCAAACAATCCCCTCAGATCCCTGAATCATCCCTAATCACATATTCCATATTCTACTTTATGGCATTGGGAGAGATGCTCTCTAAAAGCACTTCATGTGAGAAGATCCAGTTTTTCTCATCATAGCCCATGGTAACATCTTCGTCATCTTTATTATTGCTTTAGCTGAAAAGTCCATAGATTCTTCATTCACATATATATGTATTCTACAACAATGTCTAGCTCTTCTCCAGTAGCTTTTCTTGTCCCTCCTGTAATCCTGGAGTATGCGTTTCAGCACAGGCTCCGTTCTGTGGTGGAGTGGCTCTGTGGCCATTACCTAGGATAATGCCTAGTAACACGAGGCACAACCGACAATGGCTGTGAATTGGCATGAATATACTTCTAACTCATCAGAGAAGTTCGTGGAATAGCTCCCCATAATGCCAGATCATCTGTGGTCTTTCTATGTCCTCAGACAGTTCATTTGTAATTTTAATTAGGTTAAATTCTTGTTATTTGTAATGTGTCATTATGAAGAACATTTCAGCTATTTTTTTTTCTTGTGGTTATTGCTTTGCAAATTGTTTTTCTCTCCAGAACTAATAGATACTACTAATTAGCTCTAATTGTTTGTTGTTCTGTCGTTGCTTTTTCTAGGTGGATGATCATACAATCTATAAGGAGTGAGTTGTATTTCTTCTCCTTTAAGTCTTATGCCAGTCTTTTGTTTCTTTTCTTATGCAATTGGACAGAATTTTCACTATTCTTTTACATACTAATGATGACTGAGTTCTTTGTTACTTTCCCTGTCTTAAAGAGAATGAATACAGTATTTCGTTAGGGCTTGGGCTATAAAACCTTTTTAAATTAAGGAAGTTTTTTTCCTTATCCTAGTATGCTAAGAGTTTTATTTTTAACAAAAATTTAACTTTATCAAATGCTTTTTCTACATTGACTGAAGTAATTTATGATTGTTCTCATTTAGCCTGTTAATATCTTAAATATATTAATTGATTTTAAGATATTGAAAAGCTAATGTTTTGTGATAAAACCTACATTTTCATAATCTAGTATTTTAAATTATCAAATTCACTTAGCCAATAATCTACTTATAAATTTTGCATGTGTTCCCATATAAAACAGAAAATAGTTCTTTTTTTTGAAGGTTTGGTAGTGCTCACATGTAAAACCTTCCAGGGCTGTAGACTTGAAAAAGGAAAACTTCAATGGCCATTTCAGCTTCTTTATTGCTTATTGATCTGTTCAAATTCCTTTTTCTCATTCTCTGAGAGAAAAGTAATTTACTCAATTTTCTGTTGCCATTTACTGACAGACATAAAAATTTAGCTCATGTTCCATGGATTCCATTGCTTATGCTCTTAGCCATTGTGATAAGTATCACACTGTCATATCTTTAGAAAATATTCTCCCTAAATATGGTATATGAAGGAGGAACTAAATAGAACTAAACCCAGTGAAAATTGTGTACACAGAAAAGCACTCACTTTCCTGAAATAGAGATTGAAGTCCAATATAATGAGGGAGAAAAATAAATCAGAAAGGTTATAACAACCCAGGAACAAATCAAGAGTATAGAATGCATTACTGATGATTGGAAATAAAAGAAAAGAAGATGGTAGATGGCCAAAACAGAAGAACATGAAGTAAAATATAAGATAAATAAATGCTCTGAAAAATGTGAAGTGGAAATATGCAGTTTCTTTTGGCAGAAAACAAAACATCTTAGACCATAAAGGAAAAAGGAAGAAAGGGAGAACTGGTAGTCAATGAATTCAGTTACGTATCTTGATGGTGTGAATATCCATTCTTTTCCCTCCTTGAGTTTCCTCCTGTGTGGAAGGAGTGTCATTAGTATAGCCTTCCTAGTCTCTCTCTACTCACTCACTCCCCCCAAAGGATGGAGAATCATTTAAAGAGGATCTTGGCAGAATATCCCTGCCCCTTCCACCTTCTTTCCTTTTGGATGAGTGGTCTCTAGAAAGTATTCTGCTCTGTCCCATCTCCAACCCAGCAGTTCTAGAGGATCTAACTTGAACCCCTCCATGAGGGTCCTGACCTAGGCCAGAGCTGTCAGTGATGCTGGCTAAATCTGTCTGATTTGGGGGTCTCAACATTAGGATTAGGCATAAGCAAAACTTTCCAAAACAGCTTTTCCATTAATTAAGTTTAGATTTGGCTTCTCAATCTGCCCATTCTTTTGTTCTACTTGTCAATGAGTTCAGAACTCAGGAGAGCATAGTGAGCGAATTTTTTTAATTCATCAAGCACCAAACATGTACTAAGACTGATATAAGATAAAGTACATTAGGGTTTAGAAATTTAAAAAATAAATAAAACAGTAGATTTTTTTGAAATGGAAATAAGAATTTGTAAAACATTTGCATAGAAGTGAATGCTAAAACTCAGAGAAGGCAATGGCACCCCACTCCAGTACTCTTGCCTGGAAAATCCCATGGACGGAGGAGCCTGGAAGGCTGCAGTCCATGGCGTTGCTGAGGGTCGGACACGACTGAGCGACTTCACTTTCACTTTTCACTTCATGCATTGGAGAAGGAAATGGCACCCCACTCTAGTGTTCTTGCCTGGAGAATCCCAGGAACGGGGGAGCCTGGTGGGCGGCTGTCTATGGGGTCACACAGAGTTGGACACAACTGAAGTGACTTAGCAGTAGCAGCAGCAGAATGCTAAAACTGTGGGAAAAAATATGGAAAATGAGTTTGAAGATCTAACTTTGAGAATTCCTTAAGAAATAGAATGTATATTCCAGAATACAGGGAATTATTTGAAATACTAAGAGGTAAATCAGAAACCAAAAGAAAACCAGTTTTTAAGAAGATTCTTGACAATATCAGATTCCCAGAGGGCTTAGTAAGAACAAGATACAAATGACGCACTTCAAAAGCATATTTCTACATGTGGCAGGAGGTGAGCACCATGGTTTTCCTAGGATTTTGCAAGAGATATTAAGAGAAACTGAGATCAAGAGGGAGGTAGGGAGAGGGAGAGAGAAAGAGGGGGAGCAGGAAAAGAGAGAGATAGAGGGAAGAGAAAGAAGTTACAGTATTCTTAAGAAAGCACCTAATGTTTCTTCACTTCCTGGGAAATTTTTTAGTTCTAACATAGTCCACAAATACACTTAACACAGATCTTTTTGCATAAAGTTCAGTTCAGTTCAGTTCAGTCACTCAGTTTTTTTTTTTTTTTAATTTTATGTTATTTTTAAACTTTACATAATTGTATTAGTTTTGCCAAATATCAAAATGAATCCGCCACAGGTATACATGTGTTCCCCATCGTGAACCCTCCTCCCTCCTCCCTCCCCATACCATCCCTCTGGGTCGTCCCAGTGCACTAGCCCCAAGCATCCAGTATCGTGCATAGAACCTGGACTGGCATCTCGTTTCATACATGATACTTTACATGTTTCAATGCCATTCTCCCAAATCTTCCCACCCTCTCCCTCTCCCACAGAGTCCATAAGACTGTTCTATACATCAGTGTCTCTTTTGCTGTCTCATACACAGGGTTATTGTTACCATCTTTCTAAATTCCATATATATGCGTTATTATACTGTATTGGTGTTTTTCCTTCTGGCTTACTTCACTCCGTATAATAGGCTCCAGTTTTATCCACCTCATTAGAACTGATTCAAATGTTTTCTTTTTAATGGCTGAGTAATACTCCATTGTATATATGTACCACTGCTTTCTTATCCATTCATCTGCAGATGGGCATCTAGGTTGCTTCCATGTCCTGGCTATTATAAACAGTGCTGCGATGAACATTGGGGTACACGTGTCTCTTTCCCTTCTGGTTTCCTCAGTGTGTATGCCCAACAGTGGGATTGCTGGATCATAAGGCAGTTCTATTTCCAGTTTTTTAAGGAATCTCCACACTGTTCTCCATAGTGGCTGTACTACTTTGCATTCCCACCAACAGTGTAAGAGGGTTCCCTTTTCTCCACACCCTCTCCAGCATTTATTGCTTGCAGACTTTTGGATCGCAGACATTCTGACTGGTGTGAAATGGTACCTCATAGTGGTTTTGATTTGCATTTCTCTGATAATGAGTGATGTTGAGCATCTTTTCATGTGTTTGTTAGCCATCTGTATGTCTTCTTTGGAGAAATGTCTATTTAGTTCTTTGGCCCATTTTTTGATTGGGTCATTTATTTTTCTGGAGTTGAGCTGTAGGAGTTGCTTGTATATTTTTGAGATTAGTTGTTTGTCAGTTGCTTCATTTGCTATTATTTTCTCCCATTCTGAAGGCTGTCTTTTCACCTTGCTAATAGTTTCCTTTGATGTGCAGAAGCTTTTAAGGTTAATTAGGTCCCATTTGTTTATTTTTGCTTTTATTTCCAATATTCTGGGAGGTAGGTCATAGAGAATCCTGCTGTGATGTATGTCAGAGAGTGTTTTGCCTATGTTCTCCTCTAGGAGTTTTATAGTTTCTGGTCTTACATTTAGATCTTTAATCCATTTTGAGTTTATTTTTGTGTATGGTGTTAGAAAGTGTTCTAGTTTCATTCTTTTACAAGTGGTTGACCAGATTTCCCAGTACCACTTGTTAAAGAGATTGTCTTTAATCCATTGTATATTCTTGCCTCCTTTGTCAAAGATAAGGTGTCCATATGTGCATGGATTTATCTCTGGGCTTTCTATTTTGTTCCATTGATCTATATTTCTGTCTTTGTGTCAGTACCATACTGTCTTGATAACTGTGGCTTTGTAGTAGAGCCTGAAGTCAGGTAGGTTGATTCCTCCAGTTCTAGTCTTCTTTCTCAAGATAACTTTGGCTATTCGAGGTTTTTTGTATTTCCATACAAATTGTGAAATTATTAGAATACTGTTGGTAGCTTGATAGGGATTGCATTGACTCTATAAATTGCTTTGGGTAGTATACTCATTTTCACTATATTGATTCTTCCAATCCATGAACATTGTATATTTCTTCATCTGTTAGTGTCCTCTTTGATTTCTTTCACCAGTGTTTTATAGTTTTATATATATAGGTCATTAGTTTCTTTAGGTAGATATATTCCTAAGTATTTTATTCTTTCCGTTGCAATGGTGAATGGAATTGTTTCCTTAATTTCTCTTTCTGTTTTCTCATTATTAGTGTATAGGAATGCAAGGGATTTCTGTGTGTTGATTTTATATCCTGCAACTTTACTATAATCATTGGTTAGTTCTAGTAATTTTCTAGTGGAGTCTTTAGGGTTTTCTATGTAGAGGATCATGTCATCTGCAAACAGTGAGAGTTTTACTTCTTCTTTTCCAGTTTGGTTTCCTTTTATTTCTTTTTCTGCTCTGATTGCTGTGGCCAAAACTTCCAAAACTATGTTGAATAGTAATGGTGAAAGTGGGCGTCCTTGTCTTGTTCCTGACTTTAGAGGAAATGCTTTCAATTTTTCACCATTGAGGATGATGTTTGCTGTGGGTTTGTCATATATAGCTTTTATTATGTTGAGGTATGTTCCTTCTATTCCTGCTTTCTGGAGAGTTTTTTCATAAATGGGTGTTGAATTTTGTCAAAGGCTTTCTCTGCATCTATTGAGATAATCATATGGTTTTTATTTTTCAATTTGTTAATGTGGTGTATTACAGTGATTGATTTGCGGATATTGAAGAATCCTTGCATCCCTGGGATAAAGCCCACTTGGTCATGGTGTATGATCTTTTTAATGTGTTGTTGGATTCTGATTGCTAGAATTTTGTTAAGGATTTTTGCATCTATGTTCATCAGTGATATTGGCCTGTAGTTTTCTTTTTTTGTGGGATCTTTGTCAGGTTTTGGTATTAGGGTGATGGTGGCCTCATAGAATGAGTTTGGAAGTTTACCTTCCTCTGCAATTTTCTGGAAGAGTTTGAGCAGGATAGGTGTTAGCTCTTCTCTAAATTTTTGGTAGAATTCAGCTGTGAAGCCATCTGGACTGGGGCTTTTGTTTGCTGGAAGATTTTGTATTACAGTCACTCAGTTTTGTCCGACTCTTTGCGACCCCATGGACTGCAGCACGCCAGGCTTCCCTGTCCATCACCAATTCCCAGAGTTTACTCAAACTCATGTCCATTGAGTCAGTGATGCCATCCAGCCATCTCATCCTCTGTCATCCCCTTCTCCTCACATAAAGTTACTTGTAACCTAAGAAGAACAAACAGTACACTGATGAAGGGCTTTACAGTGCATGGGCTTCCCAGGTGGCGCTAGTAGAGTCCGCCTGCCAGTGCAGGAGAAGTAGCAGACATGGATTCGATCCATGGGTCAGGCTGATCCCCTGGAGAAGGAAATGACAACCCATTCCTGTCTTTTTGCCTGGAAAGTCCCATGGACAGAGGATCTGGCTGGTTATACAGTCCATGGAGTTGCAGAGTCGGACACGACTAAAGTGACTTAGTACACAGGCTTGTGCACATGAGAATGGGTAAAGGAATTGAGTTTATCAGAAATGTGACTACAAAACGGTTTCTGTGCTTGGCTGGGGACTTTCAATTTTCAGTTCTTGACTCCTTCAAAGTATAAACAAGACAGCAAACAATTAAGAATTTTAAAAACCTGCCACCTTTTATTCTCTTCTTTCAGTTTTACTCCACATTTCCTGATTTTTTCATCCCAGTTTCTTCTTTAAATCTTTCTCCTTTGCACTTTCCTGGATACCTAAATAATATTTAAACCTAGAAAAAGCCTTGCTAGGGTTTGACTGAATTAGAGAGAGAAAGATTGGGTTTGCTATGCTTTTTACCTGTTCATTTACCTCTTTTTTACCTCTTAGTTTATCTTCATCTCAAAGTTCTAAATTGTGAAAAATTAATTCTAACTTTAGAGAGAAGCATGGATCCAGCCTCAGTGGGAGAAAAAAAGTTTCATTTTCACCACTGCCTCCATTAACAGTTAGAAATTCCCAGTATTATTAGTCTGTATTCTATTCTGCAAATGTTGATCCTGAGGATATATACATGCACCATCACTAGATGCTTCCTCTGGAGAAACAGAGACTAGCTCCTCTAGATTTTACACACCTTATTATGAATATTTAATGGAGACAAATTTAAGGATATGAATAAATATGCAGTAATAACTCATGGGACCAGCAGCTTGGCAGTAATTGCTTCCCTAGACCCATCTTTAGTCTATATTTAGACTCTTGTTCTACCACTGACCAACTTTATTTTCCCAAATCTCCAGTCAGCCAGAAGAGACACATTTCCTAAATGTTTTTATTTAATCAGTACATAAATTATATGTATCTAATCAGTTTATAGATTGATTTTCTTAAATCAAATTCAATCATCTGTGATCAGCAATGAGAGTGAGAGGGAAGGATCATTATGTGGTATAAATTATTGTTCATTTGACATGGCTGAATAGAAAGAGATGAAGAGAAACCAGGAATTAGAAATAGTGCATCCAGTACCCATGATCATCAACATTTTTTAATATTACCTATACATATAATATCATCCCATGTGTGATTAAAAACGCTTGCTCTTTCCTCACACATTCAGACAATTTATTCTATATTAATGATACATAGAACCATGGTATATGCAGCTTTTGGCATCAAAATTCAATACCAATGTTAATGCCATTCTGTTACCTTTGATATTTTTAGATGTTACCGATATATCCAGTAAAGAATGATTGGGAAAAGCAAACACATATTCAATAATCATAATGCCTATTTAATTTTAAACAAGAAATAACTATGAATTTTATTATTGTTTAGTTGTAAAGTTGAGTCTGACTCTTTTGAGACCTGCCAGGCTCCTCTTGTCCATGGGATTTCCCAGGCAAGAATATTGCTATTTCTTTCTCCAGTGGATCTTCCCAATCTAGGGATCGAACCTGCATCTCCTGCATTAGCAGGTGGATTCTTTACCACTGAACCACCAGGAAAACCATTTCATTAGTGGGTACTAATCTCTGTAGCTAGTAAATAGCTCTTTCCTTTACTCATTTCCGTGTTCTACAGTATTCAGCCAGTACTTCCAATAAGACTTTTTGCCAGATATCTTTATTTAGGTGAATCTAAGTCCAAGTTGACTATATTGGTCTGTATTCAGTGCTCCAATAAGGTTCAGTTAACCTTACACATGGCAAGGTGATAAAACACTTAGGGAATCCTCTGCATTCTACTCTAAGCGCATTTGACCTCCATCATGCTGTAGAAATATTTACTATTGAAAACTTATCATGTATTCATCCAACAATGTAATATGTCTACCTTTATATAAAACAAACACAAAATTGTGTTCTCATATCTAATAAGGGGCCCAAATTTTTGAGATCTTATTTCAGATTTATTGGAATCATTATTATTTTCTCTGGTAGACATGTCATTCCATTTGGTGGTAAACCTTCAGACCCACAGACACCAGTTTAGGAAAAATTTAATAGTCTATTATATGTAATGTTTTAATGAATTCTTAGTCATTATTTCCTTAAATATTACTTATGTCCCAATTCGCTGTCCCCTGCTTCAGAAGCTGCTTGTGTGTCATTCTATCTTTTCTGAAATATATTTTATTTTCTGTATTTTTCACACATGTATTCATCAGTACTACATTTTGGCTATGTCCTTTTCATCTATTTCACATTTAACTTATTAGCTCTTCTGCTGTGTCTACTGTGCTTAATTTTAGTTATTTATTTACTTGTGCTTTAGTTATTGTGTCTTTAAGTTGTAGAAGTCATATTTGGTTATTTTTGCAGTTCCTAGATGCCTTCTGAAAATTTCCAAATTACTTGATTCTACACAGTGAGAAAATAATAGTCTTTCAAAAATAAATGGATGATATCTAATCCAGTTTACAAGCTTTTGCACAGCAAAACAAACCTTAAGCAAAATGAAAAGACAACCTATAAACTGGGAGCAATTATTTTCAAATGATGTGACCAATAGGACTTAATTTTCAAATTATATAAACAGCTCATAATATTCAGTAACAACAACAACAAAACCCAACAGAAAATTTGGCAAATGATCTAAATAGACATGTCTCCAAAGAAGACATACAGATGGTTAAAAATCACATGAAAAAATGCTCAACATCACTAATTATTAGAGAAATGCAAATCAAAACTACAATGAGGTTATTACTTCACACCTGTCAGAATGGCCATCATCAAAAAATGTGCAAACAATAAATGCTTTTTAGGTAACAAATTCTGGAGAAAAGGGAACCCTTCTACACTATTGATGAGAATGTAAACTGGTACAGCCACTATGGAGAACAGTATGGAGCTATCATATGATCCTGCAATCCCACTCCTGGGCAAATATCCAACGAAAACCATAACACAAAAAGATGCATGCACCCCCAGTGTTCACTGCAGCACTGTACAATAGCCAGGACGCGGAAACAACCGAAATGTCTACCGACAGAGAAATCAATAAAGAATACGTGGTACATGTACACCATGGGATATTTCCCAGTCGTAAAAATGTAAGAAATAATGCCATTTGCAGCAACACAGATAAGCTGAGAGGTTGTCACACTGGATGAACTAAATCAGACAGAAAAAGACAAACATCATATGTTATCCCTTATATGCAGAATCCACTTTAAAAAAGTAGATTTGTTGAACTTATTTTTTAGAATTTATCCTTAAAACATAAATAGAGTCACAGATGCTGAAAACAAACTTATGGTTACCAGGGGACAAGTGAAGGGGAGGGATAAATGGGCAGACTGGGATTGACATGTACACATTACTATTTGTAAAATGGATAATAAATAATGACCTGCTGTATAGAACAAGGAACTCTACTCAATACTTTGTTATGGCCTATATGGGAAAAGAATCTGAATTAGAGTAGATATATGTCTATGTATAACAGATTTACTTTGCTGTACACCTGAAACTAACACAACATTGTAAATAAAATATAGTTCAATACTTTTTTGAAAAGATGTAGGATATATATATATATAATGGCATATTACTCAGATATTAAAAGGAATGAAATAATGGCACTTGTAGCAACATGGATGGACCTACAGAATATTATATTAAGTGAAATAAGTCAGAGAAATAAATCCTGTGTCAATTTTGTATGGTCTAAGAAAAATAAAAGAAGGGTATTTACCAAAACAGAAACAGATTCACAGATAGAGACAATAAAGTAGCACTCACCAGAGGACAAAGTCAAGAAAAGAAAGGTAAGTTAGGGATATGGGATTAAGAGATACAAACCACTATGTATAAAGCAGATAAGCAATAAGGATATATTATTGTATAATGTAGACAGTTACACCCATTTATCTTTAAACACTTAGATGGAGTATAATCTAAAAAAACATAGAATCACTATGCTGTACACCTGAAACTAATATTGTAAATCAACTCTACTTCAATTTAAAAAAAGAAAAGTAAAAATGTATTAGCAATATTCAAAACAGCATATCAAGACCCAGTTCAGTTCAGTTCAGTTCAGTCGCTCAGTCATGTCTGACTCTTTGCGACTCCGTGAATTGCAGCACGCCAGGCCTCCCTGCCCATCACCAACTCCCGGAGTTCACCCAAACTCACGTCCATCAAGTCGATGATGCCATCCAGCCAGCTCATCCTCTATCATCCCTTCTACTCCAGCCCCCAATCCCTCCCAGCATCAGAGTCTTTTCCAAGGAGTCAACTCTTCACATGAGGTGACCAAAGTACTGGAGTTTCAGCTTTAGCATCATTCCTTCCAAAGAACACCCAGGACTGATCTCCTTTAGAATGGACTGGTTGGATCTCCTTGCATTCCAAGGGACTCTCAAGGGTCTTCTCCAACACTACAGTTCAAAAGTATCAATTCTTTGGCACTCAGCCTTCTTCACAGTCCAACTCTCACATCCATACATGACCACAGGAAAAACCATAACCTTGACTAGACGGACCTTTGTTGGCAAAGTAATGTCTCTGCTTTTGAATATGCTGTCTAGGTTGGTCATAACTTTCCTTCCAAGGAATAAGCATCTTTTAATTTCATGGCTGCAGTCACCATCTGTAGTGATTTTGGAGCCCAGAAAAATAAAGTCTGACACTATTTCCACTGTTTCCCCATCTATTTCCCATGAAGTGATGGGACCAGATGCCATGATCTTCATTTTCTGAATGTTGAGCTTTATGCCAACTTTTTCATTCTCCTCTTTCACTTTCATCAAGAGGCTTTTGAGTTCCTCTTCACTTTCTGCCATAAGGGTGGTGTCATCTGCATATCTGAGGTTATTGATATTACTCCCAGCAATCCTATTCCAGCTTGTGCTTCTTCCAGCCCAGTGTTTCTCATGATGTACTCTGCATATAAGTTAAATAAGCAGGGTGATAATATACAGCCTTGACGTACTCCTTTTCCTATTTGGAACCAGTCTGTTTTTTGATGTCCAATTCTAACTGTTGCTTCCTGACCTGCATATAGGTTTCTCAAGAAGCAGGTCAGGTGGTCTGGTATTCCCATCTCTTTCAGAATTGTCCACAATTTATTGTGATCCACTGAGCAACTTCACTTTCACTTTTCACTTTCATGCACTGGAGAAGGAAATGGCAACCCACTCCAGTGTTCTTGTCTGGAGAATCCCAGGGACGGCGGAGCCTGGTGGGCTGCCGTCTATGGGGTCACACAGAGTCAGACACGACTGAAGTGACTTACCAGTAGCAGCACACAGTAAAAGGCTTTGGCATAGTCAATAAAGCAGAAATAGATGTTTTTCTGGAACTCTCTTGCTTTTACAATGATCCAGCAGATGTTGGCAATTTGATCTCTAGTTCCTCTGCCTTTTCTAAAACCAGCTTGAACATCAGGAACTTCATGGTTCACATATTGCTGAAGCCTGGCTTGGAGAATTTTGAGCATTACTTTACTAGCATATGAGACGAGTGCAACTGTGAGGTAGCTTGAGCATTCTTTGGCATTGCCTTTCTTTGGAATGGAATGAAAACTAACCTTTTCCAGTCCTGCGGCCACTGCTGAGTTTTCCAAATTTGCTGGCATATTGAGTGCAGCACTTTCACAGCATCATCTTTCAGGATTTGGAATAGTTCAACTGGAATTCCATCACCTCCACTAGCTTTGTTCATAGTGATTCTTTCTAAGGCCCACTTGCCTTCACATTCCAGGATGTCTGGCTCTAGGTGAGTGATCACACCATCGTGATTATCTGGGTCATGAAGATCTTTTTTGTACAGTTCTTCTGTGTATTCTTGCCATCTCTTCTTAATATCTTCTGCTTCTGTTAGGTCCATACCATTTCTGTCCTTTATCGAGCCCATCTTTGCATGAAATGTTCCCTTGGTATCTCTAATTATCTTGAAGAGATCTCTAGTCTTTCCCATTCTGTTGTTTTCCTCTATTTCTTTGTATTGATCGCTGAGGAAGGCTTTCTTATCTTCTTGCTATTCTTTGGAACTCTGCATTTAGAGGCTTATATCTTTCCTTTTCTCCTTTGCTTTTTGCTTCTCTTCTTTTCACAGCTATTTTTAAGGCCTCCCCAGACAGCCATTTTTCGTCTTTGCATTTCTTTTCCATGGGGATGGTCTTGATCCCTGTCTCCTGTACAATGTCACGAACCTCTGTCCATAGTTCATCAGGCACTCTATCTATCAGATCTAGGCCCTTAAATCTATTTCTTACTTCCACTGTATAATCATAAGGGATTTGATTTAGGTCATACCTGAATGGTCTAGTGGTTTTTCCCTACTTTCTTCAATTTTAGTCTGAATTTGGCAATAAGGAGCTCATGATCTGAGCCGCAGTCACCTCCTGGTCTTATTTTTGCTGACTATATAGAGCTTCTCCATCTTTGGCTGCAAAGAATATAATCAATCTGATTTTGGTGTTGACCATCTGGTGATGTCCATGTGTAGAGTCTTCTCTTGTGTTGTTGGAAGAGGGTGTTTGCTATGACCAGTGCATTTTCTTGGCAAAACTCTATTAGTCTTTGCCCTGCTTCATTCCGTATTCCAAGGCCAAATTTGCCTGCTACCCCAGGTGTTTCTTGACTTCCTACTTTTGCATTCCAGTCCCCTATAATGAAAAGGACATCTTTTTTGGGTGTTAGTTCTGAAAGGTCATGTAGGTCTTCATAGAACTGTTCAACTTAAGCTTGTTCAGAGTTACTGGTTGGGGCATAGGCTTGGATTACTGTGATATTGAATGGTTTGCCTTGGAAACGAACAGAGATCATTCTGTCGTTTTTGAGATTGCATCCAAGTACTGCATTTTGGACTCTTTTGTTGACCATGATGGCTACTCCATTTCTTCTAAGGGATTCCTGCCTGCAGTAGTATATATAATGGTCATCTGAGTTAAATTCACCCATTCCAGTCCATTTTAGTTCACTCTTTCCTAGATTGTTGACATTCACTCTTGCCATCTCCTGTTTGACCACTTCCAATTTGCCTTGATCCATGGACCTGACATTCCAGGTTCCTCTGCAATATTGCCCTTACAGCATTGGACCTTGCTTCTATCACCAGTCACATCCACAACTGGGTACTGTTTTTGCTTTGGCTCCATCCCTTCATTCTTTCTGGAGTTATTTCTCCACTGATCTCCAGTAGCATATTGGGCACCTACCGACCTGGGGAGTTCCTCTTTCAGTATCCTATCATTTTGCCTTTTATACTGTTCATGGGGTTCTCAAGGCAAGAATACTGAAGGGGTTTGCCATTCCCTTTTCCAGTGGACCACACTTCCTGTCAGACCTGTCCACCATGACCCACCCATCTTTTGTGGCCCCACAGGGCATGGCTTAGTTTCATTGGGTTAGATCAGGCTGTGGTTCGTGTGATTAGATTGACTAGTTTTCTGTGATTATGGTTTCACTGTATCTGCCTTCTGATGCCCTCTTGCAACACCTACCATCTTACTTGGGTTTCTCTTACCTTGGATATGAGGTATCTCTTCACAGCTGCTCCAGCAAAGTGCAGCCTCTGCTCCTCACCTTGAGGCCCAGAGGGTCAACCCCACATCCAAGGAGCAGTGGCTGCACGGGTGCAGGAGGGCCTAGAGGAGCCACTCCACGTTCAAGGTCAGGAGGGGTGGCAGTGAGGAGATATCCCTCGTCCAAGACCCAGTAGTGTCAGCAATATGCAATGATGTCAGGCACAGGGGGGAGAAGTAGTGACTACTTCCTCTGTGGTGCATAGCATTAGTCATTTCACCAAACAGATAGGGATATTAAATCAAAAGATACCACTGCATATTAACCCCAACTATTTTAAATCTTATATGAAAAGACAAAATTTTTGTTCATTGCTTAGCATGAGAATAATGTCTCCTTTGTACAATCCTGGCAAGTTTTAGGCTCTTAAGCCTTTCTTAAACATACATGTGACTCATTACAGAATTCAACAACGGGGGTGTAAATGAATTTATCTAGTTAACAATATCACACATTCATACACTTGGATATCATCAATTTTTATAACATTGACATAAAAAATAGCAAGCGAATCCAAAAATGAACAGTAGAACCACAGCCACCTTAGCTCTGGTATCTAGTAAGTCTAGAAATCTGGATAGCTCAACTCCCCGAGGGAGTTGAGATTGTGTACACTAGATATTAGATTTGTTCTAGCTTATTTTTTGTCAACGTCATTCTATGAAGTCTGGATTTTTGTTCAACCAACTGGTGTATCTGAGTCTTTGCCCCCCAGAAATAGTCAAACAAACAATTTCAGGATTTTTTTTCATGAGCTGGTAAGATTCAGTTCAACTCAGTTTATGTGTCCCTTTAATATTATCAGAAAAGTCTGCAACAATAGCTACGGTAACTCATCTTTGTAAATGTTTCATCTACCATTTTTCAACCATAATTCAGTATTATTCAGGGAAATTTCCAGACTCTGCAAAATCTAGCCTCCTTTTCACTGGCTAACTGTAGCCCCAATTACCCATGATTGCCTGTTGTGACATATCTACTTCTCTTTAGAAATACTTGCTTGTTTGAGGCCTATAGCAGCTGAGTACCACCCCTTACAGTCCTTATGATAACGGAGCAGTCACCACAGGCTCCTGGGCTTCTGTATTCCCTGGTTACTGTGCTTACTCCAAGGCATCTAAACACTGGAGCCACCCAGCTTAATCCCAGGCTATAAAATAACACTGTAGTCCCCTATCTGAGGCAGGAAAAGTGGCTCTTTGAGCAACTCTGTCACATTTTACAGTCTCTACAGCCACTGTCTACAGGAAGGGATGTTTTTCATCTCAGATAAGCCAGTTAAGCACAACCAGTTCCAATAACATAATGCACAGGGACTTTACTGTTTCCAACTCCTTTGCAAACAATATACCCACCTAGCTAGTAAAAATATAAAAGTTGGTTTTGCAAGAAAAAAATAACTAGTGAAGTAGCAGAGCACACTATAATCTCTAGGCTTTAAATTTTTCCAGAGAGACATACTTAGACCAGATAGAGTTAGACTATATGAATATTGGCAAATATTCCAACAGAGAGGAACCTGATCTTTGAAATGTCCTATTATCTATAAGCATAAGGAGCAGACACATCTATGTGTCTATATGCAAAAATGTTGCAAGACAATCAGTCATGTATTCTTGGTTAACCACACACTTCTGGTGTAAAAGTTATCAGAAAGTAAGGTTGAAATTCAAAGAGGATTTTTGAAAAGAATTTTGCTTTGAGTGTCACCATTCCCAAAGGAGAATACAGAGTTTACTATACTTTTGAACACAAGCCCAGTGAAAAGGTTCAAATCTAGTCAGTAGAAAGCTTGGTCAACATCCTGTTTTATTTGTGAAATGATCAGTAAAATAATGTCTCTGTCATTCTTTAGAAATGTAAATAGAGGGGCTGGCTGAGGGTCTTTGCCATAGCAGAACATGAGCCACAGTTTTAGGAAAATCTCATTCCCAGAATTAGCTGGGAGAGAGAATTAATATTTTCTTGAACCAAATATGGGTCTTAATTAGAAAAAAGGTTGGTGTTGGATTGTTGGATTATGCTGGATATTTCAGGATAGATAACCAGACAAAAGTAAAAAAAAAAAAAAAAAAAACTTAGGAAAAATAAGCAGAAGTTCATACTGGATGCACAAACACTGAAGAACAACTAAAGAACTAAGGGAAATAGTGAAACTATGGTTGAAAACTATGTTTGATCAATGCACTGAAACTGGGGATGGCAGACATTTTCATAAGAAAAAGGAAACCACCTGATGAGAGTCTACTAGCTTCAGAAAAGGATAATACCAGCACACTGCCAGATAGGTATGACTATCACCAGCCCTTCCCTTCCTTTTCAAGGCTCAGAAGTCATGGCTAAATGAATAGAGAGACTGGAACTGACAAAGAGTTAGAAGAGCCTGATCTTGCCAGCTCTGTCTCATTACAGCTTGACTTCGGTTCAAAAAGTGGAGACTGAAATGGAATTTGAATTTGTATCACTATTGCTCTGGATCAGACACATTAAGCTCCCAATAGAATCACTTTTCTATGAGCCAGTGGTCAAAGAACTTTCTTATAATTAATATTCACAAGAGAAGACAAAGCAGTCTTTTTATCTAGTTATGGGAAGAACTGGAACTACAAAATCTAAAGTCATAATAGGGGAAAAAAAAATTCACACTTCATGAGTTATGCCTGTTAAATTATTATATGTAATTGTATTACATATTTGTATAGTTATATAGTTTATGTTATATTAAAATAAAACTTTTAAAATTTAAGTTTTTTAAAGATCTTTTAAAAATTATACCATGTTTAAACTTTAGTTACTGCAAATGTCAAAGTCAGCACGTTTACTCACATTTGTTAGGACACTTTGCAAACCATGTAGCTCATTAACACTTTGAATTCCACATGTGTGGAAACATTCAGATATCCCATCTAACATTGTTATATCCTATTTTCATCTTAGATTAGAAAAAATTTGAATCTCAATATTAACACTGAATTTTTAAAAAATATTTATACTTCTAAAACAAATTGCTATGTAATGTGACTGTCAAGCTTTAAATCATTCATGTGAAACTGACTATATTCAGAAACATTCTAATGGAAAATATAGAGAATGAAAGGGGGAAAAGGAAAAACTAATGAGCCATGGTTTAGTAAGACATCTGTACTTTTTTTCCTCTCTATATGGGCTTTTCCACTGTCAATTTGATTAATGGGATGTCTTTAAATGTATCTCCTTTTGGATATCTTTTATCTCAACAAGTCCATTTCATGTTCTTGCCACCAACATTTCCAGTAGATTTCTTCTAACATGTCAGAATGACAGATAAGTTTTCGTAGTCAGCCTTATAGAGAGCTCATTATTTTTTCAAACCAGTGTAATTGCCCTGAAGGTCCCCAAAGCAAAGAGCCTTGGAGTGCCCTGTGATTTCCAAACTCATGCTACATAAAGGTGTCCATTTCTGGGCTTAAAATAAGAGTTTAAGTCACCGGGCAAGGTCAACTACTGATTTCTTGTAAACGTTTATGAGTTAATTTGAAATAAACATTTCAAATATCTTAAACAGATCAAATTGATGTTCAATTTTTAATGTAATCCATCTGTGATTTCTTTCATAATAGTTGGCTAATAACAGTACAATAATATATCATCTAAAATTTACTTAATTCAGGGTAAAGATTTCTGATTGAAAGTTTGAATAAAGTAGCATTTCTATAATACATAATATAAAATTGCAATAAAAAGTACTATTTTTATTCCATAAAATATTTACAAAACACATATTTATGTCATTTCCTTTTAAAAACACTCAACTGAACTGTAAAGTTTAACCATCTACCTAAAATTATTTTTTGTCAGATATTTGTAAAAAAAAAAAAACAATATTTGTTGGTTTTACTTAAGTAGGCAGAAAGGTATTTAAGCTTATAAATAAACCCACACAAACCTATGGTCAATTAATCTATGACAAAGGAGGCAAGAATATATAGTAGAGAAAAGACAGTCTCTTCAGTATGCAATGCTGGGGAAACTGGACAGCTGCATGTAAAAGAATGAAATCAGAACAGTCCCCAACACCATGAACAAAAATAAACTCAAAATGGATTAAAGACCTAAATGTAAAACCAGATACTATAAAACTCCTAGAGGAAAACATAGACAAGACACTCTTTGGCATAAATCACAGTATTATCTTTTCGGATCTGTCTCATAGAGTAATAGGAATAAGAACAAAAATAAACAAATGGGACCTAATCAAACTTAAAAGCTTTTGGACAGTAAAGGAAATCATAAACAAAACAAAAAGACAACCTACAGAATGGGAGAAAACATTTGCAAACAATGCAGCCAACAAGAGATCAATCTCCAAAATATATAAACAACTTATACAGCTCAACATCAACAAAACCAAATAATCCCAATCAAAAAATGGGTTCAGTTCAGTTGCTCAGTCATGTCCAACTCTTTGCGACCCCATGAATCGCAGCATGCCAGGCCTTCCTGTCCATCACCAACTCCCGGAGTTCACTCAAACTCACGTCCATCGAGTCAGTGATGCCATCCAGCCATCTCATCCTCTGTCATCCCCTTCTCCTCCTGCCCCCAATCCCTCTCAGTATCAGAGTCTTTTCCAACGAGTCAACTCTTCACATGAGGTGGCCAAAGTACTGGAGTTTCAGCTTTAGCATCATTCCTTCCAAAGAAATCCCAGGGCTCATCACCTTTAGAATGGACTGGTTGGATCTCCTTGAAGTCCAAGGGACTCTGAAGAGTCTTCTCCAACACCACAGTTCAAAAGTATCAATTCTTCAGTGCTCAGCTTTCTTCACAGTCCAACTGTCACATCCATACATGACCACTGGAAAAACCATAGCCTTGACTAGACGGACCTTTGTTGGCAAAGTAATGTCTCTGCTTTTGAATACGCTATCTAGGTTGGTCATAACTTTCCTTCCAAGGAGTAAGCGTCTCTTAATTTCATGGCTGCAGTCACCATCTGCAGTGATTTTGGAGCCCAGAAAAATAAAAAATGGGTAGAAGATCTAAATAAGACACTTCTCCAAAGAAGACATACAGATGACTAAGAAGCACATGAAAAGATGCTCAGTATCATTAATAATTAGAGAAAAGTAAATAAAAAATACAATGAGGTACCAACTCACACCAGTCAGAATGGTCCTTATAAAGAAGTCTACATATGATAAATGCTGGAGAGGGTGTGGAGAAAAGGGAACTTTCCTGCACTGTTGGTGGGAATGTAAAATGGTACAGCTATTATGGAGAACAGTATGAAGATTCCTATAAACTAAAAACAGAGCTACAATATGACCCAGCAACCCAATCCTGGGCATATAGAGAGAGAAAATTGTAATTCAAAAAGATGCATGCACCCTAATGTCCACAGCAGCACTATTTAAAATAGCCAAGACATGGAAACAATGCAAATGCCCATCAACTGAGGAATAATAAGATGTAGTGTGTATATACACACACACACACACACACATATACACAAATACAATGGGCTATTAATCAGCCATAAAAAATAATGAAGTAATGCTATGTGTAGCAGGAGAAGGCAATGGCACCCTACTCCAGTACTCTTGCCTGGAAAATCCCATGGACGGAGGAGCCTGGTAGGCTGCAGTCCATGGGGTCGCTAAGAGTCGGACTGAGTGACTTCACTTTCACTTTTCACTTTCATGCACTGGACACGGAAATGGCAACCCACTCCAGTGTTCTTGCCTGGAGAATCCTAGGGATGGAGGAGCCTGTTGGGCTGCCGTCTATGGGGTCGCACAGAGTCGGACATGACTGAAGCAACTTAGCAGCAGCAGCAGCTATTTGCAGAAACATAGGCCTAGAGATTATCATACTAAGTGAAGTAAGCCAGACGTGTTAAGTAGCATCAGTTGTGTCTGACTCTTTGCAACCCTATGGACTGTAGCCCCCTAGGCTCCTCTGTCCATGGGATTATTCAGGCAAGAATACTGGAGTAGGTAGCCATTTCCTCCTCCAGGGGATCTTCGTGACCCAGGGATTGAATGTCTCCCATGTCTCCTGCACGGCAGCGGATTCTTTACCACTGAGCCACCAAGGAAGCCCAACAACTATATCAGTTCCATTCAGTTCAGTCACTCAGTCACATCTGACTCTTTGTGACCCCATGGATTGCAGCACACAAGGCTTCCCTGTCCATCACCAACTCCCAGAGCTTGCTCAAACTCATGGCCAGCAAGTTGGTGATACCATCCAACCATCTCATCCTTTGTCGTCCCCTTTTCCTCCTGCCTTTAATCTTTCCCATCCTCAGCATCTTTTCTAATGGGTCAGCCCTTTGCATCAGATGACCAAAGTATTGGAGCTTCAGCATCAGTCCTTCCAGTGAATATTCAGGATTGATTTCCTTTAGGATTGACTAGTTTGATCTCCTTGCAGTCCAAGGGACTCTCAAGAGGCTTCTCAAACACCACAGTTCAAAAACATCAATTCTTCAGTGCTCAGCTTTTTGTATTGTCCAATGCTCACATCCATATATGACTACTGGAAAAACAATAGCTTTGACTATATGGACCTTTGTCGGAAAAGTAGTATCTCTGTTTTTCAATATGCTGTCTAGCTTGGTCATAGCTTTTCTTCCAAGGAGCAAGCGTCTTTTAATTTCATGGTGGCATTCACCATCTGGAGTGATTTTGGAGCCTAAGAACATATCACTGTTTCCATTGTTTTTCCACCTATTTGTCATGAAGTGATAGAATTGGATGCCATGCTCTTTGGTTTTGAATGTTGAGTTTTAAGCCAGCTTTTTCACTCTCCTCTTTCACTTTCATCAGGAGGCTCTTTATATCCCTATGCAAAAATATGAATCTAGACACATATATAACACCCTTCACAAAACTTCACTCAAAATGGATCATAGCCCTAAATGTAAAATGCAAAATTATAATATGCCTAGTAGATAACATCGGAGAAAACCTAGATGACCTTAGGCATGGCAATAACTTTTTAGATACAATATAAAGGGCACAATTCATGAATGACAAATTGATCAATTGGACTTCATTAGCGTTAATGTAGTATTAGCTTTTGCTCTGTGAAAGACAACCTTAAGAAATGAGAGACAAACCTCAGACTGGAAGAAAATCTTTGCAAAAAACATCTCATAAAGAACTGTTATCCATGATATTAAAAGAACTCTTAAAACTCAACAATAGGAAAACAACCAACCCAGATAAAAAATGAGTCAAAGACCTAACAGACAGCTCACCAGAGGAAATATACAGATGGCATGTAATCATATGAAAAGATGCTCAACATGGTATGTCATCAGGGAAAGGGAACGTGTGAGCCACTCAGTCGTGTCTGACTCTTTGTGACACCAAGGACTGTAGCCCTCCAGGTTCCTCTGTCCGTGGGATCTTACCAGGCGAGAATACTGGAGTGGGTAGCCATTCCCTTCTCCAGTGGATCTTCTCAGGTCTCTTGTGTCTCCTATTGGCAGGCAGATTCTTTACCACTAGCGAAATGCAGACTGAAACAAGTATGAAAGAAAGTGTTAATTACTCAGTTGTGTCTGAATGTTTTGTGACCCCACTGACTATAGCCCATCAGGTTCCTCTGTCCATGGATTTTTCAGGCAAGAATACTGGAGTGGGTAGCCATTCCCTTCTCCAGCAGATCTTCCCAAACCAGGGATTGGACCCTATTCTCCTGTATTACAGGCAGATTCTTTACCATCTGAGCCACCAAGGAAGCCCAGACAACACTGAGATACCACAAAACACCCATAAGAATGGCCAAAATCTGGAACACTAGCATCAAATGCTGGTGAGCATGTGGACTTTAGGAACTCTCAGTTCATTAATTGTGGAAATGTAAATAGGACAGCTACTTTGGAAGACAGTTCAGCAGTTTCTTACAAAACTAATCATACTCTTATCATTTGGTCCAGTAATCACTCTTCAGTATTTACCCAAAGAAGTAGAAAACTTATGATCCCCCAGTACATCCCCCCCCCAAAAAAAACCTGTATGTGGATGTTTACAGTAGTTTTATTCATAATTGCCAAAACTTGGGAGCAATCAAGATGTCCTACAATATATGAATGGATAAATGAGCCATCGGATATTCAAACAATGTAACGTTACTCAGTGCTAAAAAGAAATGAGCTATCAAGCCATGAAACTTCATCAATATAGAGGAAAGTTAAATGTATATTACTAAATAGAAGTTAGTTTGAAAAAGCTATATAATATATGGTTCCAACAACATGACATTCTGGAAAAAGCAAAACTATGGAGACAGTAAAAAGATCAGTGTTGGCCAGGGGCTGAAGGTACTGCAAGGGATGAACAGGAAGATCAGAAGAGTTTTTAGTACAGTGAAAACCCTCTTCATTGTAGTTTAAAGATGAATATATATATCGTTATACATTTGTCGAAATCCAGATGTATAACACCAAGAGTGAAACCTAAAGTAAACTATGATGGGGTGAGGGTGTGTCAGTATGGGTTCACTGATCACACCAGATGTACCACTCTGGTGGTGGTTATTGATAATAAGAGAGGCTATGCTTTTTGGGGGGCAGGGCAATATGAGAAACCTCTGTAATTGATTCTCCATTTTGCTATGCTGCTCTACAAATGAAAAAAGAAATGAAAAAAATACTGACAGACCAATTCAAAAATTCACTTTTTTGGTGTCAGGAAAAACAGAAAAATTATTCAGTAGTCATTGTTAAACTACATGCAAAAAGAAATGAATGCATTTTAAAAGATATTTAGTCTGTTTCAGAATCAACTAAGAATCAATTAGGTGAGTAGTTTCCTAAAATAAGTTTTATTCCCACTATAATTCATTACATATTTGTTTAAGCTTTTTATCATAAAAGTTCATTTCTTTCCAGGCAAGATCTAGGACTACATCATACAAAAAGATTTTGTCCTAGATAACGTTTCTAATATCATCTTATTTGGGGGAATTTGAAAAGTCATGTATTAATACATACGATGTAGATGTGTGTTATCTGAACTCAAGTCTTCAGAATATCTTAACTTTTCACTACAGCATCTGAAATTCATCAGAAAAATTATTTTCTAGGATCCCCTTTACAGAGTATTACTAAAATTCATATATATATGCAATATTGCATAGGAACCTAGAATGTCAGGTCCATGAATCAAGGTAAACTGGAAGTGGTCAAACAGAAGACAGCAAAAGGGAACATCACCATTTTAGATGGTGATGGTTTAGTGGACTGGAATGGGTGGATTTAACTCAGCTGACCATTTTATCTACTACTGTGGGCAGGAATCCCTTAGAAGAAATGCAGTGGCCCTCATATTCAACAAAAGAGTCTAAAATGCAGTACTTGGGTGCAATCTCAAAAATGATAGAAGGATCTCTGTTCACTTCCAAGGCAAACCATTCAATATCACAGTAATCGAAGTCTATGCCCCAACCACTAATGCTGAAGAAGTTGAAGTTGAACAGTTCTGTGAAGACCTACAAGACCTTCTAGAACCAACACCAAAAAAAAGATGTCCTTTTCATAATTGGGGGCTGGAATGCAAAAAGAGGAAATCAAGAGATACCTGGAGTAACAGCCAAGTTTGGCCTCGGAGTACAAAATGAAACAGGACAAATGCTAATCAAGTTTTTCCTAGAGAAGCACTAGTCAGAGCAAGCACCATCTTCCAACAGCATAAGAAATTACTCTACACATGAACATCATCAGATGGTCAACACCAAGATCAGATTGATTATATTCTTTGCAGCTGAAGATGGAGAAGCTCTATATAGTCAGCAAAACAAGACCAGGAGTTGACTGTGGCTCAGATCATGAAATCCTTATTGCAAAATTCTGACTTAAACTGAAAACAGTAGGGAAAACCACTAGACCATTCAGGTATGACCTAAATCAAATCCCTTATGATTATACAGTGGAAGTACAAATAGATTCAAGGGACTGGATCTGACACATAGAGTGCCTTAAAACTATGACAGAGGTTCATAAAATTGTACAGGAGGCAGTGGTCAAAACCATTCGCAAGAAGAAGAAAGGTAAAAAGGAAAAATGGTTGTCTGAGGAGACCTTACAAATAGCTGAGAAGAGAAGTAAAAGGCAAAGGATAAAAGGAAAGATATATCCATCTGAATGCAGAGTTCCAAAGAATAGCAAGGAGAGTTAAGAAAGCTTTCCTAAGTGGTCAATGCAAAGAAATAGAGGAAAACAATAGAATGGGACAGACTAGAGATTTCTTCAAGAAAATCAGAGATACGAAGGAAACATTTCATGCAAAGATGGGCACAATAAAAGACAGAAATTGTATCAATGTAACAGAAGCAGAGGAGATTAAGAAGAGGTGGCAAGAACACACAGAAGAACTTAAATTGAAAAAAGTAAGGAAAACCACCAGACCATTCAGGTATGACCTAAATCAAACCCCTTATGATTATACAGAGAAAGTGACAAATAGACTGAAGGGATTAGATCTGATAGACAGAGTGCCTTAAAACTATGGACAGAGGTTTGTAAAATTGTACAGAAGGCAGTGATCAAAACCATTCCCAAGATCTTAAATATCCAGATGACCATGATGGTGTGACCAGCCCCCACCCCCCAAGAGCCAGACATTCTGGAGTGTGAAGTCAAGTGGGCCTTAGGAAACACCATATGAACAAAGCTAGTGGAGGTGATAAAATCCCAGCTGAGATATTTCAAATCCTAAAAGATGATTAAAAGACGCATACTCCTTGGACCGTGAACTTCCAGATGTTCAAGCTGGTTTTAGAAAAGGCAGAGGAACCAGAGATCAAATGGCCAACATCCACTGGATCATCGAAAAAGCAAGAGAGTTCCAGAAAAACATCTATTTCTGTTTTACTGACTACGCCAAACCTTTGACTGTGTGGATCACAATAAACTGTGGAAAATTCTGAAAAAGATGGGAATACCAGACCACCTGACCTGTCTCTTGAGAAACCTGTATATGGGTCAGGAAGCAACAGTTAGAACTGGACATGGAATAACAGACTGGTTCCAAATAGGAAAAGGAGTACGTCAGGGCTGTATATTGTCACCCTGCTTATTTAACTTCTATGCAGAGTACATGATGAGAAACGCTGGGCTGGAGGAAGCACAAGCTGGAATCAAGATGGATGGGAGAACTATCAATAACCTCAGATATGCAGATGACACCACCTTTATGGCAGAAAGTGAAGAAGAACTAAAGAGCCTCTTGATGAAAGTGAAAGAAGAGAGTTAAAAAGTTGGCTTAAAGCTCAACATTCAGAAAACTAAGATCATGGTATCTGGTCCCATCACTTTATGGGAAATAGATGGGGAAACAGTAGAAACAGTGGCTGACTTTATTTTTGGGGGCTCCAAAGTCACTGCAGATGGTGATGGCAGCCATGAAATTAAAAGATGCTTACTCCTTGGAAGGAAAGTTATGACCAACCTAGATAGTATATTCAAAAGCAGAGACATTACTTTGCCAACAAAGGTCTGTCTAGTCAAGGCTATGCTTTTTCCAGTGGTCATGTATGGATGTGAAAGTTGGGACTGTGAAGAAAGCTGAGCATGGAAGAATTGATGCTTTTGAACTGTGGTGTTGGAGAAGACTCTTGAGAATCCCTTTGACTGCAAGGAGATCCAACCAGTCCATCCTAAAGGAGATTAGTCCTGGGTGTTCATTGGAAGGACTGATGTTGAAGGTGAAACTCCAATATTTTGGCCACCTCATGCAAAGAGTTGACTCATTGGAAAAGACCTTGATGCTGGGAAGGATTGGGGGCAGGAGGAGGAGGAGACAACAGAGGATTAGATGGCTGGCTCACATCACCAACTCGATGGACATGAGTTTGGGTAAACTCTGGGAGTTGGTGATGGACAGGGAGGCTTGGAGTGCTGCAGTTCATGGGGTCGCAAAGAGTCAGACACAACTGAGCGACTGAAGTGAACTAACTCCTTGGAAGCAAAGTTATGACCAACCTAGACAGCATATTAAAAAGCAGAGCCATCACTTTGTCAACAAAGGTCCATCTGGTCAAGGCTATGGTTTTTCCAGTAGTCATATATGGATGTGAGAGTTGGACTATAAAAAAAGCTGAGCGCTGAAGAATTGATGCTTTTGAATTGTGGTGTTGGAGAAGACTTGAGAGTCCCTTGGACTGCAAGGAGATCCAACCAGTCCATCCTATAGGAGACCAGTCCTGGATGTTCATTGGAAGGACTGATGTTGAAGCTAAAACTCCAATACTTTGTCCACCTGAGGCGAAGAACTGACTCATTGGAAAAGGCCCTGATGCTGGGAAAGATTAAGAGCAGGAGGAGAAGGAGACGACAGAGGATGAGATGGTTGGATGGATGGTATCACCGACTCGGTTGACGTGAGTTTGAGCAAGCTCCGGTTGTTTGTGATGGACAGGGAGGCCTAACGTGCTGCAGTCCGTGGGGTCACAAAGAGTCAGACACAACAGAGCAACTGAACTGAACTGAATTATAATTCCTACAATGAAAAATGATATTTAATTTTTTTGACAAAAGCTGGAAACCTATGAAAAAGAATAAAACAAATATATTAAGGTCTATCCTAATAACTGAGGCTTCCCAGATGGTGCTAGTGGCAAAGAATCTGCCGGCTAATGCAGGAGATACAAGACCTTGGTTCAGTTCTTGAGTTGGGAAAATCTCCTGGTGGAGGGCACAACAACCCCTTCCAGTATACTTTCCTGAGAATCCTGTGGATGGAGAAGATTGGCAGGTTATGGTCCATACTGTTGCAAGGAGTCAGACAGGACTGAAGCAACTTAGTACAGCACAGCACATGTGGAGAAGGAAATGGCTACCCACTACAATATTCTTGACTTGGAAATCCCATGTACAGAGGATTCTGACTGGCTACAATCCATGGGGTCAGAGAGTCAGATATGACTGAGCATGCATGCATGTAGATCCTAAATTTAATATTAAAGTTTAAAAATTAAATATTAGTTGGCTTGTTTTTTTAAACATTTAAACTAATTGCAATTTTTGTGATTCTTCTTATACTAAAATATATGTATGTGTGTGAGAAACATTATCCAGCAAAAAAAGGAGGCCCATCAGTAGACATGTATCATATCAAATATGAGAAGGCAGTCTCAGAATTTTAGGATACCTTGCTATTCTTTCCTATGAAAAACCAGATACTCTATTATTGATGGCATTTTCCATTATGATATGTCATCTGGATTTCACAGTGAAAGGGTGACTTTGATGAAATAATAAAGCAGAGAAAGCAAAGCAGAGTGGATTAAAATATTTATCTTTCTTTTAAAGTTCAGCATGTTACTTCAATAAAAATATACACAAAATTGAATGTGATGGTGGCTATATAATGTTAGCTTCTCACCAGTATAAGAGGAGGCATGGAATGTTGAAAGTTGTGTCTCTGTTGAATACTGTATTATTTTGATAATATAGTAGACTAGTTTATAATAAAAATAAATTCTAAAGCTAGTATATTAGGAGAGGAATTAATCTTCTTTCATTTTTCAAGATTTTTAGATAACAGTACTTATGCAGAATATTTTTAATATAGGACCCACATATATATTCACTTTATATGGTTCTTATTAAATGTCTATTTAATTAATCATAGTGTTATCTCATATTCATTGATCTCTCTGGCAGTAAATATTGCTTTCAAAACACACTGAAGGGTAGCAAAGAATTCACTATAATTCAAGATACACAGTATCAAAAATTAGGAGTTATTGTTGTATTAGTTTGGGGGAATAATAAATTAATCATTAAGATGAGCAATAAATAGTTAAATGTAGTGATTATTTTGATCATGGATGAATAGGTGTCACCATATTTTGATAATCTTAAATAATGTTAACCACAATGCTTGCAATTTCATGTTACAGTTTGACAGTTTTATTAAAATTGTCTAAGTAGAGAGTTAGGACACATTATGTTTACCAATTTTTTTTTGTTTTGGCTGCACCACATGATTTGTAGGATTTTTAGTTCCCTGACCAGGGATCAAACTGGGGCTCTCAGCAGCAAGAGTACAGAGTCCTAACCACTGGAACACCAGGGACTTCCCATGATTATCAGTCTTAAGGAAAACAAATCATCACGACAATTTCTTTACCTCTACTCAAATAATAAACCTAATGTTAAAAGATATCCAGAATCTACTATGGACATTATATTGTGGATACAAATAACAATGGATAATTCGAATATTTCATTCCTAGTCTATAGAAGGTACTTTAGTTCAGTCGCTCAGTCATGTCCGACTCCTTGTGACCCCATGGACTGCAGCACGCCAGGTTTCCCTGTCCATCACCAACTCCCAGAGCTTGCTCAAAATCATGTTCTTTGAGTTGTCCCTAACACATCAGACAATCTTATTGCAAAACAGAAGTAGGTACAGATACATAAAGTATCCCCTCCTGGTTTGATCTCCTTGGACAACAGGAGATCAAACCAGTAAATCCTAAAGGAAATCAACCCTGAATATTCATTGGAAGGACTGATGCTGAAGCTGAAGCGCCAATACTTTGGCCACCTGATGCTAAGAACTGACTCATTGGAAAAGATCCTGATGCTGGCAAAGACTGAGGGCAAGAGGAGAAGGGCACAAGAGGATAAGATGGTTGGATGGCATCACTGACTGAATGGACGTGAGTTTGAGCAAACTCTGGGAGATGGTGAAGGACAGGGAAGCCTGGCGTGCTGCAGTTCATGGGGTTGCAAAGAGTCAGACGTGACTGAGTCACTGAATAACAATTCCCCTCCTCAAGGCTGACATAATCCAGGGTGAGGGCATACATCTTGGCAGACTGGACTAAGGCTAAATTACCTCTTTTACAAATCCTTGTTGAATGATTTCTTGCTGTGAAAAATCTATGCCAAATATTGTTGATCACAGCACTACCTTTTATATATAAAGTAAACATAACCCTGTGCTTCTCCCCTAAGAAATCATAACCTCTCCAAAGTCAGGGATGACACAGGGTAGAAACTAATTGTTAAATTACTGTTCTATTTTCTACTGAGCAGACTTTTTAAGACCTTAAAAATGTAATTGCCTCTATTTGTAGCATTTCATAGTTCACTTAAGATTTTATATTCATTATTGTATATGTCTATGACATCGGAAAATTGGGTGTGATTATTGTGCTCCTTAAGTATTACACAGCTGGTAAGCACATGAACCAGGACTATAAAAGCAATTCTGATTTTTCATCTATTGTACTTTCCTTTTCAGCAATTTATCCTGAAAGAGCTGCTACCATTAAAACAATGTGATGTATTAAGGATACTATTACACGGTGGGTTTGCATAGAGAACTTACTAAAAGTGAATCTAGAGGCAACTTGAAGTTTTCGATACAAGGTGCCCCAAGATTTCAGTCTTCATTTCCTCCTTCCTGAAGAATCATAAAACAGTTATAAAATAGATCTAATAATGCTGACAGAAAGCCATTTACCTCCCAGTTTTCAACTGAGAAATACTAATCTCTGGGGCGTACAATCTCGAGGTAGCACTCTTGGAGTTGCATTTGCTGGAGGATTTTCCACAATTTAATGGGAAAAAAGTGTTGGCCTGAAACACAGCAGGTGAATTCCCATTTATAGCCCTGCATGAAGCCCACTCTGACCCCTAGAATGGAACAAAAGAACGTCCTTCTTTCTCTTGGATGCAAGGCTTTTGAAGTCTGGAATTTCATCCTAGTTATCATTGTTCTTTTCCTGCTAAGACACTAACATTTGGAAGAGAGTCAATAAAATTTTGCTTAACTTAATTGAATTTTAAAGCACAAACGTTTGCGTATTTTTAGCCAGTTTCAACCAAGTTTAAACACTGAACTCTTATTCACTGAGTAAAAGGGGCTTAATGACATTTCCCTTTCATCCTTTTTTTGAAACTGAGAAATAGTTAGAACAATCAACTAAATAACTAGGAGGCAGAAAAATTCAAAACAAATGTTTAAATAACCTTGACAGTTTGAACCTCAACTTTCTCATTTGTTCTCAATCTGATACAATTAAATTTAAACTTTATTTAACATTTCTTTAACCTTTGTAAACATTACCCAAAGTCACTGAAACATAGTTTTGATCTGTCCAGGTATCAGGAGTTCAAGAGTTGATTGACTCAAAAGTATTTTTTTTTTAATTGGAATGTAATTGTTTTACAATTTTGTGCTGGTTTTTGCTGTACAACAATGCGAATCACCCATATGTATACACATATGCCTTCCCTCTTGAACCTCCCTCCCACCACCCATCCCACGCATCTAGGTCATCATAGAGCACCAAGTTGAGCTCCCTGCATAATATAGCTGTTTCCTGCTAGCTGCTTTATACGTGGTAGTACATATATGTCAATGCAGGTATAGGTACGTAAGAAATACTTTGAATCTCTCAACTTAAAGTATTTCTTATGTGCCTATACCTGCCTCCTCTCACTGCCAACAAGCATGGCAAGAACCCTGGCAGCACCTGGGGATTCTTTCAATGAAAGAACATAGCAGATTGGGGCCTATTGATTCAGGGAGAAAGTGGTTCATATATGAACATGTGTGTATCATTCACATACATACTTAAAAATATATCTATGTTTGTTTTGTGAATATATACAAACCACAAGCCACATTATCCATCACCAGATTTTTTTTAATTGGAGATTATAGATAAAGTAACAAAATTAAAAATATAAGAAAATTATAGTGAAATTCAAAAGAAATGATGACAATTTATTCTGGAAAAAATAGGTCTTGTCTCTCTATAACCCCACTGTTCCCTGAACCACTGGCACTTACAGTGTTTATTACAGGACCTGGAATTCCCTCTCTCTTCTTTCCTGCTTATTCAGATTCATTCATCAAGTTCCAACATATGTACCTTCTATTCCCTGGAATCGTCCATGAAAACGCAAGCCCACACTCATCTTACATCACACATGGATATTACCATGGCTAATGTTTAACTTTCTAAATTTTTGTAGGCATTTAGCTTTTATCTTACACATCCATCTAGTTCTTGACTGTAAGCAACTGAACCAACTCTAGATTTATAGGATTAATGACGCCTATAAATCAGGCTTGGGATATAAGCAGGATCTGGGGATGCTAGGAAACAGGAACATAGTTCAGGTTGGTTCCAGAAACAGTTTAAGATTTGCTATCTTCTACTGTTTCAGTATCTCAACCTTCATGCCAAAAATAATGTCTTAACTCCCTATATATTTGCTATAAAACCTCAAGATTCAAATTCTCAGCAAATTATGTCTTCTCCTCCCAGCAACTGGAGAAAGGACAATCTAGTTTTCTCAGCTTCAATATGGTGACAGTGGAACCTTGACTCTTACCACAACTTACTCCATGAAAGCTCCTCCTAAATGGAGAAAATGTTTAAATTTTAATACGTTAAAATGCTTAGAGATGTCTACAATTTTAAAATTTATAATATAAGCTCACTAAAAAGAAAGGCAATGCCAAAGAATGCTCAAACTACTGCACAATTGCACTCATCTCACACGCTAGTAAAGTAATGCTCAAAATTCTCCAAGCCAGGTTTCAGCAATATGTGAACTGTGAAATTCCAGATGTTCAAGCTGGTTTTAGATAAGGCAGAAGAACGAGAGATCAAATTGCCAACATCCGCTGGATCATCGAAAAGGCAAGAGAGTTTCAGAAAAACATCTATTTCTGCTTTTTGACTATGCCAAAGCTTTTGACTGTGTGGATCACAATAAACTGTGGAAAATTCTGAAAGAGATGGGAATACCAGACCACCTGACCTGTCTCTTGAGAAATCTGTATGCAGGTCAGGAAGCAACAGTTAGAATTGGACATGGAACAACAGACTGGTTCCAAATAGGAAAAGGAGTACATCAAGGCTGTATATTGTCACCCTGTTTATTTAACTTCTATGCAGAGTACATCCTGAGAAACGCTGGGCTGGAAGAAGCACAAGCTAGAATCAAGATTGCCGGTAGAAATATCAATAACCTCAGATATGCAGATGACACCACCCTTATGGCAGAAAGTGAAGAGGAACTCAAAAGCCTCTTGATGAAAGTGAAAGTGGAGAGTGAAAAAGTTGGCTTAAAGCTCAACATTCAGAAAACGAAGATCATGGCATCTGGTCCCATCACTTCATGGGAAATAGATGGGGAAACAGTAGAAACAGTGGCTGACTTTCATTTTTTGTGCTCCAAAATCACTGCAGATGGTGATTGCAGCCATGAAATTAAAAGACGTTACTCCTTGGAAGGAAAGTTATGACCAACCTAGACAGCATATTCAAAAGCAGAGACATTACTTTGCCAACAAAGGTTCGTCTAGTCAAGGCTATGATCTTTCCAGTGGTCATATATGGATGTGAGAGTTGGACGGTGAAGAAAGCTGAGCACTGAAGAATTGATGCTTTTGAACTGTGGTGTTGGAGAAGACTCTTGAGAGTGCCTTGGACTGCAAGGAGATCCAACCAGTCCATTCTAAAGGAGATCAGTCCTGGGTGTTCTTTGGAAGGAATGATGCTAAAGCTCAAACTCCAGTACTTTGGCCACCTCATGCGAAGAGTTGACTCATTGGAAAAGACTCTGATGCTGGGAGGGATTGGGGGCAGGAGGATAAGGGGACAACAGAGGATGAGATGGCTGGATAGCATCACCGACTCGATGGACATGAGTTTGGGTGAACTCCGGGAGTTGGTGATAGATAGGGAGGCCTGGCATGCTGCAATTCATGGGGTCCCAAAGAGTTGGATACAACTGAGTGAGTGACTGAACTGAACTGAAAGTTACAAATTCATTATATCTCATTTTTATATTCTTCACTCTGCTCAAAACAATGTTGGCTCTATGGTATACATTGTAACATTTACTAACAGACTAGTGAGTAGAGATAAGCATAAGACTGTCTCTTCCAAAGCCAAAATTTCATGTTTCTAAACCTTGATTCAGATAACTATTCTTATATCCCTAGGCCTTCCATAATCAGACAGTTCAGCATATGCTATGGAACAGCTTTAGTCATTGCACACTAACAATAAACAGTGTGCATAAACTGTAACATGTACTTTAGAGAATCCTGCTGCTGCTGCTGCTGCTGCTAAGTTGCTTTAGTCGTGTCTGACTCTGTGCAACCCCATGGACCGCAGCCCACCAGGCTCCCCCGTCCCTGGGAGTACAAAATACAACCCGTTATCCAAAGGCCCTCATAATCCTGATAGAGAGATGGATGGTTTTTCTCATGAGAAACAGTTTGGAAAAAAGTCTAAGATAGTCATAAGCAAGTGCATATGATGTATAGAGGCTCCTTGCATGGGCACTAAGAAAATACCAAGTAACCAAAAGATTAATGTGGACTGTGTTTACTTCAAGATCATGAGTATAAATTGATTTATACAGTCTGAATTCAAGGACGAATAACATTCTCAGAGTAAAAATCTGATGAATAATAATATTGTGAAGCAGCTTGATTTATACAACACTAATAAAAAGTCCTTGCACTGCATTGGTAAAATAGGTTTTATAATACCAATTGTCAGTGTTTCAATTGAACATATATTTTTTTTAATTTTCAGGCAGGAGATTTCATTTCCTTGAAAAATTCAAGAAGTTTAGCATTTTGAAATTGATAAATTTAGTTCATTAATTCAGATGTCTGTGAGCATTTCTCTGAACAATTTTGCTTCATAATGCATGATTGTTGCATTCTTTGATAAACTTGTAACAGAAAGAAAAAAATCACTGAGTGAGAAATTTTTCTGTTTTTCTGTAATATCATTTTCAAAAAGGAAGAAAACAGCTTTGTAAAGATTCAGATAAAGACGTAAAGGTATTTTTATTATTTTTCCTAAAGGTTCTCTTAACATTATCATATCAAGTTGGAGTCTTTTTGATAAACATGGTGTTCTGATACTGTAGTATTAAGCACAAAAGTAAGGAAACTTTCTTTTTTGTGGGGTCCCAATAGGAAGTAGATCGAATGCCCAATTATAATCATTACAGAAGGATTTAACAAAGGATATTAACAAGTAAGCGTAACTTGTATAATGTAAAGAAAACGATGAGAGAGAATGTCAGATCACAGGGTTAAGCCTAGGTCCCCAAGGCTAGGTGAGAAGATGCCATAGTTACAAGGAAGGGCTGCCTTAAGACAAGCCGTAACCTTCTATCAAAGGGTCTCCGTAACTTACTAGCCCTTCCTTCCAGTCTGCTTCTTAGGCTCTCAATGGGCCACATTCTGTTAGAAGCCACTAATGTTGTCCACCCAACTCAGCCTTCTGGGAGCAGAGAACAGGGCAGAGAAAAGTAGAGAGCTGACATGGAGGGGCAAAGGGATTGATTCAGCAAGCAGAATCTTACATAATGTTCCTAGATTTTTACCAGGTTTTCTAGTAAACAAATGTGCTGCTAGAGTTTTGCTAAATTAAGAATTTACATTACAAAGGCCCATGGCAACCCAGTGATAGATTTCACTAAACAGAAAACAGTAATTAAGATTAGTAGACATTAAGAAGTTAATAATGAATCAAAGCATGCCTTTTAATGCACTGATCAATTGTGTATTGTTTAACCAATGCATAAGAATTGTTTATTCACCTGCACATTTCTTAGGAGCTTGACAAAGTTTTAAAGAACTTTGTCACAAACCTCTTCCATGGAAAAAAAATTTAAAGACAGATAAATCTTGTTTCCTTATTCTAAATTAGTAACATTATATTAATTCATTTCTTATCACTCAAGATACATTAATATAAGTCTACTACTTATTTAGTATTGAGTCCTTGAACTTTAGGAGTTCAGCTAGTCAATAAACTCTAATGGAATGCCAACCACTATAAACAAATTAAATTCACTTAAAATACACTGAGTTAATAAAACTTTCAAAATGTAAGTTTTTTTTAATCATTTACCCTTCACAGGAAACTATGCCATTTCCCTTCTTTCTGTTTATTGCTGTTGTGATCCGTGCTGAAAAATCAGCATTTCAAGGATCAGCTATGTGTATGGCTTTACTTTTTAAAAAATATATTGAATTATTTGGTCTGCAAAACATCAAAAGGTTGGAATATCCATCAAATTGCAGATTTCTTAAGGTCAGAAATTATGTTCTCTATTCCACTGGCAATTTTATGCTTCCTTATTCAGGGTCACAAACAGAGCAGTTACTAAGTTCATATAGTTGCAGATCTCAAATTTAAGCTCAGTTCTTAATCTCTGTGCTAGACTGACTGAACTGAGTCATGCCTTATTTTTTCTGCACATGTGAAAATATCAAGCATTCCACTGCCAAATATTTATGATTTTATCTACCCTCTTAAAATGTTAATATTTCTACCTTCCATAGTATTCTGCTAGTGAATCACTGCTGTTAAATTAAATTAGATGATCTCACATTTTTACATACTTTAATGGCGAGAAATATTCCCAACTCAACAGCTTTAAAACAATATGGCTACATCATCTGCAATCCTGAGAGTCTGTATTCAGTTCAGTTGCTCAGTTGTGTCTGACCTTTGCGACCCCATGAATCACAGCATACCAGGCCTCCCTGTCTACTATATTAAGAACAGAGCTCAAACTTAATAATCCACACTCACAACTGAGGTCTGAAAAGGAAAGCTGCGGTGAAATTCTAGGGATATATCTAAAAACAAGTGAGTCATTTAATATTATTATGATACAGACTCCTAACGTGGCAAGTTGCCTCTGCCTGAGAACTATAATTTGTACCACTCAGAAAAAATGGGAAGTCATTTTTGACAGTTCTTTTTTTTTTTTTTTTTTTTTAAGCAGAAAGCTCTTTTCCATCTGCTTCTAGCTTTCTACTGGGTTGGCTTAAAAAGTTCCTTCGGGATTTTCTGTAACATCTTACGGGAAAATCTGAACGAACGTTTTGACCAATGCAACACATTAATTGTGAAATAGCTAGCTAGTCTGTTTTTATGGAACAACTGACTGATTCCAAATTGGAAAAGAAGTATGTCAAGGCTGTATATAGTCACCCTGCTTATTTAATTTATATGCAAAGTACATCATGTGAAACGTGGTCTGGATGAAGCGTAAGCTAGAATCAAGATTGCCGGGAGAAATATCGATAACCTCAGATATACAGACGGAGAAGGCAATGGCACCCCACTCCAGTACTCTTGCCTGGAAAATCCCATGGATGGAGGAGCCTAGTAGGCTGCAGTCCATGGGGTCGCAGGGAGTCGGACACGACTGAGCGACTTCACTTTCCCTTTTCACTTTCATGCATTGGAGAAGGAAATGGCAACCCACTCCAGTGTTCTTGCCTGGAGAATCCCAGGGACAGGGGAGCCTGGTAGGCTGCCGTCTATGGGGTCACATAGAGTCGGACACGACTGAAGTGACTTAGCATATAGCATACAGATATGCAGATGACACCACCCTTATGGCAGAAAGTGAAGAAGAACTAAAGAGCCTCTTGATGAAAGTGAAAGAGGAGAGTGAAAAGGTTGACTTTAGACTCAACATTCAAAAAATTAAGATCATGGCATCCAGTCCCATCACTTCATGCCAAATAGATATGGAAACAATGAGAGACTTTATTTTGGGGGGCTCCAAAACCACTGCAGATGGTGACTACGGCTATGAAATTAAAAGACACTTGCTCCTTGGAAGAAAAGCTATGACCAACCTAATGGAAGTGGAAGTGAAAGTCGCTTAGTTGTGTCCAACTCTTTGCAACCTCATGGACTATTACAATCCATGGAATTCTCCAGGCTGGAATACTGAAGTGGGTAGCCTTTCCCTTCTCCGGGGGATCTTCCCAACCCAGGGATCAAACCCAGGTCTCCCACATTGAAGGCGGATTCTTTACCAGCTGAGCCAATGACCAACCTAGACAGCATATTAAAAAGCAGGCATTACCTTCCTGACAGAGGTCCATCTAGTCAAGGCTATGGTTTTTCCAGTAGTCATGTATGGATGTGAGAGTTGGACTATAAAGAAAGCTGAGCACCAAAGAATTGATGCTTTTGAACTGTGGTGTTGGAGAAGACTCTTGCGAGTCCTTGGTGTGCATAGAGATCAAATCAGTCAATCCTAAAGGAAATGAGTCCTGAATATTCATTGGAAGGACTGATGCTGTAGCTGAAACTCCAATACTTTGGCCACCTGATGCAAAGAACTGACTCATTGGAAAAGATCTTGATGCTGGGAAAGATTGAAGGCAGGAGGAGAAGGGGACGACAGAGAATGGGATGGTTGGATGGCATCACTGACTCGATGGACATGAGTTTGAGCAAGCTCTGGGAGTTGGTGATGGACAGGGAAGCCTGGTGTGCTGCAGTCCATGGGGTCACAAAGCATCAGACACAATTGAGTGACTGAACTGAACTGAACTAGCCTTTAAATCAATAGACCTGGAAGAAACCAGGTGTGAGTAGGGCGTGGGTGGAAGGGATATATCCCATATTACACTACTGCCTGGGTGAAAGAATTCCAAAAAGTAAAGTGTGATTTTTTCAAGGAAATTTAACCCTAAGGATACTGAGTTTGGAGAATGGAAGGTTTTTCTTATTTTCTTTTTTTTTTTTTTTTTTGTTTGCTTGCTTTAGTATCTTTTTGAGCAATAGGGATGGGGAAATCAGATTTCACAAAAGAATGTTTTTCTAGAAATTGAGTGTTAGACTGACAGATGCACAAATAAACTTAAATTCTAGCTGTGGGGTGGAGGGACCTATAACCATCACCAAGACAAAAGGGAGCCAAGGCAAGTATATTCCAACACTTACCTTTAAAGGAAAACTGAGTCCTATGGAAGGTCATTTCACTTGAGATGAAATAATCAGAAAGTAAAGAAGGGAGTAAGGGAGCAAGGGAAGGAAAGGTAGGGAGGAAGGAAGAGAGGAAGAGATGGAAGGAGGGAGGGAAGGAAAAAATAAACCCTTACGGTTGATGAACAATAGAAAAAGGGAACTAGAAAATCATCCTGAATATTTATGAAAAGTAAACACCTCTGAAAATATTGCAGTGCTGTTTCCAGACAAAAATTCATGAACATATTTGTCACTCTAAAAACTAATGCAAAAAGATATAACATGTATGAAGTTAGAATGAAAATGCAAGAGACAATATTAGGTTGAAATGAAGAGAAAATTAATACAGAAGGAACTGTGAAGAATCTAAAAGTCATAATTTTCTGTCAAGATTCTCCAAAGCAGAATTTCTAACAAGGGCATCCAGACAACACGTGGCTTCATTGGCAGAGGTGATACAAGGAATAGCCATCCGAAGGAAGACCATCTTAAAAACAACTTTCAACAGTTCAGTTCAGTTCAGTCGCTCAGTCGTGTCCGACACTTTGCAACCTCATGAACCGCAACACACCAGGTCTCCCTGTCCATCACCAACTCCTGGAGTCCACCCAAACCCATGTCCATCAAGCTGGTGATGCCATCCAACTATCTCATCCTCTGTCATCCCCTTCTCCTCCTGCCCTTAATCTTTCCCAGCATCAGAGTCTTTTCAAATGAGTCAGCTCTTCACATCAGGTGGCCAAAGTATTGGAGTTTCAGCTTCAGCATCAGTCCTTCCAAAGAACACCCAGGACTGATCTCCTTTAGAATGGACTGGTTGGATCTCCTTGCAGTCCAAGAGACTTGCAAGAGTCTTCTCCAACACCACAGTTCAAAAGCATCAATTCTTCGGCGTTCAGCCTTCTTCACAGTCCACTCTCACATCTATACAGACCACTTGAAAAACCATAGCCTTGACTAGATGGACATTTGTTGGCAAAGTAATGTCTCTTCTTTTGAATATGCTGTCTAGGTTGGTCATAACTTTCCTTCCAAGGAATAAGTGTCTTTTAATTTCATGGCTGCAATCACCGTCTGCAGTGATTTTGGAGCCCAGAAAAATAAAGTCTGACACTGTTTCCACTGTTTGCCCATCTATTTCCCATGAAGTGATGGGACCAGATGCCATGATCTTCGTTTTCTGAATGTTGGGCTTTAAGCCAACTTTTTCACTCTCCTCTCTCACTTTCATCAAGAGGCTTTTTAGTTCTTCTTCACTTTCTGCCATAAGGGTGGTGTCTTCTGCATATCTGAGGTTATTGATATTTCTCCCAGCAATCTTGATTCCATCTTGTGCTTCTTCCAGCCCAGCACTTCTCACGAAGTACTCTGTAAGTTAAATAAGCAGGGTGACAATATGCAGACTTGAAGTACTCCTTTTCCTATTTGGAACCAGTCTGTGGTTCCATGTCCATTTCTAACTGTTGATTCCTGACCTGCATATAGGTTTCTCAACAGGCAGGTCAGGTGGTCTGGTATTCCCACCTCTTTCAGAATTTTCCACAGTTTGTTGTGATCCACACAGTCAAAGGCTTTGGCATAGTCAATAAAGCATAAATAGATGTTTTCCTGGAACTCGCTTGCTTTTTCGATGATCCAGCAGATGTTGGCAATTTGATCTCTGGTTCCTCTGCCTTTTCTAAAACTAGCTTGAACATCTGGAAGTTCACAGTACACATATTGCTTAGGCCTGGCTTGGAGAATTTTGAGCGTTACTTTACTAGCATATGGGACGAGTGCAACTGTGAGGTAGCTTGAGCATTCTTTGGCATTGCCTTTCTTTGAGATTGGAATGAAAACTGACCTTTTCCAGTCCTGTGGCCACTGCTGAGTTTTCCCAATTTGCTGGCATATTGAACGCAGCACCTTCACAGCATCATCTTTGAGGATTTGAAATAGTTCAACTTGAATTCCATCACCTCCAGTAGCTTTGTTCATAGTGATGCTTCCTAAGGCCCACTTGACTTCACATTCCAGGATGTCTGGCTCTAGGTGAGTGATCACACCATCATGATTATCTGGGTCATGAAGATCTTTTTTGTACAGTTCTTCTGTGTATTCTTGCCACCTCTTCTAAATATCTTCTGCTTCTGTTAGGTCCCTACCATTTCTGTCCTTTATTGAACCCATCTTTGCATGAAATGTTCCCTTGGTATCTCTAATTATCTTGAAGAGATCTCTAGTCTTTCCCATTCTGTTGTTTTCCTCCATTTCTTTGCACTGATCGCTGAGGAAGGCTTTCTTATCTCTCCTTGCTATTCTGGGGAACTCTGCATTCAAATGGGTATATCTTTCCTTTTCTCCTTTGCTTTTCGCTTCCCTTCTTTTCACAGCTTTTTGTAAGGCCTCCTCTGACAGCCACTTTGCCTTTTTGCATTTCGTTTTTCAACATGTACAACATATTTATACATAAAATACTGTTTTCATCTCAGCTTGTTTCCTTAGGAAATGTACCCCTGTCACAAATTCCCTGAGTTCACCACATTATAATGCTCTTTTTTCCACTGTGTGTATCAAACAAGGACTTCAGAATTTACTGAGTGCAACACTGAAGTGGTGAAACACAGGGATGCAAAGGAAGGAATAAATAGAGGAACACAAGAGGTAAAAGCAGACTTACTATGTGCCAGAGTGGGCATGGTTAGTGAAATATATGTAAAGAAGGAGAGAGGGCCCCCAGCTTTCACACCTGGTGACTAGCAGCAATGATTCAGATGGAACTCAGACACAAGAATTCAAGACAGTTCCAGATGAAGTGATCAGCTGTGCCTACAGATATGATATAGATACTATAAAGATAAATCAGCAAGGGATATAATTCCAGATGAAGCTAAGCTTTAAATAGCCAAAGTACAAATTTCAGTGAAATATAGAACATTAAGATGTCTAAAATTTTTTTTAGATTAATGCCACTTAGATATCTGAAAAGAATCCCTGCCATGAAATGAGAGGATTAAAATACAATCAGCAAAGTATTACAAAGTAGCAAGTTCATCAGCACCAAAGTGTTGCTCATTTGAATTCAGATTTGCTAGGTTGGTTGTGTGAAAAGAATTGAAGACAAACAGAGACTGTGCCACCCCATGAACTGATGGAAACGACCAATTTAAAGATCTGTCAGTGACTTACTGGGGCACGACCTGGAGCGATGCACTGAGCTTTGGAAAAGACTGTGGCTTCAGTTGAGAGAATCTAGCCTTGGGAGGCTATCAACCACAGAGTTAATTCATTTTAGCAAAATCTTTGTGTTTTGCTGAAAGACCAAAAAAAAAAAAGAAAGAAATTATGCTCAAAAATAGGCCATGTAACTGAAAGCTCAAGACTGTAATCACAGAAAATAATCTCTCGGCATAGCATTTTGCAAGTGACTCCGGGTTAATGACAGTCACAGCACCATTAGCCCATCTGCATGCATAAGCAGAAGTGTTCAAGGAATAAATTTAAACTATGAAAGACCTTAAATTCTTATGTTAAACCCTTAGGGCTGGTTTTCCATACAATTAACACATATATCATTTCAAGAGGCAAGTAAGTTAACAGTTTCAATGTAAGGAACTCGAAGTTAAATAAATACAAGAGATATGGATATAGTTTCTCCTGCTTCTGAGAAAATGCAAAATGAGGTGATTTTCCATGCTAAATGTAATTAGTATGATTTTACGCATTTTGGCATTTACATTTACGATGCTTGAATTTTCTTGTATATCTTGAACAACATTAAGCTATCACACTTTTCTCAGTTAAAAAGTTTACTGCTGTGTACGAGAACTTTCCAAAGCAAGTAATATAATTCTTAACATCAATCCTAGGATATTATTCTTTGGATACTGTGTATGTCATTTAAAATGCAATTTGAAATATTTCTCTAGCTACATCGGAAGAAGAAAATTCAGAAATTATATATGAAGATGGTTTACAGGTAGGTTTTATTGTTAATCTGTGTACAAATGAAATTGTGGTGCTCAGAAGAAGCATGTAAACAATAGTTCCACAAAACATTCAGTGTGGCTTTAATAATTCAAAGACTGCATAACTAGAAAAAGAAAACTATAAATGTGCACTATGATTGCAATTAAAAAAAAAAATCCCTGAAACTGGGACATTATACTCTGCCCAAGGATATTAGCAGAATTTATTGTATGTACAACCTGTTTTTACCTGACCAGACTTGAAAAGGGATTCTCTTTCCTGGACAATTTTTAAATTGTGGCAGTTCTAAGAAGAACAGCAACATATGAAAGGATCGCATTGAACAGATGAAATGTGAGTCACTTTTATTTCATACCAGCCAAAACTAATTAGAACATTGACACTGGTGAGACAGACTAGAAAGCAAAGAAGAGCTAAGTTGAGATATATCAAAACTGAAATTTTAGGGTAATATTTGTAGTCATTTCCTGACATGTTACTCAGTTTGTAAATGAAAGGAAGAGCTATCTGATGGGTAGCTGGTATCTGAGTTAAACATTTCAAATAAATTTTTCATTATATTAAAAAGTACAGAAGTTATTTTCCTCAAATTGTTCATCTTGTTGTTCAGTCGCTAAGTCGTGTCTGACTCTTTGTGACCCCATGGAGAGCAGCAGGCCAGGCTTACTTGTCCTTCACATCTCCCAGAGTTTGCACAAACTCATGTCCATTGAGTTGATCCTGCCATCCAACCAGAGGTGACAGTTCATCTTAGACAGTTTAAAAATATGTTTTTTTTATGCTTTTTTTAAAAAATTATAAATTTAAAAAACTTAAATTGTTATGAAAGAAGTGAAGTTGCTCAGTCGTGCCAGACTCTTTGCTACCCCATGGACTATAAAGTCCATGGAATTCTCCAGGCCAGAATATTGAAGTGGGTAGTAGCCTTTCCCTTCTCCAGGGGATCTTCCCAACCCAGGGACTGAACCCAGGTCTCCTGCATTGCAGGCAGATTCTTTACCAGCTGAGCCACAAGGGAATGCAGTCTCTGCTGTACAGAAAAGCGAATCAGTTTTTTATATATATGTACATATATCCACTTTTTGCCCCATATAGGTAATTACAGAGTTCTGAATAGAGCTCCTTGTGCTATACAGTAGGTCCTTATTACTTATCTATCTTATGTATCGTAGTGTGCATATGTCAATCCCAATCTCCCAATTTATCCCTCCCCGCCCCTTCCCCTTGTGGTAACCATGCTGCTGTTGCTCCTGTGCTGTGGTCAGTCATGTTTGACTCTTTGCGAACCCATGGACTGTAGTCCGCCAGGCTTCTCTGCCATGGGATTCTCCAGGCAAGAATACTGGAGTGGGTTGCCATTTCCTCCTCCAAGGAATCTTCCCGGCCCAGGGGTTGAACCTATCTCCTGTGTCTCCTGCACTGGCAGGAGGATTCTTTACCACTAGTATTACCTGGGAAGCCCCCTGGTAACCGTAAGTTTGTTTTTTACATCTGTGAATCTATTTGTATGTATGTGTTTGTAGAACTTAATATTACTGGCCCCCTAAAATGCTTCAACTTGAGGACTAAAAGTGTGATAATTCCATGTGTCTTCATTTTTTTTTTAAATTTACAATATTGTATTGGTTTTGCCATATATCAACATGAATCTGCCACAGGTATACACATGTTCCCCATCCTGAACCCTCCTCCCTCCTCCCTCCCTGTACCATCCCCCTGGGTCGTCCCAGTGCACCAGCCCCAAGCATCCAGTATTGTGCATCAAACCTGGACTGGCGACTCGTTTCATATATGATATTATACATGTTTAAAAGCATAACTATCAGGCTGAGAAGGCATCTAAAAAAGAGTTCTGGTATATACTCACACTCACATAATTTAAATCCATAAACCAGCTAAATTCAGATATGAAGAGTGTCCATCTTAACTTTGAAATGTCATCAGTGTCAATAAATGTGGTTTGTTGAAGTTTTAAGTTCTGGACAGGACTCACTTCTGTTAGTCCAACAGAGGAAAATATTTATGAGTAGATACTCAGATTAGGAAGATTTCACCAGAATGCAACTCATTACTTTCTCCATTGAGAAAATCTGATGTTAATTAAAGTAGATAGAGTGTTTCATAGCATAGAAAAAAATTATGAATTATCCAAAGCTTAATGCACTAAATTGAAGATTATACATTTTATTGTATGATAATATGGAAGCTGATCATAAATAAATGTTGCTGCATGCTGATATGTGATTATTACTAAAGAGAAAGGTTCTATTGATAATCTCTGAATCATGGAACAAACTTTTAGCATGACTGAAAACAGGTTTCGGTTTTGCACAAGTTGTATGAGATGTGCTTTGTTTCACCACACTGGGTTATTTATCTGATGTCTCAGGTATTTTAAAAGTTTATTTTAATATATCTTAGCAAAGAATGAATGTGTCCGATGTTTTTAAATGATAGGAATGAAAGACTAACACAAAAGGTAGACATATCGAAGATTAGATATTCCACATAATTACAAGAGAAATGGATGAGTGACATGGAGTAGATGGTATTATGGTTTATGAAAGTTATTAAAGAGCAACTTACATATTAAAATAACTATTTATCAAAAGAAGATATACACATATGAAATTAATAGACCTAAAGTCCATTTACTTGACTAAATCTAATTTAAGTACAACTTTCAAAGCTAAACTGTTGGAAACTACTATTAATAAAGAACTTAGGATGAATTTTTAAAATAATTACTTGCCTCATTTTGGATAAAAAATAATAAATATCCTGAGATTGCTATATAAAAATTAATGAACAAAAGCAACAATTCAATAGAATAGGAAGACCAGAAGGGGGAGCTCTCACACCCTATGACAACAGCAGAGCCCGATAAGCAGAAGAAAAACTGTCTGGGCAAGGACTCAGCCAATGAAAAGTCCGAAGTCCTTTGTTTACCACAACCCTCCAAACATTCATTTCCCTTCTTAAAAAAAAGTTCTTCCCTTGCTCTGTGGGGACTTAGAGATGGCTTGCTATGGTTGTAGACTCTGAACTGTAATTCTTTGCTGATCCCAAATAAACCCATCTTTGCTGAAGAAATATTTGGCAGTCTGTCTGTTTAAGGTCAACAACTAAAATTGCTTTAAAAACTCTTCCTTCATTACCACTGACATACCATTGAGACTGTTTCTATGCTGTGAGTGCTATTGAAACCACACATAAAAGGGTTTGGGAACATATAAATGGACAAGCAAGAAGCAAACACTTGGTCACACTTAAAACTTTACATAATTATAAACACAATGTTCCTTCAAAGTATTCATACAGGCATTTAATAAGGGCACTGGTATTTTCTTTATACATTTTGTTTAGCTATAATGTGGAACAACAAAATTACAAGTGGAATAATAGTTGTGTTAATTATTCCCAAGAATATTTCCAAATAAAAATCTCTTCAGTTTCTGTAATTTACATCTTTCATCCTGTTTTAGTTGTATTAATTATGGTTATTAAAATGCAATTTTATGTTTGCTGAATCTAGTAGTAAATAAATGGGGGGAAGCAGAATGTAAATATAAAAGGATAGCACAGGGATTCTTTTGTAATATAACTTTCCTGTATCTTTTTTTTTTTCCTGTATCTTGACTGTGATGATAAATAAATTAAACTGCACACATTATAAATTTGCATAGAATTAAACACACACACACAACTACATGTCAAACTGGTGAAATTGGAATAAGGTTGCCAATGATGATATCCATGTCAGCCTGCTGATTGTAATACCATACTCTACTACATAAGACACAGCCATTAGGAGACACAGGGTGAAGGGAACGCTGCATTCCTGTTTACTACTACGTAAGACAATCTTCCGGAGAAGGCGATGGCACCCACCCCAGTACTCTTGCCTGGAAAATCCCATGGGCAGAGGAGCCTGGTGGGCTGCAGTCCATGGGGTCGCGAAGAGTCGGGCATGACTGAGTGACTTCACTTTCACTTTTCACTTTCATGCATTGGAGAAGGAAATGGCAACCCACTCCAGTGTTCTTGCCTGGAGAATCCCAGGGACGGGGCAGCCTAGTGGGCTACCGTCTATGGGGTCGCACAGAGTCGGACACAACTGAAGCGCCTTAGCAGCAGCAGCAGCAGCAAGACAATCATCAGTTATCTCAGAATAAAAAGTCTTTTCGTAAGTACTTTAGGAACAAAGGTAATTCAATACACTAACATGAGGAGAGAGGTATTAAGAGATGTTAGGATTAGTAAAGACAGAGAGGTATTAATTCCCAGCTAGTCGTCACAGATTTCAGTTCTGCTACATACTTCCAGCTAAGACGCCTTGCAACTCAACAATGGTGTGAAAATCCAGTCCTGAGCTGCTAGAAATTGTTGGAAAACATCCTATTCCTGAACAAACTCTTCTTGTTACGATAACTTGATCACCACAAGTCAGAACATGAGTATTCAAAAGATCTTTGCTATTTTATGCTTCATAAGCATCTGCCTTGTCTTCTAGGTTGAACAAACACTTGCTCTGCATTGTTAATTGTGTGATTCAATGTACCTTACATTCAAGGACCATCCTTCTGCTTTCTTGATGAGAGAAGTGCCTTTGACAATTTGCCTATAACATTTGTAATAAGGTTCTTGAGGTTTTATTACTCAATTAAAGAATGCCTTATTTCTAGTAGTAAGAAAATATTTTGTTAAAATAATGTCATAAAAGTGCTCTTAAATGGAAAAGTATTATAAGAGCGAATCATAATTTTCTATCTTCCATTATAAATAAGTTTATAATTTAAATTAGAAGTAATTTATGGCACAACAAATTTAATTTATGGTGCACAAAACTGAATAATAATTTAATGAATGGAACAATTCATACCCTTATAAAACAGTTTTATTGAGCTTTGACCTGAATATAATAGCTCATGTAACAAGATATAATTACAGGATTGGATAGTCATAATTTTTTATCAATCTCATGTAAGTGAATTCAACTTTATAAATAAATAAGTATGGAATGTTTTTAACAGCAACAATGTCTTTGATACGTCTCTCATCTTGAGATGGTATCTAAGCTCCACTCGATTTTGACCAATAGCACACAGAGAAAATGAAATTATATAGCTTCGAGGTGGTTGCTGTTTAGTTGCAAAGTCGTGTCTGACTCTTTTTGCAATCATATAGACTGTATGTAGCCTGGTAGGCTTCTCTGTCCACAGGATTTTCAGGCAAGAACCTTGGAGTGGGTTGCCATTTCATTCCCAGGGGATCTTTCTGACCCAGGGACTGAACTCCAGTCTTCTGCATTGCAGGAGGATTTTTTTACTGCTGAGTTACCAGGGAAGCCCATAGGACTAGGTCAAAAAAGAAATGCAGCTTCCAGCCTACCTGTGGGGCTATTTACAGTGGAGTTCTGAGCTGCCAAATGAGAAATTCAACTACTCTAAGGCTTCCACTCTGTGAGCCACCATGAAGAGGCACCATGCAGAGGCTCTCTAGTTGACTGTACTAGCCAAACTCTCAGCCAACAGTCAGAATCAGCTACCAGTCATGGGAGTGAGTCATGTTGGATGCTCAGCTCAGTCAAGTATGAAAATAACTACAGGCACAGCCCACAGCTAAACCCCTCCTGAATTCTCAGCTTACAGAACTATGGAAAGGGAAAAAGACGGTTATTTTCACTCACTGGTTTATAAATCACTAGTTTTGAAAGTAATTTGTTATGCAAGATTAGGAATTTAACCCAATAAATGTAAAATGGTAATCAATTAGATAAGAAACTTAAATATAAAAAGCGTGGAGAAGTCAATTATTTTTTACTTGAGCAACAAAGAGTTTTATTACCAGGATCTGCAGTATGAATTTTATTCACTGCAATCCAAGACCAAGGAAATTAGTTGTGTTTCACTGTAGGGTTCAGAATTTCATCTTCCAAATAAGGTTAAAAATTCAAGAGAGGTTAAAACCAAAATAAAATGAGGATGAGTCTTAAAAGTTACCCAGGGAACACTTTATGCACTGAATTGAAAAATTAAAATACAGAATACAAGCTGAAAAGCGGCTTTCAAGTCTCCATTTTGCCTTGATTCATTCAATACAGACAGAACTATATCCTTAAAATAGCCATATTAACTTGCAGTTTAGGTAGAATTATCAAGTAATCAATCCCAGATTTTATTTGCCTGTCCAAAATCTTGGGCCATAACCCAAATCTGTAAATATATTTTGATATTAAATCTGAGATCAAGAAACTTAAGCCAGTATGAGATCTCAATTCCAATCTCTTTATTGTATTATAAATCAGTCTGTAATCCCTGTAAGGTATAGAAATATAAGGAAATAAATCAGATCAATAGTATTAATATTTATGTATTAAGCTTAGTAATAAGTTTTCTAACTATGGTAATCATTCTGTTATTTAAATATTTGAAATACTTAAAGAATCTGATGTATTTGAAGACCTATCATATTATGCTTTGCATTTAATTTTAAATGCTTAGGTTTACAAAGCATGCTTGGATTGATACATAATATGAATTTTTATATCTAAAAATTTAGACATTAATTTTTTAGTTTAAGTGCACTTACCGACTATTTGATATACTTGTAAGTCCATCTTTAGGATATTCAGTCTTGAGAGATTCAGATGTATTAAATCTGTGACTATAGTTTGAAATATATTTTATAAATGTGATCAACTATATAAGTGATATAATATATTAAGGAAGACTTTAATCTGTAAAAGTAATTGAATTAATTATGGTCAAAGAAAATGAATTTTCAGTATTTTTACACAAGCTATCAGATTTCTAAATTAAAAGCAAAATTATATGTTATATTTAAATTGATAAAAATAGTTAAAAATATACTGACTATGCCAAAGACATTGACTGTGTGGATCACAATAAACTGTGGAAAATTCTGAAAGAGATGGGAATACCAGACCACCTGATCTGCCTCTTGAGAAATTTGTATGCAGGTCAGAAAGCAACAGTTGGAACTGGACATGGAACAACAGACTGGTTCCAAATAGGAAAAGGAGTATGTCAAGGCTGTATAATGTCACCCTGTTTATTTAACTTATATGCAGAGTACATCATGAGAAACGCTGAACTGGAAGAAACACAAGCTGGAATCAAGATTGCCGGGAGAAATATCAAACATCTCAGATATACAGATGACACCACCCTTACGGCAGAAAGTAAAGAGGAACTACAAAGCCTCTTGATGAAAGTGAAAGAGGAGAGTGAAAAAGTTGGCTTAAAGCTCAACATTCAGAAAACGAAGATCATGGCATCTGGTCCCATCACTTCATGGGAAATAGATGGGGAAACAGTGGAAACAGTGTCAGACTTTATTTTTCTGGGCTCCAAAATCACTGCAGTTGGTGACTGCAGCCATGAAATTAAGAGACGCTTACTCCTTGGAAGGAAAGTTATGACCAACCTAGATAGCATATTCAAAAGCAGAGACATTACTTTGCTAACAAAAGTCCGTCTAGTCAAGGCTATGGTTTTTCCTGTGGTCATGTATGGATGTGAGAGTTGGACTGTGAAGAAAGCTGAGCGCCGAAGAATTGATGCTTTTGAACTGTGGTGTTGGAGAAGACTCTTGAGAGTCCCTTGGACTGCAAGGAGATCCAACCAGTCCATTCTGAAGGAGATCAGCCCTGGGATTTCTTTGGGAGGAATGACGCTAAAGCTGAAACTCCAGTACTTTGGCCACCTCATGCAAAGAGTTGACTCATTGGAAAAGACTCTGATGCTGGGAGGGATTGGGGGCAGGAGGAGAAGGGGACGACAGAGGATGAGATGGCTGGATGGCATCACTGACTCGATGGACAAGAGTCTGAGTGAACTCCGGGAGCTGGTGATAGACAGGGAGGCCTGGCGTGCTGTGATTCATGGGGTCACAAAGAGTCGGACACGACTGAGCGACTGATCTGATCTGATCTGATTAATATAAACATGGATAATGCAAATAGTCATTTTACTTAAGAAACTCCAATCAGACACTAATAATTGAAAGATATCCCACTGCTTTATATGAATAAAAAATACAGATGTGAAGGTCACGTAAGACTCCTTGTGACCCCGTGGACTTTACAGTCCATGGCATTCTCCAGACCAGAATACTGGAGTAGATAGCCATTCCCTTCTGCAGGGGATCTTCCCGACCCAGGAATCAAACTGGGGTCTCCTGCAAATAGGCGGATTCTTTACCAGCTGAGCTACCAGGGAAGCCAGAAGTGAATATAATTTTAAAATTTGAAGCCAAATTATTAGTTATTATTTGATGATCTTATGAGATTAGAACTTGGTTTATTGATTGGGAACTTTAATAAATGTACTCTAATGTGAAGAAATTAAAAAACCTGAGACACAGGGAGTCCACTCGTTATATAGTGGACTTTATAACAGTATAATACTTTACATATCAGAGATCACTTACAGCTAAATACTGGAATGAAGGTATTCTGGATCACAAAGGCCATGTGTGCTTGGGCTACAAATTCACATGAAAGCTGCTTTATAAATATTCCATGAAGTAATTTCATGGGAAATAAATTTTTTCCACTTGGGGAAGAGAGGCCAGGTTCCCTACTGCTTCTCTCTGTACAGTGGGCCTCCTTCAAATTCATTCATTCACTGAGAGTATACCCCCTTGGCCCTTATTACATGCTTCCTAGCCAATATTCTGTTGAGTGGGTCAAGATTTTGCCTCCTGCAACTGACACTTCATGTAGCTATCAAAGAGAAGTACAAGGTGCCCAGAGTTTATAGATTGTCTCATCTCATCCGCTCATCTCCCTAGATCCCTGTATTCAACTTGTTTTTCATCTTAAAGAAGTTTCCTTACATTCTTACAAGGTCTAAAATTCATATTAAAATATGAATTTAAAAATACATATTTTCACATTATTCTTAAGTTAAATAATTTTAAAGTGATCTAGTTATCACCATTCCAGCTCCAAATTTATAATTCTAATAACCCAGAAATCAAAAATAGTAATATCATTCACTTAACCAACAAATAAAAATGAAGTATATTACTATAAATTTCACAATTTTTCCATAATCATATAGAATTGATGAATTTTTCATAGGCTATTCTTTCTTCATCTCAGAGCATCTGATTCAGAAACATTATCAAGGTGACAGCTTTCACAGGTCAAATAAGAAAGGGAAAAAAAGAAAAGAATAACCAGTTTCAAAAATGTAAGAGGCTTTAAGCA